>NC_081409.1:128410608-129057358 GCF_030272615.1 Cryptomeria japonica | reverse complement strand
TAAAAGAGGGAATCAATCTCCAACCTAGAGAATCTAATAAGACTTCTCAACCCTATCCGTGTGGCTAGATCTATTAGGTTCACCCCTTTTTAATCTAGTAGTGCCTATGCCTAAAATTAGCGATTTTTACCTTAATTGGGTGAAAGCCCTAATTTTTCACCATCACAGTAGTTCCACTACCTTTATGGATGAGGTCAATTCAATACAATCAAACTTGATATACATGATCTATCAAATGCGCAGACCAACCCTATTGAATATCCAGGCAACTGAAAGGGGGGGAGTGAATTAGTTGACAATAAATTAAAAAAAATCTTTAAACTTTATTCATAGATCCAAAACAATTAGTAGAATTGGCCAAAATAGATAAGGTGTGAAAGCATATGCACATAATAGATCAGACACATAAAACACTAGATTTTACATGGAAAACCCAAGAAAGGAAAAACCATGGAGAATTATAATTCTCAATATAGAAACATCAATTAAGGTTATTTTTATTAAGGATGGTTCACTACCAAGATGCTCACTGTGGATGGGCTCACTGCTCATAAATGCTCACTGTCGAAGAGAGAAAGATAAAAAGAAAAATCCACCACTGAAACATAGTCTGCACTATCAAAACTACTTCCAGTAACAATCCTCAACATAATTCTTCCACATCAATTGGATTTCTTCCAATCTCATGTATATTCAACTCAAAAAGCCACGCCAACTCATCTAGATCATACTCCTAAATATACTACCTCTGATAAAACATAATCCTCTAAGTCGGCCAAGAAAAAGATCTAAAATAGGTCACCACTAAACATTTCAGTGGTGGGAAGGAATAAGAAGTGGACCATATCACAACATTCCTCATTGAACACATCAACACATTACATGCATCGCCAAATCTAGACCCAAAACATTATCCTTACGCTATACAACTGCCATTACGCAAATTTGACATCCAGACCAAAGAACTTGACTTTCATATTAATACAAACCCAAAAATAGCACTAAGTACATCAGCAACACATCTTCCAAAATTGGGAAAGCTCCAAACATCCAACAACATCTCATCCATACACTGTTGCTCAACATACCACATCCAGACCTAATCCGAACCACATGATTTGACATCAATGGAAAATATAACAGAATGCTAACAATCTCCCCCTTTGTCATTGATGGCAACATCCATCAAGACAAATAAACATATATCAAACTCTCTCTCCTCCTTTCACGATGTTGGTTAATAGATTTTTTTCCCCTTAAAATATAACAATATAACTCCTAGCCCCGGATTAGGAAACAAACAATTAATCAACAATTGGAGAAGATACTTGTTTTTCTAAAACTTTCCTCTAAATTTTAGAGGTACAACTCCCTCTTGTGATATAATTTTTTGGTTTTTCGGGGTGAAGATGGGAAAAACCAGCAAGGTGGATTTAGGTGGTTAGTATGCAAACAAATAATTCAAACACATTAAAAACAAGAAACATAAACAAACTGTTTATACCTTGCAAGCTTATACTGTCTCCTTCTAATTGAGCCTTTGATGAAGCCAAAGATGTGCCCTTCCTTGACTTGATTGGATTAGCTCCTTTGTTGAATGTGGATGGCTCTCCAAGATTGTGCACAAGGTGATTAGATAAAATGTATCAGGGATTTTTTACCAAGTGATGGATGAGTAGAAAATTGAGTAGAGTTTGGGTGCTATGGATGATTTCTCAAACTCAATTTGACAACATGAACTTAGCTAACTTGGAGATGTCAAACAAGGGGATGGAGTCCTCAATTTATAGGAGAAGAGGAGAAGAAATGGAGGGCTAGGATTGATCCAAGATGAAGGATCAGGATTCTATGTGAGCCAACACATGGTCCAATAGGAGGTGACAAGACAAGTGTGGAGACCAAGAGATATGCCTTAAAGGCATTTCTTGTCTCCACACTCCTCAAGGCTCATTGGGAAGACTTCCCAATGTGCCTAGGGAAGAGAAAGGAATAAAATATTCTTTGAGAGATGGGGATGAGGAATTAAAAATTCTTCAAAAAGGATGATCATAGGGATTGGAGGAATAAGGAGGAATTAAAAATTCCTTGGAGGAGGGGATGTCTAGAGGAATGTGAGATTTTGAAAATCTCACATTCACCTAGGAAAAGGGTATTTAAAGAAGGTGGTTGGATGGAAGGGACAAGGAGTTGACTTTGTGGCTAATCATGAGGATTAGCCACTAGCAACTCATTAGGAAAGGGATTAGAAGAATGATTAGGTGGGATTAGGGCAAATGGGATTTGTAGGAGGATTTGACTAGGAGAGAGATTGAGTGGAGGGATTTAAAAATTAGAAGAATAATGATAAGTGAGGTTAGGGGGCTTCTAAAAGAATTCAATAGGTTAATGGTGGATTAGGAAAAAAGTGATTTGTAGGAATCACCTAGATTAATTAATTAATTGAAATTAATTAATTAAAAGAAAGTATTTGGAGAGAATTAATTTTAGGGATTTTAGAAGAATAAAGGTAGATTGATTTATTAAATAAATCAATCAACAAACCATAGTGACAACATTAATTATATTTAATTAATATTGAGAAGGAATAGGAATTGGCATAATTAATAAATTAATTATGCGGGAAATTTAAATAAATTAATTAAAATAATTAATTTAAGTGTCTACACAGGGTAAGCTTTTAACCAGAAAGTAGAAAGGCAAAACTTTTAACTAGAAAGTTCTAAAGGTGAGGTAACCAACCATAAAGATGATGAAAGAATCCCTCCAAACAATTACCAACTAGCCATTTTCATACAGTACTCATGCAAAGATGAACATTATACAACAACGAATGAATTAGGGTAAACAAGCCTTAAAATAACTCATCATATGAAAGCTTGAACAAAAAACACTGGATATAAGAAGAATGCAAAACTTATCTATTGTAGTACAAAGTCTAATCATATAGATAAATTGTTTCAAAATTTTCACATTCAAAGATAAACAACACAATCCACTTGCCATTCCGAATTAAACAACACAAAGTTTGCTTTTTCAAAATATTCCCCATCCCCTCTTTCCATTTACTATCTACGCCCTTTTATATCCAAAACCCCTTTTTCGTTTTCAAGAAACTATTTGTCCCATAGTAACGGTCTTGAAAACAACCTTTTAAGAACGATTTCAAATAAAAACAAAAATTACCATAACTGATACTAAAATCATATTATAGATAGTTGCCAACTTCACATTTCTTCTTCCTTAGGCACTAGGTTCCGACCGGCAATCTGATTATCGATCATCTCTGCCTTCATTTCTTCTATGATAAGTACCTAGAGGACTGCTGAAAATTCATCTTCATCTTCTATAAGCTCTCGGGAAAGGTTGGTCATGTCGAAAAGAATATCATCTTGCATGAGCTCAACATCTAGTTATATCATGGGACCTTTCCCTTTAAGCACCATTTTCCCAGCTATCTCAAAAACTAATCACCAAGGTTTCTCCTAGCAGTTAATTATTCTCGCAAACATTGTTCGTGATCTTTGGCTTGTTTAGAAATTTTCCTTAATAAGGCAACAATCTTTCTCTACCCAACAAAATCAGTTTGTTGTTTCCCTACAAGAGCATGCAGCCTTTGAATAATATTCCCTTATTGGTTTTTCGACCAATTCAAATCTAATTTATCAAATGGCAATTGGTTATCATGAGGCAAAACCATTTCGTCAGAGGGAGCCCATGATAACAAGCATTACTTGATCAGCTCCTAAGGGTGGTGTATTAAATTTTGCCTGCAAAATGAGATGATATCAAGAATTACAAATCGTGTCACCACCTTTATGTGCTTTTAGTCATTTAATATGTCATTAATGATGGTACTAGAAAATCTCTTTTTGATCCATTTTTTGGATATTGTGCATGGCTATGGGTTACTTGGAAACCGATAGAAAGAAATCTTGGGAACCTCTGATACTCTGATATCGGTCCATGGGGGGAGCGTCAAGTATCAGAAATGGATAAGAAGTGGGAACTATGAGGTCTATGGGTCACCACCTGATAAACACTAGCTCTTCCTTCTATCGTGACATCGGGTGAAAGCATAACTTGGGAACTTTAAACATAGTTATGATATGTCAGGGTTTTCCTGATAGGGCATGAGCGATAAAAAGGGAAAAATTGCCTATTAACAGAGGTAGGCATTTTTTGAAAAATAAAATGGTGGGTAACAGACAACAATGACAAAGGCAAGGAAAACTCCCCCTATGAAACTCACTCCTGCTCCTCCTAAGAGGAATCACCCAAGCATCAATTTAGATAGGAATATGCAAGTTGCTCGCTGGACCAATGCACATTAGTTCAAATTGGAAAGGCGTAATACCCCTAATTTTTGTTGAAGATACTCAAAAGTATTCTTGCACAATGCCTTAGTAAAGATATTTGCAATCTGCTCCTTTATAGGTACATACTAAAGTCTGACTTCATTGTCTAACACTTTTTCCCTCAAGAAATGGTACTGAATAAATATATGCTTTGTTCTAGAATGTTGTATCGGATTCTTTAAAATATTTATTGCACTGGTATTATCACACATGATTGAGATAGGGTCATCAAACTTTACACCAATATCCTTCAAAGTTTACTTCATCCATAAGACCTATTTGCAACATGAAGATGTTGTAATACACTTTTCTTTAACTGTAGATAGGGACACAAAGTCCCACTTCTTACTCGACCAAGCAACCAACCAAGAGGCAAGAAAGAATGCACCTCCACTAGTACTTTTTCTATCATCAACACTTTCGGCCCAATGTGCATCTGTATAAGCTGTCAAGGTAAAATTTTAGTTCTTGGGATACCATAAACCAAACTCTTATGTGCCTTTCAGATATCTGAAAAAAAAATTTACTACCACAACATGTGATTCTTTTGATTCTTGCTGAAATATGGCTGCCAAACAAACTACATACAAGATACCTAGTGTGGTAGCAGTCAAATACAACAGTCCTCCAATTATTGACCTGTACTGACTTGCATCTACCTTAGGAGATTTATCATCTTTGGTTAACTTACATCCATTGGTCATAGGTGTACACACCGGTTTGGAATTCTCCAACCCAAACTTCTTTAACAACTCCTTGATGTACTTAGACTAAGAAATGAAAATTCCTTTATTATTCTGATTAACTTGCAAAGCAAGGAAGAAATTTAACTCACCAATCATGGACATCTCAAATTATTTTTGCATCTCATTAGCAAATCTTTTACACATACCTTCATTTCCTCTAAAGATTATACATCAATATACACTACAACAATTAGGATTTTACCTAAATCGGTCATGAAGTGTAAATTGTTGTCAGCCAAATCTCTTTGAAATCCTTGATCGGTTAGGTACTTGTCTAGTCTTCCATACCAAGCTCTTGGAGCTTGTTTTAGTCCATACAAAGCCTTCTTCAATCTGCAAACAATGTTTGGATAATCTTTCAACCTGAAACCTTCCAATTGTTCAATATAAACCTCTTCTTTCAATTCTCCATTCAGGAATGTTGATTTCACATCCATTTGATAAACCTCGAAGTCCTTAAAGGCTACAAATGCTAAGAACATATGGATTTCCTCCATCTGAGCATTTGGGTCATAAGTTTTATCAAAGTCAATGCCATCAATCTTAGTGTAACCTTCACAAACCAATCTCGCCTTCTTTCTTACAACCCTTCCATTTTCATCCAGCTTGTTTTGGAATGTCCACTTAGTTCCAATCACGTTCTTGTCTTTTGGTATGTTGACTAACTCCCATTTCTGATTTTTCTTAATCTGATCTAGCTCTTCTTTCATTGCCCCATCCAATTCTAATCATTGCAAGCTTCTTCTACTATCTTTGGCTCAGTTTCAGATAGTAAACATAATAGAACTTTCTCTTGATCCATTTTGCTTCTTGTGATGATACCTTTGCTCTTATCTCCAATAATTTGATCTTTTGAATGATTCTTTTGAACATACCTTGGGGTCTTGGATGTAGATATCAGAGTATCTTGATTATTCTTTTCATCACTTCTAATTTCCTCTTTCTTCTTCTTTTCTTCAGACTCATTAGATTCATATCCGGCTGCTATTTCCGAGTCTTTTGAAGAACTTTCATCAACTTTCACATTTGCACTTTCAATAATCTTATTTAGCCTTTTGTTGTGACATTGATATGCATTGCTCTTTGTTGAATATCCCAAGAATATGCCTTCATCTACTTTGTTGTCAAACTTTCGTAGATTATCCTCATCTCTTTGGATATAGCACTTGCTTCCAAATACTTTGAAATATTTCACTGTCAGAGTTCTACCATACCAAAGTTCATAGGATGACTTCCCATATTTCCTTTGGTACAATTTTTTTTTAAGAGTGTATGCTACTATATGAATTACTTCTCTCCAGTAAACTTCTAGTAATTATGCTCCTTTTTATCATAGCTCTAACTTCCTCTTATATAGTTCGGTTCATCCTTTCCACTACAAAATTCTATTGTGGTATCTGGGGGGCAGATAATTGTCTTCTAATACCATGTTTTTTTTTAGAAATCATTCAACTCATCAAAAAAAAATTCTCCACCTTTGTCAAATCTTATACACTTGATTTTCCTATCAACCTCATTCTCAACTTTTGTCTTGAATATCTTGAACTTCTCTAATGCCTCAAACTTCTCTCTTAAAAATGTAATCCAAGTCATCCTAGAATAGTCATCAATCAGTAACATCTCTCACCTTGCAAGCTCCTTCTTCTGGTCGGACCACATAGATCTGTGTGAACCGAATCCAATAATCTGGTGGACAAATACTCTTTTCCTCTGAATGTGCTCTTTGTATTCTTTCCTACTTGACATTCCTTGCAGATGTTGTTCTCTGGTTTACTCAACCTCGGTAAATCTCTCACTGTACTAGGTTGTCAAAGTTGATATGACACATCCTCTAGTGCCACAACCAGCTGTCATCGAGTTGTGATATCAAATAATGTCTTGTAGCTCTTTCCAACTGATACATATTTCTATTTGTCCTTTTTCTATCTGCAATAACCATTCCGGACTCCTTCTAGATCTCACATCCATTATCCTGAAAAACAACATTATATCCATTTTTGTATATTTGTCCAACACTCAAAAAATTATGATGCAAACCCTTCACATAGTAAACATTGTTAGTGTTCTGTTTCCATCAAAAGTAATTGAACCAATCCCAATAATTTGTGTTGTCTGATCATCTTCAAACCTAACTAAACCTCCATCATAATTTTCAAGCTTTATGAACTTATTCTTATCACCAGTCATATGATTTGAGCATCTACTATTAATAAATCATTCATTCTTATCTCTTCTAGCATGAAATGCGGTAGAAACAGTCTTAGAAATATCAAACCTAGGAACATCCTTTTCTACTAGAAATAAACAATCACCTTCCTCATAGTCTGATTCATCATCTGAAATGCTAGCATCATCTTTAACATAATAGGCTTTCTTATTAAACTTTCACCTGTTTTCCTTAATTTTGTGTCTTGTTCCCTTTTCTAGACATCTAGTAGCTATATAACCAATCTTTCCACATCTAAAACATTTAAAGGGTAACATGTCTTTGTACTTGTCGGTGACTTTCTTCAGTTTCCTCACAAAGTTTACTTCCATCTGATATGAGTTGTCAACATCATTCGGATCATCTTCAGATGCTTTGAATGTTATCTCTGATTTGTCTCTATCCTTTCCATACTTTCTCGCTTCAAATGCAGTCAAAGTACCAAATAGATTCTCTCTAATGAACTTCTTTGGATCATAGATTTCTTTAATAGCTGAGATCTTATCCCTATAACTCATCGGTAAAGTCATCAAGATTTTGTCAATCACATCTTCATCAATAAAGGTGCCTCTAAGTATTCTGATTTCATTAACTATGTTATCAACTTTCTCAAAGTAGCTTACTATGTCTTCTCCTTCCATTTTCAAGTTTGCATACCTTCGCTTAGCTGTTAGCCTCTTTCTCAACTTAAATCTCTCTTTTCCTTCATAGATATCCTTTAGCTTTTGCCAAACCTCATAAGCAGTATTCAAAGAAATAATTTTTGTCAATTCAATTTTTGATAATGCACTAAAGATAGCATACCTTGCCTTTTAATTTTCTTCATAGGCTTGAATCTCTTCTGAGTTAGTAAGACCATTCGCCAGTTGAACATACTTAGTCCCCATAGCCTTCCAAGTTTTGTAACCCAAATAAATCAGATAACCTCTCATCTTTACTTTCCAGAAACTATAATCAGATCTTTTGAAGATAGGAATGGATAATTTGTGTGTCATCGGATTAGGATCTACCTCAAGAAGTTAATCTCTATATCAAGGAACTAAGGCTCTAATACCAATTGTTGAATATCCGGGAAACTAAGAGGGAGGGGGGGGGGTGGGGTGGATCAGTTGACAATAAAAATATCTTCTTTAAACTTTATTCACAAATATGGAACAATTAGCAAAATTAATCAAAATAGATAAGGCATGAAAGCATATGCACATAACAGATCAGACACTTCAAGAACACCAGATTTTATGTGGAAAACCCAAGAAGGGAAAAACCACAGAGAATGCTAATTCTCGATATAGAAACATTGGTTAAGGTGAAACTATTTAAGGTGATTTTTACAAAGGATAGCTCACTTCCAAGATGCTCACTACCCAGAAATGCTCACTACAGGAGGGCTCACTATTGAAGAGAGAAAGATAAATGAAAAATACACCATTGAAACACAATTTGTACTATCGAAACTACTTCTGGAAACAATCATTAACACAACTCTTACACATCAACTAGATTTCTTTCAATCTCACATATCTTCAACACAAAAAGCCACACCAAATCATCCAGATCATACTCCTACATAAAACATAATCTCTAAGTAGGCCAAGACAAAGATCTAAAATAGGTCAACACTAAACATTCTAGTGGTGGGAAGGAATGAGATGTGGATTGTATCACAACATTCCTCATCGCACACATCAACATGTTACATACATCACCAAAGATGGACCCAAAACATTATCCACATGCTATACAACTACTATTATGCAACTTCAACATCAAAACCAAAGAACTCAACCCAAAAATAGCTCTAAGTAACATCAACAACACATCTTTTAAAACTAGGAAAGATCCAAACATCCAACAACATCTCATACATACATTGTTGTTCAACATTCCACATCCAGACCTAATCCAACCACAGGATTCAACATCAATGAAAACATATAATATAATGCTAACAGACCTAATTTTGTGGATCCATTATGTGCTCTATTTTTTTTTGTTTGCTTCATTGCTCTTGATTTGTCTTTTCTTAGGGGCATATCATTGTGGCAATGCGCTTGTCTTTTGGATGCATGTATGCTACCTTAAAGAAATTGCTCCCAATAAGGCATATGCATTTCTTTAACATGGGGGCATACACTCCACTCTTTGTTACACTTTGTGCACACACCATGAGGTTTGGTTTGTACATTTTTATCACACACTAGTGTGACATGTCAATTTATTATTCAAATTAAAATGCAAACTGATTTTTTTTCTTTGTAATCTTTACGTCGATTTTTTAGTTCAAAATTTTCTTTCTCAACATGACTCCTAGTAAGCATAAGCCTTAATAGGCTAGCATAGCCAAGCTCTCTCTTCTCTTCATGTGTTTCTCTTTTTATCTTGATATTAGATTGATTTAAGATCGTAAGTCCCTAAGGGCTTGGTGTGTCTTGCCTCTTTGATACCTTGATGAAAAATTTTCAATGTTATCTTGTATATTACTAAGAGTATGAGAATAGGCTCATACTCCCACTAAAGTGGAGGATACATGTAGCATCATAAATTGTATCCCTACACAATTTCATCCTTACTTAGGCCTAACTTTAGCATTTTTACCTTCCATGCTTTGATCATGTTTGATTCTCCTCACATTGGCTTCAGATTGCAATCTTCATCTATCAATTGGTTCAATAGTCCTTCATTCAGCTTTGATAGGTTGGATAATGGTGCCCCAGCCACCCTTGTCTTTAGGCGGTGACACCCTAGGAGCCCTTTTCTAGCTTAAAGGGGCTCAATTTTGGGCCCTACAATGATCAAACAATGTAGGCATGAATTCCTTTCCTATGTTAGCCTACTTTGAAAATTCAAACACATTTCATGAGGTGAGATATAAAAGAAAGCCTTACCCCCTCATTTGAACATCCATCTTACATGTGTCTCCATTCAATTATTAAAATTCAAGTGATCAAGCAATCAAGCATTAGCAAGGCAATGAAGGAGAGGTCAAGTATTCAAATTTCACACATTCAAGATGACATCCACAATCAAGTTCTTATAGAGACATCCTATTGTGACACCTAAAATTGTCCTTTAATTAAATAAATATTTTTATTTGTTTAGTTAATTCACTAGGTCTCTTCTTTCTAATTTAAATAAATAAATATATATATATATATATATATATTTTAATGGTCCCATGTCTCTCCTAAATTAATAGCATTTCCTCTATTAATTAAATATATAATTTATTTAATTAATTCATTTACTTTTTTCTTCTTATACACATAACAACATGTCTCCCTAAATTATCTACTCTTTAATCTTAGCCCTTCATTTCAATTTAACCTCTTAATCATATTCATCCTTATCCAAGTTACCTTTCCACCTCTTAATCTCCCTTCATCTTTACCCACTCTTCAATCTTATTGAGACTCTTCATCTATGAGATCATGGACATTCATCTTTAACCTCTTAATTTAAGTCATTGATTCTTTTTGAGATTTGTATAAAAGATGATTCTTCCTTCCATTTGATGAACCAAACATATCATTGGAGTATACTTACATTTTGTTGAAATTGCTCTATCCATACATTATCACATTATCTTTGGATCACAAGCATACATCATCATAACCACATACATTCCTCTTTGGAGTCTTGTGCAAGTGCAACACAAATTTGAGAGCAACCATATGAAATACAAGATCACCGAGGATAGGAGAACAATGGAGACATGCTTATCATGAATGTGAAGGTATATCTTTGTTTATTTCATTTTATATACATTCCCTGATAAATCTCTATTGATGTTGTATTGAATTAGTGTAGATTTAGGGTTTAGTGGTTGGCTCTTATTAGGGTTTAGAAATAGGTTCAAATTCGACATAAACACTTGCATTCCTATATGACAACATCAAAGTTTTTGTGAAGACTTAAAACTAAAACTCATGAAGATATAACGTTCCAATTTAGCATTTTAACTAAGAATTAGCCCCTGATCTTTTAAAGGAATGCTTTACATTTCAATTCTTTTTTCTATTTCAATTTAATTATAGGTTTAATTACAAACCTGAGGTTTGCCTAGAGGTTTGACCTAGGCAAACCCTATCAACGACACAATTTTCCTTTTATTATGTGCAGGTAACATATTTAGAAGACATGGATGTAGATTCAAGAAAAGCAAAAAGAGATACTTAGATCTATCTTTTTAGGGACAAAAATTAGAGGACAAAGTTGCCATAAGCACCTATGTCCAATAATATTTTGGTGAAACTTTAGAGAAACATTTAGAATTGCATCCTAATTTGGAAAATGGAAAATTGGAGCTTTAGTGAATTCACCACATGGAAGAGAGAGACCACTAAGATGATTTTCACTTGGCGGACTTTACATTCAAAAGAGGGGATGAATCTACTAGATCCAATCATAAATGATACAAGGACTGAAGACTAAGTAGTGTTGTGTTTAGAATGTGTTTGACCCTCTTTTGTAAGTTGACTAGTTGAATTAATACTAAGTGTTGGAAATGAAGACAAATATGAGAAAACCATGAGCTATAGATTCAGATTTCGTTGTGCACCTAGATCTGAGAAGTTTGAGATGATTTGGAGCTACTCTATGAAATCTGCCAAAAGTTGAAGGATCGTGTGTCTAAACCAAGTTGCCCTCCCCTTGGTCCTTCGAACTTTTCGTGCATCGAAAAGGGTTGTTTTGTCTCTGCAAATAAATCTTAACTCTAAAAGAATAGTTGTGCACTTTCTTCCTACACACAGAAGGAAAGGGAAATGTGTTGGGAATAGGGGTTTTCCTTTGGGTCAAACCCCGATTTTAGAATTAACTAAGTGGTTGAAATAATGTAATTGAAATGACTGAAAGTAGAAATCCTCCTCCCTGAGGGGATATTGAATTGACTGAAAATGAAATGCTTATACCTCCTTGTGAATTTTTGCTTGCTTCCACATGGAATTATGATTTCACGAATTAGAATGATGATCTCCTCTTCAATGCTTGAAATCTTGACTCTATTGTTGCTCCAAATCTTGAAGGAAGACTGAAAATGCTCAATTTCTCTTGAATGCTTGAATTCTTGATCTCTTGAATGCTTGAATTCTTGATCTCTTGAATGCTCAAATGCTTGATAATGATTGTGGATTCTCAAATGAGATGGGAAATCCCTCTTATATACTTGCCCATAGGATTAATTGATTAATTTTTTTACATGAGCCGACATAGAGGGGTTTTCCTGCTTCAAATTTGAGATAGGTCAGGGGGAGGGGCCCAATTAGGATAGGTTCCCATTAAGGGGTACCAGGGCACCATGCCTTGGTCCTGCCCTAATTCGGGGAAGGATCAAGGTGGCAGTTGGGTGCATCACTAAGTTGAATGATGTTTTTGACATGTGTGGGCGTAATTAGGTCTCTGATCAGGTTGAGGGGCGCAAACACTAAGGCAAAGACCCAAATGTGGTCAAAAATTGGAAGGGGTGCAATTTTAGGATGCTACAAAAAAGATACTTGTTGCTCGCATCCAACACTTTTAGGACAAGGTCACCTCACGCATCATTGTCCTGCACTTTCAGACCCATATTTCAAATACAGGTTCCTTTCAACTTCCTAATTTTATATTTATACTTATATTTGCATGTCTATGATGAGACTATCTATGCATGTTAATTTTTGTCAATTTTACACCTTTAGCCCTAGATCTTGCATTCAATTTACATCTTTTCATAGCTCATTTTCAGCTCAACTCAATGAGTGTTTAATTCACTTTGTGCCTAGTCCCTTTGAATTAGATTTATGATTGAGCGAAGTGGATCCATTCTCCTTCTAAATGTAACCATTGGGAAGTAGGTTTAGTTCCTAGTTTACATGCATAAACTTGTGAACCCTATTTCCCAATCTTGCAATTAACCTATTCAAATTTTTATATCAGATTGCCTAACATTTTTTTTCTAAATTTTCATTGCCACTTGAGGTCCTAGTTTTGACCCCCATGATGTTGGGAAAAAAGATATTGTACATCTTGCATAATAATGTTATAATTGTAATATCTATTTATTATGTGAGTTTCCCATGGACGTGTAATGTAATATTTATTTATTTGATGTTGCACATGAACGTGTAACATGTAGATATTATTTGGGAATATTCTCGGGACCACTTGATGAGTTGTATTGTAGCATTGGGATATTATATTGTATTTATTTAATATTGGGAAAATTAATTTAATAAAGTACCCAATATTAGATGTGGGGTCAATGGGGTATTTAGCCCATGGTATTTTGTGCATGTTTTTTTAGCACATGGTTTTGATGTAATACCATTTGGTGGTTTTGTGGGAGCTCGTGTCTATAAAAGCAACCACAAGGGTAGTTTTTTGGTTTAGTCAGTTAGCCAGTTAGCCAAATTAAGCATTTGTGGAGGTTGAAAGCATGGCATGGTATGTGTGGTTACATGCTTGTTCACATGGAGTTCTTGTTGGTGGTTGGGGTTTTAAAGGCTTTCACAGTTGTATTATAATATTGCATTGTTGAATAATACATGGTGATGGATGCTTTTGTAGGTTGGGGTTTTCCCTCATGAGGGTTTTCCCAGGGTATTACTTGTGTCATTTTTTATGGGTATGTTGTTTATTCTTTGCATGTGGATTCTATGTGATTATTTTGTTGAAATATCAATTGGGTTATGGGGAAATTGTCATAAAGTTGGCTGCAAGTTTCCTTACAAGTGGTATCAGAACTATGGTTTTATGGTGTTACAACCCTAGGTGATAAATCCATGAATGCATGAAAGAATGTTAAGCAATGCAAGATATAAGGGTTTGTTGCAGGTTGTGGGGTTGTAGATTTGTGGGCATTTGTTGCAGATCTGGTTTTATGAAAATTTGTTTCAAATTGGATTTCCATGGATTTGCATTTTAGGGGTTTTGGGGGTGAAGTTTCAAAGTTGACCCTGTGGGATAAAATAGATCCCATGGTTGTAATAAAGGAGGCAATGAGACAAAAATTGATATAAAATATGCCCATGTTTGATGATGTTGAACTGAGAAACAAAAAAATTTAGACGATACAATCGTACAGCCTGTGTAGATGTCGTTAGAGATTTTTTTTTACGTATTGCAGTCGAAGGTACTGTGGCTACCATTGTGGTATCACAGTGGTACTAGATCTATCGACCACTGCGGGTACCACAGTGGGACCACAACCCCTTGACGATGGGTACCTGCCATGGGCCCATTATTGGGTAGGTATAAATAAAAAAATAAAATAAAAATCTATAAAAAAAATCTGCCTGTTTAAAATAAAACTTTGAAATTAAATAAAATTGTCGTCCAATGTTTTAATATGTTGGTTTATTTTATGGATGGGTCCAAGCAAGGTTGACCCAAAATTATTTTATTAAAAATTAGAAAAAAAAAATTATGACATATTTTAGAAAAATAGAAAATATTTTTGTGGCATATTGCCAAGTTTTTTGGGGATCTAGTTGCTTGCCTATGGTTTAATAGGTTGTTTTCTTCCATGGAGTATAACTTGGGCATATGGTGTCAAATTTTTGACTTTTGATAATCATTGGAAAGGTGGTTCAGTGTACTTCATCTTTATATGATCATTTTTTCCATATTTTGTGGTTTGGGTAGTGAAATGTTAGTTGAAAGTTAAAGTTACCTTTATGGCTTTGAGAGGTCATAACTCGAGCATACAAAGTCAAATTTTGGACTTCAAATAGTCAATGGAAAGCCCTTGGAGAGAACTATATTTTGGTTTAGATTTTAATTAGTTTTGAATTGATTTATTTGCTAATATTTTGATCTAAGTTGTTTTCTCATTCTTTTGATTACATGGTGACAATGTGAGTTTATGACATGTTACATATTGGAGATTTGGAGTCTATGTCATTGTACACTTGATTTTGTATCTCAAATTGCACTCATGTTAACATGGTTATCAATTTTGGTTTGAGTATGCATGTTGCATTGTTGGGTCTACAAGGCATGCAGTGTTGTAGGTGGTCTATACTTACAAGATTGTATTTATGGCTTGGATATGGGTTGTCTATACCCATAGACCTATAATTGTTGATGCATATTCAGATTGGTGGCTTGGTTTGGTCACATGGTTTGTTGATTTTATTGTTGTGTTGAGGAGGAGAGATGTTGTTACTAGGTATAATTATGGTGGAGGACCTATGTTATTGACTATGTTATATTGATAGGTTGGACACGTTGGGAGTTAGATGCTTGTTTCATGGAGGGGGTGATCATGATGTTATAGAGGTTCCTTATGTTTAGGGAGTTTGGCATGACATGATTGGATTTGTAGGTATTTTTGATTGATGATATTTTGATTTAATTCATGATTGGTTATGGTAGTGTATCTTCTTGTTTGAGGATCATGGTTACTTTGGCTTTTGGCAGCTCATGATGTGCACTTTGAGTTATTGATCGTTAGATGGCTTTGTTTGATTCTCATGTTAGAGGATAATTTTATCATGATGTCATGGATAGCTTGGTTACACTTTCAGTGGGAGCTCCAGTGATGATGTGATGGTGTAGGATTGGTTCCTAATTGTTTGTTTGACAGTTTTGTATCTTCTTGGCTTGGAGATTATGGTTTACTTGATGTTATTGACATTTCAGTTGTATGTGTGTAGACCTATATGATCTTCACTTAGGAGATGGTTATTATGATGCTATGGAGAGCTCAATATCACAGTTCAGTGGAAGCTTGTAGCAGTGATGTGTATTCACCATTGGATGGTGGATGATCTTCTTAGTGTGTAGATGTTTGGAGGATGTCTTAGATCTTGTTGCTACAGAAGGGTCTTTCACATTTGTGGGTACACTTGTATGAGATGGTGCTATTCATGTTGAGGATGTTGACATCTTGTGGGCTCAAGGAGTCCTTAGTTGAGGTGTGATTTATGCTTTCATTTGACATGTTATCCTTGTTTGATAAGATGGTTGATATTATATGTCATGGTAGACTCTTGATTACCAATTTAGAGTTTTAAAATATTATGGTACATTTATGTGATATGTTCATATGGAGCATGTTATCTCCTTGGAGTGGATGTTTAGATCATGTTGTCATGTTTATGTTCCTGATTCTATGGTTGGAGCTTTGAAATTGATCTTGGTAGTTCTCTTTCTATTGGGTACATGATCATTTTCTTGATTATTTCATGATGGTGTTATGTTGCATTTGGACTTTGGCATGGATTGATTGGTTACAGGTGCTCATTGATACATAGAGACATAGGTGATGTTGATATTCTCTTGTGATTAGAGACATGTGTTGAGATGGTTGATCGTTTCAACAAGAAGACTGAGGAAAATTCACTTGGTATAGATTTGAGAGGAGATTGTCCTTAGTGTGAGTCATGGTGACTTGGATAGCTTGATGAGCATTGTCATTCCCCACTCTTGGTCTACTCGGTAGTTTACTACTTGAGAGGTATTGCCCATTGTTCCTTTCAAGTACATTATGTCTATGCTTATCTATCATAGATATAGATCTTGAGCTATGGATAGATGTTTAGTTCTGAAGGATTCAGTTTGAGAGATGTTTGACATTGGTTATCTCCTTGTGCATTTAAGTTGTTATTATGATGGAATTAATTGATATTGAGTTTGGGAGATGGTTTATTGGGCATATTCCCATGGGATTGGGAATGGTATTAGTTTGATCTTCTTGGTTATGAGAGGTTTACATCTATGTTGATTGCATATTATATATGTTTATTTGGTCCAAGGGACTGAATGGTTTTGGGTGTTGTTATGCTATTCTCATTTGGGATTTTATGGAGGAGATCATACTTAACAGAGTTGGCATTTAGAGGTGTATATAAAAGGACATACTACAGGTATTGATTTGCATTGTTTCTCTCTTTGGTCTTGGTTATCTTCCTGGATGTTTAGTTTCACAATACATTGGATTAAGGTTGTTTGGATCTATGTGTTCACTAGTTTGTGTTCATGTATTGTCATGTAGGATATGACATGGAGGTTCCCATATCTCTTTCTTTTGTTGGTTGTGGAGAACATGGGAGAGTTATGTAGACTTGTTATGAGAGTTGTACTTCTAGGTTATTGGTTTACGAGCTATTCATATTGAGGTGGATGTTCCTTAATACTACATAGTTATGGTTACACTTTCTATAAGATTTTATTAATGGATTCATTTCAGATTTGACATTACCTATGCAATGGGAGTTTCTAGGTGTGTATGTGATAGGAGAAGCAAGGGAAAACTTGCATGAAGACATAAGGTTAGTTTGTTAGTTTAAAACCAAATAAACATAGAAAACCAAATAAAGTATAAACCAAACTTCTTATACCTTGCAAGAGATAGTTCTCTCTTGTTTCTCCGATTGAGCTATTGGTGAAGCCAAGGATGCGCCCCTCCTTGACTTGTTTGGATTATCTCCTTGGTTGGGATGTGGATTTCTCTCCAGACACAACAATATTGGTTGGATTTGGATTGGATTTTAATGATAATGGATATGGATTAGATGAAAGAAGATTTGGGCATTATGATGGCGTAATGGATGATTTTGGATTTTAAATTAATAGCATAAGATTAGATGAGAAGTGGATGATTTTGTGAGGAGAGGAGACTCCAATTTATAGATTGGAGGAGGCCTAAATGAAGGGACAAGTTTCATTTTGGGATGAAGGGTTGAGATCGATCTGAGAGGGAGCACATGGGTTGAAAGGACAAGGTGTGGGATTCAAGAGATATGCCATAAAGGCATTTATTGTTTCCACACCTCTCAAGGTTCGTGGGGAAGATCTCCCAAGGACAATGAGTAGAGAAAAAGGAATATAAAATTCCTTGGGAGGAGGGAGGAGGAATTGAAAATTCCAAAATAAGAGGATGTTTGGGAAGACTAAATGGATAAAGAAATTAAACATTCCTTGGGAAGAGGATGCATGGGGAGATTCAAAGAATTTGAATTTATTTGAAAAGATCAAGGTGATTAGGGATGTGCAAATGATTATGGGGATTGATTAGGTGGGTTGATGAGGGATTAGAGTGCAGGTGGGAAAGTTAGGAGGATGTGACATGAGGAGAGAGAATGAGTGGAGGAATATGAAATTGGAGAATAATGATAAGTATGATTAAGGAAGAATTAATTAGGCTAAGTGGAGATTAGGGAAAGTGATTTCTAGAAATCACTTTAGTTAGGTTAATTAATTAATATTAATTAACTAAGTGGGTTTTAGAAGAAATAATGGTTGAGGTGACTTTAGAAGAAGGGAAATAACTAATTTATTGATAAATTAATTATTGGACTATAGTGATAAGATTGATTTGATTTAATTTAATTCCTTAAGAAGAAGGGAATTAACACAATTAAACTAGTTAATTATGTTGATAGGCTTAAATTAATTTTAGGTGTCTACATTTCGCCCCTCTTTGATATAGCATCATGAAGTGATGTTATATCAAAGAAGAATAAAACATAGTGGATGGAAAGAATAAGGACTAGTAGCATGATGCCCCAGTCATAGGTGAAATGAGGAAGGATGAGGAGGTAGTGGTATGCCCCTTTGAGAGGACATGTGGGTTCTAAGAACACGAGTGTGCTCTCGAAATGGATGGGAGGACTAGATAATGAAAATATGAAGATGATGAAGGGGCAGTGAATGAATAAATTGGAGTCTCCAAGATAAATGAGTGAAATCGGATGAATGAATGAAACAAAGTGGATGAGATTTCTTGTTGTGTAGATGTAGAGAGAAAACCTACTTTTGATATTGCCAAATTATCCACACCATTGATTATAGGTGTGTGCAGGAAAAGTGGTGCAAGGAAACAAAAAATCTAGTTTCAAAAAGGCTCATACACCAATGGGACTCTTGGTGCAAGTTATGGAGCTATATTGAATATCTCAACTCCCCAAGGGATGTTCCATTGTTCTTTATCTCACAGGATCCCTCAAGTCAATGCCTTTGCTCTCAGATTACTGAGCAAAGTGACTTCAGGAATGATAACTCCAAGAATGAGGAATGTTTGATTAAATTTATCATGAATGCATTCCTTGATGTGTATAATATTGGAACTAGAATGATTTAAACTAGCGTGAATATGATGTTATGATAAAGATGTCTAATCCTATCCTAACAATATATATTAGTCTAACATGGATGTGCTATGATATTTAAATTTACTTCTAAAATTCTTATTAAAATGATTTTATCAAAGAGAGGCTAAATGCTTAGCAAAATGACTATAGATTAGATGCATGAAACTTGGATATCTGAAAATGAGAGAATGAGAGCTCTATTTATAGGACAAATAGGGCAATGGATGGTGAAGATTGAATAATCTTAACAAGGGCCAGGATTGAAAGTTATCAATCCATATTTACAATTCTCACCAATGAAATGGTGACAATTGTCAACAAGAGACCACTTGAGAGGAGATGTAAGAAGCATAAAATACTTGAGAAGACATAGAGGTTACCTTAGGAAGTAAGGTTAAGGTTAGGCTAGGGTCATCCATTGGATAAAGCTTTTACCCAAAGGATAAACTCTTGTGCAAGGGTTAATAGTATAACCAAGGGTAAAGCCATGAATGCTTGATGAGACCCTTGGGTTGGATGAGGGTTGAGTTAGAGAGAAAGTCTCTAATCATGCAAGAAGGTTGAGTTAACCATTAATGGTTAGGAAGACTTTGAAGGTTAACTTGTTGAAGACATAAAGCCTTTAATGGTTTTCAAAGACTTTGAGGGTTTGAGAAGTGGCTTCCCTTTGCTTAACGATGTGACAATATTTAGGAGATGGATTAGGGTAAATTAGAAGTGATTAGAAGAATATAGAAGGGGGTTTAGAGAGGTAAGTGGGAGATGTAGGATTTTGCAAGTGGATGGAAGAGAATTTTAATTAAAATAAATTACTTTATTTCAACAAAAATAGATGCAACTTGCATAAATACAAGTGGGGGGTTAAAATAAATAAATTAGATTTATTTACTAGCAAAGATCAATTTAATTAAAAGGGAGAAAGGGGAATTAATTAAATAAAGTGATTTATTTAATTAAAGGCTATGAAAGGCTTAGATGAACTTAATTAAATAAATTAAATAATTCATTTAATCAAATAGATGAATATAAAAAATTTAATTAAATAGAGGAATGAGGTTAAAATGAATATTAAATATTCACTTAGGAAAGTGTCATTTTTATACGTCTACATTTTGCCCCTCTTTGAGGTGACGTGTGTGCACATGTTGATTCAAAGAAAATTTGTCGGATATGCTGTAAAAATTTGATCGATACGATGTCATTTGTTGAGATGTCGATATGATGCCCCAGATTTGATGAATGATATTGATGATGCCCCCTTGGGAGATGAATCAAGGATTTTGAAATTTTTGTTGATTTGATGAGCGTTTTTGAATTAATTGCATTTTGAAAATTTTGACTGTGTTGAATGCATTGGAATTGATTCATCTCCCAAAAATGATGTTGATAAGGTTAACAATGAGGAAAATACATGCCCCACTTACAAACCTTGTTGACTTTTACCCTATAAAAGGTAAAAAGTGATTTTATTCCTATCATTTGCACATTTGTCTTCTTGTGATTGTGACACCTTATCTCTGAAGAAAAATGTCGGTTCCCTATGCTTTGCACCGATTCGAGCGTGTTCGTTGATACCGGAGGCCCATCGTGTATGGCCCACCTATAAGTCATCTAATTTTTCCCGTGTTTTTTATTGGTTTTGCTTTTTTTTAATCACATTTTTCATTTTTTAGTTTAAAATTTGTCATTTTAGCGCGTAGGGTTCTTTTTGCAGCGCATACGATAAGAACAATAGCGCATAGGGTTAACCTAGATAGGTTAGCATTTAGGTTGCATTCTGCAGTGCGTAGGCAGGTTAGGGTAGCGTGTAGGATGTCTTAGCGCATAGGACAGATAGGTCAGCACAGAAGGTAGATAGATTAGCACGTTGGGGAGATTAGTGCTTTGGGTGAGTAGGGTAGCGCAATGGAAAAACCAGTTAGCGCATAGAGGATTTTTGCGCGTAGAGCAAAGTTTCTAGCACATTGGTGAAGAAGGATAGCGCATAGGAGGTCTATGTTGGCGCATGAGAAAAAAATGGGTAGAAAAGACTGGGAAGAATGCATCGCCGGGGGGATAGATGAGGTAGATGACTTAGGAGTGGATAGGTGTTTGCTGAGTGTTTCAAGATGGGTTATGAGCCAATGTTTTGCCTATTGTGATGATGTTTGAGTCTTGATATGATGATTTAGAGTCTGTTGAAATTGCTTTTGTTATGAAGTACCAAGCTGATTAATTGTTTGAATGAGGATCCTGATTTTCTGTTGATGTGGATCTTTGATTTTTGCCTTGCAATATGAATTTGATGTCTGATATGAGTTCTGATTCTTGATTTCTGATATGATTCCTGATGTGATGCTTGCATTATGGATTTTTAATTGCTTGAGTTATGGGTCTTTGATATGATTTCTCGATATGATGCTTGCATTATGGGTCTCTGATATGATTTCTTGATATGAGTTAGATGGTCGATATGGGTTTTTGATATTCGATATGGGTCTTTGATTTGATTTCTCGATATGATGCTTGCGTTATGGGTCTTGATTTTCAATATGGGTCTTTGATTTGTGATATGGGTCTTTGATTTTCGATATGGATTTTTGATTATCAATATGGTGCTTGATTTGATGCTTTGTTGTTTCAAGTTGATTTTTTTTTGATATGGATATATCAGATAGATGTGGGAGTTGATGATGGACACTTGTTATTTCATAGGCACAACTTGGTGTACTTAAGTCATGAGAGCAATTTCCATGACCATGGTCATTGATTCTGTGATTATCATAGGTTGATAGGGTTGTGATTGAGAGATGCAGCTTACCTTATTTACTAGACATGCCTCGATATATCATTAATCGGGGTTTGTTTACAGCTTTGGCGGAGAGGTGGCATAGTGACATGAACACCTTCCATTTGGCGACTGGTGAGATAACAATCACACCCGAGGACTGTTATTGCATTCTGCAGATTTTGATTGTGGGGGCCTTGTTGCCATATGAGCAGACTGAGGAGGGTGGGATAGAGGCTCTCTATTGCATCTTCCAGGATGATCAGATTTATGGATATGAGATCCCATGGCAGGAGTTTGTGGACCTAGATTATGCTCCCTTACCTTCAGTTCTAGCAGGTTTCATTGGTGGATTTTTGTGTCCCGACCATAGGTCGAAGGGACTAGTTGTGGGATGGGGATTGGTTTTGGAGGATATGGTTACACAAGGATGTAGATTTGCATGGGGGTCTTGTATGTTAGGTCACCTTTACAGAGAGCTTCACCAGGTGGTATATCTAGGATATAGGAATTTGTCAGCAGGGGTGAAATTACTATAGGTGTGAGCCTGGAAGCACATTCATGTGGTGAGACCACTTGCAGATAAGGATAGGCCAGTTGGGTGGGCATATGCTTATGGGTATATAGGTATAGTTGTCTAGCGTAAGCTGGGAAAACTAGAGCACTGGCCGTGAGCATTGGATGATATCGATACAGTCATCTAGAGACCATATATGGATTGTGAGGTGTGGGTTGAGGATGGGCTAGAGATGCCTTATGTGTATATGTCTAGATATTTGATTGAGCAGACGTCTTTTATTATTGAGCAAATTTTGCATAGCCATGTACAACGATAGTATGGGAGACAATAGAGGATACCACAAGGAGCGTGTTTATATGCTCGCTGGAGACAAGATGTGCCTGAGTGGGGGCCCACAGTGGATAGTGTAGTGGCAGTAGAGGAGTACATGACATTGGCAGGCCAGATTTGGGATTATGGAGTTGGAATTGTTGATGCGGGGATGACAGAGGAGTTCTCGACCTACTTCATGGCACATGCAGTGGCATGAATGTCGAATCCAGCAGAGATGTTACCTGCTTTTGACAATGATGAGGATGAGCAGCTAGAGAGGCGAGGAGGAATTAGACAAAGAGATGAGGAGGGAGAGGAGGTCAAAGATGGAGGTGGGCATGATGGAGAGATAAAGGATGAGGGGGTGATGGTGGGAGAGATAGAGGATGAGGAGGGGATGGAGGGAGAGAAGGATGACTTCTCCTTGGTATTGGTGGTGCTGGTAGGGTTGGTGTTGTTTTAGCGGTAGTGGGGGGTATAAAGGATGTTAGGCAACCCACCCAGAGGAGGAGATCGGATGTTCTACTTCCACCGGCACCTCAGACATGGATAGGTATGGATGGGACCATGACACATGTACCCATTCAGATTAGGGCACCCACCCATCGACATGACTCACAGATTAGATCCCTACAGGTCATAGTGCAGCAACTACAGGCACAAGTTCTAGCACAGCAGCACCATATTACCTAGATTACGGAAGAGCAAGATATAGAGAGAGAGTGTTGGGGCTGGGCAGAGCAGCTTGTAGAGAGATTGCAGAGAGTGACAGGTGGTGCCTCGATTAGGGACACATTGAGGGAGATATAGTACACGACCAAGGAGGCCGAGTACTACAGGCGATTATATGAGGAACTAGTCCCTAGAGAGCATAGAGAGCCTAGCTATGCAACCAGTCAATCTGCTCGAAGTCAGACGGGGACAGAGAGAAGAGGTGTTACAGGGCCTTCTCAACGTGATCCACTTGGGGGAGATCCAGGAGCTGGGACATCTGCTGCGAGACCGTAAGCCTCAGGAGATAGTCATAGACTTGTCTCTGTTGTATTTTGATCATTTTGTTGTATTTTGACATATATGATACCCCCTGTACATTTCGACCATTTTTGAGAGATATATATGGCACCGATTTCTCTGATTCACATGTGATGTGTTATGGATGATGATTTATGATATGCATTGATATGATGTTGTTATGATGATGATGTAATTCTTAGATAGGAATGCTTTTAATTTTGATTATGATGTATGAGTTATAATGATGAAAATATGATGATGCTTTATTTATCTTGATTTCGTTGATGTATGATATGAGAATGATGTGAGATGTAACTTGAAAGTGAGATGTATGATAATGATAATGATGTGAGATGTATCTTGAAAATGAGATGTATGATAATGATAATGATGTGAGATGTATCTTGAAAATGAGATGTATGATAATGATAATGATGTGAGATTAATGCTAAATGAAAATGTGATATGCAAGTTTTAAGAATGATATGCAACTAAATGCAAGTTTAAAATGATATGCAACTAAATGCAAGTTTTCATTCTCTTGTTGTCATTCCCATTTAGTCACGTGTTTTTTCTATGTTTTTGTTTTGTCATCATTGATATTTTTGATATGTTGGAAGTTTATACAAGCATGATGGTATAATTGAGCCATAATGACCTCAGTAAAATGTACATGGATTTTGATATTGCAAGACGACACAAGCGTCGAGGTATAATTGAACCAAGATGACCTGAGTGTTGCTTGCGTGAAATGGACAAGAGTTAACCATTTGTATGCACAAAGTGGAACAATGTCTTCAATGATATGTTTCCAATCATGTCTCAAGACACTTTTGTACTGTACAACTGATCACCTCACAGATAAAAAACCAAGAAAAATATCAAACTCCCCCGTTGCTTTCTCGAGCTTGATGCCTCTTTGAAAGATTCAGGAGATCCAATGATTCAAAAATTTTAAGATACAAAATAGTCAAAACTTCATGCGAGATGTAAACAAACTATAATTCAGAAAATCATCCATCATGTGTGTGTTGAAGTTGTTAATTGGATTAGTGTCTTGTTCTCTCGGTTGATGATATGTTTTTGATAGGATTTCCTTAGCGTGTTGTGATTCTTGTTTACTCATTGTTGGAATGCTTGAAGTGAGAGGAATATTGTCCCTATCTATAGATATCTATCAATGTGGATATACATAGTGATTACCAAGCCATGGTGGAATATGATGAATTGATCAAGGACAATGACTATGCTAAGTTTGTTCGGGATAATGTTGCTCGAATAGTGTTGGGTGATGGCCATTAGCTTTGACTTTGGATGGATGTAAAAGATATGAGTAGTGATAGATAGAGGAGTTGTTCTCTCACAAATAGAGCCTATTTCTAGGTTTTCACCACTTGTTTTTATTGCACCTTTTTTGTTGTTTTTCTAATTTTTTTATTTTATTTTTTTCCCACTTTTTCCATGCATTAGACGACTCAAGTGTAGAATTTCTTCAAATGGATGTTGTTGGTTGGTTCGTCAAGCACATCTCCTTTTGAAGTTGTTAGCTGATAGGTGCCTGATCCATAGGCTGATATGATAACATAGGGACCCAACCAATTAGGTTCAAACTTCCCCTTCTTTTCTCCATCCTGTTGATTTTTGGGATTTTCTTTGAGTACAAGATCACCGACTTTAAAAATCCTAGGGATGACTCTGTGGTTGTAGCTTTTGCACATACGCTGATGGTATGCTTTGAGGTGATCATAGGCATGTTGTCATTTTTCATCTAGAAGCTCTAGTTCCTGCAATATGTTTACTCAATACTCCCCATCTGGTATGAGGCCTTTTAAAGATACTCTAAGTGATGGAATTTGTACCTCAAGAGGTAAAATTACTTCTGATCCATACACCAATGAATATGGATTAGCCCATGTAGGTGTCTTGATACTAGTCATGTATGCCCAGAGTGTCGGATTGAGTTGTACATGCCAATCCTTACCTGCATCATTTATTGTTTTCTTTAGGATTTTCAAGATTATTTTATTTGATGCCTCTACTTGACCATTCCCCTGTGGGTAGTAAGGTGTAGAGAAGTGATGTTGGATTTTGAATCGCTCACATAGTTCTCGCACATCTTGATTTTTCAAGAGACGTCCATTATTTGTGATGATGGGACTTGGAATGTTGTATCTGCAAATTAGACAATTGAGAATAAATGAGGCAATCTGCTTTCTAGTCACTATGGTCATTGGGACTACTTCAATCCATTTTGTGAAATACTATATTACAGTGATAATGAACTTGTGTCCATTTGAAGAGGAAGGATGGATTTTCCCTACTAAATCAAGTCCCCACTGACAAAAAGGCCAAGATGTTGTAAATGGCTGCAACTCTTGTGCTGGTGCATGGATAAGATTGCCATGAATTTGGCACTTAGGACATTTCTTTGCAAATTGATAAGAGTCTTTCTCCATTGTCGGCCAATAATATCCCATTCTTAGAAGTTTTTTGGTGAGAGTAGGACCACTTGAATGCATGCCACAGATACCCTCGTGAAGCTCGTGTAAAGAAGAGTCAGATTCATTATGATCAAGGCAACGAAGAAGAGTACCATCGAGACCTTGATGGTAAAGTGTGTCAGCAATTAATGTATAACAAGTGGCTTCTCGGATAAAGTTGCATTTTTTGTTACGAGATAGGTCGATGGGTAGGGTATTAGTTTTAAGATATTCATAGATTATCCCATATAGAGGAGAGTCTAAACCGGTTAAGGCATAGATGACATGGGAATCAGAATAGATTGGGGAAAACAGTTTCTCTACCAGGAACTCATAATGACTCTGTTGCTCTGGAATTTGTAGTAGTGAAGTGATACTAGCCATTGCATCAGCCGCTCTGTTGTCCAACCTTGGTATTTGCTCGAAGGTGATGTGTACAAAGTACTGTTTGAAGTCATCCACCATTCTTTTATATAACAACAGCTTGTCATCCCTTGTCTGATATTCATTGTTGATCTGGTTTATAACCAATTGAAAATCTCCATAGACTTTCAATTATGTGATTCTCCATTCCATGACCATTTTGATTCCTGTGACTAGGGCTTCATATTCAATGATGTTATTGGTGCATGGAAACATGGGTCTATATGATCTTGGAATGGTGTGTCCTTCGGGGGTGACGGACAAGATGCCGACACCTGATCCATGTTGGGTGTAGGAACCGTCAAAGTACAGGGTCCATTGCTTGAGTGTAACAGTAAGGACATCCATGTCTGGAAATTCTACTTGCATTGGTTGTTTATCTGGTAGTGGTTCTTCAACTAATTGACCTGCAATTACTTGTCCCTTGATAGCCCGACGCTCTGTGTATTGGATATCAAACTCACTAAGGATCATGACCCATTTAGCTAGTCTTCCTGTAAGAGTTGTTTTGCTGAGTAAATACTTGAGAGGATCAATTTTTGCTACTAGCTTGATGTTGTGAGCTAGCATGTAATGGAAGAACTTTTGAGAGGTGAATACCATAGCTAAACAAGCCTTCTCAACGAATCTATAATTTAGCTCATATCCATTTAATGTTCTGTTGATGTAATATATAGCTCGTTCCTTGTCTTCTTGATCTTCTTGTGCTAACAGTGCCCCCAATGATACTCTTGTTGTTGATATGTAGAGAATGAGTGGCTTCCTTGCTATTGGTGGTACGAGGAACTGATGGATTCATTAGATATTTCTTGAGTTGATAGAATGATTCCACACACGTGGCTTCCCATCTGAATGGTATGTTCTTATGTAACAGATGATTGAATGGTACTTTTATCTGCTAGTTGGGCTATGAATCGCCTGATTGACTGTAGCCATCCTTGTAGATATCTGAGCTAACTAATGTTTCTAGGAGGTGACATCTCCATGATGGCCTGTACCTTCGTTGGATCTAATTCAATACCTTTCTTAGACACAATGTATCCTAATAGTTTACCTGATGTCACCCCGAAGACACACTTCTTAGGGTTTAGCCTGACTTGGAATTGTTCCAATCTTTGAAAGATTTTATCTAATATGCCCAGATGTTCTGCCCGGGTGAATGACAACCAGTAAATCATCCACATAGTCCTCCATGAAGGTATGCATCATATCATGGAAGATTGTCGTCATTACTCTTTGATAAGTTGTCCCAGCATTCTTCAAGCCAAAAGGCATGACGTTCCAACAATACGTTCCCCAAGGACAGGTGAACGCAGTTTTATCTTGATCCTCTGGAGCTATCTTGATTTTCTTATAGCCAGAGAAACCATCCATTAATGAGAGCATTGCATGGCTCGCTGTTACGTCCACAATTATGTTGATGTTGGGCAAAGGAAATTCATCCTTTGGACAGACTTTGTTGACATCTCTAAAATCTGTGCATATTTTGATGCTTCCATCTAGTTTTGAAACTGGTACAATGTTTGAAATCCATTCAGCATAGTCTATAGGTCAAATGAATCCGACGTCTAATAACTTCTTTAGTTCAGCTTTGACCATTAATGCTACATGCAGATTCATCTTTCTTAACCTTTGTTTCACTAGCTTAGCTCTTGCAGCAATAGATAAATGATGCATGATTAGGTTTGGATCTATTCCGAGCATATCAACATAGTACCAAGCAAAATTGATTTTCTTTTTCGTGAAGAATCCAATAAACTCTGGTTTTTCCTCTTCTGTCAGTGATTCTGCAGGTGTATGTTTTTAACTGCTAATTTTGTATTGATGTTTATTGATTGAGTTGGCTCAATCAATATGGGTGATCGCTCTTGATAGTGTTCAGGAAGAGTGTTAAGTCACCCATCCTTAGGTGCCTTAAAAAAAATTCACCCTCAGATGCATTCTTTATTTTGACTTTTTTGTGATCTAGTGCTGCCATTGACTGGTTTTCAGCATTAGATCCTTTGTTTCTTTCATTTTTGTGACGAAGAGACTTGGCACTCTCCTGATTGCAGATATCTTTATTTTGTTTGCTGGTAGAGCCTGTTTCCGGGTTGAGTGTACATAGGTAATGGACAATGGATTCATCATCTGGGAAAATAGCTATATCATGGTGTTTAGGTTCATCCTAATCTATCAAATCAGGAAATACGAGCGGTAGAGAGTCATTTGGTGGGTCGAGGTCGGCTGCGATAAGTGTCATGATAGAGGTATTGTTAAGGTTGTCTAGGATGTTGGTTAGGTTTATGATATTGTCAAGGTCTTTGATGGTATCATCCTCCATGTAGACTTGTTCGTAGTGCTGCTACTCGTTTTCCTTAGCCTCGTAGATATGTTGTGGACCGAATTCAAGTAATTGAGACTCTATGCCTTGTCCCTCCTAAGAAAGGGGTGTGTGTGAATGTATAGTACCTTTGGCGACATCCTCAGTAATATTTGAACTACCCCATTCATAGTCATTAGAATCAGTTTTAGAAGTACTATCCCAGAGTCTTTCAGTGTTGTTGACAGGTACATTGTAGGGTGAGAAAAGATCTCTAATAATCGATACCAAACTTGTAGTTTTTTATGATTCAGAATCAGAGCCTGCTTGTACCCTTTGCATTTGTTCATACACTATTTCTCCTTAGGGAGTAGTGATTTCTTCAGGTGGTAACTTTGCCTTGTTTTGAATAGGTTCCTGTACATGATGCACTTTCTCATAAGATGCTTCTTCCCTTTGAATGGTCAGTTCCTCTTGTCATTTCTCTTTTTCCTGGTGTTCTCACTCTTTCCTTGTTGTTTTTACTGCTTGGTGTAGTGCCTCCTGCCATGAGTCCTCATTATATTTCTTCTTTGCTTTCCACTAAAGTTTTTGATACTTATTTTGTTTTTTCCTTGGGGGTATGTTGTGTCCATATCCCAGTCCTATTTTGTCTTGAGAAAATTGTGAAGGAGGGTCTAGTGGTTCTGTAATGCCTTATTGATGCTTGCGTATAGGTCCTTTGCCGTTGTATCCCATTTGTTGCATGATCAATAATCCTTTTCCATATTGTTGTGTTGGAATGGCCACCTCTAGAGTAGTAGCTCTGACCTCTTCCTCATCCTTGTATAGCCAATTAAGGATGTCTTTCTCTTCTGATTTATTTGCTACTGTGCCCAATTGGATAAATTTGCCATCAAACTTGGTGATGGGTTGTGTTGCTTAATGTATTGATGCAGAAGATTGTCCATGAGATTTTGGTGATGTTGGAAATTTGGATAGACACATGGGTTCGAAAGAGTGTTCTCCCATGCCTTGCTCTTTGATTTTCATCTTTTGTTTGAAATCCATGGATAAAGCTTTAAGCTTTTCTTGATGATGATATACTATTGAGGAAGCTGGAGCTTCCCTATTGTGTGGAACCAGGTTGTTTTGAGCTGCCCCCATAGCATTGCAATGTTGAAAAGAATTATTATCGACATAGATGGAAATTTCCTATCCATTATATGGGAATTTGACACACTGATGGTATGTTGAAGGTACTGCTTGCATTTCATGTATCCAAGGATGACCCAATAGAATATTGTATGTTAAGTCTATGTCTAATACTTGGCAAATAGTGTCCCTTTGTATCGGTCCTACTTGAATAGGTAGTATCATTGTTCCTTTGGATGATCTTTCTTCATCAACATAGGCCTTGATGGTGATCCTTTTATGTGGATCAATAGATTGTTCAAAGAAGCCTAATGCACGGATAAGTTTTAAATTACAGATATTAAGACCAGCTCCTCCATCTATTAATACTCTTTTAACTCGATATTTGTAGACTAAGACTTCAATATGAAGGGGAGTGTTATGTGGATGACTCAAAGAGATATTATCGTGTCTAGAAAAGGTGAGATTATGAGGCCCTGTCATATGAGCCACCATGGCTTAGAATTTATCAATGTCCAGATCTTGAGGAACATTTGTTTCAACTAGTGCTTGTTCTAAGATGTCCTTATATTTCGATGAGAGTTTGAGTAACTTGAGTATGGATATTTGAGCGGGAGTTCTCCGTAGTTGATTAACCAAATCATATTGTCTTGGGGATAGTCGTGGATGTTGATGTATGCCCTTTCAAGATGTATTTTTGAGCTCTGGTTGTCACATTGATTGATGTATGATCTTGTGTGTCCTTGATTTTTATGGAATTTATTTGGTTATCATCTGTTGATATGTGATTAATGGTATTGTTGTACAGGTGATTTATGCGAGCTCCCCTTGTATCATTTGATGATGAAGCTCCTTCCTTGTTGTAATTCAGAAGAGGATTTTTAAAGGCATCATGATCACCATTTGTTTTGAGACCATCAACTGTTAAATCACCTCTATCGATCATATCTTGAACAATATTCTTAAGCCTCATGAAATCATTTGTGTGATGTCCTTTGTTTCGATGAAAATCACATAAATGTGAGTCATTCCACCAAGGTGGTTTGATCTGGGGTTCAAAGTTGTTTATGGCTGGCAATGTGATAATCTTGTTTGTCAGGAGTTCTCAAAATGTTGATTCTAAGGTTTTCCCTAATGGTGTGTAGATGCGTCTATTTGGAAAAGTGTCGGTGTTACCTCTTTGATTTGTATTATTCCCTCGATTAGTGTTGTTGCCTTGGTTATTGTTGTTGCCTTGGGTATTGGTGTTTGAAATTGAAGGTCCCTGATTGGTATTTTGTGGATAAGTGTTAGTGCCTTGGTTAACAATTTTTTTATTCTTATTAAACTGTGGATTACCTAATAAAGCTAATACTGGTTGTTTGGACTTCATATCATTAGCATCAGCTCCTCCCTCATTAACAACATTTTTGTTTCTGGTCCAGAATCTAGATTTGTCTAAAGTGTTGTTGTTTTGTTTGTTAAAGGAGTGACTGTTGGATGAGTTAGTTCCTTCCTTAAAGAACTTCAATGTTCCTTTCTTAATGTAGGCTTCCTCTACTTGGATTCCATTTTTGATCAACTTAGCAAAAGATGGTGTGCACTGGAGCTTGAGTTGATAACTCATCTCACTATTTAGATTGTCGATAAAGATCCCCATCTTTCCTTTTCAGGTACGTCTTGAGGATATCTCAAAACCATACGTCTCCAACACTAAAGAAACACCATAAATGTTTCATTGTTTTTTTGTTTGGTGTTACATACATCCAACATGGTGATCGCGTGTTGAGTATTATAGGAGTATTGTGTGATAAATTTGTTGACCAACTCATCAAAGGATCTGATGGGAGGTGTGAGTTTAGACAACCACTCCATTGTTTGTCCTCCCAAACTTCTTGGGAAGAGTCTCATTAAGTAAGTCTCATCATGAGAAAATTCTAAGCTTATGTTACAAAATTCCCAAACATGATCGCGGGGATCACTTTTACCATCGTATTTGTCATATTTTGGTATATCTAAATTCAGGGGAAATGGTATCATGTTTAATCTCTTGTCAAAGGGGTAAGGACAAATCTCATTTAAGGAGTATCGCACTGTGGTCCCTTGTTGCGTGTCCTGCATTTTTCGTTGCAACATTTGAATTTGTTGTGTAAGAGCAACCATGGGTACATTTGTACGTCGAGGGAAAGCTTCTTCCCTTTCATTATCCCTAGTTTGAGCATGGTTGTGTTCAGGTATCTTATGTTGTTCAGGTATGATTTCAGGGTCATGTGTTTCTTCTTCTCTTTGTTGGTCTTAATAGGCATAATTTCTAGTCCTTGTCCTAAAAATTTGTTCATCTACATTCCTTAAGTTTCCAGTATCAAAATCTTCAGGAAGTCTAACTCCTTTGCTAGTTAGCATGAGCATATATTTTTCCTTGTCAGCTTCAATGAGTCTTTCCATGAGTTTTTGGAATGAGGGGTTTTCCTAACATTCTTGGAGGAGTTCCTCAGTGATCTTTGTATCTCCCAGATTATTATACTTGAAAGGGTTGGATAATCTATGACCCATACTTGAGTCTGGTTGTGATTCGCTTTGCTTGTTTCTTTGAGAGCGAGTGACAGTAGGCATTTATTTTAATCAGAGTTCTTGATAGTATTTGGTGGATAGAATACGTTCCTCCATAAAAAACTTTCGATTACAAAGGGAGTGTCATCTTCTTCTTCTCTCTCAGGGGTTGGTGGTTCAGGTCGAGCTTCGTTATATGTGATACAGAACCGTGGGAATAAAGCAGGGTTGATTCTTCCTCCATGATTTAAGCGTTGGTTGAATGTCACTTTCTGAATATAAGATCTGCTCCTTAAAGGTTCTTTTTCAAATTCATTTGATTTGCCTTGAATATACAATCGCATGTGACGCAAGAATGCACGATGTGATTTAAAAAGTTAGCGATTGATATGGAGAAACTTAATCCTTTTTGCAAGTTTTTTAGAACTAGGTTGTCTCTTCTTCAACTTCATTTTGTGATGAAGACTTGTTCTTCTCAAAATATGAGTTGTCATACACGAATGATCAAGGTTTTCCTTTGATGTTGGATTGTGATACTTTGTTTGAAAAACTCAAGCTTACTTTATCAAGTAGAGGTTTAGATTTGCCCCCACGACAAAGTGTGTCAAATGATATGGATAAGAGTCTCCCACTATGGAAACTCGATTTAACAACTTAAGGAATAAACTCGATATTTTGTTTGTGATAGGATTTGTTAGATGGTGAAACTTTGAGCAATGTGATGGTACTTCCTGATTTTGGTTGGATGAAGTTTTATCTCGACCTAGTTTAAGATTTGACAAATTTGTTCTAAGGATGCTTGCTTGATTCTGGAATTGTTTTTCTTTGATGATCTAGTTTAGATTTTGACTGGTGAGTTTGACAAAAGGCCCAAAAGGGTATTGAGGACTGGTAATAAATTTTTTCCAAAATGCCTGGTTTACTCTTTATTTTTCTATGTTTTTACCATGCGCTAAAACAGAGACTGGATGCGCTAACTAATGATCTAGATGCGCCACATGAAATTCCCTATGCGCTATGCCTATGTTGTGCGATACTCAGAGTTTTGACAATAGTTTCTAACTAGAAAGGTTATGCACTAATATGTCCTGATTACGCGTTGTAGTTTAGACTGAAAGCGCTAAGTTATGCCTCCTATATGCTACGTTGATGCTTAAAAGTGCTAATATGGTCTCACAAAGCGCTACTGAAATTCTAACATTTATGATATCGGTTATGTGCTAGTTTGACTGATGAAAGCACTATGGTCTGGTTTGCATGCGCTATAAAATCCAGTCGAGACGCGCTAGGAGGTTTCTCCTACGTGCTAAACTACCCTGATTACTCTATTTTTGGCTGTTTTTAGAGATCTTAACACTTGTTTGCTTTGATGGATGATTTTCTTAAAATAACTTGAAAACATGGCATAAAAGAGAACCAATTTTGTCTATGCTAAACATATAGTGTATGTTCTATGAGGATGTGTTCAAATCCCCAATATTTTCACAAGTTTGGATAAAAAATAATACAAATCAGATAGACTCTTTATTCAAGGGTCATCATCAATATCATAGCCCACTAGTCTCGATACTCTGTCAGCTCAAACAACCTTGTCACCCCCTAGGGGGCGCCCATTTTTTTTCCTTTTGCTAGAAATTAACTCATAGTGAATTGCTTCACAATTGAGTAGTTATCTTGGGAGATATATGGTGAGTGATCTTGGGGGCAAATTTTTCCCCACCCTCACACTATGATATTGAAGATGTTTGGATACTAACTCAGCTGAAAGTTTCTATTTCTAAAGTTCTTAATCAGGCTTTCATTCGGTCTTCAGTGATAAACTCCCTCGTGCGGCTTCCCGACCTTTAGAACAAAGGCTTTACGTATCTTAAAGATATTGGGGGAAGGCTAATCGCTGAGCAAAACCATTGAAGGGACTTTCGTCAACCTCCACTTTTGATTATAGTAGGTTGGAACACTTGGCGATAAATTCATTTCCCATTTAGGTCGTTCCCCTCTCACCGACCATTTAAATGGTGCTCTAAGAGCAACTCGGGAGGGCAGGCCTGCTAAAGGTTTTAAGTACTTGAAATGAAGAAAGCATGAAAGAATGGTGTGACTTTTTGGTCACCCAGTTAAGGGGAGAGCATATACCTTCCACTTTCGAGACAAAGAAAACAATCTTCTTTTTAACCTTTAAGGCAATGATTTGCTAGCTTCTATTTGGAGATGTTGCTCCAACAAGCATGATGTTCTTTTTAACCTTTCATAGAAAAGTCTGTATTTCCAAAACTTTTGTAAAACAAGCCTGTCAACAAAATAAATCATGATGTTTGGTCAACAAAATTAAAGTCGATAAGCTTAAACTTTCCCTCTTTGCCTTGCACAAAATAAAGATGGGGTTCTTTTACTTTTGCAATGAATTGAAATTGATCCTTTTAGGCACCAAAGGAAGGCGAAGTTCATTTTAACCTTGCTAAAAGTAAATTTGCTTGTTCTTTTTAGAGCCCCAAACGAAATGTTTTTCCTAACTTTGTAGGAATGAGAGGTTTGTTTAGTTGTTCTTTTTACCATGCAATGAAGAAAAGATGAAGTTTTGTTTTAAACACCAAAAGGAACTATGAAGTTAATTTTAAGCATCCAAGTGAAATTATGAGGTTTATTTTAAGCTTTTGCAAAAAAAAAAGAGTGAGTTCTTTTTAACCAACTTTTTGAAATAAAGCAAAAAAAAAACAAAAAAACTTAAACTAACTTCTATCACTCTTGCACAAAAAGGTTAGAACCTACATAAAATCAGTTAGCAAAAACAATCAAATTTTAGTGTGGGCTTATACAAGCCTAAAATGATCTTCCTTCGGTAATAAATTTTGCCTTTCTGTTACATTAATGCGCTAAACTACTACACCTATGCACTACAGAAACTTCCAGAAGTGCTACTGAATGATCTCTATGCACTAAACTGATTACTGGATCCGCTAGTCTATTTCCCTAATGTGCTATAATTTTACAGTTGACATTCAGAATATTATACGCTAACTAAAATGCCAAATACGCTAATGAAAGAGTCTTATGTGCTAAATAATAAATCGGATGCGCTAGCCAAAGGTTTCTACACGCTAACAAAATGTTCCAATATGCTAACTCAGCTTTTTCGTGTACCTGCAATGTTACTCTTGCATGAAAAATGATATGTTTTATGGGGTTATGCCCCACGGTGGGCGCCATAAAAGTGTGCGAGAAAAGTGGTGCAAGGAAATGGAAAATTCTGTTTCAAAAAGGTCCACACACCAATGGGACTCTTGGTGCAAGTTATGGAGCTATATTGAATAGCTCAACTCCCCAAGGGATGTTCCATTGTTCTCTATCTCACAGGATCCCTCAGTCAATGCCTTTGCTCTCAGATTACTGAGCAAAGTGACTTCAGGAATGACAACTCCAAGAATAAGGGATGTTTGATTAATTTATCATGAATGCATTCCTAGATGCGTATGATATTGAAACCAAAATGATTTAAACTAGCATGAATATGATGTTATGATAAAGATGTTTAATCCTATCCTAACAATATATACTAGTCTAACATGGATGTGCTATGATATTTAAATTTACTAATAATATGCTTATTAAAATGATTTTATCAAAGGGAGGCTAAATGCTTAGCAAAATGACTACATATTAGATGCATGAAACTTGGATATCTAAAAATGAGAGAATGAGAGCTCTATTTGTAGGAAAAATAGGGCAATGGATGGTCAAGATTGGATAATCTTAACAAGGGTCAGGATTGAAAGTTATCTATCCATATTTATAATTCTCACCAATGAAATGGTGACAATTGTCAACAAGAGACCGCTTGAGAGGAGATGTAAGAAGCATTAAATGCTTGAAAAGACATAGAGGCTACCTTAGGAAGTAAGGTTAAGGTTAGGCTAGGGTCATCCATTGGATAAAGCTTTTACCCAAAGGATAAACTCTTCTACAAGGGTTAATAGGATAACCAAGGGTAAAGCCATGAGTGCTTTATGAGACCCTTGGGTTGGATGAGGGTTGAGTTAGAGAGAAAGTCTCTAATCATGCAAGAAGGTTGAGTTAACCATTAATGGTTAGGAAGACTTTGAAGGTTAACTTTTTGACTTGACATAAAGCCTTTAATGGTTTTCAAAGACTTTAAGGGTTTGAGAAGTGACTTCCCTTTGCTTAGGGATGTGACAATATTTAGGAGATGGATTAGGGTAAATTAGAAGTGATTAAAAGAATCTAGAAGGAGGTTTAGAGAGGTAAGTGGGAGATGTAGAATTTTGCAAGTGGATGGAGGGGAATTTTAATTAAAATAAATTACTTTATTTCAACAAAAATAGATGCAACTTGCATAAATACAAGTGGGGGATTAAAATAAATAAATTAGATTTATTTACTTGCAAAGATCAATTTAATTAAATGTAAATTTAATTAAAAAGGGAGAAAGGGGAATTAATTAAATAAAGTGATTTATTTAATTAAAGGCTATGAAAGGCTTAGGTGAACTTAATTAAATAAATTAAATAATTAATTTAATCAAATAGATGAATATAAAGAATTTAATTAAATAGAGGAATGAGGTTAAAATGAATATTAAATATTCACTTAAGAAAGTGGTCATTTTTATACGTCTACAATAGGAATTAGGATGTTTTGAATATCTGAGACGTGGATTAGACTCTCAAGCAATAGGTATCTCTATGTATACAAGTTTGCAAACATCAATGATGATGTAAATGTAAGAGTGTAGGATCATATAAGAGAAACCATCAAACACGCCATACCACAAAAAAATGCCCCATTATACACCAACCAAGACATGCCGAGATATAGGATGATCAAGGCAGTCCTGAACAAGTACAGTCCTGGGACACAAGATAAAATAGTCAGAGCAAAAAGCTCAATCATGACATCTCTTGCCAAGAGTGGGATATGGATTTGGTTAGGCTTCCAGACGTGGGAAAGATACATCTCGATGGGCAGGAAGATGGAGTTGGATAAACTACCAAACATGGGAAGGATGCATCTTGATGGGCAGGGTATAGATAGATTGATAGATGCAAGAGACAAGATGGTGTGCAAGATCTCTAGGTGAGAGGATTTCTGCTTGAAATTGATTAACACAGTATGGATGGGTATTTGGATTACATGAGTCAGTATAAGCTTAGTGTGATGGGAAAAGCTCAATGTGATGGGGGTCATAAATGGATTGGATAAAATGGGAGGGGGATTGGATGTGATGGGGAATACGATATGATGTGATGGGATTGGTTTGTGGATATAGGATAAATGGAGGGGGACCAATGAAAAGGGAGAACCAAGGCTTGGTAAGAGGATGGATGGGTGGGCAGATTGCTTGGATAGGAGATGGATGGTGATAGGATATGGGGGACTAAAGGATGGAGGATGGGTGGAATGGGGATCCAAGAACTATGTTGCAAAGGAGGAAAATGCCCCATTAAAGGTAGTGCAATTAAGGATAGACAGATGGTGAATAAAGATGCATGATATGGAAGAATATTATGCAAGGGATATGGATGGTGGAGGAATTAACGTTTGCATTTTCCCAAAGCATGCATGGATATTATTTTTCCTTTAGCATGGTCAAGATCAAAGATAGGAATGGAGGATGAATTTTGATAGGATGAGGAATATGAGATGGAGGATATAGATAGGATAATCAAGATCAAGGATAGGGAAGGAGGATAGGCTTAGATAGGATGTGGGTAGAGGATAATGGATATGAATAATGCAAATGGTAGGGTAGCATGGATGAAGCTTTCCCCCAAGTGTATAGTGCAAGAAGATGGGGGAACTACACATGATGGTTGTTTTAGGCATCTAGTTCGAGGACATGGATAGTATATATGCTATAATAGACCGAGAAGGATAAGAGATGCAAGATGAACTGGCATTGACTTGGTAAATGGGTTGGGATGGGAGATATGGATAGGTGGAAGTTGGATAATTTTGAGGCATGTACGAGCTAGATGTGGATGGTTGATAGGGTGATCCATGAACTTTTATAAGCATTTTCTCATACCAAGCTTTGAAGTTTGGATGTGGATTTTGGGTAGCCATGTAACCTCAAATGCTAAGAATGGGGGGATAAGTTGGGATTGGATAGACTTGATAAAAAAAAAGTAATGAGATGATGTTAGATGAAGATGAGGACTAGGACTTAGCAACTTTAGATTGGACTGATGGATTGATTTGATTTAATTTGATTTTCTTGAATTTGTCCTTGGGTTAGGACAAGATTGATTTGGATTAAAATGAAACCTTGACCCTTGGATTAGGACTTAAGTGAGGCACGGAATTGATGATGCAGACCACAAAGCAAGGTGACAACCAAGCTAGGTAAAATTCAAACTTTTGGATTAAGCCTTCTTCTACATAGGGTGGACTTGTGTGCCTAAGCAAAATAGGGCAAAAGGATCTAGATGATTAAGCCTTCTTCTACTTAGGGCGGACTTGCATGCCTAAGAAAAATAGGGAAAAATGTGTTGTCAGGTAATTAAGCATTAAGGTAAATTGTGTTAGCATCGACAGTTAACCCGTTGGTTGTCAGCAGTTGGCATCGGGCAACTGACCAGACTCCTTTATATTGTATCGGTTTCCAGTCTTTGGACATGCTATTGTGTTCAAACATATTGCTATCATTGTATGTATTGGCCAATTATGAATCAATAGAACACTTGCGAGTTCCATATATTCTATGTACTTCTATCATTTATGCAACATCTTAACCTGACACCCTATTGGGAAAACATTTGGTGTCATTTCCTAAGTAAAAACCTAGGGAAAAGGATGTACTACATGGTGCATGGATAATGGGACAACCATTACCAGAAGGAACGAGTGACCCTGACAGAGAACTCAAAGAATTTTTTGAGGGGTAAAAGACACTCACAAAGGATTTCTCCTGCATCCTACAGGCGACAATCGAAACACACGTACGAAGGGAAGCCACCGCCGAAGATGTCCCAGAAGATGTTGTGTGGAGTTCGCTTGGAATAAGCCTTGCTGTGAATTAGTTGATGAGCGAACTGCCTAACCTTTTGGCACAAGGATTTTTGGCTCTCCAGAACCAAAGGGAAGACATCTACCGAGAGAACCGATGACAACAAATTCTACTTGAATTTAGGGAGCACCAAGAAGATGAGCGCAATACATGAACTCTGATGGTCAGAGAGAATAAATAAGAACACCCCCATTGTAATGAGTATGTCAGTGACATACATTATGTACAAGGGAAAATAATAAAAGTTTTTTTGTGTACATGGTGTGTTCTTTCTATGTACGAAAGTGATTTATGCCTAATATACTAAATAAGGACAAAAATAAAAAGATACAAAGTGACGAATGGGAAGTGACACAAAGGGCATTAAATCTTAGAAAGCAGATAGAACGAAGGTGTAGCCTAAGGCAGCTTGCCGAGGGATGATTGACCGAGGGGTTGCTTGAAGAGGACCCAGGAGGTGTCATGGAGGTTGTGGAGACAGAGATAGACGGACATAATTATACTCTCTACACTGTCATAGGGTTGCCCGAAGGGAACCTAGAAGGAGTCATGGAGGGTGCCGAAGGATAACTCTACAGTTCGCCAAAATACCATTGTAGGGTAAGAAGTTGTGAAGAGTTGGTGGAACAAACAAGGCAAAGTCTAAACCTGATCGACGCTACCAAAGACCTACTAAAGAACTTGTCCATTTTGGAGGACAATCGGAGGGAGACAACAGAAGGTAATGATATGACCGAAGGTGCTAGGAGAGATCAAGGGTACCATACGGGAGGTAATTTGTTTCGTTCGAGGTCAACAACCTTCTTCGAAGGACCCACGAGTGGAGGGTCAGGTGCAGGAGGTGGAGGCGGAGGATCACCAGGTACAAGCACACAAGGTATTGGAGGAGCGAGACCCAGCGGTAGGATGGCGAGTAAACATAAATTGCCAAAGATCATAGGGGACGGCAAGGAAGACCCCATACGACACTGACGTACATGTGAAACTATTTGGTCTGCCAACAGAGTGACGAACTAGGATGACTGGGTACAACAGTTCCCAGCCACGTTATGCGGAGTTGCCATAGATTGGTACTCCGATGTTGACAAGCAAAAAGTGGCCACATGGGCCAATCTATAGAAGGAATTCAAGGAGGAGTTTCATTTGCTCCGTGATGACAATGAAATAATAGCTAAGATATATAGTACCAAACAAGGTACCAAGGAGACAATACGGGCATACAACCAGAGGCTGAAAGAATTGTTGGGTAAAATGGAAAGCCAACCGGCAAATGGATTAAAGAAACATTGGTTCGTTGAAGGGTTGAAATCCTCCCTATAGAAGAAGATGAAAATTGTACCCCCGACATCATATGACAATGCCTATAATAGGGCGATGGACCTAGAGAGTGAACACAAAATGTCAAAGAAATAGAAAATTAATAAATCCTCATCCGACGATGATGAAGACTTTGTCGGGGAAAGCAACAATGGTGGTGAATCGAGTAAAAAGGTGCATGCGCTCCAAAAGGATATGGAGCGAATGCTGAAGGAATTCAAAGCCATGAAGGAGAGTATAAGTAAGACTGAAGAAAACGACGTGTAGTGTACAAAGTGTAGGAGTGACAGACACACCAAGGGGTCCTGTCCCAAGAAGGCTTTATGCGACATTTGTCAGATTGTCAGACATTTGATAAAGGAATGTCCCTACAATATGAAAACCAGAAGCCAACAAGTTCTCTTCACGCAAGTGTAGCCGACCGCCAGAACTTCGCAAACCGCCAACAATAATGCATCATCTAGCGGATACCAGAACAATCGGTGAGGGGGGGAGACCAATAATAACAATAATAATAGGAGCCAGATCCAATATGATGTGAAGGGATGGTGAATGATCTAGTGTCGAGCCTATGAACAATGGGGCCACTTTGCCAGGGAATGCACCTCAGAAGAAACTCCACAAAAACTATGCAAATGGTGTGGGCCTGGAGACCATGATAATGGAACTTGCCCAAAGTCTGGAGTGAACCTGCTCAACATTGATAGGACAGAGGAATGCGTATTGGCAATCACACGGTCATCAGCAAAGAAGGCCACATACCTAGACCATCGCATGGAGAAGCAGCGGGCGCTAGAGGCGAAGGCTGAAGTGGTGAAGGAAATGTTGGCACAAGGGAACACTCAGGAAGCGACAAGTACTTCTCGCTTTGAGGCTAAAGAAAATATCCTGAATCAAATGTTGTAGATTGAAGTACTTGTGAAGATGAAGGACCTCTTGGAAACGATGTCGCAATTACGTATTGCACTCCTCTGTACGGTGAAAGTAACTCCACATAGTTGGGTGACCCGGAATACGGATGTCCCTAGCAGAACACCAACATACCCATTGGTCTTGACACTATACAGTGGTCGGCACCCAGGCATGGTAGAAATGGGAATACTTGGCACCATTTTGATTGACACCATTGTCGACAGTGGGTCAGGAGTGAATGTGCTTCTGGAAGAAACCTGGAAGAAGCTTGGCAAGTCGACATTGTGGTCGTCAACCTTCAACTTACTGGGAGCGGATCAACATGGTAGCAAACCTCTTGGAACGCTCATGGCGTAACAAGTGACCATTGGGACACAACCATTTGTCCTTGACTTTGTGGTGGTTCTGCTTGCGAAGAAAGGATACAACACCATTCTTGGCAGAGGGTAGTTGGTGACGGCTAGAGCGAATCACAACTGGAAGCGTAACACACTATCCATGGAGAAAGTCGGGCAAAAATTTATTATCGACCTAAAAACACAACTCGTGAGTGAAGAACTCGCATCAGAATCGGAATCGGACAACGAGGGCAGAGTTGACGAAGGAAAGTACGGAAGGGAACTAAATGAGGAAGGCATCCTGGGAATCCAAGGATGTTTGGAAGATGAGACCGATTCCCTTAATGGGCTCTTCCACTAGTAAATGGAAGATTACGAGCTGCTGTATGGGTGCAACATGTTGCAGGTTGACGAGGAGCCAAACAAAAATGAATTTCTACCAGCATATGAGGAATACACGGAAGGGGCTTCTCCTATCAACGAGGCACTAGCACATAGGTTTGACATGACGAAACCAATCTAGTACGAATAGTCTGTAAAACCTACAAACCTCAGCACGAAAGCAGAGTCAAGGAACATCCTGGTTGGCAACGACTGGATTGGAATTCAATCCTGAAAGCCGTCGTGTTTAAAATATTCATGGAATACAAGGATGTATTTGCCTGGATGTACAAGGACCTCAAAGGGGTGCTGCCAAAACTGTGCGTACACCAAATTTCACTTGTGCCTGTATGGAAGAGGCCATATAAAATGAATAAAAACTATGTTGTGAGAGTGAATGATGAAATCGAGCATATGCTCAAAGCCGAGATTATTTTTAAAGTGCAGACCAGCGAGTGGGTGTCGCCCATAGTGATATCCCTTAAAAGGAGGCAAACCAGATCCGAATTTATGTCGATTTCAGATGCCTTAATGCGGTCACCATAAAGGACCTGTTTCCAATACCATTTACGGATAACATCTTGGAGGAAGTGGCCGGTCATGAAATTTATTCATTTATGGATGGATTTTCTGGGTATAACCAGATATCCATTATCAAAGAGGACAAATTAAAAATGACCTTTGAAGTGGATGATGGTGTGTACATGTATAACCAAATGTCGTTCGGGTTATGCAATGCGCCAGTGACATTCTAGCGGATAATCCTTCACATATTTGACAAGATGTCAGTAGAGAACTTCGGTGCGTTCCTTGACGACTGGTCTATCTACAGTAACCAGGATACACATCTGGCCACACTTGGCAAATGCATGGAGAGATGCAGGCGAGCCCGCCTAGCACTCAATCCCAAAAAATGTAGATTCATAGTGCCTCAAGGGAAGCTGTTAGGACACATAGTGTGTAAGGTTGGACTCAAGACTAACCTGGACAAGGTTCGAGTGATAGTGGAAATGGAGGCACTAGCAGATGTCACGGGAGTCAAATCCTTCCTAGGACACATAAGGTATTACAGGTGGTTTATCAAAAAAATTGCTCAAGTATCCTGCCCTTTGGACAAGATGACGAGGAGAGGTGAACAATACGCATGGGGGACGGCTCAGGAAGAAGCCTTCCAAGAACTGAAGTCACAGTTGGTAGGTGTGCCAATCCTAACATATCTGAATTGGGACAAAGAGTTCCATGTACATGTCGACGCATCAAATTTTGCCATAGGGGCCACATTGGCGATCATGGGCTAGATCACTCGGTATACTTTGCGAGAAGACTCCTATCAAAGGCAGAAAAAACTATAGTACGACAGAGAGGGAAGCCTTGGGGATGGTGTACTCCATCCAGAAGTTTAGACATTACTCACTCGCCACACTGTTCACATTCTATGTCGACCACCAAGCGTTAATGTACTTGGTGAATAAGCCAATCATTCGGGGGCGAATCAGCTGATGGCTGCTACTACTGCAGGAGTTTACATTCAGCATTATTGTACAACCTAGGAAAAGCCATGTAATAGCCAACCAACTATCTAGAATCAAGTTAGGGGAACCGATGGAAGGAGTAAATGAAGACTTCCCGGACACCCACTTATTTTGCATTATCGTTCTTCCTGCCTGGTACACAAACCTCGAGGAATATTTGTCGACATCACAATTCCCTAGAGAGATGCCACCAAGGGAGCGAAGGAAGCTCGTACTAAGGAGTAAGATGTTTCAACTCATTAATGGCCTTTTCTATAAAATGGGACCTAGCCAGGTCCTACGATGATGTGTCCTGGAGGAAGAAATTCAAGGTGTTTTACAAGAAGCACATGATGGCCCGACAGGAGGGCACATGGGGCCCGACACCATGGCCAGGAAACTTCTATTGGCAGGGCTATGGTGGCCGACACTACACAATGACTCCCGGGAGTGCGTGATGAGTTGTGACACGTGCCAACGGGCAAGGAGGCCATTGAAGAGGGATTTTATGCCCCTCAACCTGTCCAATGCCCATGAACTATTTGAACGATGGGGGTTGGATTTCATCGGACCTTTGAAGGCAAGTTGAGCCCGACAATGCAGATACATCGTGGTGGCCACAAAATACTTGACCAAGTGGGTCGAGGCACAGGCTCTGCCAGACAATTCGACCGTTAGTACGACAAGGTTTATCTACGAGCAAATTATTACATGGTACATGATTCCAATCCAATTGATGAGTGATCGGGGAGGACATTTTGTCAACCACATAATCCAGTTGCTCACGATAGAGTTTAAGATATTCCACTCCTTATCAAGCCCCTACTATCCTTGAGCGAACGGGCAAGCCGAGGCGACAAACAAAATAATCGTCTCTATGATTTACAAGTCTTGCGGAGTGGAGAAGGAAGATTGGGAGGAACACTTACTGTCGGTATTGTGGGTGTACCGGACGACATATAAGGTCACCACAGGACAGACCCCCTTCTAGTTAATGTTCGGGCAAGAGGCGGCGATGTCAGTGGAATTCATGGTGTCGAGTCTTCAGATCACCATTGATAACAGACTAGGCGACATGGAGAGTCTTTGAGAGTGGTTGTATGCCTTGAACAAATTGGATGAGTGACGAATGATGGCTCAGTGGGCAATAGAGATGACACAACAGAGGCAAAAAATGTGGCATGACAAACACCTGCGAAAAATGCAGTTTACTCCCGGACAACTTGTGTTGAATTTTAATGGATGCAATGAAATAAAGCCTGGCAAGTTCAAGGTAAAGTGGTTGGGTCCATTTAAGGTTTGCGAAGTCGGTGCGAACAGAGCCATTAAACTATGGACGCTCGACGGCAAGGAAATACCCGATGCAGTCAATGACTCAAAATTAAAGGTGTACCAGGAATGACAGGAACTCCTAGACCGTGAAAATTGAAAAAAAAAATTGGAAAATTTTGAAACAAAAACAAACATTTTTATATTTCTTTTACAAGCAATGTTTTTAATTTTGGCAAATATTAAAATGGGACTTAGTCAGTGGAGACATGAAGGAAAATAAAGTGTGGCATACATTGGAAATGGCAAAATAACAGTCTTAATTTCGTACGAACTGGAGCTAGTAAGAAGGAATTTTTCGTACGGAAATCATTGCCAGGTTGACTGAATTACTTGTTAGTACGGAAATCATTGCCCGATCGACGAAATTCCTTGTTAGTACGGAACAATTCCGTACGAAGTTGCAGGACTCGGGCATTTTAGTACGAAACAATTTTGTATAGTTCTGTATGGACACAAGCGCCAAAAAAGAGAAAAAAGTGTACAATTTCGTACGGTCACAGACTCAGGCATTTTAGTATGGAACAATTCCGTATAGACACAAATGCTAGGAAGGAGAAAAAAGTCATACGATTTTGTACAGTCATTGGTGTCAAAAAAGGCAAAAGGGTCGTACGATGGCAAATTTGTCCATCCGCAGGGAAAGAGAAAGGTTCATACAATTTTGAATTGATAGATGTTTTGATTACCAGGTGCATATTCCATACACCATTTCATCCAACACTATACATAAGGAGTGGAATTGATCATACGACGTGAGCATAATTAGGGAAAGAATTTGAAACATCCTACAATCGTACAAGAGAAAAATTTGCCACGTCGTACACACTACCTCATCCGTACAACCATACCAAAATTGGTGAAAAACACAGTTAGGACACTGGGAATGGTTAGCATTTGAACCCCAAGTAGGAAACAAAATTCAGTCGATGGAGCAGGAAACTAGTAGGTTGAAGAAATTAGATTGGCAAAGGAGGCTACAGGAATCCTAGAGAGGACAACATGGAAAGGATTCAATGGGTGACCAACATTCCTGCACGTGGATGGGGAATTGACACCCCTTTCCTCGTCTGGGGTGATGACGGGAGTCCTTCCTAGGGTGGCCATTCCAGCATTCGGGAAGATGCATCCTTGTCCTATAATGCAGACACCTGCAATGACCACCACTCCTTGTATTCCAGTGCGCTCACCTGTCACAGAACAAGAAATAGGGACAAAAGGCATGGGGCAGGCAAAGGACAGTGGGGAAGCAGTGGAGGACACAGACACATGGTTGAACCGGTATGTCACCCCACCCATAGTTCTAGTAGGGCCACCACCTGCTACACTTCGCCATCCTACACAGGCTGAGGTAGTTGATTTGGGGGAGCATCCTACCTAGGTAGAGGTAGTCGAGTTGGTGGAGCATCCTACAAAGTTGGTTTTTCCCACTAGTGGCAAGGAGGAGATACCTTCATAGATGGGCCTTTAGGATGAAGGTGTAGGGAGGACCTAGCCTACTATCATAGCACAATTTTTTGCTGAGATGGAGGGGGCAGTTCAGCGGCTGGTAGGCTCCATAGTTGAGGAATCCATTGTTCAGCAAGCCTTGGAGAGCCTACGTGAGTTTGCTACTACGGGGGTAGGAGAGGCATTCTAGAGTTTCTTTGAGGCATGGGGATGGTTGACCATAGACCTACCTAAGATGAGAGCAGAGTGGTAGTGTCAGGAGGTGGCTGAAAAGAGTCGAGTGCAGACTTTGGTGAGACAGATTAAGTAGGTTGTGTGGGATGGTTATTACCAACTCCAGGAGGCTTAGATCTGGGCAGATAGAGCTGCAGAGGTGGCCACTCGCATCTCGTCGTTGGAGACGGAGTTGGCCCAGCAGTAGGCCCAAGCCGACTGTGCAGAGGAGGTTCTGGACATGGTGAAGAGAATTTAGCTCTGTGAGAGTAGCACTAGCGGCTGAGTCAGAGATGAAGACCACAATAGAGACCCAAGTTACCAGCCTTGCGACAAAGTTAGAGGTGAAGCAAAAGGAACTCATGGAGGCTGTATTCGAGGTGAAGCGGTCATGGGAGCATCAGTTGGTGGCTAAGCGAGACCTTGCTTATCGAACTGATCAGGTGATGCAGTTGCGGGCATAGTTGGCTTCAACATCAACGACCCCTTCTTCTTCAGGGATGCCCTCTTGTCCTCCCTAGTGATTTGTTGTTTTGGGTTTCAGTTTTGGTTGTACATCATTCCCATTTTGGCTATTTGTCATCCGGAGATGACATTTCTTTTTTTGGGGGATGATGTTGTCGGGCAATTAAGCATTAAGGTAAATTGTGTTAGCATCAACAGTTAACCCGTCAGTTGTCGGCAATTGGCACCGGGTAACTGACCATTCAATAGGCCTCTCGCACAAGCGGACAGATAGAGATTCTGGTAGCATTGGCTCTCCCTTATAGCACACTCACTTCTCGGGCATACCAGATTCTCTTACCCCAAAGATCCAAGGATTTATTATATGGGAAATTCTTGTCTCATCTTGAGTGGGTACATGAGAGGTAACTCCGGGGTACGATCCACATCCCTTGCACTATAAATGTGTGATTTTGGGCTACTAAACAAGGTTCTTAATGTAATTTCCAAGGGATCACCAATGCAACAACAAATTATTGTAGAAAGCCACTTAAGGCTCTAACTGAGCTTATCAGTGCAGGGAAGGCTCCCACATACGTCGAATTCACTCAGCACCTTAGCCGTCTGACCAACATATTTATATAGTGGCTCAAAAAACCCACTTGAGATCATGTTGGGAGAGTCTATATCCCCGACGTGTCCTAATTCAAGATGCTCTCATGAGGTGATCAAATCCCCATCAAGAATACCCCTCACTACAAAAAGAAAAAGATGGGTGTTGTTAATCGCTTTTCTCTTACATCCAAGATCCACGAAGAGGGGAGATGATACTAAGCGTAAAAGTGGGTCCACCCTACACACATGCAATTGAACAAGACACATAAAACACAATTTCTTTTTAAACCCAAAAATATGTTTGCTGAACTAAAATATGAAAAAGAAATCTACTTTAGTGGAAAAACATGATTTTCTTCGACAAAACGTCTTGGAACAATGATTAGTAGTTTATGATAATTGATCTTGGGCATTTGAAAAAAAATAATTTGTAAACATAATATGATTAGCCCAAAAAAAATTGTAAAATCAATTTCCTTATGATTTTCTAGGTAATTTCAAAAAAAAGTTTGATAAAAAATGATTTCATATGCTAAAATTATGTGCAAAAATAAAGGTTGACTTTGAACATGTTAAAATAATTTTTGAAAAATGATATGCAAAATATAATGACAACCCATTTTATATCTCTGAGTTTTCTTTTTGATGCATTTTGAATTTCAAAAATCTGACACCCGAGCGAAAATTTATGCTCATTTTACAAAAACTGCTTTTTCACAAGCGCACGCGCTGATTGACAATTTTTAATGAAAAATTCAAAAAAGAGTTAGGCGAGAGGATTTTTTCATTAAGCGCATGCATTTTGACGCCTGCACAAGTGTTGATTCACTTGCTCAAGTGTCGATTTACAGTTTTTAAATGAAAAATTCGAAAAAAAAGTTAAGCGGAAACATTTTTCAAATGAAGGTGTCAAAATAGTGAAGCAAAGGCGTTGATTCGCAGGTGGAAGCGCGAATTAACCAAAAACCTGCAAAATGGTGGTCATAAAATTTAAATTTCAAATATCTCATGTTTTTTTATGGCGGACACATTGAATCGGTGAGACAGATGCGTCGATGTGCAGAACGATGCACTGAAGCGGAAAACTGCGAGCTAAAAACACTAAAAACTCACACAAATGTTGGAAATTGGGACGTGGGTCCCACCGGGCATGCCAGAATGAAGCAAGGGAAAAATTGCATGAAGACATAAGGTTAGTTTGTTAGTTTAAACCCAAATAAGCATACAAAACCAAATAAAGTATAAACCAAACTTCTTCTACCTTGCAAGAGATAATTCTCTCTTGTTCCTCTGATTGAGCTATTAGTGAAGCCAAGGATGCACCCCTCCTCGACTTGTTTGGACTAGCTCCTTGGTTGGGATGCAGATTGTTCTTCGCAAACAACAAGATTGATTGGATTTTGATTGGATTTGAATGATGATGGATATGGATTAGATGAAAGAAGATTTAGGCATTATGATGGTGTGATGGGTGATTTTGGATTTCAAATTAACAACATAAGATTAGATGAGAAGTGGATGATTTTGTGAGGAGAGGAGACTCCAATTTATAGATTGGAGGAGGCAAAATGAAGGGATAAGATTGATTTTGGGATGAAGGGTTGAGATCGATCTGAGAGGGAACACATGGATTGAGAGGACAAGGTGTGAGATTCAAGAGATATGCCATAAAGGCATTTCTTGTCTCCACACCTCTCAAGGTTCATGGGGAAGATCTCCCAAGTACATAGAGAAGAAAAAAAGGAATAAAAAATTCCTTGGGGGGAGGGAGGAGGAGTTAAAAATTCCAAAATAAGAGGATGTGTGGGAAGACTAAATGGATAAAGAAATTGAAAATTTCTTGGGAAGAGGATGCATGGGGAGATTCAAAGAATTTGAATTTCTTCAAGAAAGGATCAAGGTGATTATGGATGTGCAAATGATTATAGGAATTAATTAGGTGGGTTAGTGAGGGATTAAAGTGCAAGTGGGAAAGTTAGGAGGATGTGACATGAGGAGAGAGAATGAGTGGAGGAATATGAAATTGGAGAATAATAATAAGTACGATTAAGGAGGAATTAATTAGGTTAAGTGGAGATTAGGGAAAGTGATTTGTAGGAATCACTTTAGTTAAGTTAATTAATTAAAATTAATTAACTAAGTGGGTTTTAGAAGAAATAATGGTTGAGGTGACTTTAGAAGAAGGGAAATAAATAATTTATTGATAAATTAATTATTGGACTATAGTAATAAGATTGATTAAATTTGATTTAATTAACCTTAAGAAGAAGGGAATTAACACAAATAAACTGGTTAATTATGTTGACAAATTAATTTTAGGTGTCTACAACAAGTATTGCACTTGGAGCTTATGGTTGCATATTACAGGTTGTATATGTTGATGACCTAAGATTCACTTGATATGTATACCTTGGAGGTATGGATAGTTGGATGTGTTAACACTAGTCGTGGGTGTTATTTCTGCTATGGTTATTGGTTCTTGATAGCTATCGATGCATTGGATACCTTTGGATTGAGTGTTTGTGTTTGGATATTAGTTGAGATGGGACTTATCATTCAATGCGACAGATTGTGTGGCTTTCTCTTTGGATGACATTTTCTATGTCCAATGATAGTGGCATGGTGGAGGGTGAGAGCATTCATGTATGAGATCGTGGTCGCTTTATTTCTTGTTACAGGAATCTTGATGGAGCACATGGAGCATTTGAATTCCTTGATGGTATATGTGCTAGAGGGATTGTTCCCTTGTTCATGTTGTGGTTACTTATTGCCTCTTATGGAATGTATACAACAAGTGGGAGAATGTTGAGAAAATAGGTGTTGTACACCTTGCATAATAATGTTATCATTATAATATTTTTTTATTATATGAGTTTCCCATAGATGTGTAATGTAATATATATTTATTTGATGTTGCACATGGACGTGTAACATGTAGAGATTCTTTGGGAATATTCTCGAGACCACTTGATGATTTGTATTATAACATTAGGATATTATATTGTATTTATTTAATATTGGGAAATTCTCGAGACCACTTGATGAGTTGTATAATAACATTGGGATATTATATTGTATTTATTTAATATTGGGGAAATTGATTTAATAAAGTACCCAATATTAAATGTGGGGTCAATGGGGTAGTTAGCCCATCGCATTTGCACATGGTTTTGTAGCACATTATTTTGATGTAATACCACTTGGTGGTTTTGTGGGAGCTTGTGTCTATAAAAGAAACCACAAAGGTAGTTGTTTGGGTTAGCCAATTAGCTAGGTTTAGCATTTGTGGACGTTGGAAGCATGGCATGGGATGTGTGGTTACATGAACTTGTTCACATGGAGTGCTTCTTGATGGTTGGGGTTTCGAAGGCTTTCACAGTTGTATTGTAATGTTGCATTACTAAATAATACATGGTGACGGATGCTTTTGGAGGTTGGGTTTTTCCCTCTTGAGGGTTTCCCAAGGTATATCTTGTGTCATCTTTGATGGGTATGTTGTCTATTCTTTACATGTGGATTCTATGTGATTATTTTGTTGAAATTTCAATTGGGTTATGTGGAATTTGTCATAAAGTTGGCCGCAAGTTTCTATACATGATCCTACTATAGTGTCATAAAATTGCGACCCTAGCAATTTACGACTGCATTAGGGTCCTCACGCATGCAAACTCAAATCCTCTAGCTTGATTGGAGATCTAAGAGTGCTCGACTTGTGAAAACTACTTCTTCCTTGTCCTCTGCATCACTCTATCCACACTCTACCCTAGAGATAGGGGTAGGACAGGGGTGTGGCATTCTTGTCCTCCCAGGACAAGGGCATGACACCCCTGTCCTTGCCCTATTTTGGGGTAGGACCTTTCTAGTGCAAGCATTGTGGGTTGTGCAATGAGCAGGAAATCTCCTTGATGTCGGCCCGTGACAAAATTTAAATCATTCAAACATGTATTTAAGAGGCATTTGTCCTCTCATTTGTATAAGTTGGATAGGTCGAAGTTGGATGAGTGGGAAATTTACAAGCGATCAAGCATTCTTTTCTAGCATTGAGCATTCTCAAGTCTCCCTTTAAGGCTAGGTGTTGCATTCAAGTCAAGGATTCAACCATTGAAGAGGAGATTGATTTAACATACAAATCCACATAGGAATTTCTATCAATATTGCTACTACAACCTCCCTTGAGGTGATTTACAATTCAGTCTTTCATTCACATCTACTTGCAAGTACTTTCTTTCATTACTTGGTTAATTCCAAAACTGGAGTTTGACCTAAAGGCAAACCCCCAATCCCAACACATTTCCCTCTTTTCTGTGTGTAGGTTGTAGGTGTGCAATTGTACTTTCAGATTCGAGCTTCATTCGTAGAGGTGGAAAAACCCTTAAATCGTTTCATGATTTTTTTCGGAGGATTGTGTACATTCCTGCCACAGTCCGGACAACTTTTCATCAAATTTGTAGGGCGACTTCATCTCGACATTTTATTGCCAAATCCAGGTGCACAACTTCATCCCATATTCAGATCTCAAGTTATAATTGATTCTTTGTCACTTTTGCACTACATAATTCAATCAATTTCCTTTCCAAATCAAATAAAAGGGAATAAGGGGATCATCATAACATCCTTAATTAATTCAAAATTCAATCTATCATCTTTGTGTGGAGATTGGATCTAGTGAATTACCCCTTATCTCTCTAATGTGATGGTGAAAAGTGCTTGAAGGATAATCAATAGTGAAACTCTCATCTCTCTTTGAGGGAAAGGGTTCGTTTTCCTCTTGATCTATCACTCATCATTTTCCCACCATCACACCTACACACTTATCTAATTGAAATATGATTCTTGTTAGTAACAATTTACTCAAACATCTTCCAAGATTGATCCATCTCTCATTTTCCTCTCTTGTCCCGATTCATCTACTTTTCCAAACTTCTGTCTTGCAATCTTTTCCACTATCCCCCTCTTGCTAACTTTGTACTCCTCTCATTGACTTGTTATTTTCAACCTTATTTATTGTGCATTGCACATGCTACTCTCTTTCTCAAGAGGAAAAATCCCATGCATAAGATACACATGCAATAAAAAAACAAAGTGGGGTTGTTGATATCAAGTAGTGGTACTAATTATAGCAATAAGGTGAAAGTAACTGACATGCGTTAATCTCAAATATCATGTAAAAGTAGCTATCTATTAGATCACTTTAACTCTATATTTAGCCTCTTATAGAATTGGTTGTTTATTCTATCCACCATTCATAATATTCTTTTTTCCATGAACAAAAAGTAACTCGAAATTTTTATACAGAAATTTTCAAATGTAAAACAATAAATCTTAATTACAATATATTGATCTATAAAATAGATATAAAATCAAATTAATTATTAAAATATTAAAATTGAGAAAACAAGCGATGACATAGTTCAGCTCTTAGATTACATAAACTACCTAATCTTGTAGATGTCATTAAAAACTTTCATTTCATTTCATTTTCAATCAACACACCCTTTCAAAAAGATGAATTTTTTTATAAGGTGGAACCATTAAAAACTCACTTGAATGAATGAATGGTTTTAGTGACTTCCACAAGATCAAATAGTCCAAGCAACCGACAATTACAATCTTAAGTTATCTTCAAACTCCTTTAAATGTTAGATATCTTACTATGAATATTGACTAGGAAGCTAGCATTTTGGTTAATCCTAGCTTCATTCAATAAATGATGTATGTTACCAACCTTCAAACTATTTTCATACTAAGTATGGATATCCTCAGTCTAAAGTGCCATTTTGTCTCCATCGTTCCCTTATTACAGAATATGCAAGTTCTTTCTTCCCAGGCTTCCTTGGGTATTTTCCACCAACTTGTCTCACATCTAAGATGATGCAATCCAATCCTCAATTGTGAAACTCACAACATTGCTTTTCCTTTATAAGCTATTTCTAAATATGTTTTCCCACCATGGTCTCTAGTTGGGCTACACTATTTGATGTAGTCTGCTTCTTTTTTAAGCCCAATTTATTTTGTCCACATGGCAGTCCTAAATTTTTTTGCCATATTTTTTAAATTTTTTATTGGTGTTAGGACATTCATGCAAATTGATGTCCCACTTGCTCAACTAATTGTTGTTCTGCTTCATCCAAAATTTATTTTTACGACATAATACCTCCTCCACAACTATTTTAGACTAACAATGATTATCCATGTTTTCAACCTTCTTCAAATAACTTAACATCTAGAATATTATTGATGCCTCCAATGAAATAATCCCTCCATGGGAATTAAAATGAGTTGAATCTCAAATCAAATAATTGAAGCAAGTGGCAAGTGATATTGATGAGCTTCAACCTGAATTTCTAAAGTGGGGAGCTAAGCTTCTTGCTCCTCACATAAAGGGTATATTCAACAATGTCATTCGAGATGGTTTCCCATCAGATTGGACAACTAGTGTGGTTATCCCTCTCTTTAAGAGTGGGGATACCAAAAATCCATCTAATTATCGCACTAGTATGGTCAATCCTCTTCTCGACAAGCTTTTTGAGAGCATGGTAGAGCGTAGAATCAATAGTTGGGCAGAAGGTGAAGGTATAAGGGCCAAAGGTCAGGCTGGTTTCAAGCCTAGACATTCCACCATCGATCATTACACCACTCTCTGACATTTGATAGAGAAAATATGGGACAATCAAGGGAAGGATGCATATTGTTGTTTTGTTGACTTTAAAAAAGCCTTTGACACGGTGCCTATAGATAAGTTATGGAATGGAATGGAAGACTTGAGAGTACCTGACATATATAGAACAACTGTCCATAGGTTATATGAGAAAGTCAGAGCAAAAATCAGAACTAAGGAGGGAATGTCCAAGTGCTTTGGTAGTGACATTGGTGTCAAGAAAGGGTACCCTCCATTCCCCACTTTATTTGGTTTATACATTGATAAACTTGAAACATGGTTAAACAATTCAGATGGTGATGGGATTCATCTTGCAGGGTATGTGGTGAAATTACTTTTATATGCTGATGATCTTATCCTAATTTCTAAGACGACTCATGGTTTGATGGATCACTTAAGGGCTCTAGAGCATTTTTGTATGGAAGTTGGGATGCAGGTGAACATGTCCAAAACCAATATCATGATTTTCTCTTTAAAGAGGACAGAAAAACAAATTACCTTTTTTTCTAAGGCAATCTATTAAAAATTGTGAAAGAATACAAGTACCTGGGTGGTGTAGGAGCACCTACCTATGAAGACATGAACCAAGAACAAGATGATTTTCTATTAGGCTAGAAGGAATGTTATAAGACCCTATGGGTCATTTTTGTAATTCAATGTCCTAGGAGTGTGACAAGTTTGTCCATGTTTGGGTCAAATTGTCATCTAGGGTCTGGTAGAGCAAATTGAGTCAATAAGGGTCACAATGGTCCAAACTAAGGGATCAAGTGACCACACATCTTTTTGAGTAATATTTGATGTTTTAGAATCAAATGTAATCATTTTGGGGGACTATGGTAGTTTGGAGTCTAAGTGGGTTGAATTATGCAAAAGTTGTCATGTTGTCAATTTGTTGTCATGACAATTTTGCACCTTTTTGTAAGTTGTGATTCTCCAATGGTCAGTTCAGTTTGAAAAATAGTTGGAGGAGGTTGTGGTCATTTGGGAGATACCTTTAAAGGCCCCAAACACTGAAGGATGTAAGTTGGTTGATTTAGAAAGAAAATTGAAGCATCAAGAACTGTTGGAAACTCGAAAAACCGTCTAATTTTTGTTGATTGCATACTGAAGGTGGATTGGCAAGAATGATCATGGCATAGTTCCTGTAACTAGATCATTTTACCTTTGTTTTGCTTTTAGTGTGAAGTCTTGAAGTGATCGCTGTCCCATTCTACAAGCAAATCTCTATCGGGTAGTCTAAAACCCTCAAACCCCCAGGGTTTGATTGCAACAATGGGTTTTGGCCTATCAATCCTTAACTGAACACTCTACCGTTATAGGAGATGATAGGCCACTGTATCATATGTTAGTTCCAAAAGCCATTAAGAGGATACAATAGGGCGAAGAGGATGGAGAATTAACCCTAGGTCGGACATCTCTATGTGACAAACTGATTTGATGAGTGCAGTGCGTGAGAATTGAGTGGTAGAGCACTGGAAAGGGGTTTGAATGTGGTAGAAAAGTACTTTAGAGGTTTACATAACATTTCATGGTCAGTGATGGTCATCCATCAGGAGAACCAAACCAATTTGTGGAAGGCGTTCAGTCAAATAGGTCTAATAGCCCTATTAGGTCTGTTAGTGCAGTATTGGTTGGGATATCTGCAAGTTGGTCCAGTACCAGAAACTGAGATATTGTTGAGAACTCTCAAAAGGGTATCTGAAAATATAATTTGTTTGCCTAGATCCTTAGGGTGTCAAAAGTTATCAATTGATTCCTTCAAATGGAGGCCTAATGGCAACTAGTTCAGTTTGTGGGCGAGTGAGTCAAAATTGATGTTTTGGTGGATCTAAACCATGAAATCTTGTTTCATTTGTGTTAAGGTGTTGTGAGAACACCCCTCCAAGGATCGTTGTATTGAATTGGGCAAGTGAGCCATTCAAACCCGAAAGCCTAGTAGTAGCCCACTCATGTATGCAAGGGTAGTCACACAAGAACTTGAGAAGTGTTAGTTGTTTGTAAGTAGACATAGTGGAGCCTTTGGGTCTTCTAAGGTGTTATTTGGTGTCATTTAACTATGGCTTGACTTGGTGTTGTGTAAGGATCTTTGGAATTAGGGATTTTGGTTGAGTTTGTGAGCCTTAGAGGTTGGTTTGTTTAGGGTTATCCTTTTGGTCTGTTGCCTCCTCATCACTGGGGATTGACTTCCACTATAAACTTAGTTGGGTGACTTGCAGAGCAAAAAGGATTCAGGGAGGATGGAGAGCGTCACATCTATTTCGAAATAGGTGCATAAATGTTGAATTATGGGATTGGAAAACCAAAAAAACCTGTTCACACCGGTTGTTCTTTATAGTTGTGAAGTTTGGGGAGACAACATGTCAAAATGTGGATGGAGACAGTTAGAAAGAATTCAAAAACACCTAATCACAAACAATTTCACAATTAAAACATCAGTGCCATATGAAATTCTTTTGGCAGAAGCAGGTATGTTTCCATTGGAAGCATAAACATTAACTCAATTAATAAGTTATCTAAAGAAGGTTGAGAACATGGATAACCACTGGTGACCCAAGATTGCGATGGAAGAAGGTCTTATTCATAGGAAGAAAACTTGGATGAAACAAAACAGAAAGTGGTTGAATAAATGGAACATCAAACTGCACGATTGTCCTAATACCAACCAGGAAATAAATAAGTTTGTCATTGAAAAGTTTCAAATTGCCATGTGGAATAACCACATTAGACGCAAAAAGGCGTACTATATTAAAGAATTTAACCCAACTGGAGAACATGGTGAGAAAGCATATTTAGGAGCAGTCATTAAAGGGAAAACTAGGCTGCTTGTGGCACAACTGAGGACTGGTTCGCATCATCTCAGGTGTGAAACGGGTAGGTGGCAAAGACCCAAGGAGATATGGGAAGAGAGAACTTGTTTGTTTTGTGGGATGGGAGCGGCGGAGACAAAATGACACTTTCTTACTGAATGCACAACGTATGATGATATTCAGGCTTAGTATGAGATTATTCTGAAGGCCGACAACATGCATCAGTTATTTGACAAGGACAAGATCAACCAAACGACAAGCTTCGTGATCAAGATTCATAATAAGAAATTAGATATGGAAAATTATATTCAAAAGATTTAATGTTATGTTTTTTTTTATCCCATAAACTCTTCATTTGGTTTCGTAGACGTAACTACCTAAGATATTTCATTTCTATACTTTCGAGTCCATTCCTGTCTCCATTGGCTATCACAATGTCTCTTGTTTGAACTGTTACGGAAATTTATCAGTCGAAGATAATGAATGGCGGCCTCCAGGCCTCTATTTGAGGCCTGAATCCTGCCACGTGTCCTCCAAACAAAGCACTGCCGTGGCACAGGGATAGTGTCTCAACCAAGTAGCCAGACTCATACTCAAATATGATAAATTTATCAACACAGCACAGACATTCAGATCCAAGCTTATTTTCCAAATAAGCAATGGCGGCCACCAATCTACTTCTTTCAACTCCGATCAAAACTCAATTCTTCGGCCACCGCCTGGCCTTCTCACCCCCTGCACCGAAATTCCTCCACCACCAGCGCGCCACCCAAATCCTCACTCCCCGGGCCTCGCTACAGAAAAGTCTCCCAGCTGCGCTCATCGCAATTCCGCTCCTCTCCACATCGCCTTTGGCGCTCCTCCCTGCAGCTGCCGCGCCGGAGCTTGCCCCCGCCCCACCTCCTCCAACCGGGGCTGAAGCCCTCCGCCCAAACGCCCTACAAACCGCTACTCCCTCTCCCTTTTCCGGAGCCGCCGTCTCCGCCCCGGAGCCCCGCTCATCCGACCTTCCGGAGGGTGCGCAATGGCGCTACAGCGACTTCCTCAATGCTGTGAAGAAGGGCAAAGTGGAGCGCGTGCGATTCAGTCGCGATGGCGCCTCGCTCCAGCTCTCCGCCGTGGACGGGCGGCGCGCCACCGTCACGCTACCTAATGACCCTGACCTTGTTGATATCCTCGCCATGAACGGCGTGGACATTTCTGTGTCGGAGGGCGATAGTAATAACAATCTCTTTAATGTGATTGGGAATTTGCTGTTTCCGATATTGGCTTTTGGAGGGCTCTTCTTTCTGTTCAGGCGTGCGCAGGGTGGGCCCGGGGGACCTGGCGGCCTTGGCGGTCCTATGGACTTTGGCCGTTCCAAGTCTAAGTTTCAGGCACGCTAATTTCTTTTTCCCTTTCTCCCTTCTTCATCTTCTTTAAAATTTGTCTCGTTTTAATAAATTTAAAATTCTGCTCTTGTTTTTATATGCTTCCAACTGTGTACATTAGGTTTTCACAGTTCATAAGCTCAGTATTAGGATAAATGCGAATGATAATGTATCAAACTTTGATGTAAACAAAAAAAAAATACACGTTTTTCCAGGAGCTTATAAACGGTAGACAATTTTCAATCGTTTACTTTATACAGTCTATAATAGTTGGAGGTTCTGGAAAAATTGTGTATATTTTGTTTACATCAGTGTTTCCAGATCACTAGCGACAGGAAGTGAGTGATGATGGACCACACGTTTATGTAAACAAAACATATACAGTTTTTCCAAAGACTCTTGCAATCGTCCTTCCAATTGATTACTTCAAAAAAAAAGAAAAAAGAAAAATTAGATATATTCATAGAATGGTTAATTCACATGAAGCACAGTTGGTTGGGGAGAAACCCGATCAGAACTATGGTACTACCCGAGTCACAAGCTCAGTCAGCCACCCCGTCTATAACCTAGTTTACCCAAACAAAATACACATTAATTTATCACACAAGTATTTACATTATTAAAACAACATTTTTCTTAACTCTGATGATGGGTTCTGTAGAAAGATCTTATACTTAGATACTGCGCATATGATTTCAGAAGACTAGCTTAAATTCATTTCATACTATGTCTCAAAAACATTGTCTGGTTTTCAGTGTGTTTTGCCTGGGATTTTCACTTGTCAAGTGTTAATGTAATCTCCTTCAACTTTGCCTGGATATTATGGTGGAACCAGGGGTTTGCAGTTTTCTTTAGAACATGTTTCTTGTTTTATTTTATGTTTTTCTCTCTCTTTTGTTCAAACATCCTTACTTATAAACAATGTCGCATGATACAAATTACTTCAATTGATCATGTCTTTTGTGATTTATATTTATTTGTCAATTGATCAGTTATGCAATAAAATATCAACCACTAGAATCAAATTCTAAATTCTAACACAGTTATCATGTCTTCAAGTTTTGCGTTTACTTAGAAAATATGTACCTTCAGTTCTTTGCTTGCTTTTTCTGTTGAGTTCTTCTGTGAATATTGGTTAATTCTTGACAAAATTTAAAAAATAAATAATGTTAAATCTGGCACATGAATGGGTTGAAATAGCCCAGGTACATTTTCATTTTGCCTGCTTCATTGCAGCTGCATTATTGTTGAGGGTCTCTATTGTGGTAATGGTCTTGCATTACCACCCAGTCACATCCACATAGCTTAAATTTTCAAAATATGATTTTTTATCGATTTGATATTGAAAAGTTCCACCTACTCTTTGCTTCAAGGGTTTTCTGAGTAACATGTTTTCCAAAAGCGTTCACCAAGTTATGAAACCAAATTTAGTATCTGCTTTTATTTGCCACTTTGATGGTTGTTAAGTTTTTGTCATCTGACATTTTTTATCAAAATATAGATTTTTAAATCAGGTTTTTCAGTTATTGATTATGAGGGCTAAAATTGGGGTTCCTCCCCTTTTGACATGTGGCAATACTGCTCTATCTATGCTTGAATGCTGTAGCTCCTAACTCCTTCTGTAGAGTAGTCTTCCTCCTTATTCCTCCACCTGTAGAGTAGCATCACCTGCGGGGCTACCACATACTCTATCAACTGATGTGGGACTACCGCTTCAGTGTGCCATCCCAGTGCTTAAATATCTTTGGGGAGATTTAAAAGTTTGGTCCCTACATGAGAACCAAGTGACCCTACCACTTTACTACAACCCAGTTGGCTCGACTTTTTAATCAAGTTATTTATGGTTTGGAATTTGAATTTTAGTCTATTGAATGATTTTTCACAATGATTATAAATATTACACTGGTTGGTAATTTTTTTTTGTATTGTAATATATTTTGTAACTCGTGCTGATATGAATAATTGAGTAATTCATCCGTATGATTATTCTAGATAGTTGTATTGGTGTTTGTCATCCAATGTTTCAGGTTATCTGGCAGACAAATAATCGTATGTGGTTATATTTGTTTAACCTACACAGATAATCTCCTGCTAAAAAATAGTATCCATTGAATTCATTCTTGAAATAGGGAGAACACAAACTATTTTTTTACTTTCCATGGGCTGTGAGTCAAGGTCTGAGTGTATCTGTTTCAAAGCAGCTAATTTTTGGCATATCTCTTTTCCCAGTGCCTTAAAGGAATCGAACATTGATAGGTTAGGAATTCACTCTTTTGTGCCCCCTTGGCTACTTCGAAAATTTTACTTCATCAATCCAGAAATTGCTGAAATCTTAGATTCTGAAAATTACTTGAATAGATGTTCATAAATTGCACCAATGAATTAGGTTAGAGCCACAAGTGGAGCAATTGCATTAAAAAGGCTAGGTACAAGCCCCTACCAAATTAAACTTCTCCATATTTGTGGTAATTTTTTTTTTCAAAGTGCGATTAAGCCCTAGCCAATTGTGATGGCAAAGTTTTTCATTTGACCAGGTTGCCTTGGCCAAATGGAGATATGAACTTGCTTAGTGTTCTATTTGAATGGAGCGATGAATGTGAACTGCTGCTTTGGGTTTAGTTGGATATTTAATTTTGTGGGATTAGACCTGAGTGTGGCTAAGCCATCTCAAGATGATGACTTCCATGCGTAGTCTCTACACAATAATGGCATTTTCCTTGTAAAGGTTGGTAATAATTACAATGGGGCCCACTGAGTACATATGGCAAGTGTTTGTTAGCATCCGGAAGTAATGGTTAAATGTTGGTAATAAATACAAAGCAACTTTGGAGTTTTGTTAGGTTTCACTCATGTACTTGTCTAAGTCATTCAAGGTGACCTCAATGAGTAAGATGACATTTTTTTCCCGTAAATTATAAGGTGGGGGAACCTACTCAGCATGCATGGCAAACATTTGTTATCAAGGGTAAGGGACAGCAAATGTTGGTAATAACTACAAGGCAAGTATTTGTTAATAGAGGAGGATTGTCACCCTTGAAACTCTATGTCCATTGGCAAAGATTTTGCAACATGTAATGTCCTTAGAGTCCTTGTCTCACTATTCTGATTGGTGTGGACTAACCCAACTACAGCTCATTCATGTATTTGCGTTGAGTAATTGAAGATGTAAATACGCATTATTAATTACATTTGTATCTTATGTGGGATTTGACACAGACATAATGACCCACACAGTTAAAAGTCCACAAAATAAAAAAAATTCAACTAATTACGCCTGTGCAACCATTAAATTACTTAATAAAGATTAGACTTATCGATTAATTTTATGCTAAATTGTACATATAGTTACCAAACTTACCAAAATGTAACAGGAACTTATTTCTCCTGTTGATATGTATGGCATAGAGGATTTTGAGATTTATATCTATGCACTTTCAATATCATCATAAAGGACCAATGCTTTGTTTGATTATCTTAATTTAATATTTTATGCTTGTGGTCATAATTCTTCCTAACATCATTATATAGCTGCTGATAGGTACAAATATTCAATTTTGAAAGGAATTCACCTAGGTCTCTGTTATTCTCTTGATTGAATATTGACCAGATTATGGTTGCACGTCTAGTCCTGAATAACTGTGCATAACTGTTTCCCAGTTCTAAAATAAAATTTTTGAATGTATTGAGTTATGATTGCAGATACCTATATTGAAATATTCGTGTAGTTGTGCATTATATCAATATATGACCACTAACAGTTATATATACTTGGTTTTATATTAATTCGTCAAGGTCTGTTTGATTATCTTTATTTAATATATGTGTGTGTCATTGTGTACATCTTTGCATGGGAGGCAGGTTAGAAGTTTGTTTTTTATCCACTATAAAAAAAATCAAATATCTTATGTGTTTTAAAAAATGAAGCCCTATAATATCCATATTGTCTAGAAACTAAAACTGAAATTTTCTTCAAATTTTCCCTGGTTGCAGGAGGTGCCTGAGACTGGCATAACCTTTGCTGATGTGGCTGGTGCTGACCAGGCCAAGTTGGAGCTGCAGGAGGTGGTAGATTTCTTAAAAAACCCTGACAAGTATACAGCCCTGGGTGCGAAGATTCCTAAGGGTTGCTTATTGGTTGGGCCACCTGGCACAGGAAAGACCCTACTTGCCCGAGCTGTGTCTGGGGAGGCTGGTGTGCCATTTTTCTCATGTGCTGCTTCAGAATTTGTGGAGCTTTTTGTTGGTGTTGGTGCTTCAAGGGTCAGGGATTTGTTTGAAAAGGCGAAGTCTAAGGCACCGTGTATTGTTTTTATTGATGAAATTGATGCGGTGGGGAGGCAGAGAGGGGCCGGGCTTGGTGGTGGGAATGATGAGAGGGAGCAAACCATCAATCAACTACTGACAGAGATGGATGGGTTCTCAGGTAACAGCGGGGTAATTGTTCTTGCTGCTACAAATCGGCCAGATGTTTTGGATTCAGCACTTCTGCGCCCAGGGAGGTTTGATCGACAAGTTACTGTCGACAGGCCAGATGTTGCCGGGAGAGTGAAGATTCTTGAGGTAGTGACTCAAGTTTGAATTTTATGAATATATTGCATTTGGATTCCAGTGAGTTATTTTGCGTGAATTAGTTTCTTGGTGTAAAGAGGATTCAATGAAGACATTCTTTTATTATTCTTTTTAATGGTCAAAGTGTCATATACAGTGGTTGTGTAAAAGTCATTGTGGCATAGGCTACCAACCATAAAAGGCCAGAACTGTGATTAATTTAGGGTGGAAATGCTGCTATTGGGTTTGGTTAGTATACATACAATTGTGTGGCTGCTACAGTTCTCAATGCATGCTTCAATGTTAGAAGCATCGTAGTCATTGGCTGAGTAAAATGTGAATCGAAATAGCTTGCTGATGAGAGACAATGGCATGTAAGCACTGCAATTGAATTTATTGCAGACATTTTCTTTCTTTTGTTGCACTTAGTTTCTAGGGAGTCATTTAATTTAATTTTCATTGTAGGAGCATCGCACTCATTGGTTAAGTAAAATGCAACTTAGCTTAGTTAACCGACCATATAAATGCAGATGGAAGTGCTGTTAATAAATTTGGATAGGGGAATCTTGTGACCAAGTTGAGTTTACTAAAGTTTTTTTTCTTTTGTTTATTAAATGATAGAAGTAGAATGTTTCTTTATCATTGCTCGAGTAAAATGCAACATGGCATAGGCTGTCAACCAGGACAATAGTGTAATTGTTGTCATTTCAGATAAGATCTTTCCACTGGATTTGGGAGTAGGCAATTTTGTTTTTCTATGCCCTTAATTTGTATGTTGGATTTGTTTGAAACAAGAATGCCGTTATCATGTCTAACATTATGCAAATGATAGGAAAGTAAATTTCTATTAGTTGTTGCAAGTCCCTTTTGGTAATAACAGATTGAGATTTTGAGAGTTAATATTACAAAATATAAAGCTTTAGCATGGTTTGCTATTTTATTTTCTCATTCATCTGCACATGACTCGGCAGGTTCATTCCAGAGGCAAAGCATTGGGGAAAGATGTAGATTTTGACAAAATTGCAAGGAGGACGCCTGGCTTCACTGGTGCTGATTTGCAAAATTTGATGAATGAAGCTGCCATTCTTGCTGCTCGAAGAGACCTGAAAGAGATTAGCAAAGATGAAATTTCTGATGCTCTGGAAAGAATTATTGCTGGCCCAGAGAAGAAGAATGCTGTTGTATCAGAGGAGAAGAGGAGGCTAGTTGCATATCATGGTAAACTGCAACATGCTTCTGCGGTCAATTATGATTATAACATGGTTTCTGTTATCACGAGATGGTTTAAACATGTGATTGCATTAATGTGAAGGTTGGTGAGATGTCTACTGTAATTGCATTTACTTTTACCCTAGGAGAATCTTAACTTATACAAGTCTTCATTACCCCCCCCCTTTTTTTGTAACAGAAAATTGTGTACATATTCTACATTCCTTACCTGATTATTTGCTTTAGGCCTCATTGTGTGGGGTCTCCATCTCCCTTTGTCTTCCCTCTGTAACTTTGCATTTTGTTTTTGTGTCATTTCCTTTGGACTATTGTTCATCTTTGAACAGTATTTCTTCCTTTTTGATGGACACTTATTTGAAGAAAATGATGAATGTTTCTTGCTCCCAGACACCAAGTTCTTGACTGGAAAGTGCTGTAAAAAAGGTTATCTTGTTTTGCCTTGGATCCCTCTGTATATTTTAGACAAGAAGCCCTTGTCTATTGTATTTATTACAACTGGGACACCTCCACAACACTGGTGTTTCCATGTTAATTATGATTTGACACAGTAAAGCTGTATATGGTGATATGAATCTGTATACTCTATTACAAATATAGTGCTCCTAGTGAGAATTGACACATTGAGTTGCTTGTGTTAAGGTTTGAATGGTTTGGGCTTTTCATCATTTGCATGCTTATCTGTGCATTGCAGATTTGTATGCAAACCTGTCAAAAACCTTTATTCTCTGTATACGTTACGTTAACTTTCAATTACTTTTATATCTCAACCCTCAACAATGATAATTCTTCTTGCTGCAGAAAACTGGTGTAATAAAACACCAGACTCGGCTTTGTCCTCACTCATTCTTTTGCCTTAATTTTCCTTTTTTTGGGGGATCTCAACAAGTTTTCTGCTTACATGGAATGCATCCAAGAAGTATATCTACCTACCTTTGAACCTATCTTTGAAGATATATGTCATCATATTATAGTAAATTAGTATATTATTGAAGATATCTGCTTTTTGTTCACCTCTTCACGCAGATCCATGGTGGAAGTATGGACCTAAGTATCTTTAAATCCAAATTCGAAACCATCAAGATAGTTAATCAGTAAATGCTTCTTAATGTGACGCCAAAGAGTAGATGATGTAATCCACAACTAATAACACCGATGTAAGTAATTTCTTTCATGAGATAAATGGGGTGTCATGTTCGATGATATTATGCTACCTGATAACATGGGCTGCCTCGTTACTTGTTTTGTTCACCTGATACATCTTATCTGGCATTTGCTGCATGCTGTTTGCTGGGCCTTTATGTGCCCTCAATTTTGTGAGGAAAACCGCTATCATCTTATAGTGTCCTTCTTACCAATCTTCTCCGTAAATTTATATTGGCTTAAGCCTCCTAGGCTTCAAAATATATCTTATTTAACATGCTACTGTCCAACGTGAACATTTTGGTGTTTACGCTGAAGCTTGCTTTCCAGTTTTCCTAAATTAAAGTGGTGGTTGTTTATAATATCTATATGAGCATTTGAGAGAATAGCTGTCGATTAATGCTTTGTTTTTTTGTGTGATGTAGAGGCTGGCCATGCCCTTGTTGGTGCACTTATGCCAGAGTATGATCCCGTTGCAAAAATTTCAATCATTCCCCGTGGCCAAGCTGGAGGTCTGACATTTTTTGCTCCTAGTGAAGAGAGATTAGAGTCTGGGCTATATAGCAGAAGCTACCTAGAGAATCAGATGGCAGTTGCACTCGGTGGAAGGTTAGGCTGATATATATGAGCGATGTCCTCAAACAGCTGTATTTCATGTCAGGCATCAAAAAACAAAATGTGAACTGATGATTTGGTTTTTTGGCATACAGGGTTGCAGAAGAAGTTATTTTTGGTAAGGAAAATGTTACAACAGGAGCCTCAAATGACTTCCAACAGGTCTCTCGTGTTGCACGCCAGATGGTTGAAAGACTTGGTTTTAGCAAAAAGATTGGACAAATATCTCTTGGAGGAGGTGGTGGAAATCCATTTTTGGGACAACAGGTAATTTTCTAATGTTATACCATATTCAATTTTATAGTTCAGATTTTCATATCCCTAAAGTACAGAGACATCTTATCCATGTGCAAGGAGACTAACTATAGTCTCTTACAGATGTCCCCACAAAAGGATTACTCTATGGCAACGGCAGATATTGTTGATGCTGAAGTCAGAGAGCTTGTTGAGAAGGCATATGCCAGAGCTGTCAACATAATCACAACACAAATCGACATTCTTCACAAATTAGCAGAGCTTCTAATGGAGAAAGAAACAGTAGATGGAGAGGAGTTCATGAGCTTGTTTATAGATGGAAAGGCTGAACTCTTTGTTGCTTAGAATTTGAAAACTACATTTAGATGTTCAACAGCTGATACAATATGTATTTTTTAGCTGATACTAAATTTCAAATTATCCTATAGTTAAACATGTAACGTAAACCAGATCATATTGTAGAACAAATACCAAGAAATGCGGTTCGAATATTAAAGTTTGTGAGAAGTATTATTGTTCCCACTTCTCAACCGTGCATCAATATTTGGCACGACTTTCATTGATGTAACACTATAGAAAGAAAGATTACTTTAAGTTATGATAGGCCAAAGGCCCTTGATCAGTATCGAGTTCGACGGATAATTTTTGGTCCTTTTATGCCTACATTGGATTAGAAACACGTTACTTTTCCTATCATGGGAAATTCTATTCAAAATGCTTGTGGATTTAGTTGAATAGGTTTGAGTCTTAGACTATTCTTATGTTTGTAGTACTTGGCAAGTCTTCGGTCAAGATGTTCATTTTCAATTAATAGGCTAAAGCCATTTACAAAATTCAGATCCAGATTATTCTTTTGATCATCTTATTAGGTAAAGAAGTATGATACTGATATGGGGGCAAAGCTCAAGAGTTACTAGCAGGAACAGTAACCGAGTCACATCCTTTTGCACTTACTAGCATACGGCTTTAAAATACTAGCTAGCAGATGAACCTTGAATGACCATGACCATGACCATGACCGTATGCCATTAGAGAAATGCACAATAACAAGACATATAGTTGAAAGAAACTACCAATCACAAATTCGGCATATGCACACACAGAAGGGACCTTGACTTCGCATAGTTTGGTTTGCAATAATTTCTTTATATCTGTGATTTATACTATATTACTATTTGGACTCTCACATACGGATAAGTGTAATGTTCCCTTTCGTAAATGCATAGATCTTTCCTATGTTTGGGCTCCTTAGTATGTTGCTCCACCATGATAGAGGGCTGAAGTTTATTCACAACAGGGCAGCTCGAAAGCACATCTTTTCCAAGCCCAATAGAAGAACCCTTTGTACCCCCTTGGCCTCATGATACTTCTTGGTCTATTACCATGAGTTGGCGTACTTAGAAGAGGACCCAACGCTGGTTCTCCTTTATAATTCCTCATTGCCTCTATCATGACTGATTAGAATATATAAGCAAAACATTATAGAAACCTAATCATTGCCCCTATCATGACTGATTACAATATATAAGCAAAACATATAGAAACCTATATCATGGCATGCATTTTATATACATATATTAAGCAATCAGAAATAAACATCATAATTGTTAACTGTATGTACATAAATCAGTAGTGAACAATCATAAATAAAATTCATTATGCTATGCATAAGAACTGAGACCAAAACCAATATACGATTGAATTGCTGTATGCTTAATTTGTTTTTAATTCCAAAATCTGATCTAATCCTCTTTTTAATGTCTTAGATATTTTCCATCTTTATTCTTGCCCTTCCTATAAATGATCTCTCTTTTATTGGTGAAAGAGTCACCACCTTTCCATCTCTTCTTCAAATGAACCTTCTTTCTTTTAAGATCTTCGATCTTCCCATGTGAGGGAGAGGTCACATCTCTTCATCATGTTTGCTCCTTGGCAAGAGACAAGCTTTCACAATTACCTTTGAAACGGTACAACCCTTCATAATTCTCGCCCTTTGAAAGAGACAACCTTATTGACCTCTCATTCCTTTCTTCTTCCACTAATCCTTCCTTGATTCACATGCTTCATTCATTTCTTACCTCAACATCCCTTTTCAAATGATCTCTTCTCCCTTTTATATATCATGTTTGAGATAGTCACAACTCTTCATTCCATGCCTTTCGACCATTCATTAACTTAATTACATTTTAGTTGTTTTATGTTTATTATTATTTATTATTAAATTTTATTTCAAAATAGGGACATTACAGTTCGCCCTGCCCAAAATTGATTATCCTCAAGCAATGATCATGGAGTGTTCAAGATGATTTTCAATATGAAATTGCTTTGGAAACACACATGGAACAAACTAGTTGAAAACACATCAAACATGATGCAAAGCATATTCAAGACATCATTAGGAAGGCATACAACCATGACAAACATGAGGCAAACACCTAACTGCACATAAGATGTGAAGCATATATGCAAGACACCAAGCATACATGAGAAGGGAACACATATAAAACACACATGAAGTAAGCATGTTGAAACACATTTGTTATGAAGCAAACACAAAGTATAGGGTATACACATGGATACACATAAGGCACGAATCAGACACAAGATTAATGCAAGGCATAAAGCATGAAGTATACACATGAATACACGTAATGCTATTTAGGTTGAAAGCATCAGAATATTGAGAGGGGGTGAGTCAGTATTCCTAGAGATTAAAACTTTTCCTTGCAATTATAACCTTCCACTGAAATATCAAACAAACTTGATTGATATAAAGCAGTTAATGCAAATTGAACATGAAGAACACAACCACGAGATAAACACGAAAATTTATACGTGGAAAACCCAAATGGGGAAAACCACGAAGAGTGTGAAGTTTCAAGAGAATATAACTAGTTATATTTGTGTTTACACTGTTGGGTGTTTGCTCACTGCTAGATTTAAAAAATGGCTCACTATCAAACTGCTCACTGTAGATACAACAAAGAGATGGCTAACTGTCAGAATGGTCATTGCAAGTAAAAGGGTTGAACTGAAAGGGATAACATCTCCAAATGCATGGGATTGGTTCTAAGGCTAAGCTCAAATTGCAAATCTCAAACTCTACAGCAGATCCAGTTAGAGATCACTGCATAACTTTCCTATAGTAGGTTTGGTGAAGGGCTACTGCACCACTACAACATTGTATCCTTTTGCTGTTCGCAACACACACTTCACACACTACTATCTTCACCACCACCTTTTCACACATCACACACCTTCACACACTTGGTCTTGTTCTTTTCTATTTTCTTTTCTTATACTACTACATATGTATATGTATATATATACAAGAGGGCACAAATACAAAATAGTGTGTCGGCCAAGCCCAACACATTATCAATATGCTCATGTCAACCTCTGCAAGACTTCTACACGCTTCCTTTACATACTCCGATTGCCAATGCATACATCGAGATTACCAAAATGGGGCAGGGTCATCTAGACCCAATAATACTGACCCATTATCACAAAATCAAGCTCAATATCTCCAAAATGTAGATTCCACGCGTACCAAGAAAACCGCAACACAAAACTCAAAGAGATACTTCTGTCAATTACTGAAGTAGTTAACATTGACACACATAACTGATATCAGGATCAATGGGAACTCCTAACATTGGGATAATGAGAACTCTAGGAAATCATCATCTAGAGTTGTCCATAACATACTGCATAATGACTTATGACCAAAACAACATTGAACTGCACATACTGACTGCATGCAATCCTTGCATACAATATTCACAACATCCATAACATCCAGACCAATATCCAAACCACATACAATATTCACACTAGAACTTTTAGCTCTTCTTTGGAACTATAAACTTGTATTTTTCTTTCAGATCCAGAAGAAGAACTTCCCAAGAATGTGTTGAAAGTTTGATACTTACTGAAAAACTTCTGCACTCAACTAACAGATCATCTGAATTCGAAAAATCATCCGGAGCATATGGATTCTGTTCATACTTGACTGCATTCTCAACCAATATTGAAAAATGCTCTAGCTTAGCTTCAACAATAACCTTAAATTTTCAAAACATGCTCGCAAAGTCTTCTTTCTGCCTTCGCAACAATAAGAGCTTAGCTTGAAGAGAATTAACTCTTTTCCTCTACTCACCATCCTTATCACCCAGAAAATGAAAAAAAAACTTGCCTAGATTTATTAGTTCATCTTCAATAGCACCAATCTTACTTTTGTGCTTCACTACAGTTGTCGGCCAAGAGATATAATTCCTGTACTTTTTGTTAGCATTGTGGATAAAATCTCTCAATTCCTCAATACATGTTGATAAGTTCTTTTGTGCATTAATATATTCATTCAACAAATTTTGCATTTCTAGACATTTTTCCTCAACTGACTGCTTAGACATTCTTTCTTTCAAAACCTCATTCAAAGATTCTGGAAGCAAATTACTAATATCTTCAGAGCTCATGTTGTTCCAGATCAAATGCTTCATTAGAATGCTCTCAATTTTGTCTGACTCGACTGAAGTCAACCATTTCACACCAATCTTCTTGATTCCATCCATGTTGTCAACCAATTTTAGCAAATTAGACTACTCATATGAATCTCTAGCTTCCTGCTATGCAACTTTCGAATCTCCTTTAGCTACAGGGGATTCCAGATCATCAATTACCACAACATATTCTACCTTGCTTCTCTTTGGCTTTGAAATACTAATAGGAACAGACTGTTTCCTTTTCTTCTTTTCGAAAGATGAATCTCCAGAACCGGAAGAGAAAGATACATAAATCGAGCCAACACTCCACATGTCCACAAATGATTTGAAATAGACATTTTGCAAACTTCCTCTTTCTTTGCCAAACTATTCAAATATCTAAATATCTCTCTTGAAATTGGAACACCAGACTTCCATATAACATTATCTTTTGCCGGACGAGATTCCAAACAGTACATAACCAAACTCACAAGAAATTACCCAAATCAAAAAGCATAATTCTTCACTTTGGTCATCTTAATGTTTTCCAACAACAATTCTTTCAACAATTCACACAAGTTGAATAATTTGTTCTCCATCTCAAGCATATGTTCCATATACATTGCAATTGCCGAGGTGACACCTTCCCTATTTCTGAACTAAATTTTATAAGAGATGCCATAGGCAACATACCTCACCACATGGTTGATGATTGTGTTAATGATCAAGGCTCATTGATCACCCTTCATGCCGGTTTGGGCTTCCACTTCTCTGTTCAAAATTGACTTCTTTGCTGAAACTTCTCCACTGTCACACAAACCGGTGATTATAGAAATGTCTTCTTTCGTTACCAAAAAGGGTTTATCCAACACAATACAGTTATCCCGCACATGGCTAAGAATTATCCTAATAACCTCTGCATTATCAAACCAAGGGAATTCCGTCCATAGACTCAGATCTTTGCCTTCCAATCCTTTGACCCTTTGCAATTCATCATCATTCAAACCAACTTCAATAAATTTGATCTTCTTTGGATTAAATTTATCCAGGAGTACTTTGCCCACAAGTTGAAATTCCTCGCTGCTAGATTCTCCAATGATCAATTTTCCTTCCATGAATGCTTGCACTTCTCACTTTGCTAATGTTCCACTATTCACAATACACTCAAGCTAAAATAATCGATATGAAAGAAATGAACTCAAAAACTGATACTTATCTTGCTCAAGATACTTCATTAGGGTTTTGCCTCCAAGAACTATCTTATCGATGATGTCAACAAGATTCCTTTGATTACCGGACACCACTCAAAGCACCGTCATGCCAGATTAGCGACATGATCCATTCAAATGAGAAGGATAGAAGATTTTTCTTTCAGATCAAAACTCCCCCTGACCCAAAACTTTGAACTTAATTACCAGAGGAAGGGGCGCGTGCACTGGATTCCAATAATTCAGGCTCACTTCCTATATTCTCACTCTTCTTTCTCCAGACCAATTTTTTTTTCTTCTTTGATTCACCATTCTTCATCACATTCTTCTTAGCAGATTTCTCCATATTTCCGTTCCTGCATTGATTAGCATAATGTTTGGACTACTTGCATTTGAAACAACTAACAATCTTCCTTCAGATCTTACTGGATGTGATCTGTATTTACATTGACTAGCATTATATTCATAGTTATTGCAAATGTAACAACATCCATGAAAGTTGTAATTCTTTGAATCAACCGGATTATAATTCTTACTCACAACATGATTTCTACAAAGACTTGCTTTATGTCCAAACATCTTGCAACTATAACATTAAATGCTTCTACAATTTGCTGCCTCATGTCCAAATTTATTACATTTAAAATAATACCATTAAAAGATGGGTACCTCTGTGTGTTAGGCTGTCGAACCAGTGGTCTTCTTGCTTTTGATTTCTGATTCCGGGATTTTTCTCATCTTCTGACTTCTTCTCTTCTTTAGCTTTGACTTCTTTTTTTTCTCCTTTACCATTCTGATCTGAATACATACTGGGTTGGAAACCAAGTTCGGTTTTGTCTAATTTAACTTGTTGCATGCTGATCAAATCTTCCACGAGCTTATTGCTGTCAAGGATCTTATATTCTGCCTTTAGATTCTTCACTTCTTGTTCAATATTTTAACATTCTCTAGACTCCTGCTTTATTGTCTCTTTCAGGAACTACTTTGTCTTGTCTTTTTCTTCAATCTTTTGCAAACAAATCTTTAATAGTCTTATTCACCTGTTTCAACTTATTGTTAACCTCCTTATGCCTCAATTTGAACTTCCGGATTTTCTATCTCAGCTTCTGCATACATTCATTTGCTACCTTCACATTCTCGTTCAATTCTTCATTCTCTGATTCAACGCTTTCCAAATCTTCATCCATTTGAAAATATTTTGCCCAACATTAAGGTGCCATGACTCAACCAATACAGATCTCCCTCAAGTGGTTAAGTTTTCCAAGCAAGGGACCAAAGCTTTGATAACAATTTTTCTTCAGGTTGAAAGCACCAAAATACTGAGAGGGGGGGTTAATCAGTATTCCCAGAGATCAAAACTTTTCTTTACAATTATAACCTTCCACTTAAATATCAAACAATATTGACTGACATAAAGCAGTTAATGAAGATTGAACACGAAGAACACAACCATAAGATAAACACCAGAATTTATATGTGGAAAACCTAAATGGGAAAAAACACAGAGAGTGTTAACTCTAAGGAGAATATAACTAGTTATATTTGTGTTGACACAAAGAGGTGGCTCACTACCTAATTATAAAAATGGCTCATTGTTAGACTGCTCACTGTAAATACAATAAAGAGATGGCTAACTACCAGAATGGTCATTGCAAGTAAAAGGGTTGAATTGAAAGGGATAACATTTCCAAATGCATGGGAATAGTTCTAAGGTCAAGCTTAGATTACAAATCTCAAATTCTATAGCAGATTTGATTAGAGATCTCTACACAACTGTCTTGCAATAGGTCTAGTAAAGGACTACTACACCATTGCAACACTGTCACCTTTTATTGTTTGCAACATGCACTTCACACACTGCTATCTTCACTACCAAATTTCGCACATCACACACCTTCACACACTTAGTTTTTTTCTTCTCTTTTCTTTTCTTATGCTACTACATATGTATATGTATATATATCGAAGGGCACAAATACAAAATATTGTGTCGACGAAGCCCAACATGTTATCAATATGCTCATATCGGCCTCCATAAGACTTCTACACGCTTCCTTTACATATTTTGATTGATAATGCTTACACCGAGATTACTGGAATGGGGCAAGGTCATTCGAACCCAAGAATACCGACCCATTATCACAAAATCAAGCTCAATATCTCCAAAATGTAGATTCCACACGTACCAAGAAAATTGCAACACAAAACTCAAAGAGATACTTCTGACAATTATTATAGTAGTTAACATTGAGACACAACTGATACTGAGATCAATGAAAACTCCTAACATTAGGATAATGAGAACTCTAGGAAACCTCAAGACTCATCATCCAGAGTTGTCCATAACATGCTGCATAATGACTTCTGACCAAAACAACAACATTGAACTGCACATATTGACTGCACAAAATCCTTGCATACAACATTCACAACATCCATAACATCCAGACCAATATCTAGACCACATACACTGTCCGGTCAAAACCGGATAGCTGGTTTGACATCAATGACAACATTATTAACATGTCTAACAATCTCTCCCTTTGTCATTGATGGAAAAACATATTCAAAACATAATGGTGCACAACTCCCCCTTATGCAACTCTCCAAATTCATATTCCTTTCTCTCACTTTTGATATCAAGGACAAATGATGCCTTTGATGAAAAAGAAAAGAAAGAACAAATATATACACCCAAAAATGTCAAAATTTAAATATCACACTAGAACTTTCAACTCTTCTTTGGAACTATAAACTTGTATTTTTCTTTCAGATCCTGAAGAATAACTTTCCAAGAACGTGTAGCCGGTTTGGTACTTACTGAAAGACTTCTGCACTCAACTAACAGATCAACTGAATTCGAAAAATTATCCGGAGCAGATGGATTCTACTCATACTCGACTGCATTCTCAAGCAATGCTGAAAATTGCTCTAGCTTAACTTTAACAATTTCCTTAACTTTTCAAAACATGCTCACAAAGTCTTCTTTCTGTCTTTGCAACAATAAGAGCTTAACTTGAAGATAATTAACTTTTTTCCTCTACTCACCATCCTTATCACTTAGAAAATCAAAAGACTTGCCTAGATTTGTCAGTTCATCTTCAATAACATCAATCTTACTTTTGTGCTTCACTGCAGCTGCCAGCCAAGAGATATATTACCTATAGATTCTGCTAGCATTGCGTATACAGTTTCTCAATTTCTCAATACATGTTGATAAGTTATTTTGTGCATTAATATATTCATTCAACAAATTTTGCATTTCTAGACATTTTTCCTCAACTCACTGCTTTGACATTCTTTCTTTCAAAACCTCATTCAAAGATTCTAGAAGCAGATTACTAATATCTTCAAGGCTCATGTTGTTCTAGATCAAATTCTTCATCAAAATGCTCTCAATTTTGTCTGAATTGACTAAAGTCAACCATTTCACACCAATCTTCTTGATTCCATCCATGCTGTCAACCAATTTTAGCAAATTAGACTCATCATTTGAATCTCTAGCTTCTTGCTCTGCAACTTTCGAATCTCCTTTAGCTACAGGGGATTTCAGATCAACAATTACCACACCATCTTCTACTTTGCTTCTCTTTGGCTTTGAAATACTGATAGGAACATACTGTTTCCTTTTCTTCTTTTCAAAAGATGAATCTCTAGAACCAGAAGAGAAGGATACAAAAACCGGGTCAACACTCCACATGTCCTCAAATGATTTGAAATAGACATTGAAAACTTCCTCTTTCTTTGCCAAACTGTTCAAATATCTAAATATCTCTCTTGAAATTGGAACACCAGACTCCCATATAACATTATCTTTTGCCGAAAGGGATTCCAAACAGTACATAACCAAACTCACAAGCAATTACCCAAATTAGAAAGCACAATTCTTCTCTTTTGTCATCTTAATATTTTCCAGCAACAATTCTTTCAACAATTCACACAAGTCAAATAATTTGTTCTCCATCACAAGCATATGTTCTATATACACTGCAATTGCTGAGGTGGCGCCTTCCCTATTTCTGAACTAACTTTTATAAGAGATGCTATAGGAAACATACCTCACCACATGGTTGATGATTGTGTTAATGATCAAGGCTCACTGATCACCCTTCATGCCGATTAGGGCTTCTACTTCTCTATTCAAAATTGACTTCTTTGCCGAAACTTCTCCATTGTCAAACAAACCAGTGATTATAGAAATGAATTCCTTCGTTATCAGAAAGGGTTTATCCAACACAATTAAGTTATCATGCACATGGCTAACACTAACTCATTTGAGGTCAAAATCCGACAAAAGTGAATTAATTTATTGTTTCATCGGGTACCTTTCAATTTAATGTGAGATTTTCATTTTTTTTAAAAATTGGTCCCTGACGTCTGTCAAAATTTTGACGAACAAGAATGTTCATATCTAGTCCAACGATATTCCAACGATCGCTTAAAGTCAACCAAACAGGTATATGGTTAGCGCCACCTTAATTTGTGGTCGATCGACGAGTATATAGTTTGATGCCCTAGCCGATTGTTCTAATATGTTTAATTATAGACCTATTTGATGATTCCAATTGGCACTTGAGGTTGACATAATACTGTGAGTAATCCAAACATTCCTTTACAGTCACTTGTCAAGGAATTTTTATGTTGTTTTAAGTCTCTGATTTGAAGGCCATTGTCAAACTATCCCCAAAACAATGACAATTGCAGTTTGAAAGTTTTCTTTTGTTAAGTGCAGTTGTCTCTCACTTTGTATTCATTTTAAAGAACCACAATTGTTATCACAAATGTACTATTACTTACTGTATGGAGTTGTCTAATAATGATGAACAAATGATGACTATTTAGGTCTGTCCTCACAATAAACTTTAAAAGTCTGACTTCTTCCAAATTTTGGATTCTTCCATTGTTTATAGGCCTTAAGGACCTTTTGAACGTTGCCTCAAGTGCATGTAGACATCCATGAAAGTACCTTGAGTCCCCTTGTGATCCACGTGGAAGGTGAACAATTGTAACGAGCATACAAAAGTTTGCAAGTCTGCTCCTTGACAGTAAGTTCACAAACTTGATGGGGTGTTGTTACAAAATAAAAGCATAGTGAAAAAGGTTGCATTACAAGGTTTAATGTCTCTCTTCCTAGAGTCAGATCCATGTGGCTAAAGTTTGAATCCAAAGTTCACATTCCTTGTCAACTAGGTGCATTGACATCATGAATGGATGTGTAAAACAACATGTTTGAAGCATGGTTTCATTGTTCCCTACTATCATATTGATCAAGAGTATTGTTCCTTTGAAGAACATGTTGTTCCTTTGTTCAAGAATTGTATCCATGAAGTTGGCCTTGTTATTTATTAAATCCCGATGAGACATTGTGCCAAGAAGGCCTTGTGGGTGGGTTTGCTGATTGGAGCCTTGTTTCTACAATTTATCTAAATATTCAAGCTTGGTAACGAAAAATCATGTCAGATAATTCTAGTGCAGAACAAAATGAAGAAACACTTGCTTGATTGTGGGATAGATTGAAAAGAAAGGGTGATGGGAAATGTTATTGTCCTTGCAATAATTGCAAGGGCTTAAAGACGAGAAGACTTTTAATCACAATAGCTGAGAAACATTGTAGGCATCAAGGTCACATTGAAGGGGGGCATGATTATCGTCCATTGGTAAGTTGTTCTTTATATGTCTTTATATTGATTGAATTTGTAAATATTTATATCATTTTAACAATTTTTATATATATAAAAATCACTTGATCATGATCATGGTTTATTTGTGTCGATCATTATTATAAAGGTGGGGTGCCCTCGAGCACATGATATGGATTATCATGGCCCAGAGAGTGTGGATTTGCAAGTGGAGGAACATGGAGCTGTGAATATCGAAGATGAAGTTAATGATCCTATGACTAGGAAACACAGTTGAAGATGATGATACAAATACATTGATCCATGACACATTTAGTGGCATAGTTGGTCATGATGATGATCGAGATGACTTCGATGATGTTCATGATTTACCTGTACTTGAGAAGGAATACGAGGCCCTTTATGAAGGCTCCTAAACAACTCTTCTCTTTGCTGCATTGTTGCTGGTGAACTTGAAGGTTATGAATGGTTTATCCAATATAGAAATCTCACAGATGTTAAGATATGTCATATATGTCATCTTTTTTCATCTAATTTTGTTGTTAGTTCATCACTACTAAATAAAGGATGAAATATGTACCATTCATGTTCGTTATATTAAAAAAATATTTTTTTGTTGTAGATTGAATGGTAAATTTTTGTTACCACCATCAAATATTTTACCTCACTCATACCGAGATTTATTTACCATTATGAAAGATATTGGAATGGAGTATCAAGCAATAGATGCATGTCCCAAAGATCATATTATATATCATAAACAACATGAATTTGCAAGATAATACTCAGAATGTCGTATCAGTAGATATTGAATAGATCAACTAACAAAAAAGATGCCTCACAAGGTTCTTCCTTATATTCTCATTATTCCACGTATGCAATGATTATTTAGGTATGAAAGCTTAACGCAATGTATGGATTACCATGCATGGAATAGAAGTGGAGATAACATTCTTCAAATGCTTGCAGATGGTTATGCATTTAGGGACATGGAGGAAAAATGGCCACAATTTAAAGAAGAACCTCGTAAAATCAGGCTTTCATTGGCAGTAGATGATGTCAATCCATTTGGAGAGATGAGATCTATTTACTCGGTGTGGACTGTTTTTGTTATCAACAATACCATTCCTCCATGGATGTCAATAAAGAGGGAGCACATAATGTTGGCAATGATTGTTCCAGGTATTTGTTTACATCAATTTTCTTTAACATAGCAACATCCCATTTGTTTATTTGTTGCATGATGACTTATATATTTTTCATTTAATAGTCATGTACATTAATTTATATATTGTAGTAAAATGGTTATAATAATTATGTAATGTTTATGTTCATTCAACTAGGTAAGTACCGAGTTAAAGATATGAATATATATATCGAGCTCTTATTGATGAGTTACTAAAGTTATGGAATGATGTCATTATGTATGACGTCTCTAGACCAATAGGACAAAGACAATTTCAATTCCATGCAATGCTTGTATGGACAATCCATGATGCCCCAGGGCTAACACATTTTTGTGGTTATAATGTTTGACTGCACTTTAACGATATTTAATTTTATGAAGTAGATATCATGCACATTTTTAAAATAGTCTATTCATTATATATAATTATAAAAATTGACACATTTAATCCAATTATATATGATCTTGTAGGTCTTCAAACAAATGAAAAATTTGCATGTCTAGTTTGTGGTCCAAAGATGAAATCTTTTTGTTCAACAAGTTTAGGAAAGTAGGTGTTTGATGAGTATATGCACTTCCTCCACATAAATCATAAGCATCGAACTACTAAAAAACATATTTTCAATGGGAAAGAAGAGACTACATCAAAACCACGAAGAATGACACCTTGCCTATGGAAGTTGGAATATAATAGAATTAATCGTCAAGGTTATACATTGGATCAAATTGTTTATCTATCATATATGATATGTTTGGAATTTATATTTTTATATTGTGTTTTGTTGACTCATGCTGTAATTGACAATGATTGTCGTTAATTTGTTTAACTTATATACTTCATGAAGGTCATTAAGGCATTAATGACCGGTTTCCATAGGGATTGAAAAGTTATCCCAAACAATTTAGTAGGTTGCCCTACTATGGGCAACTACAAATTGTGCATTTGTTTGATACAATGCATATCAAAAAGAATTTAACAAAAACATTATGGAAAATATTAGATGGAAGACATGAAAAAGAAAAAGAAATGTCAAAATTTGTAGTGACATTCAAGAAGCCAATCATGCAATGAAAAACGTCATTCAATTAAATAGCGATGGAGACCAAATTAATATAAGCGCCCTTCCTTGGTTATTAACGGAGCAGAAAAACAATGCTATAAAAGAAGGCATACGAAAAATTCGATTTCCCACAGGATTTGCTGCAAACATAAACAATATCATAACAAAGAAAGGTGAATTTGGGCCAGGGATGAAAACACATGATTGGCATACCTTCACTAATATAATTATTTTGGTATATTATATATATATTTGTATACTGCATGTACTTTTTTAGTGTATTATGTTTACTACTTTTGGAAAAACAATGAAAAGATCATTTTATTGCAATACGTTATACCTCTATCTCTCCCAGAGAACTTCGACAACAATGTCAAACAAGTTATATATGATCTTGGAAAATACATGAGGCTACTAGTGATACTTTTTCAATTCGTTGTATAGATATTATATTTGCCATTTGTTTACTTGTTATGTAATATATTGTATGTTTTTGTTAAATCTCATTAATATATTTGTGCCTTGAATGGCTTGTAGATGGTTGTCATCTAAAGAAATCCATAAAGAAGATATAAATTATTGAAAGAGAAAAATTCCTCATCTAATGTATGAAATGCAAACATGTCTACCTTTGACATTTTTCAATGCACAAGAACACTACCTCATACACCAAGTTGAGGAGATTGAATTGTGTGGACCTATACACACAAGGTCAATGTGGATGGTTGAGAGGCACTTGAAATTTTTGAAGGCTTTGGTTAGACAAAGAGCACATCTTGAGGGTCCTATGGTGGAGGGACATATGGTATACCTGACCATGGTGTACATTACTGAATATATTCCTAAGTTTATAACAAAGTTCTGTTGGCATTTTGATGATGTTTTGATTGTCATTGATGGACACACACTTTCTTGATGCATGAGTTATGCTCAACCGGTAATTGTTCCAACTGGTATTGTGTATTATTGAATGCATAGTCTTTAGACTATTGGTATTTTGCAAAAAATGGTTTACTGGTCACAAATTGTATGAAGACCGCAAGCGGTATGAAGACCCCAAGTGGTTCAAGGAGCTCAAGCGGTACGAAAGAACCAAGCAGTAGTTAACTTTTGATTGGAACACTATGATCTACCAGTCTTCATTTTTGACAACCAGTAATCGGTATATTGTATTAACCAGTATTACTTTGTGATGAGTTACCAACCGGTATTACTGTAATGTGTGATGAGTTATCATCCACCGACACTTTGGCGGTGATTTTGTGTCGTGTTACCAAATGTGTCTAGATGCACTAAACCTAGGAACTTGTAGTCTACTCCTATTGGACCAACATGAAATCAGATTCCTTTATAAGGACATCATGTCTAGGGTTTGCATGGATGAGATAATGTATGAGAGATAGAATAGAAATGGTTATGTGCAATCATTGGAGAGAAGATTAGGGTCTGTGTGAAGAGACAAAGTGTGGAGATATTGAAGATTGAAGTAATGCCGAGATGCATTAAAAATGAGCCGTCAAGGATCTAACTAAGCATATTGTGCTAGCATCTAGATCATTCACTTGTTGATTACTAATATCTCCGACAAGTCTGAAACCCTTAACTGGGTAGGCCCAGCAAAGCCTTTGTAAATCCTCTAACAAGGTGGTTCACAACTATGGATCTGAAATCCTTTAACAAGGTAGTCTTTAACAGGACTTACAGAAATCCTTTAACAAGGTAGTATTTAACAAGACTTATCTCTTAACAGAGATCTAGATTCCTAACAAGATCTGTTCTGGTGAAGAACATTGTATGACCTTAACCGGTCTGACCTTAACCGATCTAGTTTCTATTTTGTAGATAGTTACTTGTGAGTTTCTGCTCACCGTGGTTTTTCCCATTTGGGTTTCCACGTCAAATATCTTGTGTTATGGTGATTGTGCTCTTGTGGGTGAATGCTTTGTTTGCTATTTGGTTTGCATTTATCTTAATCGGTTTATTAGTGAATCTGCTGTACTAGTTATCTGCTAAATTGTTTAAAATTTTGTTTACAGTATTTTTTGGCATACTAATTCAGCCCCCCTCTTAGTATTCATCAATTGGTATCAGAGCCAACCTTTCTATAATTCTAACCGCTTGGAAGGAGATATGGGGGAATACAGTGTGAGGGAACTTACTCATTGTCTCACTCAGACTGAGAGAGCCTATGATGAACTCAAAGTCAAGTATAAAGCCTCTTTGGCCAAAAGAAGAGAGCAAGCTGAGAAACTGATGGAACTTACAAAAAATATCTCTTTTGATGAAGCAGACATGGATTCCCTAGTTGAAGAAGTTGAAAAACCGAATGAATCTAAAGCCAACCTAAGAAGAGAGTTGGAAGGACTGACTATCAGAATGAGTTAGGAGCTTGAGAACAGGAGGAAAGCTAGAGATCTGGTAAAACACAAAGATCATGAGATCTCCAAGCTGAAGTAAGAAATCAGTACCCTTATCGCTCATCTCCAAGAGGGTAAAGTGGAAAAAGAAGAAATGCAAGGTGAACTAAACATGACTATTTCTGAGAATGCAACCTTGATGGAATCTAATGCTGCTATTTCCAAGGAACTTACTGAGTCAAAGGAGATACTTGCCAAATTCAATCAGAGTACTGCTAAGCTAGAGCAAAAGCTAGAATCAGTAAAGCCAGTAAAGAATACCACTGGACTTGGTTTCTCTAGATATGAGGAAGGTGAGACCTTTGGAACAAAAGCTGAAGCATCAAAGAAGCAACCGACACCCAAAGGAAAAGGTAAGAAATTTTTTAATCCTGTTTGCTTTAATTGTCTCAAAGAAGGACATATTGCCAATGTGTGTAGAAGCAAGGCCTACACCAATTTTCCTTATTTTCAAAACAATATGCCTAGATCCAATAGATTCAATGGAAATTGTTATGCATGCAACAAGTTCAGGCATAGAGCATTTGAATGCAGGTCAGTTTTGCACAACACTAGAAGATATCCTGCAAGGACTCAAGGAGTTATTCTGGAACTTTCTATGAATTGGAATCCCAACCGGTACAATACCTATGACCATCGATCAGTTGGTTATCAAGCAACAACTAGTTGGAGAGCAACTTGTTTGATATGTCGTGGTAGCGGTCACAGTGCTGCAACATGCAAAAGGAAGAATGGTAGTATGAATAATGGACCATGGAGAACACCTAGAATGGTATGCTATCATTGCAACAAACCGGGACACATTGCCAGAACTTGCAGATTGAGAAAGAACCTATCGGATGATATACCGATCACTCCAGAAGGGAAGATTGATGTTGAAACCATTCAAATGGAAATGAATAAAACTTGGAAAAAGAAATCAGAAGAAGAGTCACAAAATGAACCTGTTTCTGTGCCTAGTGTGGAAGTCTCTGAACCGGCAAACTGAGCTTCAGAAAATCTTAGGGGGAACATATCGGTGAAATATTTCGAACCCCCAGTTTATATCGGTAAAGACCTTAACCGGTATATGTTACCTATCAACTGACAGAAGATTTGAAGTGGTAAAAGGCAAAATTAGGGTTTGAACCCTAACGGTGATGCATTTATTACGGTCAGTGAGAGTTGTTTAAAAGGGATTTTTGTCATCATTTTCACTTATCTGTTTTCAAAAGAAGAATTTTTCAAGAGCAGAGCAACTAGAGTGATTTGTCTAGTAGTTGATGAAATCTTGTGCAGAATCTTGCAACCATCTTCAAGAAATCAGTAAAGAATTCTAAGTGGTGAACTTGCAACCGAAGTGGTTTTTTGTGCGCGACATTGGAAAACCTAAATTCTAGTTTGTGAAGGTATTTTATGAAATTCTTACTTATCATTTGATCATGGCTTCTGCATCGCACTCTAGTTCTAGTGCACCAGTAGATTCAGCAGAATTTCTTCAAAAGAAAATGAAATACAATGCCCTATCTCAAATACCCACCGGAGTTATTATTGAGGGAGATATTTCAGGGTTCATAGACTATAAATTGGAAGACCTAGGATCCCTAGTGATTCATTCCCAACTAAGTTTGTTATGTGGGGATGACAGGAAGATCAAACTTGAGTATAGTGTCCTTGAGAAGATGAAACTGCACAATGCAGTATATTTTCTAGAAGAGTTCACAGAAGAACATATTCGCATCATCCTTAGCAGAGTGCATGGTGACAAGATGTATCTCGAGTGGACCGATGACATCACACCAGAAGCAATTTATGCCGTCACCGGTTTCTGCAATAATGGAGAGGTACCGACTCTATGGAAGGTCACCAAAACTGAAATGACAAAGCTCACCAGTTCTGTGAGTGACCAATAGGTGATGACCATCAACACCATCTTTGATGATCTGGTAAAGTATGCCTGCATGGTGATTGGTTACCGGATATTTTATGCCAGCATAATAAATTCTGTCCCTTCGGCTGTAGTGAATGCTGCTTACAGGATGATCAAGAAAGACACTACATTTGACCTATGTACCTATCTACATAAACAATTGCTGTTGAATCTGAAGTCCATCAAACATGACAATTCTCTAAGGTTTAGGTTTGGACAACTTCTAGTCAGTTTATTCTTCTACTTTCAAGGTTATTTCCCTGGAGTAGGTGACGTTCAATGGTCTGCTAACCTACCGATTTCCAAAAAAATCAAGGGGAGTCTACAAGTAGTGGGAACTGGATAACCTGAGGTTCTAAACAAATATTTTGATGAATTCAAATGAAAGATGAGCCAAAGAATGAGGATATCTGATGATATTGTGAAGAAGTATGAAGACGACATCTGCTTCACAATAAGGATAGATGAATGCATAATGGAAGCAGTGGAACCCAGAAAGGAAGTAGTTGAACCTATGGGGTATGAAGTGATGAATGACATGTTGATTGGGTATGCCTCTACCCTACTTGCCTCACCACTGGATGAAAATAAAAAGAGAACCAGTACCTATGTGGAAAGGGTCACACCAATTGAAGAACCAAAACAGAAAAAGGGCAAAGTAGTGCCATCGATATCTGCATCAGTTACCTCTGCCAGTCCGAAAGTGACCAAGCGGTCACCAGCTAAGAAGAAACTTGAGAGTATTCCAGCTAAAGTCTTTGAGAGGAAGCAGAAATCCAAGACCCACTCACTAGAGGAAGAAGACACTAAACTAGAGATTCAAACAAAGAAGACAAGTCAAACAAGAAAAAAACTGAAATCTACCGGTAATGTGCAACAACCTCTGCACCGGGAAATATTGATATTTATTCTTATAAGCCAATGACACATTGTCAAAGGACATTAAAGAATATTAGGAGGAAAGTGCTTGATGATTTAAAGGAGTATTTTGATGATTTTAATGATAATGAGAAAGAAGAGGTAGAACAGGAAGTCATTAAATACTTATGTATTAATGATCAGTCACCTTCAGAAATTAAATCGGTTACTCTAAATTCTTTGTATAATTATTTGGATAATAAATGGCGCATTGCCATTGAGAAAGAATAGGAGATCAGGGAGAAATTTTTTGCACAATTCTTTCCTGACGCTTCTAATTCTGAATTATTTGAAATAATGGATAAGAACAAAGGCATCTTCTTCATGAGAAGGAGAAGACTCAAGCTACTAGAAGGTAAAGCTTTTGAAGTGGAAAAGGACACACACATACATGTGAAAGCTGTTGTCAATATGCATCGAGTATCTGAAGCCACTAGACAAGCTGAACAAGTACCTAACCTATCATCAGGCCAATTGGATGAGATATTTGATAGTCAAGGTGAAATAGTGACAAAACAACCTATTGATGTTGATGCATTAGATAATGAGGATGCCACTCAGGACAAAGAGAAAGAGAAATAGGACAAAGAACAAGCCGAGAAAGAGAAATGGGACAAAGAGAAAGCGGAGAAAGAGCAAGAGGAAAAATCAAGGCAAGAAGAAATCAAGAGAAAAGAGGTAGAGAAAAAGAAAGAGGAAGAAAAGAAGAAAGAGGAAGAGAAGAAGAGAGAAGAAGATAAGAGAAAAGAAGAAGAGAAGAAGAAAGAAGAAGACAAGAGGAAGGAAGAAGAAAGGAAGGAGGAAGAGAAGAAAAAGCAGGAGGAGGACAAGAAGAAGGAAGAACTGAAGAAGCAACAAGAAGAGGAGCAAAAGAAGAAAGAAGAGGATAAGAAAATAGCAGAAGAGGAGAAGGAAGCAGAGAAGAACAAACAAGTGGAGATCAAAACAAAAGAAGGAGGGCAGACTCCTAAGGCAACCGATGATCAAACCAAGCAGGTTGATACCACCAGTCCTATTGATCTAACTCTTGCAAGTTTGACTCAATAAAAGTATGAGCTACTACGAAGCATCAAACTTGCACAGGAGAGACTGGAAGAATTGTGAAGGAAGAAAGAACAGGATGTCATACAAATTGCGGTTGACACCCTTACTGGTCTAATTCCTGGTACCAACCTCCCTAGTACCGATTCCTCTCTATCCAAGCTCAAACTCCTCTGTACTATAGTGGAGGACCAGGTACAATGCTTGGAAAATGTTGCTGAAGCAACTGCAAAGAAGAACCATGAAAAGGAACTTAATGTTGCCTTAGTCAAACAAATGAATGAACTGAGGATACAACTACTGAAGCAACATAATGATATCAGTGTTTCTATGGGTGAAGGTAAATTATTGTTAAGTAAAATCTGGCAACCCCATCTATTTTGTGACGATGTGCTTAAATAGAAAGCTCAACTCCAATTAGAGTTACATGCATATATCAACAATTTCAAGATGCAATATGATTCATTCACTACCTATGGACAAATCTTTCATCATTATCAGCTTCAGACTACCAAGATGGACTCAAAGATCAACAACCGGACTAAAGATTTGCAGGAGCTTCAACTGCTCCTATTGCCAAGACTGCAGATTCTTCAGAAATGTTTTCTCAACCTGAAAGTTATCATGGTAACTCAAGAGATGAGTACCATCGATGCAATGGAGGAACTAATATTCCAGATGAAGACTGAAAGTGAGGTTGCTACCTCATTACTTGAATCATGGACATTGGCCATGAAAACTTTTGTGTAGGACTTTAAATCTATTTTTGAGAAATTTCAATCCTTATTGTCTTGAACATTTGCTCTATTTTTATTGTATAAGGAAACAGGGGTTACTTTGCTTTACTTTGTCATTGTTGGCAAAGGGGGAGTAGTGTACATTAAATTTTTTGTTGAATGTTACCATCTCATGTACTTACTTTCATGTTACCATTTTGGGGAGTAGTGTACATTGTAATCTTGCAAAAGGGGTAGTGTATATGCTTAGGGGGAGTAATTTTGATTATGGTATTTTTGTTGTAAAACACTTAGATGTCAAAATTTTCCTAAGTGTTGCCATCAATGCCAAAGGGGGAGATTGTTGGCATTTTGATGATGTTTTGATTGTCATTGATGGACACACACTTTCTTGATGTATGAGTTATGTTCAACCAGTAATTGTTCCAACCGATATTGTGTATTATTGAATGTATAGTCTTTAGACTATTTGTGTTTTGCAGAAAATGGTTTACTAGTCACAACTTGTATGAAGACCACAAGCAGTATGAAGACCCCAAGCGGTTAGAGGAGCTCAAGCGGTACGAAGGAACCAAGCAGTAGTTAACTTTTGATTGAAACAATACGATCTACCAGTCTTCATTTTTGACAACCAGTAATCGGTATATTGTATTAACCGGTATTACTCTGTGATGAGTTACCAATCGGTATTATTGTAATGTGTGATGAGTTATCATCCACCAACACTTTGGCGGTGATTTTGTGCCATGTTACCAAATGTGTCTAGATGCACTAAACCTAGGAACTTGTAGTCTAATCCTATTGGACCGACATGAAATCAAATTCCTTTATAAGGACATCATGTCTAGGGTTTGCATGGATGAGATAATGTATGAGAGATAGAATAGAAATGGTTATGTGTGATCATTGGAGAGAAGATTAGGGTCTGTGTGAAGAGACAAAATGTGGAGATATTGAAGACTGAAGTAATGCTGAGATGCATTAACAATGAGCTGTCAAGGATATAACTAAGCATATTGTGCTAGCATCTAGATCATTCACTTGTTTATTACTAATATCTTCAACATGTTTGAAACCTTTAACAGGGTAGGCCCAGCAAAGCCTTTGTAAATCCTCTAACAAGGTGGTTCACAACTGTGGATCTGAAATCCTTTAACAAGGTAGTCTTTAACATGACTTATAGAAATCCTTTAACAAGGTAGTCTTTAACATGACTTATCTCCTAACAGAGATCTATATTCCTATCAGGATTTGTTCGGATGAAGAACATTGTATGACCTTAACCGGTCTGGTTTCTATTCTACAAATAGTTACTTGTGAGTTTCTGCTCACCGTGGTTTTTCCCATTTGGGTTTCCACGTCAAATATCTTGTGTTATGGCGATTGTGCTCTTGTGGGTGAATGCTTTGTTTTCTATTTGGTTTGCATTTATCTTAACCGATTTATTAGTGAATTTGCTATACTAGTTATTTGCTAAATTGTTTAAAAGTTTGTTTACAATATTTTTTGGCATACTAATTCACCCCCCCCTCTTAGTATTCATCAAGTTCAATGTAGATTACATTTGGGATCCCGACTCCATTAACAAATTCGAAGGGGAGTACCTGATGGGGAAAGGTAGATTGAGGAAAGTGAGAGGTAATTATAAGATGGTCATGGAGATTAATTAGAATACATTTTACATTTGGTTTTTATGTATATTGTACTTATTTAATTAGTAATCTTTAATATACATCAATTATAAATTAAGGTCATATACCATGGTAGTTAACTAATTATATGTTGTTTGTGAATTTCAAATTTTTTTGATACAGTTGGTCGAGAGTGGGATGCACTATATTTGTACGTCACAAACAATCTTGATTGGATGACGGTATAAATTGAAAAATGTCAACAATCTGGTTGCGCATTAACATGGGAAGGTGTGGCTTCATTGGTTAAAGAAGCTCATCATAATGGAGATTCTAATGTTACACTAAGGGAAATTGATTTAGCATATGGTTTAAGAGATAAACAGGTATGTATAAATATATTAATCACCCATATTATTTAATTATTTTTAATTATATTATTGATGTATATATATGTTGAATTTTTTTTCTTTGCATGCATTCGACCAAGAATAAATATGTTTATTATTTGATGATGCAATAATTTTTACATGTTTGACATATTACAGGTGAAACACCACAAGGCTATGTGGTGCAATGGTTGTAAATTTTGAATCAAAAAGTTGGATGACACAAAGAAAGCTTGCGATTCTGGGATAATTGTAGTCTTTCAGGTGACTAATGTTTCATCCAGAAGCGACATACATCCAAAAGTCTTAGAAAATTGATACTATGGGATTTTGGATGATATACTTGAGTGTGACTTTAAGTCCTTCAAATTAGTTATGTTCATCATTCAATGGTATAGGCTACGATTGGATGAAAATGATCTCAAGAGAACTATTATTGAGCATGATAATGGATTTACCATGGCTAATACAAGGTCAATCGAGCAAGCTGGAAATGAGCCCTATGTTCTTCGAAGCCAATGTGAGCAGGTATTTTACTCAGAGGTTGTAGGTAAATCGGGTTGGTCATTTGTTGTTAGACATGATCCAAGAGGAAGGTCGGTAAAGTATAATGATGATGTAGAATTTAATGTTCATGAAGATGATATCCGTGTAGATGATCAAATTATAGAAACTGATATCAATGATGATGATGATGATGCTATGACCAATCCTTACAATGTCGAATCTGGATTAGATGATACAAACAAAGATTTGGCTGAAGAAGAAGATAAATGACATTTAAATGTATGACTTATGCGATTATATTATCTATTTGATATTGATTTCTCGATAGAATTATATTTGACTTATATGGCTACATAATTAATTCATGATATTTTTAATTTTTATGCCATATGTATCCTGATAATGCAACCATGTAATAGCATATAATTTCTTCACATAGAGATTTAAAGTAACAATTATCAATTGTAGATAATAACAATGGAGAACTGATTTTAAAATGAAAACATCCACAACACCATTTGTAGTTTAGGAAACTGATTTCTGTACATTACTTCTGAAAATAAGAGTCTTATTCTTGGAACACGAGAAATGCTTGAAACTTGAACTTCTTAAAAAAATTAAAAGCTTAAAAACTTATATCAACTTGTCCTTTGTAAATGATTACATCAAGTACTTATAACACATCATAGGGTTACACCCTTTGAAACATTCTTTTGGAAACAAATTAAAACATTAATCTTTAAACAAAAGTAGTTATCATCTAGTTAGGCACAAATGCACTTTGATTAAGTGTGCCAAGTATTCCTCACTGAAATGAGTATCATAGTTATGAATAGTGTCTCATGCCTCCACCTCCATCAACACCACGTCCTCCATGTAGTTTTCCACTTTGTCGATGTCCTCAACTTTGGCAGCTTTCATTGCATCCTTGAGTACCTGTTGGCATTCCCTAATCTATTCCTTTCTCCTTTTGATCTCCATCTTCATTTAGCAAAGGAGGGATGTCATTTGATCCATCATCAAGGAAATAAGAACCCTTAGATCTCAAAGCCTTTAGATATTTTTTTAATGATTTTTTATCAGTTGTTCACAATTCTACACAGCCTCAGGGTTTTCTTGATCTTTGCCCTGAATCTCTTTAAGTCATTCATGTAGTCGCTCATCAATGATAATATCATTCCTAAAGCACATATCCTAGTATTTATCCATCCATACCATTAAATTTGTGAACCTCTTTTGTATGAGTACAGATAGAGTTTCATTCTTGAGATTTCTCAACAAGGCTTGGAGTTGAAGATTCTCTTCTTTCAATTTGCCAGCTTTTGTTTGAGGCTGTGAGCTTTCACCTTGTGTCAATAGTTTTTGTGGCTCTTTTTGTTTCAACATTTCTTTCAAATGATCAATCTCTTTATTTAGTCTAATATTCTCAAGTTTGGTAGACTTGTTTTCTCTTAGCAACAATAGAATATGTGCCTTATTCAATTTGGCAATATTTACTCTCAGATCAGCTGTAACTACAGGATATGTTTCTCCAACCTTTAGAGTCATTATGTACCCAAAGGCCTTCTATGCATCAATCACCATGGGTCTTTTGTGTGGAGGATATAAAGACCAAATTAAAATATAGTGCTCATCTGGGTTGTACATAGACCCCATACACACTTGGGTCACACCTTCTGGAGACAACTTAAATGTTTTGCATCAATATCATGGAGAAAAATATCAAATATCAGAGTTGAATTTAGATCCCATCTAGGAAAGATTAAGATGCCTACATCTTCAAGTAATTTCCTCCCTCTCTCAGGAGGCATTTGATTCATTTCCTATTCTACTTCACTTCTCAAAGCAATCAATAATTGGTTTTCATTAGAGGCATTCACCTCTCCAACACTCTCCCTAACTGATTTACCTTTTATTTTATACAAGAAAGACTTAAATTCAGAAGACTTTACAAAATTGTCATCAGACACAAAATCCTTACAAGCCAATTGCCTTGGATCCTCTTCTATGGGGACTTCTTCATCTGGATCCGTAACTGGGGACACTTTCTCTTCAATCAACATCTTGTAGAGCTTCTCAAATGAAATCTCATCTCCTTCTGATGATCCCTCATCACTGGAAGATGATACATCAATTGTCGACATCTCTCTCGCCCTTAGCTCCATTTCTCTGTCAAGGTTATCAATTTCCAATTTGGCCTCCTCCTTATCCATGTTTCTTATCAAGTCATCCCTTATATATGGGATGTGCACATATTCACCAAGTTTTTGTTTCTTTTTTGCCAAATGAATATATCCTTTAGGGTCAAAACCTCTCCTTGGTGCTCCCAACTTTGAATTGAAATGGGCTAGTTTATCCCATGTGAGCTCTTGACCTTCTTTCCCAGTAATAGTGAATTATCCAATACATAAAGTTCTAGGCATAAAGGCTTTCTTGTCATGTGAACTCAAATGCATGTGATTTGATACTCCCATCTTCCTAATGATTTCCAAATAGGCTACTCTGTCAGGAACTGTCTTGGGCAGCAAAAGTCGAGATTCCTCAAAGCCATAGAATCTAATCATTGTTACATAAAAAAAATAGTACAAGTCACCCCAATTATACTGAACTATCTCAGGCCCCCCAAAGTCTGTAGGCCTCATAAATTTCTTAACTTCTTTTGAAAGTGAAAAATTGCACGAGTGATCATAGAACCTGTATAATTTTTTTACAAAGAACTCTTCAAAATGAATATAACTAGATCTGACAAATCTGCAATCCCATATCGAAGTCCATAATGGACTGGCAAAGGCTAATTGTCATCATCAAATTTCTTTATTCTCTTCTCCTTAGGCCACAAACCAAGCTCTTGACCATAGAATAACACCATATGAATTATCATAGAATAATAGGGGAAGTAGAATTTGGAAGAATCCTTCTTGATGGCAATGAGCCCTATATCAAGTTGTCTTGCTAAAAATGTAGCATAGTAAAATTCTCTAGCATTCAGGCTCTGAACATCCACTGCAATGACCATGAATTCAATCATCATGAAATATGGGGTGTTCAACCCTCGGACTCGGCCAACTGAGTAATAGGTATACTTAAAAGTGGTTTTTTAACAAATTCACATGAAAGACAATTCCTTCCTCTGCCTCCAATGGTGCATCAGGACTTAGCATATGAAGAGGAAGCCTCCATCCTATATAGGTGGTGTCTAACCTTCGATATTCCTTCAACAAATCCTCAATAATAATGTGATGATCATAAATCCTAGGAAAATCAAAAACTTTAGAAATTGCATCTCTTGACACATAAAAATAGGGCTTCCCATCTCCATTGCAAATTGCCCTCTTCTTGGGATCATAGTTTTGTGCCAACAATTTTAGTATATCCACATTAACGTAAACATTGGTAACAACTATTTTTCCCAAGATTAATCTCCACAGGTTGCAAATCGGCTTAGGATTGTCATGCCTATGGTAATGGAACAAAAATAACTCATAACCCCTGATAGTTGTATACACATCTCCCACATTGTTATAATAGTCTTCTAGTTTCTATTCCACAGACCTCTTAGGTTTACGGGTAGAACTAGGCAATTGGTCTAACAAGTCCTGGCTCAATTTTATCTCCTCTACCTAAGTTTCTATGTTCACCACATCAATTTTCTTCTTCTTCCCTTTACCCTTGTTTCCCCTCTCCGCCTCTTCTTGACACTACTAGAACTTTCCATTTTACAGGCAATTCGAATAATTTCTTGAGGAAATCATAGAGGAATTGCTCGAGATACTTACTTGTTTGTTCGTTGTTATTGTTCTTCTCGACCCACTCCAATTTGATCCCTAAATGTCTACAACTCTGGTGTGAAAAATTTCCTCAATGTATTCTCAAAGAATGTTGTTCGTGCAACAATAAATTTTTCAACACTCTAATCAATGGAGTAGTCTTTTCAAAATTTGAATTGTGTTGTGTATGTGTGACATCGACTTAACTCTTTTATGTAGATACCTCTAAGTTTGGCACCATTTTGACAAATTTGTCACTGCAGATAAATATGGCAACATCTATAACTGCTTTTCTTTCACATCATTTTGGTAGGAGTTATGCTGACAAGTCATTAGGGCTTGATCCTGAGTTTCAAGTTAACTGTGCCGATCATACCTTGAGTGATGCCTATTGGTATTACTTTAACCATTGACATCTCTAAAAATTGTATACCCAACTTCACAAGTTATCCTGATGAATATTTTCACCTTTGATTCTTCTTATCGCTATAAGTCATCCCGATATAGATATTCTAGTTAAGTTTGCTATCAGAATAGCTGTACTGATGCCATATTACACACTTGCTTTCAGATTAAGTTATACTGTCGAATCATGGGTGATTCATTATCTCGATCTTATTAGTTATACTAATAGGGACTCCATCTTCATTTTCTTTCATCGCCATAGGTTTCCCTGATGTCGATTTCTCAGTTAGGTTTTCATGATTAAAATAACAATTTTGATATCAGTTTATTTGTTTTCCATCAGTACAAATTCAAATGTCGGATCGATGCTAATGTGTTATCTCGACTTCATTAGTTATTCCAATGAGCCTGCTCAATGCTTATTGATAAATTTCCTCTTATTTTCTTTTATCAGGATAACTTGCATCATCTAGATAGCCTTCTAGTCCCATCCTGATCTTGTATATGATTCTAATAAAACTTGTATTGGCATAACATATTCTGAAATACACATGTTGAAATAGTTTACTCTATCGACATTACAAAGTTATGCGGCTACACCTTTGGTAGTAATTCCAATAGACATCTCAAGTGTTGTGTTCAATATAACTATACCAATGTAACATTATCGAAATAGATTGTTCTATCAGATTCACAAAGAATTGTCATTCCACTTTTATTGGTTATTTTGATAGGTGTTAAGACTTCATGTTCAGTAATGCTATCCCGATGTTGATGTTTATCATTGATTTGTTAGATCGGGTAAGCTATCCTGATATATACATAAAGTGTTGCTCAATGAAGATTTTTTTACTGATATTCCTTAGGTCTTATTAGGCATGCTTTACATAGGATTTGCGATATAGCAAAGATGAGATGTGGGGCTCTATGGTAGATGAAAGAAATTTTTTGTAGTTTCAACCTTTCACCCTTTTAAATACAAAAGCTTGGTGATGACTAACATGCCAGGGGTACTAAGCATCATTATGAAATTTTAGGGTTACAAAAATTTCATGATCCCTTTTTAAATGATAGACATGGTTATGTTAGGGTTTAGGTTAAACTTAGAATTGTATTGACTAGGTACATTTGATGGATAAAAAAATGACATATTTGCTAAACTAAACATAGGTTGATAAGATGAGGATAGTTGACCCACTATGGCTTGAAATTGATCTAGATTAATATCACTAGGGACTTATGGTTCTATTAAGGTGTGATCCAATATGTCCCTATGGATAGATGAATGTGAAAGAAGCTCCAAGATATATAACTATGCTAGAGTCTTCCTAAGATGCTCTAGGATATCATATTGGGCAACTTTTTGGGAAGAAGAATCCCTCTCTAGTAACCTAATAGTGCCTAGTGTTGGCAACACAATTAGGATTTTTAATAGTAATGACATTAATTTATGGATAGGTTTCCTCAATGTGACCCACTATTGATTCATATAAGATAGACAACTTACTAGTGTTGACCTTGGCTACACAAATATTTTGAGATGATCCTTTATTTGACATAGAGGTCTATTTCTACCATTCTTGAGAAAAAGATCATAATAGGTACCCATGAATTATTCATCAGGAGATGCGATACATGGCCATCCCCCAAACTATCATTGTGTTTGATTAGATATGGCTAGAATTATTATGTTTCATGCATTTGGATATAGAATGATCTTTTACATGATAGTGCTAAAAGTACTAAATTTCTTTGTATCATGCAAGTTTGGGTGCATTGTCATTGAAAAATATGGTATGTGGGAATTTAATAAGGTTAGCTTCAACTCATTTTTGAAATAATACTTTGATAAGCTCCCCCAAGGAAGTGTACATATGTTTTGGATTATTGAATATCCTTGTGGTATAACAACATGTGTTAGTTGTTTGGCATTTTGAAACATTAGGATATTTTTAGATGGTGACCCCCTTATCTATAATATCATCAAAAGTGGGAACACAATGGAATTTTAGATGAAAAGAAATTCTAGAATTAATATTTATGATGGAAATATAAAGAATTTGTTTTTTGGTTAGGCCAATGAAACTACCTAGAAAGGCAACTCCATAATTTAAGGAAGGAAGAAAAAAATCCTCATTATGTTGTTTTGCATTTGTGTGCCCTTCCCATTTGTGGCTTGGATATGTGTTGACCTCGATAATAACTTGAATATGTATCTAGGGGCGCATAGGTTGTGGTTGTGTTTTGCTTCTAAGTGGTTTCTCAATTTTTTAATTTGCTTGATTGTGTTAATTTTTTGACCCTAACCATATGTTAAACTGAAATACTAACCCTTATAACCATTATCTCAAAAATAATCCTAAACCCTAACTCAAACCATAATCCAAATCCAAACCCTAACCAAAACCAAACCCTATCTCAAACACTAACCATGATGTAAACCTCAATCATAACCATAATTCCAACCCTATCCCTAAACCATAACCCTAACCATAATCATAAACCTAAATTAAATCCTATTCCTAATGTTAAGCTTATCCTTAATCCTAACCTTGACCCTAACCCTAGCCCTAACCAAATATAAATATTCACCCTACTCCTAATTATAATTCCGATCCCAACTCTAATTGTAATCCCAACCCTACCCTTAATGCTAACCAAAACCCTATTCGTAAACTCAAAACCTATTATAATTATAATCCAAACCCTAACCCTAACCATAATTCTACCCCTAACCCTAACATAATTATGACCATGACATTAAACCCTATCCATGACTATAAAGAAAATCTTAACACTATTTTCTACTTACAATTTAATAAAACACTATTTTTAGAAGGCTTAACACTAGAAAGATAAGTGTTACTTTTAGATATTTTACATGAGTTTCCTAGGGCCACCCATTTGTTATAAATTGCCTATAGCACTATAATATACCACTTGTGAAGCATGCATTGAAGATCATAATTCATATACGAGGAGCACATCTTGTTTTAACTATTCATTTTTGAATAAACCCAAAATCATGAATTATTAAAAGCCTTCATGGCATAAGAAAAGACTCAATCATATCATCATATCCTTATCTACCACCTAGATACTTTGCACCATCCACTCTTATTGACTTGGCATATATTTATATATTTATATCTATCTTATATTTAAGCTATGAAGATGTTTATTCATGTAAACTAAAGAGATTACTTAGAGGAAATGTTGCATGATATTAGATGTTAGATCAAACTCTAATCAAAAGCCAAGTAAAATGGACAAATAATATTACAACACATTAATTTAGTGAAATGTGCATATTATTCTAGAATGTGAAATCAATTTCTAATGTAGCATTATTTTTAGATTATTATTTTTAGGCCTTGATATCTTCTAGGAGGTGTTCAAATAAAGTGTTTTGTAGAAATTTTGTTCTTCAAGTTTACATAATAATTAAAATGAAGGAAAATAATTGGACCCAAATTATATTTTAAATTTGAAATATACAATTTTCTTTTGAAAGTATAGAAATGAAATTATAGTCTATTTGGCTTGTTATTTGAATCCCGTGCGTGCAGGAGTGGAGAGTTGGGGATACGACACAACAGGCATAATCTAGTTCTATAAGCAATCCCAACAGAACCCCCATTGGCATAATGACTGCAAGGGTCAATTGAAATACCAAGCTGCCCACAAAGCATCCAGCTAGCCGAAAATTGAAAAATGGAGGGAGAAAGAGGACGAACAAGTGCAAGTGCCAACAAATCCACTGTAAGTGTTTCATTCTATATTTTTTTCAAATCCCATTAATCTTCAAATACACTATAAAATCCTTCCAATTTACTAAACAAGGTTGAAATGGTAGTGTTTTTTTACATTGAGTGGGTAAGGCTTATTGGGGTAGAAAATTGTGTTTTTTTGCGAGACTTATGACAAGAATTGTGCCTTATGAACCATTCATTATATATCCTTTTATCTCATCAATTAAATAACTTGATTTGAATAACTTGATCTCCTATTACATAACTTGATCTTGTGGAAAACCTAAAACAAGGAGAATGTATGCAATCAACCTTAATCAAGGAGACCCTATGATGTAACTATCTCCATATACCGATCTCCTATTTGGGAGCATACTGGTTGGGTGTAGTGATGGAACTCACATTACTTTGTATATGTTGTTATCAATTATACTCAATAGATAAAAAAATGTGCATATTATTCTAAAATGTCAAATCGGTTTCTTTTTTTTTTGGTTGGTAATAATATGTATCTTATTATATATAAAAAGTAGTTACATCATGATGCTGAGTGTCTGTTCTCCTATCCAAAAAATTACCATTCTTCAAAATTGGCAATATACAGCTAATACAAAATCTTTACACAAAAAACTCTTTTTTGCTACAACCTACCCCCAAATTTACTATCAGACATTATCCATAATTACATAGCAAAAATTTAGCCAAAAAACATAAAAACCACACCCCATCCCATTTGTCACCATCATTGCAACATTTCAGAAGCCACCTTCAACGCTCGAATGGTCTCGTTCCCGCTCCCAACCTTGGCACCACCCCCACTCTCAGCCTCCTTGGTCGAAGAGTTCTTCTAGCTCCCTTTGCCTCCTCCCTAGCTATTGCAATGACTGCATCTAGTTCTTTGATATGAATTAACAACTTCATTGCCTCCCATCCATTCTTTGCCTCCTCCTTCAATGGTAGGCACCCATACCCAATGACCATCGAAGGAAGGGTATGATTTTTGAATTCACCCCTTCATCTTCATTTTCTTCTCCCTCACCTATATCAAACCCCTCACCTAATACTACCCATTTCAAGCAAGTTTCTAACCCTTCACAAAATTCTATGGGAACAAGAAATTCCACCACCCTACAAACTACTGCAATGCTTTCCTCCACTTCAAATCCCCAAGCTAGAATGAGAGAATATATATCCATTCTGGTACGATATCTATGTTTCATTTTTATAAATAGCTTCCCCAATATCAGAAAAACACAGTGTGGGAGATAATCATCCCAGAAGTTAAAAATACCTCTGAGCCATCTAAATGTCAACTCACCCTGAAAAGCCTAAATCTGCTTCTTCGTCTTCAATGTGAAATTCGCCTCCATCTTTCTCAGGCAAAGATATCACCTTCATCTCAACGCTCACCAAATCCCCTTCACTTCTTTGAGGTCTCACTTCTAACTTGCTTTATACGCTAAATGTAAGATGAAATTCAAGGTTACTCACATTTAAACCCACTACGCCTTTCAAAACTGGTGTCATTAATAATATCTTTTCCAATTAATGTCTACAATCACCTTGTCATCCCCCATCATCTTTTTGACTCTATAGGAGTACCAAAGAGTATGTCCTACATTTATGATCTAAAAAACTCATAATAACTGCCACCCTAAAATATTATCTAAGATCTTCAAATTTGACTTCACCTTCTTTTTCGAATGTGAGTGCCCATTTAGATAAAATATCCACCTCTACATTCTCTATTCGCCTAATGTGAATTACGACCCCCCCTAAGAATATTCTCTTGTCACAAGTCAACATAAGATGACATACGTCTTAGCTTTATCAATGCCTTTTGAAATTAAATCAAAGTCCATGAAAAATAACCATCCAAGTTGAAGGGTATGGAACACTAACTCCATCTTCTGGGAAACCTCTACTAAGTCCATGATATCTTGTAGATGCTCTTTGTCACCTTATAGTTATGCTCACCCATGTCTTGATGGACCATGAAAAACCTCAAGGAATTTTTGGTAACTATCTCTCTCATTCGATGGACTGTAGGTACCACCAAATAGGTATTTGTCAGATCTATCTTCCTCGAGTGAGGGAAATTCAAGAAGAGAAGAGGAAAGCGAGACATGTAGTAGGTCTAAAAGAGGGAGATCAACTAGAGGTGAAAAGATTAGATAAAATTCTGTAAACACATGGAATTTTTTATTATTGAAGGGGTCATGTTCTTATGATGATGAGAGCATAGGCAACATAGAGGTACACTTGAGGTACAAACATCTATGGAAACAATGGGTACCCAAGGAACTTCCTCCAATATTTACACTAATTTTTGTGTCACGAGAGGATATATCACATAACACCATCATCAGTACATGGTTTGGGCCTATTTTGCATGGACGACATAAATGTTTGTTATGACAAAGTTATTGAATTGATGGAGTATGTCAGACCCTATTACAGTTACAAAGATTAGATGCAGCTGGTTCGATATACATGAAGTATGCATAGGTATGCACTGTTAGGAAATTATATACAACTAGAAGATAAGGATCAAAATAAAGGAGTGGCTATGTACATTGACAGAAGGCCAAAAGCATCAGGGAATATTGCAGGGTTTATAAATAGTACACGACCTGGGTCAACAAATAAGCAACCCAATTGCATATTCGACGTGCGTGAGGGAAACCGTGTATTCATGTGTGCAATAAAATCAATAACTGCAGGTGAAGAGTTTCTAATCGATTACAATTTGAATTGAATAGATACAAACATTGTTACTATGGGGATGGTACATACTATATACCATTTTACCCAACCTTCAATTAATGACTCCAATATACCATTTTATTATTATGTTTTTTTTTGTAAGTCTATTGGTCTCATTTCGCTAATGTTTTTTTATATTTAATTTTTGTCACAACAGGACATTGATCATACGAAGAAGGCTCTGACCCAGAGCATAGATCATGATGCATCTTCAGGTGCTTCTAACTGACAGGTTTAGCTCATTGTTTCATGTTACTATCTCCAATTAGGACCATCAATTCCTTACTTTCATTACTTGACCACATTTTGATTTTGATCACAATGTTTCATAAAGAAAACACAGTTGGGAATGAATCCTATTGTCTTGGAGCCTTCAAGAATTTCATATTACAACTCAATTCACACTCAATGATAAGAAGTAAATCTTCATTACATCAGTCTTTCAAATCTGATCATGAAGGAACCAATTAATCACAGTATAAAGGACTGCAAAACTAGATTTATTTAAAACAAACCCTTAATGAGATGAATTTCCATATATCTAGTAAAACATATTATCACTTCCTTAGCATGAGTGGTTATTGCATTCAATAGTAAAATGCCAAAAACTTACTGATTCATGTTAATCACCTGCCCATTAATATAACAATGTTACTAGGGCTTCCCATAAACTGTGTTAAAACAAAGGGTTTTAACAGTTTTTAGAAAAAACTACTATATCTCTTCAAATACTCCATGAAAATGCATAAGAAAGGATTCATTGGAAAGATATTTAATTATAACATCATTTTAAAATACTTGCAAATTGAAAATACAACATTTATGATCCTTCTTGGCTCTATGATAGTCACTGACCCTTTAAACCTTTATGACAGTTGAGGCTTTGATGGGTAAACTTTGTCAAATGCCCTCCAAATTGCTCCTCCACTCTTGACCTCAAACATACATGGTTTTATAAACCATTACAAATAATTTATAGTCCTTTTAACTAATCCAACCAACTCATGACCGATGGATGATATTTTACATCTCTTTTGCACTTTTTGGCAATGTTGCAACTTTTGCATTTTTGACACAACTTTGCCAACTTTGACCATATCCTTCTTGGATGTTTCCAACATGACAAAAATGGACTCAATATAATCAATTACAATATTTTTAATCCTTTTATGGGAATTTTGACCTTATTTGACTCTATCAAGACCTATTAGGTCTCTTGGTACAAAATGACTCTTCAAGCCTTACAATTGAGTTGTTTTTGATATCAATAGACTTTATGACCTTACAAATCATGTATGAAAATTACAAATAAGAATTTTTTTTTTACTTTGACCGCATAAGATATCTTTATGCCTGGGTTCTTGTGCACCATTTTATTATTATTTTTTTTCATAAGTTTATTGGGTTATAATGTTTTTAATATTCTTATCGCAGTCGAATGATTAGGGGAAGACACCAACAGTAAAGGAGAGAATCCATAGGGAGGCGCAGTCACTATTATGCGATGGTGACATCGCATATTTCACAAAACCTCTGGATATGATAAGGAAGACCCCAAAAAAATGCAATGAAGAAATCCTTCAATTATTATTCATAGTGCCTTAAATAGATGAGATAAGAGAAAGGGTTAAAATATTGACTGAGAGATGCAAAACTTGCAAGTAAGATTTCATGAGATCTTTAATTATAACATAAGTTCATTCATGGTTTTATATTTTGTAGTCTTTTATGTCATGAACTATAATATGTGTTGTTTTTATAGGATATTTTGCGTCCTCATGATGCTGCTAGCCATGATCAGGGTACTGTGGGTGCTTCCTGGGGAGTAGGGGTTGATACAAGTGTCGATCCTAATATTGTTGCATATACATCACATCATCCGACCCCATCATCCATTCCTATTTTGTCGACTAAAATGTCAACAACACATAGCATGAAGACATCGGGTAGTGCACCCTTTGACAATGAACACATGCCAAAACATGCGTCAAGACATGTACCTAGGGATGCAGAGGCCACTAGTACTGGTAATATTTTAGCAACATTTACTATATCTTCCTATATTACTAGTACAAGAATATTGCCGGTCACATTTGTGGTGACTGAATATTTTGTTCCCATAAAGATAGAGAAGGTCCTAGGTACTTTAAAATGTTTTAATTATTATTATATATAATCTAATTAAAATTTACTTATGGATTAGTCTTTTTAGACTAACGATCCCATGATCTTTTTGCAGGAAATGATGTTTTTTATAAACATCTAAATGATATTACATTGGATATCTTTGGGCTCACCATATGTATATGGTGGAATGCCTAAAATGGAGATTTAAAAGATGAGCTCATTAACCGTTTAGTTGTGTTGTTCAGTAATAACACATTCAACCGAACCAAGGTCCTTAAGAAAGTTGGTACCTATCTAAAGTATGTGAGGGACCAATATAGGTCACATTTAGAGAAGAACAAAAAGTATGAGCATCCCCCAATGATTCCAGAGGGAGTGGAAGGACCTAGTGTCAGATGGAAAGGAGAAGGGTGAAAAGAAAAAAGGAAAGACACCATTGGGCCAAGGAATGTATGTGATATTATCAACAATGTAATTATATACTGATTACTCTTTCTTTTTACATAATCTAACGTATTTCAAAATTTTCATAGGTTGTCCGACACATCGAAGGCAACTAGGAAAGAGTAGAAAAACATGGGCATCACAAACTTGGCTCTGGTGGTTATATGAAATTAGCCGCATGAATTATAAGTATTAATAAATGAAATATTGCATCCAAATAATAAATTGCAATTTTTTTTGGTTTTATCACACCATAGAAGCAAAATTTATGATCTTATGCAAAAATGCAAGGATTTGAATTCAAGAGAGTGCCCACAAAAGAGGACCTGAGGATTCCCTTACAACAAGGCTATGGAGTTGTGGCTAATCGCCTAAGACTCTTAACAGGGAAAACACGAGCTTCCACTGCATTCAACACGCAGGTAAATAAACTCAATGAAGTTTATTTAAAAATGAATACTTGTGCAATCTATTCAATATTAATTTCCACCATAAAGTAATTATGTGCCTATTTGTTTTAAATATGCAAGCAATGATAATACTGCACATGACATTGGAATGCATCCTGGTGAGGGTGGAGCACAACCTACAGATGAAGGTCATGGTCATGTGCATCCCGATATTGGATGTATTCATATGCTATACAAAACACATTATGGATTAATACAATTAAACATCTTTAATTACATTTGGTGTATTAATTAATGTAACCTTTCATGTTTCAACTTTAGAGCATGTAGAGTGTGATCAACATGTTGAGCATGATCAGGCTAGACAAGATCAGGAATATGATGTGGCGCCATCAATGTTCTTTTAAACATATTTAATTGCAATTGGTGTATTAATTAATGTAACCTTTCATGTTTCAACTCTAGAGGATTTAGGAGGTGTTCAACATGCTGAGCATGAGGCTATAAGACAAGATTAGGAACATGATGTGCCCCATTAGGTAAAGAGAGCCACTCTAATGTTCTTTTAATTAATGAAATACTTGTAACAATAATATTAAAACATATCAATTTAACATTTCTTTGTTATTGCAGCAGACCCCCCCTTGCAACGGCTTCCATGTCGCAAGTACATGACTAGGTATACATTAAGATCACGAGAAGATGGTAGAAAAAATGAAGGGGGGACAAATGATTTAGAAAATGATGCTCCACTTCTTTATTTAGCTGCAACAAAGAAACAAAAAAAAGTGATTGTAATCATATTATGACCACCATATTTCTGATAATATGTAAAAGATAAAACAATGAATGTTATATGTTAATGAATGAATGCTATATGTTAATGAATGAATGTGAATATGTTAATGCATGAATGTTATATGCTATTAATGGATGAATGGATGAGTGTTATATGTTATTAATGGAAGAATGAATTAATGTTATATGTTATTAATGGATGAATGATTAATGTTATATGATCGAGTATGGGGAATTGAGAGTGATGTGAGGGTGGTGGGGGGGGGGGGAGAGGGGCCAAATGCGCTTCCACCTTCACGTGGTTGGCCCTATTAAGTAGATAATATTAAACTATTCTTGAAATAAAGAGAAGCTCAATAAGGTAATGCACTTTTCAATATTTCATTATGCTGCACTTTTAAGCTTATGTGATTTTCATTAGTTCTCTTTGCTTCAATATGTTACCCTTTGTACTTATTTTACTTTTTAACACATCTCATATGTTACCCTGGATGACAACTTCTACAGGGGATTCTAGTTGGCACAATATTTTCAATTGAGACATTTTTCCATATGTAGGGGCTAAGGGTGGCATTGGTTGTTCCCCAGGGAATTTAAGCCTTAGTGAGTTAGAGCGACTTACTCATGTCTTTACTTAGAAGATACATGACTTAATTGGTGTCCAGACAAATGTTCTAGCTCCTGATATGGGTACCAATCCACAGGTATTTTCATGGTTTTATGCCCCCCTTTTTAATGGAGTATAGCTTGATCTATTCTATTTGATTACTCTTGTGTAACTGAATGAAGTGGTCTTAAGTATTTGTATTATCAATATACTCATAGAGATTACGTGACACAGACAATGGCCTGTATATTAGATGAATAGTCAAAATTCCATGGCTACTCACTTGTAATTATAACAAGAAAACCTATTGTGAGTATAATGAACTTAGCTTGAAGCACCAACAATCTGAGTATACCAATTAGGATTTATATAATTTCTTGATTTTCACAAGACTTTTTTATTTGGGTAGGATTTAGGCGGATCTCTTGGAAAAGATGCTGCATCTGGAAGAGGTGTTATGTTTGCAACATAGGCTTTGTTGGAGAGTATGGGATGAGTATATCAGATCAATGTTTTTTTGTCCAGGTAAGGATATTTTTATTCACCCCATAAATTTGTTTAGTCAAGAGCCTTGCCTCTTTATGTGACTAACTAGGGTATGGGTCAGATTTGTAACAATAGGAGGTAGTTGATGGTTGAGGGAGACAACCAACCATTTCTGGATGTTTTTTGCAAGGAAGCAAAGGGTTTGGGTGTCAGCTGGGTCACATGGGAAGGTGCCAATTTTGGGTAGGAGTAGGTGGTCCTATCATAAAAATCCATGAGAATATGTGGTTCTATATTATCAAATTGTGAAAGGTTTATTCTCTATTATTATTAAATTGATGATAACGATTTATTTGTTAATTAATTTTATAGGATTTTTTGGTACACAATTAATTTGGCTTTATTTTTTCTTGGTTTACAACAAAGGCTTATTTTTCATATTTTCTATGTTCTTTTTGGGAACTTTTTTTCTTCATATTATAATATATTGTGCCACATTATGACCTATTTGTGGTTTTTGAATATTTGTAAAATGGATCTTGAGGCAAGAACTTTGCAGCCTAGTGTAAAGGCCAACTTGCTTGCTAAACTGAGGGAATAGAAATCTGACCTGAACAACTTGAAAAGAGATGTGAAGAAGGCTTCCTTAGTTGATTCACAAAGTGCAAGAGACGAGCTGCTTGAATATGGAATGGGTGATGCATTAATGGTATTGTTTCTAACCAAATAAAATTTGTCAGATCTTTCTTTTTTGACCATAAGAGAGTTGTGAGTTCCCTCTATTTGAACTTTTCTATATTCATTGTCTTCAAACATAGGATTCTTTCTTAGAAAAGGTATATTTTTTGGGGATTGCAAAAATATCTTTAAAACTATGTAAATTTTTGTTGTATAAGTATCATCTTCTTCGATAATCAATATCACCCATCTATCAATTTCCAAGTCTACAATTTTTCTTTTAAATGTGAATTTTATACGAATCCACTAGGTGGATGATATTTAATGCTTTTGTTGGGTATTAACTATTAAGGTTGTTACATTACTTCTTTGTGCTTGTATATGATTTTTCAATTTTAAGGAATACATGTAGAAAGTATTTGTACATATGGAGAAATGTTCCATTTCAATTTTTTAATTATTATATTACTATGTTGATCTATTATGATTTAGGCATCAACAGATCAAAGGGGAAGATTATTGATGTCAAATAAGAGGCTTAACCAGTCCACTGATCAGATCAAAGAGAGTAAGAGAACCATACTAGAAATAGAAGAACTTGGGGTTTCCATCCTTCAGGACCTGCACCAATAGTGACAAACACTTTTGCACACACATGATGCAGTATAAATTTCCCTTTTAAACTATTCTAATATCATTTTTGTCACATGAAATCTTTAATTTTTTTGTCCCAAATTACATATATTCCATTCATAGTTTACTCAACCAAAGAAAATTATAGCATTTTTCTCCTCAGAAAAATTAGGTGTACATGTGGCTTACAATTAATAGTTATAAAGAACAATACGATTTTAAATCTGTTATTCAAATATATAACATGTTTTTGTATATATCTGGTACTTCTACTATAGAATTTGAGTTTCAAAGCAAAGTCTTACAAAATTGTCTTGTGCATTTGAAAGACAAGCACATGACAGGATTAGCAAGCAAACAAATCTATTCAAGAACTACAATTGCATGATGGTTTAGTTTGACAATGTTGTTATAATAAACATTTCTTATGCCTTTAGAGAAAGTAATGAAACCATCCAACCCTCCCACATGATCCATCCTCAAGTTGTTAATCTCAAGATGACTATCACTCATCCCTTACCAAAAAATGGCTCGGTGAATCACTCCCTTTTGGAGCCAATCTTTGGTGGTTTGGAGGCACCTAGGGAGTCTGAACAAATATTTTTTTTTTTGAAAACTAAAGGTTTCATCACAATTTCGATGAACCCCATCCGACGAAAAAAAAATGTTTGACGTAGTTGCTGTACCAGCAACGATCATTTCGTTGTAATGTTAATGAAATGTTTGGTCGACATGGTTGAAATATCAATGAATGTTTGGTGCTTTTTTGTCGTAAAGTCAATGAAATGTTTGGTCAATATGATTGGAATATTGATGCTTTTAAAGAGACATTGCACAATGTTTTGTGATTATTTTTATCTAAAGTTGAATGAACTTTTCATTGATTTACCGATGAAAACCAACTCCAATGATCGTGCCACTGTCTGACGATAATCCGTTGGAGGTTTGACGTATTTATGTTTGTCAAAAAAGTGATAAATTTTAGTGACAAAAATCGTATGGGTGTTTCGTTGGTATTTCGATGAAATTTTGTCTATATATCAACAAACATGCATGAAAATTTGGAGTCAAATACATTAGTGTAAGAATTATCCTTATAACCTCTACATTATAAAACCAAGGGAATTCGGTCCATAGACTCAGATCCTTACCTTCCAATCCTTTGACCCTTTGCAATTCATCATCATTTAGACCAACTTCAATAACTCTAATCTTCTCCGAATTAAACTCATCCAGGAGTACTTTGCCCACAAGCTAAAATTCCTCATTGCTAGATTCTTCGACGATCAAATTTCCTTCCATGACTTCTTGGACTTCTCACTCTGCTACTATTCCACTATTCACAATATACTCAAGGACAAATAATCAATATGAAAGAAATGAACTCAAAAACTAATACTTATCTTGCTCAATATACTTCATTAGGGTTTTGCCACAAAGAACTATCTTATTGATGATGTCAGCAAGATTCCTTTGATTAATGGATACCACTCAAAGCACTGTCATGCCAGATTAATGACATGATCCATTTAGATGAGGAGGATAGAATATTTTTCTTTCAGATCAAAACTCCCCTTGACCCAAAAATTTGAACTTAACTATCGGAGGAAGGGGTGCCTGCACGGGATTCCTGTACTTTAGCCTCACTTCCTATGCTCTCACTCTTCTTTCTCTAGACCAAATTTTCTTTGTTCTTTGATTCACCATTATTCTTAGTAGATTTCTCCATATTTCCATTCCTGCATTGATTATCATAATGTCTAGACTGTTTGCATTCGAAAAAATTAAGAATCTTCCTTTCAGATCTTACCGTATGTGATCTGTATTTGCATTGACTGGCCTTATGTTTGCAGTTATTGCAAATGTAATAGTATCCATGAAAGATGTAATTATTTGAATCAACTAGATTATAATTCTAATTCACAACATGATTTCTACAAAGACTTGCTTTATTTCCAAACATCTTGCATCTATAACATTGAATGCTTCTACAATTTTCTACCTTGTGTCCAAATTTATTACATTTAAAACAATAGCAATTAAAAGATGGGTACCTCTATGCATTAGGCTGTCGGACCAGTGGTCTTCTTGCATTTGATTTTTGATTCCAAGATTTCTTCTCATGTTCTGACTTCTTCTCTTCTTGAGCTTTGACTTCTTTGTTTTCTTCTTTACCATTCTGATTTGAACACATTCTAGGTTGGAAACCAAGTCGGGTTTTGTTTGATTTAACTTGCTACATGTTGATCAAATCTTCCAGGAGTTTATTGCTATCAAGGATCTTATATTCTACCTTCAAATTCTTCACTTCTTGTTAAATATTTTAACATTCTCCAGACTTCTGCTTTATTGTCTGTTTCAGGAATTGCTTTATCTTGTCTTTTTCTTCAATCTTTTGCAAATAAATCTTTAATAGTCTCATTCACCTATTTCAACTTATTGTTAACCTCCTTATGCCTCAATTTGAACTTTCAGATTTTCTCTCTCAGCTTCTGCATACATTCATTTGCTACCTTCACATTCTCGTTCAATTCTTCATTCTCTGATTCAATGCTTTCCAAATCTTCAAGAGATGTTTTTAAATCTTCATCCATCTGAAAAAATCTTTTGCCCAACATTAAGGTGCCATGACTAACCAATACAGATCTCCCTCAAGTGGTTAAGCTTTCCAAGCAAGGGACCAAAGCTTTGATAACAATTTTTCTTCAGGTTGAAAGCACCAAAATACTGAGAGAGGGGGTTAATCAGTATTCCTAGAGATTAAAACTTTTCTTCGTTATTATAACCTTCCACTTAAATATCAAACAAGATTGACTCATATAAAGCAGTTAATGAAGATTGAACACGAGGAACACAACCATAAGATAAACACCAGAATTTATACGTGGAAAACCCAAATGGGGAAAAACATAGAGAGTTTTAACTCTCAGGAAAATATAACTAGTTATATTTGTGTTTACACAGAGAGGTAGCTCAATGCCAGATTATAAAAATGGCTCACTGCAGTATTGCTCATTGTAGATACAACAACGAGATGGCTAATTGCTACAATGGTCACTTCAAATAAAGGGTTGAACTGAAAGGGACAACATCTCCAAATGCACAAGAATAGTTCTAAGGTTAAGCTCGAATTACAAATATCAAACTCTACAACAAATCTAGTTAAAGATCTCTGCACAACTATCCTACAGAAGGTCTGGTAAAGGACAACTACACCATTGCAACACTATCTCCTTTTGTTGTTTGCAACACACTTCATACACTACTATCTTCACTACCAAATTTCGCACATCACACACCTTCACACACTTAGTCTTTTTCTTCTCTCTTTTCTTTTCTTATGCTACTAGATATGTATATGTACATATATATCAGAGGGCATAAATACAAAATAGTGTGTCGACCAAGCCCAACACATTATCAATGTGCTCATGTTGGCCTCTGCAAGACTTCTAAATGCTTCATTTACATACTGCGATTGTCAATGCATACACTGAGATTACCAAAATGGGGCAGGGTCATCCAAACACAAGAATACTGACCCATTATCATAAAATCAAGCTCAATATCTCCAAAATGTAGATTCCACGTCTACCAAGAAAACCACAACACAAAACTTGAAGAGATACTTCTAACAATTACCAAGGCAACTAACAACATGACACATAACTAATACCGGGATCAATGAGAACTCCTAACACTGAGATAATGATAACTCTAGAAAACCTCAAGACTCAACATCCAAAGTTGTCCATAACATGCTTCATAATGACTTCTGACCCAAACAACATCACTAAACTATACATATTAACTGTATACAATCCTTGCATACAATATTCACAACATCCATAACATCTAGACCACATATACTGTCCGATCAAAATTGGATAGTTGGTTTGACATTAATGATAACATTATTAAAACAAGTCTAACAATCTCCAACACATAAAACATGCAACATACATGTAAAGCGTGAAGTATACATACAAATACACATAAAGTATGCATTATACACATGAGTACCTGTAAGGTATGAATCATAAACATGAATATGCGCAAGGTGTAAAGCATTAATCATACACATAAAAAATGTAAGACATGAAGTAATACACATAAATAAACAAAGGCATGGAGTACAAATGTAAGGCACAAAGCATTACATAAATACACGTAAGGTACAAATAATATATGAGAAAGACACTCATAAAGTGGACATACATTAGTCATAAAGAAACACATAAATGCACACGAGACACAAGGCATACATATTAAAAAACATATTAGACATGAAACAAACACAAGGCATTCATAATAAAAGAATTTATATTAAATATGCATGGAGTTAGCATGCTCAACATGAATCAGTCATGAAGCAGTTTAAAGGAATACATATATAGAAATGCAATGTTTCTCTACTTGATTTTTATTTTTGGACTAAGTTTATAGATCCCTTTCTTAGACCTTCAAATTGCCTTTGAATAGAATGCATTTCTTTGTTTTATCTTTTCCCTACAAGTTGATAGGATCATACTGTTGACTTGGTCAACACCTTCTTCAGGATTCGCGACATGTGCTTCCTCCCACCTCCCATGGATCCCCTTCTTTGGCCGCTCTCCCATTCGTTGATAGCTCGAGATTTTGGCGTAATGATAACGATGTCTAGTCCGAAAATGGTATCAGAGCGTTGGGTTACAGGTTCAAATCCCAGGAGGCCTCCTTCATTCCATCGGTGCAAAACCCTCAGTCTGTGCTGAGGGGGAGATTGTTGACTTGGTCAACACCTTCTTTGGGATTCACAACATGTGCTTCCTCTTACCTCTTGTGGATCCTTGTCTCTGGCCGCTCTCCCATTTATTGATAGCTCAAGATTTTGGCATAACGATAGTGGTGTCTAGTCCAAAACAACACCTGCTCCTGATCTAAACACCCACTCAGAGATTTATAGAGACTCAATAAATAATTTATATAATGAAAGAATCTTGTTACAAATGAGTTTTGTAACACTTTATTGTCATTTTTCTACTGGCTCTCTATTATCTACACTTGAGATCGAGTGAATCTTCCTTGCTCTCAATCTCTATCCTCTGCACTCTATCTTCTGCTATAAGCACCTTCTATCAACTTTCTATCCTCTTCTTTTCTTTTCACCCTACTCACTGGTTTCATTTCAGTCAATCCTCTTTCACTACATATCACAATGTATATAACCCACTATGTTATCTGCCATAACTCTGCACTTTCTAGTCTTTGCTTTGCATTTCACCTCTATTCTCTTCTCTGTCTGCTCTCTACTCTGGCTCTCAACTACTTCTTGTCTCCTTTTCTCTTTTTAACCTTCTACAATGCTATATCTACACTGGCATCGTCTTATTGACACCTGCAACAAACACTTTTTTTGCACCCTTCTCGCTTCTCTACTTTTCTACAACTCTTCTTGTTCTCTGCCTTTCTACTCTGCAACACTTCACTTTTCTGGAGTGCATATATTATCTTTTTGGTTCACCACCTAACTCATTTAGTTCAATGTCCACATCATTATTTCTGCCATCTCTACACACCTACCTCATCTATAGTTGTCAAATCTCATTACTAGTCCTTTGTATTCGATCATCTCTGTATGCATGAGATTTTCCTTACAAAATAGATTCAAAGATCTTTTTAGAATCCTAACCAATCTAACTTGTAGGCTGATTGGCCGCCATCATTAAATGCATTCTTTTCATCTTCTTACTATTCTTTGTACATAGATTGCTATATTTAGCAATCTTTATTTGCTTGTCAGATCGTCCTAAAAATCCTCTCGAGTCACACACTTGTCGACAACAAATCTGCCATTAATGCATTCTTCATCCTTCTGTATTGATCAGATCAACAACTGTCTCGTTTGAATACACAATTACGACACTCTTTGACTTCTGCATGACAACATTCATATTCTACTACCTGGAGGCCACTTGTCTTCTTTTTCAACATTTGAATCTCTTGGTCAGCTAAGGTCAACTTCCGTGTGGATTATGTCTGTATCGGGATGCAAGCACGACATTAAATCCTTTCTATTCGTGTTAAAAAATCACTGGTCAAACTTTGGTCAATCTGCCATGTGCATCTTTTTCCCTATTGACATGCAGATGTGGCCTCAAAACTCTTCAATCATTCATCCACAACCTCCAATTAGTGATTGTCAAACGCTTATGTGGATAGGTCAACTATCGAGTGCATAAAATGCTTGAGCTCCATAATGCAACTAACACGAGTGTTATTCGCACATGAAACAACCTCTTCACAGCATCATTGGTAGTTAAGATATCTTGGTAGACGTCCTCACGAAATGGTGAAAAATGCCATGCCTTTCACGGTTTCACTATGGGTCGAGTCAACCTGAAGGTTTGACCCACGACCCAATGAAAACACATCATCGTAACATCTTATATTGACTCCACGATCACCTTTTCTATCTTGACAGTTTCAATGACAACTTGCAACATGACCTTGTTCATATCAATGACAACACGGTGATCTCTTCTGCAACTTGACCAAATCAACCCTGCACACACACATGTTATAGGAATATTGTCTATTATAATTACAATAAAATTGGTCATAGGAGTCATGAATGTAGAAGAAAATCATTTCAGTCTAATGGCAGTTCCTACACCTCCTCATACAATAAAAATGTAATGAATAACTATAATGGTCATGATGTAAGACAATTTTATGCATGGAACAAAGTCAGAAATGTTCTTAGAATGTCAAGAAGTTCATTTGTTCCATTATCTATTCACAAGAATATGGTTTGGAGAAGGAGAAAAAATCATCTTAGAATGAACTCTTCTACTCCTCTGTTTGGAATGAACACAGTGTGCTATAACTGCAATAATTTTGGTTACACTACAAAGTTTTGTAGATCAAGAAATATCAAGAAAAGGAAGGTGATGAAGGCTATGCCTAAAGTTTCAAATGAGAGATAGAAGGAGATCAAGCAAATATAGAGGAGAAAGTGCAGCCAAGAAGGTAATAATGGAAAGAATTTGTTCATGTGTAGGCATTGTGCATTCCATCCATAGGTGATATATCCTCAAGCTTAAGGAGATGTAGGACCTTAGGGGGAGCTACACATTGATCACATCTTCCCCCAAAATTTTGAAGAGGACAAGTGTAGGGACATGATACTATAGATGGGAGGAATTAGTGACAAGGAAGCTATCAAGAAGGATGTTTGTTTATGTTTATTTCAGTTGATGTTGAGTGTTGGCATTGCACACTCTAATGAGAATTGAAGGTAATTGAAGGTGTTGTCATTGATGGCAACCTTGCAACCTTGTGGATACCTTCAAGCAATATTGTGGCATTCATCTGGTAAACCACCGGTAGGCATCGACACCGGCAGACACTTCATTGGCAGCGACAACAATGTATACCAACACCCGAGCCGACAGGAACAACTTTTGATTATTGTATGTAATTGTAAATATCTTTTGTAAAGCCGGCATGACATATTGTAATAAGACTCATATATGTATGAGATCCTGTAAATCATTTTGACATGGATGATAGACACAAAAGATGAATATGGTAGAAATGATGAGCGAATATTAAGGCAAATTTTGTATAAGGTTGTGGTTATAGTATGAGCTTAAACCGGTACTAAACCTGGCATAGAAGATGCTGATTTGTAGTAGTACATTATATTGGATTCTCATAATCCATTTTGTATGTCAGTGAGACTTCCATTTTGTATTTGAATAGTGAGCTCTAGGCAGTTGGCCTTCTTGCATGTGCAAGCATCACACTGTAAATAATATCCATTCATTGGCCAGTGAGTGAATATTGTGGGTCACAAATCCCACCGAAGTTTTTCCCACACCGGGTTTTCTCGTTAAAAATATTTTGTTATGGTGTGCTTTCTATATTGTCTTTATTGTTCCTATTTACTACATTAATTCTTATTTACCGGTACACTCTTTTGGAATGAAAAATACTTAATAAGGTCAAATATTCTATCAACCGGTTAGATACTGATTCACCCCCCCTCTCAGTATCTTGGGGACTGTCATTAATCCTAACAATTGGTATCAGAGCCTGGTCCTCTATTTTCAAAATCCTAACAACTTGAGGTAGATTTTGACATCGGTACAGATGGACAACTTGAGAAAGTAATTAGAAGGAGCTCTTGCAGACTATGATGCAGAAAAGTTGAAGAATATCAAACTTGAAGATGCTCTGAGGACTGCACAAGAATTCATTCAAGGACTTTAGGAGAATCTCACTATTGCTAGAAATAAAAGAAAAGAAATTCATGAGAAGATGTAGAGTGATGATGATGAAAAGGAAACTCTTAATGATCTTGTGAACAAATTGAGGCAAGAAAATAGCACTATGAGGAATGAAATGCAAGACATGACTATGAGATTTTGTAAAGACATTGAAGATAGGAAAAAGAATGAAGATGACCTGACTAGGAGACTCAATGATGCTGGAAATGAAAATCTAAGACTCAGTCATGAAAATTATATGTTGAAGACAGATCTGATTCACATGCAACATGATAAAACTGAACTTATGAGACATAAGGGAATTTTGGAAAATGAGCTGGCTACTGCAAATCAACACAAAGAAATATTCAAGAAAAGTTCAGAAGAACTTGATGATATGCTGAAAAGTCAGAAACCTAATGGATACACTAATGGACTTGGATTTGAAGTTGGTGAAAGTTTTGGTACTACAAACAATGATGATCATAGTAAACCGGTAAGAAAACCTAATACTTACAAATTTAATGGGAAATGCTTTAACTGTAACAAGTATGGTCATAAAGCAAATCAGTGTAGATCTAGAAACAATTAGAACATTAATGCACCCACTGGCCAATGTTCCAAATGCAATAAAATTGGTCATATTTCAGAAAATTGCAGAATGAATGTGAGATGTTATGTTTGTGGAAGATTTGGGCACTTATCTAATCAATGCAGAACACAAACCGATATAGGATATGGAAAGGCTATTCAGAAGAACAATATGACTTGTTATGCTTATAACAAGATTGGACATATTGCAAAATTTTGTTGAATCGAGACTTCACTGACAAATAATAAAGGACCCAGTTTGAAAGGCAAAGAGAAGGTAGATGAGGTAAAGCAAGAATTTTCAAAACACTAGATTAGAAAGAGAGATCAGGATGTTGATGAGACTATTCCTTCACCGGTAGAACAAAGTATTAATCTATCGGTAGGAGATTCTTCATCTAACTGAAAAATAACCCTTTGGGGATATTGTAACAAGTTGAATATTATGCAATCTTACCCTCAGTTGATGGTGAGAAGATGGAATTCTTCTCTACCGGTAGATGTGTTAAGTTTCAATTAACCAACATGCATTTAATGCGGTTGTTGAAAGAAAAGACATTATAAATCATTGATTTTCCCTCTTTTTCAATTCACCGAGCATTCAAACTTTCAGAAAGCATGAAAATCCGAGTGAAGGCATCCAAGGCGAGGAAGTGAGCGATTTCTTTCAAGCACTCAAACCTATATCAGGCAACTTAAGGTATTTATCAATGGCTTCTCCTCTGCTCTGGAATTTGTTGCAAACCCTACTATTGTAGAAGTTGTGAAGTGCCCTAGGCCCCTTTTTAAAATCATTCCCGAGATAGCAAAACAAGATGATTCCATAGGTGCTTTTTCAAAAATTTCAAAAGGAGTTGCTTATGCTGAAGACCCTAGAATCTATATTCATTGCAATATTGAGGAATTAGGTTATGAGGAAATATTGAAAATGTTTAGAACTGTTATCTGTGATGAAAATGGAAATGTAAAGCCTGAGCACAAGGTTATTGAAACTTTAGGTTTTGTGGAAATCTTGGACATCCCCAATTTTCCTAAGGAGGTAGTAAGAATTGTCCTTAGCAGAGTTCATGGAAAATTTGTTTGGCTAGATTTTGTTTGCAAAATCACCAAAGAAGCAATTAAGGCAGTGACTAGTTTACCCTCCACCGGTATCAGGCCAGACAAGACTAAGAAGGTTCCCAATAACAATGTCATGAAATTAACATGAGCAACATATGATAGCAGATCCCTGAGAGTAAATGATGTTAAGGATATAAATGTCAGATTCATAAGCATGATTTTAGGCTACAAAACCACACATGCAAACCGACTGAACTACATTTTCAGTCTTCATATTAAAAATGCTTATGATATTGTCAATAATGATGCAAAGGTAGATGTATGTGAGTGGTTAAAGGATGAGTTGATGGATAATCTAAAAAAGATAAAAGGTGATAAGAAAGGAACTTTTTGTTCTAGCAATCTTCTTGTATGTCTTATGCTATATTTCACAAAAGAAGTTCCCGATATTGGTAAGAAAGACTTTGGATATGATATACCGGTAGGCAAACAAATGCTATAAATCTTCACCGGTATAGGCACAAACAAGGAAAACAATATAACAAAGTACTTCAAAACCTTCAAAGAAAAAATGAAAATAAGAGAGAGACTGCCACAAAGTATTGTAGACAAATATGAAAAAGAAATTTGTTTTGTAATTAAAAAGGATGAAATCTGGATGGAGGTAGTTCTTCCTAGAACTATATGGGTAACAAAAATGGAGTATGAGGCAGATGTAAATATCATTGAAACTTATGCTAAAGCCTTGTTAGAGGCACCCAGAGAACTAGAAGAAAAGGTTTTTGGTAATGCTGAAACAATAGAGAGTGGTGTGCAGACATTGAAACAGAGAAAGAAAAGGAAAAAATACATAAGAAGTGCAACTAAACAAGTGCAGGAAATAAAAGAAAACATTATGAACATCACTGGAATAAAGGAAAGTGAACTTGAAGGATTACAACCAGAGGCACATATCTCACTGGTTGGTACATCATCAAAGAGTGAAATACCTGCTGAATTTAAGAGGGTTGATAGGAAGAGAAAACCCTCACTGGTACCCTCTCCTACACCAAAGAAGACAAGAAAGAAGCAACATGTAGTGAGACCACCAACAAATAAGTTGACACCCAAGAAAAAAAAAAAAAGGTTATACCACCATTGGATAGCTTATTGAATGAAATAACTGATGAAGACAATCTATCAAATGTTAGCAAACTATACAATACATTCACTGATGTAGAGAAAGAAAGTATTGAGAACAACATTTTTCTACATCTAGACATTTACAAGAAAGTAGTAGTTGAAGTTGTAGATGATTTGCCTAGTGAATTGTATAGGCGGTTAGATGCAAAGACGATTTCAATTATGGAGCAAGATAAGAAAATTAAAATTGAAAAACTCCTAGTTGTTCATCCGGTCAACTCGGTAGAGGAAATTGATGAATTAATTAGTGAAGCTAATAAAATAGTTTTTGCAAGTGGACACCAACATGTGAGCCTAAGGGCTGGCAAGGTAAATGAAATTGCAGAGGAAATAGCAGATAAGTGGGATATCTTCTTTGTAGAGAAACAAAAACAGGAAGAGTTGAAAAGACCCAAAAAAACTGTCAAAGTTTATCAAAAGGATAGAGACAAGGGGAAAGGTAAGGTAGGTGGAATACCAAATATAAAAGTAAGTGACAACCTACCACCACCTTTGGTTACTCCACTGGTACGGACTGAGGAGACATCGGCTACTGAGAATGTGGATACACCATGTGAGGATACTATGATAGTTTTGATACTTAATATAAGTACAGATCCAATAGCCAACAAGATGAGAGGGGGGGTGAATCATACAAACTTAATCATCCATAAAAACATCAGATTCAACCTCAGTAACACATATATCAGTTATATAACAAAAAACTGTCAAACATGCAAACTCAAAAGCATATGAACAATATAAACCTCATAAGACCATATTTAACGTGGAAACCCAAATAGGGAAAAACCACTATGGGATTTTGGACCCACTAAGAAATATACTCTTCTAGAGTATGCTCGGTTATAAGAAAATCCTGTTAAAGATTATAAACACATTGCTAGATGTGACCCGGTTAAGGGATTTCCCTCAGATCTGTTAGGATCTTCACTTTGTTAGAAGTGACCTTGTTAAAGGATTTCAAACACTCAATCAGAATGTCACCTTGCTAGAGGATTTACATATAAGACTGTTAAGTGCACTTGGTTAAGAGATTTCCTATCACTTTCACAAAATAATAGTAATAAAAATCTATCTGCAACTTCACATCTAAAATGCTAAAGCAGATTCCTATTTGTTCAATACAATCTAGACATAGAACTAATCTTGTCTATCTGCTGGGCGTCAATACTCTATTATTCTAACAGGTCTTCAAGCTTCTATGCTCGGTGATCACTATGTAGCATCCCTATGCATACACTTGCTCGCATACATTGTTTATCAACAATTTCCTATTTATAAACAATCAGGTAACCGCTTAATCTTATTGATCACATTTCCCATGATCAATCATAGCCATCAGATCTTCAATTTTGTCTAGGTTCAATGTAGCTTTTGATCTGAAAACATTTTACCCTGCCTTGGAACTTGCATATTCACCTTGGAACTTGTGTAAGGGTATTGCGGTTCAATCTGAGCTATAGATCTTCATGTTGACTTTCCATTGCCTTAGATTCATTAACAAAATTCTTCCACGACTTACCAATCCTTGATCTGCTCTAGCTCATCAGCTTCTTTCATTAAATATCCCATGTAAACATTTAATGCATTATGTTATAGCTTGGTTACAACTCGGTGAATACTAAACTTTACTCAGTAGACATTCTACCTTCATTAACCGACATCGATAACCTTAGGGTTTACCGACTAGGTTCCTTAGGGTTTACCGACTAGGTTCTTTGCCTGATAACATAGTATAGTATTATCCTTTACATTTTACAACATATGTATGATGTTAAAACAATCTAAAACATCATGATCTCATCATTTTCTGACTCAGTAGTAGTTGCCCATTGAATAACTTATCCCCTTATTCATCATATTCTTTCCTGTGTCTTTTATCGACTTCTTTATAATCTTCATATCATACTTCTCAAGATATGGCAACATCATATTGAATTAGAAAATCAATTTCTTGACATCAATGACAAAATAATAATATCAAGATAGTAAAACATCTTTAATCAGTTATGTCCATAATCATCAACAACCTTCTCAATATCCTTATTGAAATGTCAACAATCTTTCATTGTCTGTTATACTGTAATATTGCCAAAAATCTCCCTCTTTGGCATTGATGGCAAAACCAATTGATTTGACCTTAATAGATTCGGATTGTTGTGATTCTGAAATGCTGAAATGCTCTCCCCCATACATTAGACTTCTCTTCTCTTTTCAGTCTTTATTTCAATCTGTAGTCTTCACTCAGTCTTCTCCCATATATTAGTCTTCTCCCTCTTTGGTCTTCTTCCCCATTGGTAGGTCTTCTCCCCTTTGACAACAATGCCAAAAAGAAAAGAACTAAAACATAATTTCTTTCTGTAAGAAGTTACTTTCTGCTGTTGTGTATCAACTGAGTCTCGGTCAGAGCATTTGTCTTCAATTCTTGTTTCCTGTATCATTCTCTGTAATATTCCAGTATTAATTCTAGTACACTTTTAGAAAACATTCTAAAGTGTATAACTCTAGCATCAACTCCCCAAAAGATATTCAATGGAGTCATCAAATTGATGCTTTCACCGAACTCGGTCAGTGAGTAGAAGATAGGGGTAGGACCCCTAACTTACTTCTGAGATATTCAAAAGTGTCCTTTGGTAGTGGCTTGGTGAAGATATCTACTATTTGCTACTTTGTGCTAACATATTCCAATACCACTTTCTTCTCTTGAGCTTCTTCTCTAAGATAATGATATTTGATAGATATGTGCTTTGTCTTAGAGTGCATAATAGGATTCTTTGAAATATTAATGGCACTAGTATTGTCACAGAATATAGTTACTGGCTCAGTAACTTTCTCATTTATACCTTCCAATAGTTGTTTGATCCATGCAATGCTGGTACAATTCAGTGCTGCAACAACATATTTAGCTTCTGCTGTTGACTGTGAAACACGTCCTTGTTTCTTGCTAAGCCAACTCACTAGTCTTTCTCCTAAGAAGAAAGCTCCTCCACTTGTGCTTTTCCTGTCATCAATGTTGCCTGCCCAATCGGCATCAGTATAAACCTTTAAATCAAAATCATTCCCTTTCTGATATACTAGGCCATAATCTTCAATGCCTTTTAAGTATCTAAAAATTCTTTTGATTGCCATCATGTGTGTTTCCTTAGGATTTGCAGAGAATCTTGCAACAATACCTACTGCATGTGTTATATCTGGCCTACTGTGAACAACATATTGCAACTTTCCAATCATAGATCGGTAAAGTGTCTCATCAACAGATGCAGATTTATCATTCTTTGATAGTTTATAGTTGGTAGTCATTGGAGTACTTACTGGTTTTGAATCCTCCATTCCAAATTTCTTTAAGATTTCCTTTATGTACTTGGATTGGGTAATGAAAATCTCATTTTTCATTTGCAGTATTTGTAAACCTATAAAATACTTTATCTCACTGATTAATGACATCTCAAATTCTTTGCTCATTTCATTTCCAAAGTTCTTTCATAAAGAGTCATTTCCACAAAATATAATATCATCAACAAATATGGCTGAGATTAGTATTCCATTTTCATCATTCTTCATGTACATATTGCTATTCTCACTTGTCCTTATAAAACCAATCTTAATCAAATAAGAGTGCAATCTTTCATACCATTCTCTTGGTGCTTGTTTCAAACCATATAAAGCTTTGTTCAATTTACATACCCGATCTTTATTATTGTCTTCAACAAATCCTTCAGGTTGTTCAATGAAAACTTCTTCTTCTAATATTCCATTCAGAAATGTAGATTTGACATCCATTTGATATACCTTGAAGTTCTTGAAAGCAGCATATGCCAACAATGTTCTAACTCCTTCAAGTCTAGCAACAGGTGCAAAAGTCTCACCATAATCAATTCCTTTTTCTTGGGCATAACCTTTGCAAACTAATCTTGCTTTGTTCCGAATGACCTCCCCTTTTTCATTTAGCTAGTTTCTGAAGATCCACTTTGTACCAATTACATTTTTGTCCTTCTTTCTTGGGACCGGTGTCCATGTGTCATTCTTCTTGATTTGATCAATCTCTTTTGTCATAGCATTTATCCAATCTTCACTATTAAATGCCTCTTTCACTATTCTCGGTTCAAATTCAGATATCAAACATGTGTTCTATCTCAGTTTGTTCCTTGTCATCACTGGATCATCCTTATCTCCTATAATCTGACTTGGTGCATGATGTCTTCTGACATACTTGGCTAATACAGGCTCGGTGGGCTCTGTATGATCTTCTTCATCACTCGGTAATTGGATATTTTCTTCATTTTCTTCAACAGTTATCTCAGTAGGACTTCTCAGTTGCACATAGACAAATCCATCATAGTCTTCTGGTTCTTTGGAATTTCCTTCATCATTTCTTTATGCAAATTCATCAATTTTTACATTTGCACTTTCTACTATTTTGTTAGATGATTTGATCAGACATTTAAATGCTTTGCTTCTAGAAGAATATCCTAGAAATGTTCCTTCTTCACTTTTTTGATCAAACTTGCCATTTCTATCATCTTTATGAACATAGCATTTACTTCCAAAGATTTTAAAATAACTTACATTAGGTTTCTTGCCATACTAGATTTCATAAGGTGTCTTCAAAGTACCTTTCTTCAATTGAACTCGGTTCAAGGTGTAAATAGTTGTGCTTATTGCTTCTCTCCAAAATTTTTGTGGCACCTTCTTCTCAATCATCAGTGTTCTAGCACAATCCACAATAAATCTGTTTCTTCTTTCAGCTATTCCATTCTGCTGTGGAGTTCTCGGTGCAGAGACTTGTCTTTTAATACCATGATCACTGCAGAACAAGTTGAACTCATCAGATGTGAACTCTCCTCCTCTATCTGATCTAAGACATTTCAGTTGTCTTCCTATTTCATTTTCAACTCTAGCCTTGTACCATTTAAACATTTGAAAAGCTTCTGATTTTTCTTTTAAAAACATTGCTGACATCATCCTTGAATAATCATCCACAAATAATATGAAATACTTATCACCATAATAACTTTGAACTTTCATAGGACCACAAAGATCAGTGTGCACAAGATCTAAAATTCCCTTAGAAGTGTAAGACTTACTTGTAAAGCTTGATCTTGTCATCTTACCCATCTAGCATCCTCGACACATAGCATTCTCAGGTTTTTCAAGACTCGGTAGACCTCTTACGCTGTGCTTCTTACTTATTTTGATCAGATTATCAAAATTAACATGACAAAACCTTTTATGCCATAACCAGGTATCATCAATCTTTGCATGCAAACACTTATTATTGTGAGTTGAGTCAAGGTGAAATGTATTACCTTTTGTTTGTGTCCCGGTAGTAGCTAACTTTCCATTCTTGTCATGAACTTTGACAATTCCTTTCTGAAATTCTATTCAGTAACCTGTGTTGTTTAGTTGTGCTACACTCAACAAATTGTATTTCAAACCTTCAACCCAATAAACATCATTGCATCTTGCATTATCAAGAAGTGTTATAGATCCTTTACCTCTTACCGGACATGGTGCATCATTACCAAATCTAGCATAGCCTCCATCATAATCTTCTAACATAACAAACTTGTGTTTATCTCCCGTCATATGATGTGAGCATCCACTATCTATAATCCAAGAATCATTAGTGTTTATGTGAGATATTAGGGCTTTTTCTTCATACCTTTCTTCATCTGATTCATCCTTGATAGCCACATAAACAACTTCCTCTGTATCAGTCTCATCTAATTTATCATCGTCAGATTCCTCATTAGTAATTAAGCATGTCTTTCTATCTCTTCTTCTGAAGTCTCGATGTCCTTTGTAATGATTATCTTTCTGTCTGTCATCTCAGTAATCTCTCTTTTCAGTAAAATCTTTGTCAGGATAGTTAGAAGCCATATGTCCAATCTTATCACAATTGAAACATTTCAAAGGTAGTTTTCCTTTATACTTACCTTTGCCTCTCGGTAACCTTTTGGCCAATAGTGCTTCAAACTCTTCTTGCTTTTTGATTTCTTCATATAGTTTGTGTACTTCTTCCATTTTCTTCTGAAATCTTTCACTTGCTCCATTGTGATCTCCTTCAGAGTACTTATACTTTCTTTCATTGTAATCATTAGATTCATTCAGATGAAAAGAACTAAATGCAGATTCAACTTTATTTACCGAAGACCCACTGTTATCAAAATTACTTAACTCAAATGCATGTAGCTTACCAATAGTAGCATCCAAGGAAATTGGCATATTAGGTACATACCTCAATTCACTGATTGCAGAGACTCGGATTGCATAGGCAGGTAGAAGGGTTCTTAACAACTTACTTGTCACATCCTTTTCTTCAATAGTTTCTCTTGCTCCTTTGATTTGATTTACAATCTCCTTTAGTCTTGTACTGTACTGAGTTATGTTCTCACCTTCATTCATCTTCATAGATTCAAGTTGTCCTCTTAAACTATCTACTTTTGCTCTTTGAACATGTTCATCTCCTCCATATACAGATATGAGCTTAGTCCACATTGCCTTTGCATCAATACATCCTTCTAGATCATTAAACTCTGAATCGGTCAATGTAGATGTTATTTCAATCATTGCTTGAATATGTTCTTGCTTCACCTTTATCTCTTTCATAGTTAATGGATAGGTGCTTGGTGCAACAAAATCATTCTCCAGATAGTATATAGAATATTCTCCAACTCCTGATAGATGTAGCTTCATCATTTTCTGCCATGTAGAGAAACTTTACTTGTCCAGCTTCGGTGCATCCCTCTTATACATCTTTGGATCTTTAACTCAAGTGCCTTTAAACTTTCCTTTTGGAGTCCAAAGCTCTAATACCAGTTGATAGTTCTGATACTTAATATAAGTATAGATCCAATAGCCAACAAGATGAGAGGGGGGGGTGAATCATACAAACTTAATCATCCATAAAAACATCAGATTCAACCTCGGTAACACATATATCAGTTATATAACAAAAAATTGTCAAACATGCAAACTCAAAAGCATATGAACAATATAAACCTCATAAGACCAGATTTAACGTGGAAACCCAAATAAGGAAAAACCACTGTGGGATTTCGGACCCACTAAAAAAATACTCTTCTAGAGTATGCTCAGTTAAAAGCAAATCCTGTTAAAGATTACAAACACATTGCTAGATGTGACCTGGTTAAGGGATTTCCCTCAGATCTATTAGGATCTTCACTTTGTTAGAAGTGACCTTGTTAAAGGATTTCAAACACTCAATCAGAATGTCACCTTGCTAGAGGATTTACATATAAGATTGTTAAGTCCACTCGGTTAAGAGATTTCCTATCACTTTCACAAAATAATAGTAATAAAAATCTATCTGCAACTTCACATCTAAAATGCTAAAGCAGATTCCTATTTGTTCAATACAATCTAGACATAGAACTAATCTTGTCTATCTACTGGGCATCAATACTCTGTTATTCTAATAGGTCTTCAAGCTTCTGTGCTCAGTGATCACTATGTAGCATCCTTGTGTATACACTTGCCCGCATACATTGTTTATCAACAATTTCCTATTTATAATTAATCAAGTAACCGCTTAATCTTATTGATCACATTTCCCATGATCAATCATAGCCATTAGATCTTCAATCTTGTCTAGGTTCAATGTATCTTTCGATCTGAAAACATTTTACCCCACCTTGGAACTTGCATATTCACCTTGGAACTTGTGTAAGGGTATTATGGTTCAATTTGAGCTGTAGATCTACGTGCCGACTTTCCATTGCCTTAGACTCATTAACAAACTTCTTCCACGGCTTACCAATCATTGATCCACTCTAGCTCATCAGCTTCTTTCATTAAATATCCCATGTAAACATTTAATGCATTCTGTTATAGCTCGGTTACAACTCGGTGAATACTAAACTTCACTCGGTAGACATTTTGCCTTCATTAACTGACAACGATAACCTTAGGGTTTACGGACTAGGTTCCTTAAGGTTTACTAACTAGGTTCTTTGCCTGATAACATAGTATAGTATTAACCTTTACATTTTACAACATATGTATGGTGTTAAAACAATCTAAAACATCATGATCTCATCATTGTCTGACTCAGTAGTAGTTGCCCATTGAATAACTTATCCCCTTATTCATCATATTCTTTCCTGTGTCTTTTATCGACTTCTTTATAATCTTCATATCATATTTCTCAAGATATGGCAACATCATACTGAGTTAGAAAATCAATTTCTTGACATCAATGACAAAATAATAATATCAAGATAGTAAAACATCTTTAATCAGTTATGTCCATAATCATCAACAACCTTCTCAATATCCTTATTGAAATGTCAACAATCTTTCATTGTCTGTTATATTGTAATATTGCCAACATACTAACCCTGAGTCAAAAATTTTGTACACTATGAATATTGACACTCAGGAAGTAAACATTGTAGTGGACAAGGAGAGCACAGAGGTAAAGAAAGATATTTCTATTGAGAAAATGATAGATAATATTGAGGTTGGAACACCGACATAACATATTGAGGATGAAACTCAAGCAGAGAAAATAGTGCATACAGAGAAACCTTTGGGTGGTGAAACAAATATTGGTAGTGTAGATGTTGGCACGATGAAACCAACAGAGACAAAGATATCAACGATGGATAACACAGAGATATCGACAGATTCACAAGTACACATTGAGACAACACAAACGGTAATCACTAGGAAGTCTAAACCATTGCTAGTTGAAATACAAACTCAGACTGATCCACCAGAGGTCAATACAAGAAATTTGGTTACTCCCACTGGAAGCATTGAGATTGTAAAGGTAGTTGGTCAGACATCTGGTACTTCATTGAGCAAATTTAAACCTACTAATGTGACTGAAGTACTTCTGGACTCAATAAAGAAAATACCTGATTGTAATGCATTGGCCTATAAGGAAATTGATGACACTATTCTTATTCTTAATATGATTGCACCCAAATGCAATGTAGATAATGCAAAGGTTTCTTTAAGTCAGTTAGATACATTGTCTATATATATTACTAGAAATATACTGACAGTTGATCAAATAAATGAGGAAACATTGAAAGAGAAAATGGAAAAGGAAAAAGGAAAATTCTTTGAGGAATCAATAAAGAAGTGCACGAAAGACATTAATACACTTTTACCGGCACTAAATACAACAATTTTGGAGTATAAGAAACTGTACATGGACACTTGCAAGACAAATCTATTGACAATGGACATTGATAAGGAAATAAGCAAAGTTCAAAAGGAGATAAATGATATAGCTGATAATATCATTGGTTCATCTGAACCTATATCAATTATTGAGCAAGAGATAGCAGGATTTGAAGAAAAAATGGAAAAGCTAGAGAAAGAGAAAGAAAGGATCAAGGGAAAAGCTAGAGAGCTTAAGCACAAACTCAGTCCTAAATTGGACAACCTTATCTCTCTAAGGAAAGAGATCTCTGAGGCACTAATTCAAGGTCAACAGTCATCGGAGGAGCATATGCATCATCTCACCGATACAATCTAGAGAACTGAGGCAACCATGAAGGATAGTAACAGATTCATACAGAGCTTAAACTTGGTTTTAGCAGACATATTCCAGACTGTAACCAACCGGTTACAAAGTTCAAAGCAAAATTTTGCACTCAATTGACAAATTTTTTTTGACAACCTTTGTCATTGATGTCAAAGGGGGAGTAGTGGACAGAGAAAAATGGCTATCAGAGGAGATCATCTGCTCAGGGGGAGCACACATTTTTGGTAAAATTTTGGACTTCATTCTTGGATACAATTTTTTGGATTTTTCTCATGAGTGTTGCTATCAATGCCAACGGGGGAGATTTTTGGCATTGCACACTCTAATGAGAATTAAAGGTAATTGAAGGTGTTGTCATTGATGACAACCTTGCAACCTTGTGGATACCTTCAGGCAATCTTGTGGTATTCATCTGGTAAACCACCGACGGGCACCGACACTGATAGACACTTCACCGACAATGACAACAATGTATACCGGCACCCCAGTCGATAGGAACAACTTTTGATTATTGTATTTAATTGTAAATATATTTTGTAAAGCCGACATGACATATTGTAATAAGACTCATATATTTATGAGATCCTGTAAATCATCTTGACATGGATGACAGACATAGAAGATGAATATGGTAGAAATGATCAACGAATATTAAGGCAGATTTTGTATAAGGTTATGGTTATAGTATGAGCTTAAACCGGTATTGAACCTGGCATAGAAGATACTGATTTGTAGCAATACATTATATTGGAATCTCATAATCCATTTTGTATTTGAGCAGTGAGCTCTAGGCAGTTGGTCTTCTTGCATGTGCAAGCACCACATTGTAAGTAATATCCATTCATTGGCCAGTGAGTGAATATTGTGGGTCACAAATCCCACTAAGGTTTTTCCCACACTAGGTTTCCTCATTAAAAATATTGTGTTATGGTGTGCTTTCTATGTTGTCTTTATTGTTCCTATTTATTGCATTAATTCTTATTTACTGGTACACTGTTTTGGAATGCAAAATACTTAATAAGGTCAAATATTCTATCAACGGGTTAGATACTGATCCACCCCCCCCCCCCACCTCTCAGTATCTTGGGGATTGTCATTAATCCTAACATTGAGTTAGTTAAAATTTTGTACGTCAGTTGTACCTGCTTTTACTAGGGGGTTTATGCCTTGGTAGCATATTGTTCCTTGACATTGTTGGCATATAGATCACCATGAATAGGCTTTAGGTAAATGTTTCATACTTGCATACACAAGGTTAATTATTGCTGCAAGTATTGAACATATTTTGAAGACAGTCCACACTATGAAGATGGTTGCATGGTTGAAGACAATTTATCTTGAAGCTAAATGGACAATGAATGTGAAAACAACAGTTGTGCGCATGAAATAATTAGTACTATGCTATGTGCTTGCAATGACATAGACAAATTATTGACATTAAGTGACAGATGACTCTGGTGAGGATGGTGATTGTTTATATGTATATAACTTGATGAGTAATTTGTAGAAGATATTTCTGTGCTTGCTAAGAATGGAGACAAAAGAAAATAGATGTGAAAATGGAACATATTGGTGTGTGCACCAATGGAGATGGATCTTAGAGGTTATTGGTCTCAGGGGGAGACCATTGCTCAAGTGGACAACAAAAATAATTGCATGTGCAGTAGATGAGAAAATAATAGGGGGAGATGATCTAGTCACAGGGGTCAACACATTGATAGCAGGTGTTGCAGATGCACAGGCACAAGGGAATAAGATGAGATGGTAGATTTTATAGTTGAAGATGATGAAGTGGAGGCAAAGTGGATATATGAGCGAGTATTTGGTTCATTGGCAATACCATGATGAGGAAGTTTATGTGGTATATGTATGCACTGGTAAGGATTTGGTGCTCTGTAGTTCAAGAGGAGCTACAAGACATACATATCACCTTCTTGCATCTATTCACATTTACAAGATCATCTAGCATGGAATTTTTAATTCTCAGGGGGAGATAAGGAATATTTGTACTACTTTTATATTGTAATAATGGTTCATCTAGCATGTAGACAACAAAGGTGTACACAACCATTTTGATTATACTCAAGCACATCAAATGAATCAAATGGGGAGAAGTATTTTAGTTACATAATGGAAGTTTATTGAAGGTTGAACATTTTTCATCAAAATATATAGCTTGAGGGGGAGCATAGTGATATCCATGGTTGGCAGTCAATTTGAAAATCATATGAAGTGTTACAAGCCGCCAGACCCCTTTGCCATTTTTGTTAAAGGGAGAGAGTGATGCTTGGTGTTATAATCAATGCCAAAGGGAGAGATTGTTGGTATTAATGTTGTTATTGATGTCAACATGTGTGTGTGCAAGGCTTATTTGGTGAAGTTGTAGAAGAGATCACTGTGTTGCCATTGATATCAACAAGGTCATTTTGCAAGTTGCAGATGAGATGAGGGGTAGTGATTTGCAGAGAAATGGAATGTATATGTAGAGATGATAAGTGCCATAGAGAGAAAGTGCAACATGACAGAGAATGTGTAGTGTGATTGCTCCACGCCCAAAAGACTGTGATACAACTGGATAGTAGGATGACTAAGTACAACGATGCAGGATGATGAGGTCTCAAAGGAAGATCAGATTGGCTGATATGGTGTTGCATTAGGTTAGCAAGTTGTGTAGGTTGAGTCAATATGCATGAAGGTTGCATGGAGTCAATGGCCTCAAATAAGATAGAGAGCTTGTAGGAGTCTACTATGGGAGTTGTAGGTGATTAGAAGACCAAGGCCATAGTGTTGTGATGGCATGGGGCAAACAGGCTTGATTAGGAGAAAAAGTGTTGCCGCAACATCATATAACAGACGATTTTAGTCGCACTTAGGGATACAAAAGGAAAGCATGGAGTATGAAAAAATGGATAGGGATGATATAGGTCAAAAGGTGTGAGCTAAGTTGAATCAGACAATGTATGGGTGCAGTTTGACTAACACATTATGTTAGTCACAAGTTGATACTAGTCATGGTAGTCACTTTCTATCATGTTGCCATACGCATAACACATCATGTTATCACTATCTCTATCTTGTAGTGAACTCTCCGTGTTCACAAAGTGATTCTGTGAAACAAAAAACAAGCGTTAGGGGCTGCGCATAACACACAAGGTTATTGTCATCACCAGTTCATAGGAAAAAACTTCAGGCAAAACAAAGGTGTTGCAAAATAGAGACAAGTGACCAGAATGCATATAACACATAGGTTATTGACTTTTCACCATTTTGTTAGATATGTTGATTAGGTGAGCCATGAAGTTGCGAAATGTGTATAACACACATGTTATTGACCGTTGTCAGATACTTTTTCCATTTCATAGTCAAACCTTGTAGTTGACTAGGTCACTTGGTGAAATAACAGTAAGGTTTTTATAGCCATGTGGACTATAATATTAGAATTCAGCTATCCATGTGGAAAGGTGGTTGAGTCATGAATAGGGCCCACAAGGCTTGAAGCCAATGTAACAATGCCACATCATGACAAGTGGGGACCACGAGGAATAGTTGTCGCCATTTCGTAGGGAGACCACGAAAGTGTTGTATGTTGCCATCGAAACGACGAAGACATAAAAGGTGACCATGGAGTTAATATAAGATGTTACGGTGATGTATTTCCACTGGGTCATGGGTCAAACCTTCCGGTTGACTTGACCCATAGCGAAACTACGAAAGGCATGGTGTTTTTGCCATTTCGCGAGGATGTTTGCCTGGATGTCTTAACTACCAGTGATGCTACAAAGAGGTTGTTTGGTGTGTGAATAACACTTGTGTTAGTTGCATTCTGGAGCTCAAGTGTTTTGTGTGCTCGATAGTTGACATATCCACATAAGCATTTGACGATCACTAACTGGAGGCTATGGATGAATGATTGAAGAGTTTTGAGGCCACATCTGCATGCTGATATGGAAGAAGATGCACATGGAAGATTGACCAAATTTTGACTAGTGATTTTTGGACGTGAATAGAAAGAATTTAATGCCATGCTTGCAACCCGATAGACACATAGGTCCACATGGTAGTTGACCGACATTGATTGAGAAATCTGGACATCAAATATGAAGACATATGGAGTGCTAGGATGTCGAATATAAAATATGATATGCTGAGGTTGATGCTTGCATAGAAGATGGTTGGTGTTAAATAAGGTGGTTGTCAATCTCATTAGGGCAGATCAAGAGATGATAGAGAATGCTTTAATGACAAAACTATAGTAGTTTGTTGTGCGGCTCGAGGTGTACAGAAGATCATAAAATCCCACGACCATGAGTTTACGAGAAACTCTCTGTCGACGTGACAAGTTGTTGCAGAAAAGGTAAGGGTTACTAAATATAGTAACCTACTGTCTTAGTTGACCCTAGAGCAGATGCCAATACATTTAATGTGGGTGGCTTTCTATCTCAGTGGCATATATAGAGAATCAAATCTGTATGTAGAAATGATCTCAAGAAGATATGTAGAGTTAGAGGAGTTTGGATGTGACAGGGGTAGGTGCTCCTTTGAGTTGGTGCTCATAGAGCTAGGGGTTGGTGCTCCATTGGGTTAGTGCCCATAAATATTGTAATAAGTTATTTACTTGTGAGGCTAGATTGGAGTAGTAGACTCCAGTAGTATTTCTCACTGAGGTTTTTCCCCATCGTGGGTTTTCCTCGTATCTCTGGTCTTATGTGTTTTCCTTGTGTGTGTGCAAATGAGTTTAATGTCTCTGCTCATATTTTTTTGATTTATGTTAATGTAAGGATTTGATTAGTTAGATAGTTCAAGTTTTGTAATTACCACTAATTCATCCCCCTCTCAGTGGTCCATTTGTGTTCATCACATGCTCTAGAAATAATTGTTATATCCCCTTTTGTAAATGCCCTAATTTTGCCCTAAATTATAATTTCAAACTAACTCACAAATTTCAAGTAAAACAATAAATAGAATAGGGTAGTGACATTATTTACCTAATTGAGACCCTACAAACAAGCTAGAAGCCACTTATAACAAGAAATCATAAAATAGGTGTGTAGGGGAAAAAGCGAGACTAGGATAACATGCACTAATCCTACCTTTTGACACACATTGTGGAATACGAAAGAGCCTAGAGGTATCACACAATTGGCTACTTCTTTTTGTGGAAGAGAGAGCCATGGGCTACCTATTAGGGTTTCTATTCCTTTGTTGTAATCGAAAGAAAAAATGATGCAAGTTTGATTCTGGACCCTAAAGTACAAGTATGAACTAATAACAAGATTGCAGAATTGAGATTAAACAATGGAAAGCTATAAACACAAGGACAAGACAAGAATGCAGATGCGTACCCGGAGTTAAAATCTGAGTGAAAATGTTCGAGACGGGGGCGCAGGCACCACTGTCCTGATTCTGCCCCTGAAACTGCTCCTGAAACTGCTGTTTTGCAACTTGAAAAGCTGTCGGGAATGCTAAAACTTGCTGTCTGACAGAGGGACCAGGGTGCCCAGCGCCACTGTCCCAGGGACTAGGGTGCCCAGCGCCCCTATCCTAGTAGGACCAGGGTGCCCCATGCCCCTGTCCTAGCTTTCTGGGTTGGAATTTGGTGTGAAGTTCTGTCTCAGTCCGCTTCCGTTGGATTTGCAACTTGCGGTGTCATCCAAATTCTGAAACCTGCACTTATATCTAAAAAGGTGTGGTGGGCGGCTATATAGGGTTTTGCCTTAGTCAAACCCCCGCTTTGGTGATTTCCACCTCCATGAATAGCCAAGTTGTATTGTAAAAGTAATGTGTGTGCAGACCTTGTGTGTGTGCAAGATCCTAAAATGCAAGTAAGCAAACTAGAGCAACCTAGAAAGTAAACCCTAATTTCTTGTAGATAATAATGTAAATGCTCCAAATCAAGATGCAAAGTGATCTAAAGCATGAATACAAATGATATAATGAGGCCTATGCAAAGACATGAAAACAACATGAAATCATACCCAACCCCAAGGGAGGGGTACAAGCCAATCTTTAGTCGGTGATCCCTTATTGCTCTTCAATGCCTTCAAAGCCCTAAATGGATGAATGAAATTGATGAATTCTTGATGGATGGATGTTGAATGTTCTTCAAAGATCTACTCTTTCGCTGCATAGAAGGTCCCTGAAAACAAAATTCTAGATCCTTTCAAATGAAGAAAGAGAGCTCTTATATATGAAACCCTAGGTCTTAATTTCAACTTTTGGCCGGCCTAGAGATTGAATCTCCTGCCAATTTCTTGGGGTTAAGCTTTATTTTATGATTGGATCGCGCTCCTAAAATTTTGGGAAAAATGTCCGGGACTGTGTGCACTCTGGGCGCCATGGTCCCGACAACTTTTCACCAAATTTTCAGGGCCATTGGATATGATGATTTTAGAGAGAATCCCGAAGTTACAAGTGATTTCGAGATGTTTTGACCCCCGAAATCAAGCCCCCAAGTTCAAAATAGGACCTAATTAGGGTTTTAGATTAAATGATGTATTAGAAGAATAAAATGAAAAGGGCACACTTTAATGAAAGGGCCCAACTTTATGATGTGGAAGATGATGAAATAGAACCTTAGACCTAATTAATTTAATTAATTAAGTGCTAAAGGGGAAATGCAATGCAAAGTACAAGATGCGCCAAGGCAGGAGCTAAACTAGGTGTGAAATTGTACCACCCTAGCAAGTGCGTACAACTTACGACGCTACAATAGGAATTCTTAATTAGGAGCATAAAAAACATAGGTCTTTCCTATTATATTAGAAATATTAATTGAATCATAAGATGTCTTTAACAATTTGGGGAAAATCAACCATAGGGAAGCTAGGATAAGGCAAGTTGATATGGTGCCCTAAAGATCCTCTATGAAAGGCCTAATAGCAGATATATTATCCCTCTTGGCTTCATGTGGCCCGAGCCATCCATAAAATAATGATGGAAAATGTGTAGATGCCATAACCTCACTAGAAAAAACAAGGGATGTAGGAGCCATAGGTTTCAAGCGAGGGGTAATTCCATCCTTAAAAGTCTCCTCAAAAGTCAAAGAGAATTATCCACTCCCTACAATTCTATGGGTAGATTAATCTAACTCAACTATAGCTGTTTTGCAAAATTATCCACTGTTTTAAATTAATCTAACCCAACTATAAAATGTTTGGCAAAATTATCTGTTGTTCCTAAAGAATTATTTGTTGTTTTGCAGTTGTCTAGAATAAGGCGGGGGTGAAATTCTAGTTGTGGGAGTTCCATAGTTATTGTGGGTGGTTAGGTTCCCATGCAGGTTGGGGGGGAGTTCTAGTGGTGGGAGTTCCATAGTTATTGTGGGGCGTTAGGTTCCCATGCAAGTTGGGGGGTTAGGTTCTATAATTGGCATTTCATATAACTATCCCAAGTGGTTTATCACAATGGGAGTCAACAATATAGCAACTGAAGGATGCTCTATGGTTGAGATCCAATGGGATTCAAACCCAAACCCAAGATGGAGGTGGTGTACCTAGTGAGGTGTCCTAAAACCATTCCCCTTCATCACTTCATCTGATTCCACTTCTTATAATTGGACTCCTTAGTATGTTGATCCACCATGAAAGAGAGTTTAGGTGTATTCACAATAGAGTGCCTCGAAAGTTCCATCCCTTCCAAGACCAATATTAGAACCCCTTGTACCCCCTTGCCTCATGGGACTCTTCAATCTACTACCATGAGGTGGCGTAATTAGAAGATGACTCCAATGCTATTTCCCCCCCTTGTAATTCCTCATTGGCCCTATCATGACCGATTATAATATTTAAGAAAAACATATTAAGAAACCTATATCATGCCATGTATTCTCTCTCTCTCTCTCTCTCTCTGTATATATATATCACATGGAATTCACTTAGTGAACCTAGGTTATAGCATGTGCATTCATGGCATACTAAATAAACCCCTATTTAAAAAAAATATTGCCCTAAACTCCTTTTTTGTCAACCCCTCTCAATACACAGGTTGAATTCAAAGCTCCCCTATTTTCATCAAATGTTGCTTTTTTTCATAGCCCAAATTAAAAACCCCCCTATTTTCACCGATAAGTAATATATTTGTAGCATCGTAAATTGTACACCCTTGCTAGGGTGGTACAATTCTACGCTTAGTTTAGCACCCACCTTAGTGTGTTTGCATCTTGCATTATAATTTCCCTTTAAGCATTTAATTAATTAATTTAATTAAATCTAAAGTCATGTTACCCATAAAGATGCCTTAGAGAAAGAAGATGAAATCATAATCAATTTCCTTAATTCTAGCTCCCCTAAACATCTTATTGAACACATTTTGAGGCAAGAGAATGATTTAAACACATGTAGCTATGCTCTCCCTCCTAAGGATGAAGAATTAAGGAACAATGTTATCCCTTCTCCCAAAATTGGCAATAACAATAAGGACATCTTTGTGCAAGATATTTCTAATATTTTTTTCAATGACCTCACTATTTGAGATGAACCATTAGAAGAAGGTGTTGATTATTCTCTACCCCATGAGAGAACCCTTGCCAAAGAGGATGAAATCATGATTGAAAACTCTCTTGATAGAATCTCACCTTCCATGAATCTCAATCATTTTTCCTCTAAAGGTAAGGCATCTCCTTCTCCCCAACTAGGTTCTACTCATAAGGATACCTTAGTTTGAAAAAGAGATTGATAACATCTCTTTCAAAGATCTACCTCTCAAAGGTGAAACTCTAGAGAGTAATGTTGATCCTTCTCCTAGAGAGTCTATTCCCCATGTAGATCCTTTGATGATAAAAGATGATATGTCCTTTCCTAATAATAATCTTCCTTCTAAAACATCAATGCATACTCCTAGTCTACCTCCTAAAATTGATCTTATCCATGATAAAATTTTAGTGCAAGAAGAGACTATCAAAAATTCTTCCAACAATCTTGTCCATTCTCCTTCTAAAATTTCATAAGGACACCTTTGATATTCCTAAACCATCTTCAATCAATTTGATGCATGTGAATGAAACACCTAATAAACCCCTCTTCATAGTTCAAGGTGCTTGTCCTTCTCAAAATTATCAACATAGGCCTATCTTAGTGGTTCAAGGTGGTTATGCTAATGATTCTTTTTGCACTCCTAAGAAACCAGTTATTACTGTGCAAGGAGGTTATCCTACTAAGAGTTCTTATGAGTTTGCTAAGAAAATCACTGAAGAGAGTTATCATACGGTTACTCATACTTAAAACACAAGAAACAATAGGAAACCTAATCCTCTTCCAGTTATCCCAACTTCACTCCCTCCCTCTCAACCCACTCTTCCACAAGTGCCTCATATATCACAAACTCTTAGTAAGGAGTATGATCTCATTGAACAACTTAAAGCTACTCCTGCCAAGATTTCTATTTGGGATTTCGTTCAAACTTCACTAGCTTATCATGGGATGTTACAATATTCTTTGAAAAACTTAGATGTCCCAGCTACAGTGACACCTAATAACATGGCTTCTTTGATTGATCCTACAAACAAACCTAAAGCTCAAATTGTACTCACACAAGATGAGTTACCTTCTCATGAAATCCAACATCAATATGATCCTCTTAAGATTGTGGTTATTATGAACAATAGTGCTATATGATGAACCCTTGTGGACAATGGATCTAGCCTTAATGTTTGCAGTGTGAACTTATTGGATATGATTAATGTGGATCGTTCTCTCATCGAACCCACTTCTATTTCTATTCGAGGCTTTAATAATGTTGATAAACAATTTTTAGGTATCATAAATTTTCCTATTAAGGTAGGTAATGTTTTTTCATCTACACCTATTCATGTCATGCCTAGTAATTTGACATATAATATTCTATTAGGGAGACCTTGGATTCATAGCATGCAAGCTGTCCCCTCAACTTTGCATAGGAAAGTCAAGTTCATTTATAACAATAAGACATACACCTTGTTAGCTGATACCAATATTAAAGCTCCATTAAAAGTTGGATCTTCTTGTTCAACTACTTCCCATTCTTCTCCCAATCCTCCTACTTCTTCAAATACATCTATTTACTTTAATGATCTTGTTCCTTATAGTACTCCTGATTCTTCTACTCAATCAAAATCTCCTCCCATGGATATCTTTTTTCCAGAAGGAGTGATCTCAGATGATAATTGTGGATCTCTAGACTTCAACCCTACTTTTATAGGAGAGTATAAAGTAACTTGGAAAGGATCTAATACTGAGAAGGAGAAATATAAGGAGGAACCTAAAGAGCAACCCACTTTGTCTAAACAACTAAGTAACCACTTTGTGGCTGCTTCTAATTCAAATAATTCTTCAAATCCTTCCTCTAATTCATATAGAACTAAGACCTATGAGGTGCAACCATCTCTTTCTGATTTGACATCCCTTTATGGTCCTGGTTTTCACATTTTAGCTGAGAGTGGCTATGATGCAAATGGTTGTGGCACAAATGAACAAGGAATTAAAGTTCCTTTAGAACATAACACACATGAAGCTTCATTTGGACTTGGATATGTTGGCATTTGTATGAAGTTTTTGTTAATGAAGTATAAGTGTTGTCATTGATGTCAGTTGTAACCGGTAATAGAGTTGTATTGCAATAGGTAGTTGAGTAGTGAAGTAAATTGGTATTACTATTGTAGCAGAGAGATCAACCGGTAACTCTACATGTTGATATGCCAAACCCTAACTGATGGTACTTGGTGAATCAGTTGTGTTGATGTATGATCGAATGATGATCGAAGATGATTATGCCACATATGTATGATGCACATGATGAGTTTCAAGTGGTTTTCAATGCATAGAGATAATTGTTTTATCTTGGGAATGAGCAAGTACATTGCATGTAGTGGAAACCGCGTGATGAGTTACAGGATTCGATGAGCGGTGATCAAGGAGCGGTTGAGGTTGTCTTGAACAATGTGCTGATGATTGCTATTTAATCTAACAATCATGTTTGAACCAATTTGTTTGTAATCTCTATGAGATCTTAGGTTTTGTGATGTGTTACCAACCTATTGTTTTTCTTATAAGGTCGATGAGTTGTTTTGTAGTAGTGTTGAAAATTTTGGTTAAGTATCAGTGTGATTGATTGCCGAACTAGAAGGAGTATTTGTATAATGTTTGAAGGTAGATAGGAGCATGAATATGATTTGATCAAGCAGAATAGTGCTATACCAGATCAGCAAAAACCCTATTGTTCTCTAATAATTACAACAATTCAATCCCTTAACTAGGTTAGCTTTAACAGGCTTAGTGTTTTTTAAATCCTCTAACCAGGTGATCCATTAGCTTGGATTTCAAATCCTCTATCGAGGTTACTCCTAACAAGGTATTGCCTTTGTTTGGTGTGGAGCCTGATCAATCTCCAAGTGGGAGATTGTTGAAATGTGGTGACTGATCAGCAAAGTACTGTACACTTAGCACGTATCCTCGCCGGGGTCCGGGGCCGAGCCGGGCCCTGGGCAGGGGTTCGAGGGCGGGAGCCCCTGAGAATTTTTTTTTTTTTGGTATTTTTTTATTATGAAAAACGACATTGTAATAAAACCCTAAAAAGGCCGACTTTGTTTTTTCCCTAAAAATGCATTTTATAAGTGGCTGGGATGCTTAAGGCATTGTAAGGTTGATGTACTGTTTTTGCTGGATAATAAGAAAGATTGGACGGCTGTGTATGGTGGATGTAACCCATTATGGGTGAACCACGTTAAATCTCTGTGTTATTTGTGTCATTTTTATTTTTTTATCTTTTGTATTTAAATCTGCATATAATTGTTAGTTCATATTTGCTTCGGATCTGCTTGAAACCCTAACAATTGGTATCAGAGCAAGGTATTCTGTAAATTGGCAGGACTTTCAGATTTAAGTGGGAGCAATGGAGGATTCCAAATTCAAAGTTTAATGACCAGAATTATCAGTTATGGAAAATGCAGATAGAGGATTACCTGTATCAAAAGGATTTGTGGTGGCCATTGGAAGGAAAGGCAAAGAAACCAACCACAATGTCAGATGAAGAGTGGGACATTTTAGATAGAAAGGCACTGGGATCCATTCGATTGTGCCTTGCATTGTCTGTAGCATTCAATATAATATAATCAAAAATAGCTGTAGATTTGATGGCAACATTGGCGAAGTTGTATGAGAAACCCTCGGCTTCGAATAAGGTATTTCTTATGAAGCATTTGTTTAATTTGAAAATGAGTGAGGGAGGATCTATAGTAGAGCACTTAAATGAATTTAATACAATTACTAGTCAATTGTCTTCGGTAAAAATTACCTTTGCAGAAGAGGTTAGGGCTCTCTTGATTTTATGTTCTTTGTCAGAAAGCTGGAATAGCTTGGTTATGGCTGTAAGTAACTCTATCTCTGGTAAAAATACCTTGGTATTTGATGATATTGTTGGTGTTATCCTAAGCGAGGAAATGTGAAGGAAAAGCACAGGTGAGACTCCAACATCATCAAGTAGTGTTTTGAATGTGGAGAACAGAGGAAGATCAAAGGAAAGAGGAAAAGGCCCTTGGAATGAGAAGTCATGAGGGAAGTCAAAGAAAGGACGCTCTCAATCTAGAGGAAAGAAAGATTGCTGGTACTGCGGAAAGCCTGGTCATCTAAAGAAAGACTGTTGGTCTCGAAAAAACAAAGAAGGAGACAAAAATGAAAATGAAAGTAAGGAAGCTAATATTGCAAGTAATACTTTACAAGATGCTTTAATCTTATGTTTGGATAATGTTAATGATTCCTGGGTAATAGATTCTGGGGCTTCATTTCATGCTACACCCCATAGAAAATATTTTCTAGATTATGTTCAAGGTGATTTTGGATAGATATATTTGGGTGATGATGAGCCCTGTCAAATTGTTGGAAAAGGAAAGATAAAGATAAAGTTGCAGAATGGAAATGATTGATTTTTGCAGGAGGTAAGACATGTTCCTAATTTAAGAAGAAATTTAATTTCTGTAGGGCAACTAGGTAGTGAAGGTTGCATAGTTACCCTCTTAGACAGTATGTGGAAGGTTGCTAAAGGATCATTAGTAATAGCTAAAGGTGCGAAGGTAGGCACATTATATCTGTGTACATGTAACACTTACTCTACCCTAGCTGCTACAGATAAAGTTACTACAGGGACAACAATAATAAATGTTGCAAGAACAGATTCGATAATGTGGCACCATAGGCTTGGGCACATGAGTGAGAAAGGGATGAAAACCCTTCACTCCAAAAATATATTGCCAGGACTAAAGAAGATTGATTTAGAGTTATGTGAAAACTGTGTTTATGGTAAACAGAAAAGAGTCAGATTTCTCAAGGTTGGGAAAGAAAAGAAGAGTGAGAAGTTAGAGCTTGTACATTCAGATGTATGGGGACCAGCTCAGGTATCATCTCTTGGTGGCTCTTGTTATTCTGTTATTTTTATTGATGACTCAACTAGAAAAACATGGGTATATTTCCTAAAACAAAAATCAGATGTTTTTGAAACTTTTAAGAAATGGAAAGCTTTGGTTGAGAATGAGACATGAAAAAAGTTGAAGTGTCTCAGATCAGATAATGGAGGTGAGTATTGCAGCAAAGCATTTGAAGATTACTAATCCTTAAATGGGATCAAAAGCAGAAGATAGTTCCAGGAACTCCACAGGAAAATGGTGTGTCAGAGAGAATGAATAGGACTATCATGGAACGCGCGAGGAGCATGAGATTGCATGCTGGATTGCCCTTACATTTTTGGGCAGATGCTATACATACTATTGTCTATTTGATAAATAGAGGACCTTCAACCCCTTTGGATGGTGGTATTCTAGAGGAGGCATGGACTGGTAAAAAGGTAAATTATTCTTTTCTAAAAACTTTTGGTTGCGAAACTTTTGTCCATGTTGATAAAGAAAACAGAACCAAGCTTGATGTTAAATCTCAGAAATGTACCTTCATTGGATATGGGATAGATGAATATGGCTATCAGTTATGGGATTTTGAAAATCAGAAAATAACTAGAAGTAGAGATGTTATATTCAATGAGAAGGTTATGCATAAAGAACAGATGCAAGAAAAGAAGCATGAACAGGACAAACAAGAATATGTGGTGTTGGATGAGATTCCCGAAAATGAAATGCCATAGGTACCTGATGCTCAACAACAACAGATTGTCCCACAAACTCTTGCAAGTGTTAGATGTTCTACGAGGACAAGTAGACCCCCTAAAAGATTTTCTCCTTCTTTGTATTCTATTTTATTAACAGATTCTGGTGAACCAAAAGAATATGAAGAAGCAATGCAGGTGGATGCCAAACAACAGTGGGAGCTAGACATGAAAGAGGAGATGGACTCATTGATGAAAAATAAGACTTGGGACTTAGTCCCTTTACCTGCAAAAAAAAGAGCCTTGCCTAACAAATGGGTTTATCGGCTGAAGGAGGAGGAAGGAGGTCAGAAAAGATATAAGGCCAGACTTGTGGTAAAAGGTTTTGCACAGAAAAAGGGTATAGATTATGATGAAATATTTTCTCCAGTTGTAAAAATGACTTCAATTAGAACTATACTTAGTCTTGTGGCTGCAGATGATTTACATCTTGAACAATTAGATGTCAAAACAACTTTTCTCCATGGAGATTTGGAGGAGGAAATTTACATGTTGCAACCACAGGGATATGAGGTCAAAGGTAAGGAGAACTTGGTGTGCAGGTTGAAGAAAAGTTTGTATGGCCTAAAGCAAGCACCCCAACAATGGTATTTAAAATTTGATAGTTTCATGGCTGAACACAATTATCATAGATGTCATTCTGATCATTGTGTATACTTTAAGAGATTGGATAATGACAGTTATATTATCCTGTTGCTTTATGTTGATGACATGCTTGTTGCTGGTTCTAACATGGAACACATAAATGATCTTAAACAAAAATTAGCCAGGTCATTTGCTATGAAGCATTTGGGTGCAGCTAAGCAAATTCTCGGTATGAGGATTACACGAGATAGGAAAAATAGAACCTTGAATTTGTCCGAAAGTGAATATATAAAGAAGGTGTTGAAAAGATTTAACATGCAGGATGCAAAAGTAGTTAGTACACCTTTGGCTAGTCATTTCAAATTGACTAAGGAGATGTGCCCAAAGGCATAGGAAGAGGTTAAAAAAATGTCTAACATCCCATATTCATCAGTTGTTGGCAGTCTGATGTATGCAATGGTATGCACAAGGCCAGATATTGCACATGCAGTGGGAGTTGTGAGTAGGTTTATGAGTAATCCGGGTATGGAACATTGGAATGCTGTGAAATGGATTCTTCAGTACTTGAAAGGAACTACTACGAAGGCATTATGTTTCAAAAGATCTAATGCTACTCTGAGTGGATTTGTTGACTCTGATCTGGTGGGTGATATTGATTCACGGAGGAGTACTACAGGGTATGTTTTTACTATAGGGCAAACTGCAATCAGTTGGGTTTCTAGGCTGCAAAAGGTTGTTGCACTTTCAACCACAGAAGATGAGTATGTTGCTGCTACAGAAGCCAGCAAGGAGATGATTTGGTTATAATGTTTTCTGGAGGAATTGGGTTAGACACAGGAGGATCGCCCATTGTATACTGATAGCCAGAGTGCCATTCATCTTGTGAAGAACTTTGCTTTTCATTCAAGGACAAAGCACATTAAGCTCAGGTACCACTTCATCCAGACTGTTTTGGAGGAGGGTCAGTTACGGCTTGAGAAGATTCACACAAGTGAGAATCCTACCGATATGTTCATGAAGGTAGTTCCATAGGAGAAGCTGATTTCTTCATCAGTTTTTGTTGGTCTTCTTGATTGATAATTGTGGAATTTATACCAGTCGAGTCTTAGTGTTTTATCTAGCGGATGTTGCATGTACAGTGGTGTCATGTAGTATCAGTCTCCAAGTGGGAGATTGTTCGGTGTGGAGCCTGATCAGTCTCCAAGTGAGAGATTGTTGAAATGTGGTGACTGATCAGCAAAGTACTGTACACTCAGCACGTATCCTCGCTGGGGTCCGGGGCCAAGAGCCCCCGAGAAATTTTTTTTTTGGGGTATTTTTTTTGATGAAAACCGACATTGTAATAAAAACCTAAAAAGGCCGACTTTGTTTTTGCCCTAAAAATGCATGTTATAAGCGGCTGAGATGCTTAAGGCATTGTAAGGTTGATGTACTGTTTTTGCTGGATAATAAGAAAGATTGGACGACTGTGTATGGTGGACGTAACCCATTCTGGGTGAACCACGTTAAATCTCTATGTTATTTGTGTCTTGTTTTATTTCTTTATCTTTTGTATTTAAATCTGCATATAATTGTTAGTTCATATTTGCTTCGGATCTGCTTGAAACCCTAACAGCCTTTAACAGGGTATTGTAGTCAATCCTTTAACCAGGTGGTCCTTAACCGAATCTGTTCCTAACAAGACATTTTTGTAAAGCTTCTAACAAGGCTTGGCTCCTAATAGGGTGAACTTCAGAAGAGTTTAGAATACTTGTGGGTATTCACCCCCACCGTGGTTTTTCCTATTTGGGTTTCCATGTCAAAAATCATTGTGTCAAGTGGTGAATGGTTTTTGTGGTTATGTTTTGATATGGTTAATTTGTTTAACTGGTAAAGCCACTTACATGTGTTAAGATGACCAGAAGTGGTCTGAAAAGTGATTTTACTAATGTTAGTAAAGTGTTTTGATGTTTTAGTTAAATGATTTAAGAGTTTCAGATCTGTTACATTGTTATTTTGTTATGCCAGTCAACCGGTAAACTTGACAGTGCAGTTGTAGTTTATTATTCAGTATTTTAACCAGTTAGTTCAGTGATTGATTTATGAGTTGGGTTTGAGTTTGGTGAAAGCTTAGTTTGTTTTCTATCTACTGATTCACCCCCCCTCTCAGTAGTTGTCCGGATCCTTATTGATTCATCATATCATCAGGATATAATCCTTCAAAGCCCACCAAAGCATCTAAAGGACCATCTCTCAATGTGAATGCTATATTTAGTAGTGATGATGACCTCACCTCAATTAAATCATCTTGTACTTCTTTCAACACTCATCCCTCTCATAAGGAAATCTCGGTGATGAATAAATCTCTTTATGAATCTCCTCAAGAGATTTCTATCCCACTTATGAGACTTTATCTTCAATGCATTCTAAAATCCCTTCTTCTAGGAATACAACTCCAATGAATTATACTTATCCCTCTCCTAAGATTTCTTGTGTGCATGAAAATTATGAATTAGTGGCCTATTCTTCTCCTATAAACTTCTCTCTTTGTAAAGAATTTTTAATATTTTATCATCTTATACATGTTTTTAATCTCACTTATAGTAGAGAATTCAACATCTCATACTCAAATACCTCATTCAATCTATCATGTCTTTAAATAACATTAATGGTTGTTATGTTTCTCATCATTATGTGACATTGGTAGCTCATTTACTGGGGGCTCATTGTCATTCACGATGGTATAATTTCATGTGCAATCATACTTTTGGAAGCAACATAATAACCTATTTGTATCTCATCTCTTCTCCCTATATATGGGGGTAAGAGTGATTTCAAACATCTCTCCTTCTTAAGATTAAAATTTCCCCTTTGTGAAGTAGTGTCTTCTATAAGAATTTCTTATTGATTGTCGAGGTGTATTCATATTTGAATTCCTTCTCTCATATTGGAACAAGCATCCCTAATGGGGATCTTAAGAACATATCCTTAATTGGGATCTCCTCCTTGGTGTTGGAAGTCTTTGATCATTCATCAATTTCTTTTCTTCATTGAGTAGTATATTTTTATAATAAACCCTTCTATTTTATGAACGTGCATGTCCCTGATGAGGATCTCTTGCCTTCTTTTAGAAGAGTGTTGCTATAAATAATCTCTCTTTTATGTCATTTCCAATTTCCTTTATGCAGTTGCATTTGTTTCCATTTAAATATTTCATCTTAGGTTAGAGAGCTCTCAAATCCTCACACTCTTTGTTGTGTTGGAATTGAGGTTTAGTCCTCTTTCTTACCAAATGATTCTCCATTAGTTTTTGATCTTGTATCAAATCTTCTTGGGAGCATTTGTCATCAATCTTTTTTCACAATTCGATGTGGTAAACATGATACCCTATTTCAACTCACTAAATTAGCAAGCCAAAACAAGGGGTGGCATATAGCTACCCTCAAATTTTCATCACCTTCCTTAGTAAGAATTTAGTTGATTTTGTGATTTTATCTAACATGTGGTTTTGTAGGGTGTGGTTCCTAATTGTGTACTGCAGATATCGATGGGGGCTTCATCCGATAACTTGTGGATATATCCTTTTTCATGAATGTTATATTTTCTTTCCTTTAGCTTGCATATGCACATAGTGTCATATGACCGCTAAAGTGGGGGCTAAATGTAGCATCGTAAATTGTATACCCTTGCTAGGGTGGTACAATTCTATGCTTAGTTTAACACCCACCTTAGTGTGTTTGCATCTTGCATTATAATTTTCCTTTAAGAATTTAATTAATTAATTAAATTAAATCTAAAGTTATATTTCATCACTCCCCACATCATAAAATTGGGCCCTTTACCCTAAGTGTGCCCTTTTTTATTTTATTCCTCCAATAAATCATTAAATCATAAACCCTAATTATGTCTTATTTCGACCATTAAGGTCCGATTTCGTATATAAAAACATCTCAAAATCATCTGTAACTTCGGGATTCACTCTAATATCGTCATATCTAACGACCCTAAAAATTTGGTGAAAAGTTGGTTAGACCAGGTGCAAGTTGCACCCGATCCCCGACATTTTTCTTGAAATTTCGGGAGCATAATTCTATGATGTTATAATGATTAACCCCAAGAAATTGGCAAGAAATTCAAATCTTAGGTCAGCCTAAAGATGAAATTAAGATCTAGGGTTTCATACATAATAGCTCTCTTTCTTCATTGAAAGGCCTATTAAAGTTTTTGGCGAAAAGAGCTAGCGATCACAAGGAGCCTTCTATGGAGTGAAAGAGAATTTTATGTGGAGTCTTCAACAACATTCATCAAGCATTAATCAAGTATTCATCATCAATTAGGAGCCTTGAAGACATTGAAGCATAATAGGAGATCAAGTGGCTTATATCTCTCCCATGGGGATTGGTATGGTTTCATGTTATTTTCATGTCTTTATATGAGCTTCTTTACACTCATTTTCACATTTACATTCATGATTTAGATCATTTAGCACATTTTATTTAGGGAATTCTCATTTACATTTACATACATTTAAGGTTTAGTCTCCGAAGCGTAGGGTAGCTCTAGTTTCTTATCTTTCTCATTTTAGGGTCTTGCACACACACAAGATTCCTGCACACACTATTTTACTATACAAATTGGCTATTTGTTGAGGTGGAAATCACCAAAATAGGGCTTTGCCTAAGGAAAAACCCTATATAGCCACCGAACCCTATTTTTTAGTTGCACGTACAGGTACTCGAAGGACTTTCAAGATCGCTGAAAGGCACAAGGCTGTCTTAGACCCTCAGATCTATCCCAAAACCATCAGGGATAGGGGTGTGGTGCCTTGGTCTTGCCCAAGATAGGGGCATGGCACCCTGGTCCCTCCACTTTTAGGTGTTTTTTTAGCAAGGTGGAAGCTCCAGACCTTCAACTTGCAATCTCTTAGTTGCAACTTCCTCTTAGACAAAACATGACTAGAGCGTGGCACTCCTGTCCAAGTTAGTTTGGCTCATTTTCCAACAATGAGTAAACATATAAATTCCTCCTCCATCTTTGCTTTCAGTATCTAAGTTTCAGATCTACAAGTTTCAACAATTTCAGTTCATATATGCTTCATTGATCATCTCCTAGTCTACTTGATCAATCACACCCTATTTTGAAACAAGAGGAATAGAAACCCTAAGAGATAATCCTTGGCTCTCTCTTTCTCACAATAATTAGCCAAAGTGAACTATCTCCCTAGGCTCTTTCATATTCCCAATGTGTTGGCAAAAGTGGGATTAGGTCCTAGTCACACGGTCTCGCTTTTTCCCCTCCACAATATTGTACTCTCGTAAATAAACAACATAATTCTAAACTGTGTGTACATAAATCAGAAATGAATAGTCATATCTAATATTAATTATTTTATGTATAAGAACTCATACCAAAACTAGTATATGACCAAATTGAGCTGTATGCTTAATTTATTATTAAAATCAAATTTTGATTTGATCTTATTCCTGATTTAGATGCTCCTAAATCTACTTTTAATGCCTTAGATATTTTATTCCATATTTCTTCCCACCTTTTCTTTAAATGATCTCTCCTTTATTGGCAGAAGAGTCACCACTTTTCATAGGAATTGAAGCACCACCTTCCATAACAATTAAGTAACCACTTTTCACAGGAACCGAGGCACCATCTTTCATAACAATTAAGTGACCACTTTTCATTGTTTCTCTTAACATAAATATAATATTTTCCAAATTGACCTCCCTTCTATCTCCTCCTCAAATGAATCTTCTTCCCTTCATATCTTCCCATGTGAGGGAGAGGTCAAATCTCTTAGTCATGCTACAGCTCTTGGCAAGAGACACAACCTTTCACAATTAGAACCCTTTGCAATAGTACAAACCTTCATAATTATTGCCCTTTGAAAGAGACATAACCTTATCTACTTCCCATTCCTTTCTTCTTCCATTAATCCTTGATTCACACGCTTCATTCATTTCTTCCCTCCTTATCCCTTTTCAAATAATCTCTCCTCCCTCTTATATCTCATGTTTGAGAGATTAAAACTCTTCATTCCATCCTTTTGACCATTCATTAATTTAAATTATATTTTAATTATATTATATTTTTATTTTTTAATTTATTTTTTGACTATTATTATTTATTATTTATTATAAAATCTTATTTCAAAATGGGAATATTGCAATAAGAGAAACAAGAGATGGAAGCCTCTCTAACATGTTTACTATGTTACCAATACACTTCAAACATTTTTATTACCATTAATTCTATTTGGAGCAGGCCGTGTTGTTTTACATTAACTCAAATACATTTGTTCATTGAGGCTTATATATAGCTTACATTTATAACACTCAGGATTTAGAGTCGACACCCTTCATTGACAATGAATAGGGACTATGGTACCCACTCAGAGTTAGTTTTTAGCGTTATAACATGCTACCTTGAAGAGAGAAGGTGATACCATTTATATACAATATACTATCTTGATGTCTTGAAGTATCGACACTCCTTGACTTCTTTTTCCAAATGCTCAATGTTCCCATGGACTTGATACTTTGAATAGACATGTGGAAGACGTCAAGAGTTTGGTCTCCTCAACTTAGGTTTTAACTCTTCAATTTGAGCGTTCTGGTTAGGGGGTCGATATATGTGTTTATGAGACTAATTTATTAAGCACACTATGGGGTAGGAGCATCTATCGGCTTCATAGAGGGCACCCAATTTGAGGACAATCATCTTACTACCTTTGCATCTTCTAGAATAGTTTCTCATCCCTCAACCACATCTAATCAAATTTGAAGGGGTACTTTGAGATTTTTCTTAATTTAAACGAGCAGAGAAAATATATAATGAACAACTAAACTAAAATGAAAATTGTGTGCGGGAAATAAGGGTGACAAAAACATGTGTGGGAAATGAGGGCGACAGAAACGTGAAAGTTAGTTTCAAAGGGTTCACACACCAATGAGACTCTTGGTGCAAGTTATAGGAACTATATTGAAATATCTCAACTTCCCAAGGGGTGTCCCATTATTCTCTATCTCATAGGATCCCTGAAGTTAATGCCTTTTCTCTCAGATCACTGAGCAAAGTGACCTAGGAATGACAACTCCAAGAACGAGTGATGTTTGATTATTATGCATGAATGCATTCCTAGATATGCATGCTATTGAATCTATGATGATTAAGCTAGCATAAAGATGATCATAAGATTAGCTAATTATCTTAGCAATGATATATTAGTCTAACATGGATATTCAATGATATTAGAATGCTTCTTGTAGACGTATAAAAATGACCATATTCCTAAATGAATATCTTATGTTCATTTCTCTATTTAATTAAATCCAATTTAATTGAATTACTCATATTCCTCTATTTAATTAAGTAAATTACTCCATTTATTTAATTAAATTCACTAGACCTCTTTTACCATTTAATAGGATAAATCATTTTATTCAATTAAATCCCCTATCCACTTTTTAATTAAATTCAAATTTAATTGAATTACTCACATTCCTCTATTTAATTAAGTAAATACTCCATTTATTTAATTAAATTCACTAGACCTCTTTTACCATTTAATGGGATAAATCATTTTATTCAATTAAATCCCCTATCCACCTTTTAATTAAATTCAAATTTAATTAAATAGTTTATCCTAAATTGAATAAATCTAATTTATTTAATTTCCCCAATTGCAACCAAATTGAATTAAATTCATTTTATTCAATTAAATCCTATTATCCCTCCATCCACTTGCAAAATCCTACATCTCCCACTTGCTTCCTAAACCCTATTCCTAACCCCTTCTAGACTCTTCTAATCACTTCTAAATTAACCTAACCCATCTCCTAAATATTGTCACATCCCTAAACAAGGGGAAGTCACTTCTCAAATCCACAAAGTCTTTGAAAACCCTTAAAGGCTTCAACCACTTAACTTTGAAAGTCTCCCAAACCATTAATGGTTAACTCAACCCTCTAGCACGATTAAAGAATTTCCCTAAACTCAACCTCCATGTAACCCAAGGGTCTCATCAAGTATTTATTGCTTTGACCATGGTTATCCTTAATCCTTTGCACAAGAGTTTATCCTTTGGATAAAAGCTTTATCCAATGGGTCATCCTAACTTAACCATAACCCTTACCCCTTAAGATAACCATGAGGTCTTCTCAAGCATTTAATGCTTTCTACCTCTCTTCTCAACCCAACCTTATGTTGACAATTGTCACCATTTCATTGGTGCAAATTGCAAACATGGATTCCTAACTTTCAAACTCAACCCTTGATTAAATCTTTCAATCCTGGCCATCTATTGCCCTATTTTTGCTATAAATAGAGCTCTCCATCCTCCATTTTAATCATCCAAGTCTTTAGCATCATACTTATACTAAAATATATCCAAGCTTTAATATATCATTTGTGCTCATCATTTAGCCTCTCTTTTCAATAGGAATAAATCTAAAATATGCATGTTTAGAGTATTTTCCTTATCATTTAGCTTAATCATAAACTAGTATATCATGCTAGGATAGTCTTGCTACTAATCTTGTCATCTTATAATCTAGTTTATTGTATTTATAGGATCATGCATAGCTTAGGATGCATTTCATCTTAAAATCAACCAAAGCATCCCTTGTTGTTGCATTTGTCATCCCTAAACCACTTTGCTCAGTGATCTAAGAGCAAAGACATTGGTTTGAGGGACCTTGTGAGATAGAGAACCACGGAACCAACCTTGGGAAGTTGAGTCATACTTCATGACTCCATAGCTTGCACCAAGAAGTCGTGTGGGTGTGTGAGCAAGGCTCTTTAGGCTTCATTTTTTTCACATTTTAAGTTCTATCAACCCACTTTCCCTGCATACATTTCTGGTGCCCACCGTGGGGCTCGACCCCATATATCAAATCGGTTTTTGAATTTAACCACTTTTGCAGGCCCACGGGAAACAAGAATCAGCATGTGGGAAACGTTCCCTAGCGGATCTGGTTAACAGTCTAGCACATCCCGCTTACTATTCAGCAGGTTGGGTCCATCTTTTAGTGTGTAAAGTATTTACCCTAGTGCATCATCCCACTAATATTTTCCCATAGGTCTCGGTGTGGGAGAAAAATAGAGTAGCGCATCCGGAAACCATCCTAGCGCATCCTGAAAATAGTATAGCGCATCTCTGCCATCTTTTAGTGCATCACTGTTATATTATAGCACATACAGTTTGTTCTGTAGCACATCATAGATAGACAGAGACGAGAAAAATAAAATCTATAATCGAGGATAAAATTAGACTTGTTGAAGTCCACTAGTTATCTAACATTTTTTGCTTGTTATTTTGCAGGATTCTAACGATTTTATTGCAGATAGGAGCTTAGTTTTAAGACTATTAAGATAGTTAGAGTTTTTACTAACTTCGTTAAGTTAGTTTAAAATTTTAACTTCTTTTTCTTAAAATTGAACTCATATTTCATTTGGGTACCTAAAACGAATCACAAATCAAAATCTTTTCTTGCTTTTCTAGGAAGAAAATCCTTAATTTGGGCTTTTAAAAAGAACTAGCCAAATTTTCATTTTGCAAAGGGCTTAAAAAGAATGTCACCATCCTTTGGTGCCTAAAAGGATCCATTTTTAAAATTTGGGCAAAGTAAAGAATCACACTAAGTCACAAAAGTTAGTTATAATCAAAGAGAGAAGTTCTTCCCCTTTTGATCACTTTATTTTGTTGACCACACATCGCTTTTGTTTTGTTGACCAAGATCAAAATTTTTCTTTGTTGACCTTTTCTTTTCAATAAACTAGAAAATCATTTCTTTGAAGGAAATAAAAAGAACACCATGTTTTCATGGAGCAACATCTCCATATAGATCTTATAAAATCACTGATTGGAAAGGTAAAAAGAACAACTTGATTGCCTTGTCTCGAAAGTAGAAGGTATATGCTCTCCCCTTAACTGGGTGATCAAAAAGCCAGACTACTCTTATGCTTTTAGTATTTCAAGTAAATAAAACCCTTTAGCTGGCTTGCCTTCCCGAGGGGTTGAAATCAACTCTTAAAGCCATTTATGGCCAGTGTGAAGGGAACGACCTAAGTGGGAAATGACTTTGATGCCAAGTGTTCCAACCCACTATAATCAAAAGTGGAAAGTGACGAAATTCCTTTTCAATGGTTGCATGCAGCAATTAGCCTTCCCCCAGTATCCTTGAGATATGTAAAGCCTTTGTTCTAAAGGTTGGGAAGCCTCCTAAGGGAGTTTATCACTGACAACCGAACAGGAAGCCTGATTACGAACCTTATAAGTAGAAACCTTGAGCCGAGTCAGTAACCAAACATTTATAATATCATAGTTCAAGGGTGGGGAAGAATTCGTTCCCAAGATCACTCACCATATATTTCCCAAGATAACCACTCAATTGTGAAGTAATTCACTTTGGGTTAATTTCTGGCAAAAGGCAAAAAAACAGGCACCCCCTAGGGGATGACACAGCTGTTTGAGCTGACAGAGTATCGAGACTAGTGGGCTATGGTATTATTTATGACCCTTGAATAAAGAGTTTTTTTGAAGTGTATTGTTTGTATCCAAACCTGTTAAAACATTGGGGATTTGAATACATCCTCGCAGAACATACACTTATTGTTAGATTAAGCAAAATGGTTGTCTCTTTTGTGCTGTGTTTGCATTTATTACTTCAGAAAATCATCTATCAATACTAAAAAATTCAAAACAAATTTCAAAAATTGCAAACAACCAAACAAAAGAAAATATTAGGATAGTCTAGCACGTGAGAGCAACTTCTTAGCGCGTGTGATACATCTTTTAGCACATCAAACCTTCACTTTAGCACGTCCAGTTTTAATAGTAGCGCTTTACCAAAATTTAGAAACAATGTTAAAATAGTTAGCATGTCCGAAAAATAGTCTAGCACATCAAAGCATCAGCTTAATGCGTGGGAGTCAAACTCTAGCACATCAGGTTTATCAGTTATGTGGAAGGCCCATACTAGCACATGATCTTTTAAGCAACAATAGAAAACAAATTTTAACAGTCTTAACCAATTAGCGCGTAGACTGGGGCACTCTAGCGTGTGGGGTCTTTTCCCTAGCACATCAAGAAATTTTTATAGCGCATTTGATCTCTGTTTTAGCACGTGATCAAACCCAAAAAAACAGGGGGCAAAACAGTGGAAAATTTTGAATTTTTAGAAAGCATTTTTGGAAACATCCTTTCATTGACTTCTTTTTCGTCAAACTAGAGTATCAAAAATAGAGCTTTAAAAACTATTTCTTGAGCAAATTTCATGTCAAAACAAAAGTTGTCCAGAATCCAAAACTGATCGCACGATAAACATATCTATCCTATCAAAATCAGGAAACATCATCACACGTGATGAATAGGTCCTTTATCATCTTATGGATTATATCTCAAAAACACTTGTTCAAATATCAGGTTGTCAAATCAAGTTTTCATATAATTTGACACTCTATGTCGTGAGGGGGCATCTAAACCTTCACTTTGATAAAGTAAAACTTGAGTTTTCAAAACAGGATCAAATAAATCCAAAACAATTCAAAGGAAACCATTAAATCACTTATGCATGACTAATCCCCATATTCTAAGAAGAAAGAATATTTATCGTAACACCACGTTGAAGAAACAACAACCAAGTTTTTCCAAATTTTTTAAAAGAAATAAATTTTTATACATCAATCGTCAACTCTTCAAATCTCATCGCACATTCCTTCATCATGTCAAACTTTATATCCAGAACAAATCCAACGAATTTGACAAAGAGCCTTTGAAGACTAGGGCATATTGTCAAAAATCCGCATTCAGTCAAATCATAAACCATGGAGGAAAGATCAATCCGGCATTCTTTCCCAACGAGTGCATCACTTACAACACACCCCGATTTGAACCACCAACCCCCGAACAACATATTGAAGAGGATTTTGTCCCCTTTATCATCGAAAGCTTCTACTAAAATGCCTGTTACTCGTTCTCAACAAAACAAACAAAGCGAGACACAAGCAGAATCCAGTATGAATCGAGGGTTATCAAATCCTTTTGAAGGTCCACATCTAGAGGATATTGAAATTTCTGAAGAACTTCTTCAAGAATGCCAAGAAAGTGCTTTGTTCCAAAAACTCATAGAAAGACTTATGGAAAATGACAAAGAGAAATACTTGCTCATGCTCACAAGCAAAGGAGTTAAAATTCCTGAGGACCTTGACCCAGACATTTTTCGAACAAGATCTCAAAATTACGAATATCAAGAAAGACAAAGAGAAGAAGATGCACGTGACCTTGAGCGAGAAATTCCTGAACAACACATCCCGAAGCAAAACATACCATTCCATCTAGCATTTCAATCCAGGATTAATGCAAGGGAAGAACTCTTCCCTCGACAAAACAATGTGCCTTTGGTTACCCTTACTCAACAAATGTAAATGTTACAAAGACAAATGCAAGATATGCAACAAGGGACAACAGTACAGTATTCACTAAATGAAATTTGTTCTTATCCATTTGACAGAAGATTGCACATGATCCCTTTTCCTCCGAATTTAGACGTACCTAAATTTGACAAGTATGATGGGAAAAGTGATCCCCGTGATCACGTTAGAGAATTCTGTACCATGAGCCTTGAACTCGCTCATGATGACACCAATCTGATGAGGTTATTCCCAAGAAGTTTGGGAGGACAAACAATGGAATGGTTATCCAAAATCACACCTCCTGTCAGATCATTTGACGAACTAGTCAACAAATTCATCACTCAGTATTCCTATAACATTGAACATGCTATAACCATGCTAGACGTCTGTAACACCAAACAGAAAAACAATGAAATGTTCATGGTATTCCTTCAACGTTGGCGACATATGGTATCACGATATCCTCGAGATATTCTTGAAAAAGAGAAAATGGAAATTTTCATTGACAACTTGAATGGTGAGATGAGTTATAGGCTCAAACTCCAATGCATACCGTCTTTCGCTAAACTGATTGAAAATGACATTCAAGTAGAAGAAGCATGTATCAAGAAAGGGACGCTCAAATTCTTCAAAGAAGGAACATGTTCATCAAACTACAATAACCAAAATAACAACAACTTAGACAAATCTAGATTCTAGACTCGAAACAAAAACAATGAAAACGAAGGAGGCAATGAATCACATGATCCAAAATCAAAATAACCAGTGCTCGCATTATCAGGAAATCCTCAAGCTACAAAGAACCCCAAAGGTGCTAACCCGGACGCTAACACATACGCACCGAATACCAATCAAGTTCAACCCAACACAAACAATACCAACGATACTCAAAACAAAACCACAAATCGAGGACCTAATAACAATTCACGAGATGGCACCAACAATTTCCAAAAACGTGTCTTCACACCATTGGGACAATCACTGGAGGTAGCACATCAGTCCTCCTCCTCTGGGCTGGCCATCTCACCTCATTAGTCCCTCCTACTACTGCTATCACCTCTCCTACCATCCCCTCACCCCTTGCTCCAATAGCCAAACCTCCTCTACCTCTATCCATCACAGCTCATCGAACTGCTCTCTCCACCCCTCTATCACCCCCATCTCTACCTCTGTCTCCTCTCCTACCCTGAACTCCTCCACCTCCTCCCTCCTCCCCATCTCCCTCTCCCTCATCCTCATCATCATCAAAAGCGGGCCGCATCTCCATTGGATCCGATATCCTCACCATGACACGAGCTGCAAACAATCTGGCAAACTCATCTGTCATCCCAGCATCCAAAATCTTTAGGGCATAGTCCCATATCTAGCCTGCTAACTGCACAAACTCCTCTACGGCTGCTGCACTGTCAATAGTCGGACCCCAATCTAGTATGTCCTACCTCCGACGTGCATACAAAGACGTTTCCTGTGGTATCCCCTGCTGCCGATCAAACTGCTGCAAAACTCTCGTAACCAAAAACCTCTCAATCACAAAAGGGGTCCGCCCTATCAAAAACCAAGTCATGAAGACATATGGCATCTCCAATCCATCCTCAGCCCAAACCTTGCAACTTGTGTACGGTCGCCATATGACTGTATCAATGTCATCCAATACCCTCCTCCAATGCTCCAGTTTGCCCAGCTTCCACTGGACAACTAACCCCCTGTATCCATATGCATAGGCACGTCCAACAGGCCTATCTGTATCCACTAGTGGCCTAGCTGCAGGAATGTGCTCCCAACACCATACCTGTAGAAGTGTCACGCCAGCTGACAAACTGCTGTAACCTAGGTAGACTACCTCATGCAAGTCCCTGTACAAATGGGCTAGCATAGTTGATCCCCATGCGAACCTATGACCCTATGTAACCATCTCCTCTAGCATCAGTCCCCATCCCACAGATAGTCCCTTCGACCTACGGTCGAGACATAGAAAACCACCTACAAACCCTGCCAGTACCGATGGAAGAGGCGCATAGTCCAAATCCAAAAATTCCTGCCACGGAATCTCATATCCACACACTGTATCATCGTGAAAAATCCGGCAAAGTGCCTCTGTCCTGCCCTCCTCTGACTGCTCATAAGGTAGTAGTGCACCTACTACAGGTATGCGCAGGATCCAGTAACAATCCTCTAGGGTCATTGTCATCTCCCCTGTGGCAAAGTGAAAGGTATTCGTGTCACTGTGCCATCTCTTTGCCAGTGCTATAAGTAAACCCCAGTTCACAGTAAACTGAGGCATATCTAATAGGGAAGATAGGCCACATCTCTCAATAATGTCTAGATCAGCCTGTGCCAACCGTGGTATCAATGCCCATGGTCTCAAGAACCGCTCGCGTGACTGAACCACTCCCAATCGCTCCTGTCAAACAACAAAAAAGTCTAATATCAGTTTCCTCATCAAAACATAGATATCAAAATCAAAATCACATCATATCTATCCATATCAACTTGTAACACAACTCAAGTTTTCAAAAACCATATCAAACTTGTAACACAACTCAAGTCTCCACATCACATCAACTTGTAACACAACTCAAGTTTCCAACCCATATCAGCTTGTAAAACAACTCAAGTTCCACAATCATATTAGCTTGTAACACAAATCAAGGTCCGCATATATTAACTTGAAACAATGCAAATCAAATCAAGTTTATATCAAATCCACATCAATATCTATGAATAACTTTAAAAAATTGCAAAACAAAGCAAGTTATATCGGCACTTATATTGGACAAACTATCAAAATCATGACAGCAAACACAGAAACGAAACATTTACACCTATCCCAGCAAAACTGACCTTATCCTATCAATTTTCCTCACTCACAAATCATCTTCTCTCACAAAACCGACCGCATGCGCTAACTAAATTTGGCTACATGCTAGATTGACTCTATGCGCTAACCTGTTTTCTCCACGCACTATCCTATCTACCCCATGCGTTAGATTAACTCTATGCGCTACCTATTTCTTCCAATGCACTACCTATCTACCCCTATGCGCTACTTACCCCTACCCATGTGATTTCCTATGCACCCAATGCGCTAGGTTTACCTGACGTGCTACCTATTTCACCTTCTACGCTACCTTGTGTCCCTAATGCGCTAAGTTGCATTTATGCGCTAACCTAGCAAATATGTGCGCTAACCTATCAAATTTATGCGCTACCCTAAGTTTTTGGATGCTACCCAAAAATGAAACCCTTATGCGCTACGAAATTTTTCGTATGCGCTAACAGATGACCGCTATGTGCTAAACTGGAGAAACCGCGTGCCAAAATTCAAAACATGACCAAAAATGACAAAATCAAAAATCAAAAAGGGGTCAAAAAGGTTGACTTACCAGTGGTCCATACGTGGTAGGCCTCTGATACCTCCGAACACGCTCAAATAGATGTGTAGAATACAGGATAGACATTTTTGTCTTCTCTACAAAAGTCTTTCTCTCCAAAGTCAACAAGCACAAATGAGATAAAACAATGCACTTTTCCCTTTTTATAGGGTGAAATAAAATTAGGGTTAGGGGATTGAGCATGTAATTCACTCATGGTCTTCCTCGTACCCTCACACACATCCATATCAGGAGATGAATTAATTATTAGCATTCCACATAGCCAACATTTTACAATGCAAACACAATTATCAAATCACATCAAATTTTCTAAATTTTTGATTCATCTCCCGAGGGGGCATTATCAAACATCGTTTATCAAATATGGGGCATCGCACATCAAATCTGGGGCATCACACATCAAATCTAGGGCATGACATAAAATTTTTATTTGATCATAAATCACGATAACACATCATTTTCTTTGAATTAACATGTGCACACACGTCACTTCAAAGAGGGGCAAAATGTAGACGTATAAACATGACCATATTCCTAAATGAATATCTTATGTTCATTTCTCTATTTAATCAAATCTAATTTAATTGAATTACTCATATTCCTCTATTTAATTAAGTAAAATACTCCATTTATTTAATTAAATTCACTAGACCTCTTTTACCATTTAATAGGATAAATCATTTTATTCAATTAAATCCCCTATCCACTTTTTAATTAAATTCAAATTTAATTGAATTACTCACATTCCTCTATTTAATTAAGTAAATTACTCCATTTATTTAATTAAATTCACTAGACCTCTTTTACCATTTAATGGGATAAATCATTTTATTAAATTAAATCCCCTATCCACCTTTTAATTAAATAGTTTATCCTAAATTGAATAAATCTAATTTATTTAATTTCCCCAATTGCAACCAAATTGAATTAAATTCATTTTATTCAATTAAATCCTATTATCCCTCCATCCGCTTGCAAAATCCTACATCTCCCACTTTCTTCCTAAACCCTATTCCTAACCCCTTCTAGACTCTTCTAATCACTTCTAAATTAACCTAACCCATCTTCTAAATATTGTTACATCCCTAAGCAAGGGGAGGAAAACGGATTTTAATTAAAATAAAATTACTTTATTTCAATCAAATAGATGCAACTTGCATAAATACAAGTGAGAGATTTAAATAAATAAATTAGATTTATTTATTTGCAAGGATCAATTTAATTAAATGTAAATTTAATTAAAAAGGGGGAAAGGGGAATTAATTAAATAAAGTGATTTATTTAATCAAAGGCTAGAAAAGGCTTAGGTGAACTTAATTAAATAAATTGAGTAACTTATTTAATCAAATAGATGAATATGAAGAAATTAATTAAATAGAATTTAATTAATAAGGGGAATGAGGTTAAAATGAATATTAAATATTCACTTAGGAAAGTGGTCAGATTTAAACGTCTACAAAAACAAATAGAAAACAACACACAACACAATGAATTATGTGATTCACCATAACTAGCTACATCCACCGGAAAGTAAGGAAATCATCTATTAACCAATATCCAATACTAAATCATACATGGACTGCACACAAACATTTATACAATCACATTCAACTATGAAACCAAGAGTTGGGAGAAGGCGAATGGTCATTTGACCATTGAACTTCACATTCCCAACAATCTCCCCTTGAAGGCCAGCTGGTACAACCATGCACAACGACATCCCTATCATTTCCAATTATAAACTCACATTGCAACTAGGTCCATCAAAGATTTTAACTTCGTCAAACTTCGTTCAAGAAAACTTCGAATGAGCTTTCTCCAAATTCTTTTGGACTCAATAAAATTTAACAGCCCAACATCTTCTATTTTGTAAACAATTTCCTCCTTACTCAAACTGTAACTAGAACACTCTAGGTCCATGTTGTAAATACCAGTTAAAGGATCATACATGATCCCCAAATCAATGTGCTCCTGAATTCCAAAACCAAAATAAGTTGTTTCCTCACCAATTTTTTTTTGTAACAAGACCAACATAGCCTTTCAAATGAACACATCCCATTGAACCAACTCTTCTTTCTCTATATATTTAGTCAACAACAAAAAACCCTTTGTGTCTTTATTCATTTACTATTGCTGTTACTATCCTCTGCTAGCCTCTAGAGTGCCTAGGCAACCTCTATTTTGAATTCCAATTTGACTACCATGTCCTCTTCTTTCTCCCTCCATGCATTAGCCGAAGACCCTCAATGGTAATGGTTAAACCGATTGACTCCAACCGAGTTACCGTCGCTAGTTGTGCATCTATGAATGCCAAACTACACAATGAAATCCATAGCGTCAATCTTATACAACACCTATAGAAACATAGCATACAACTTTGCATCTGTTGTGAGATTCCATAATCCCACCACCATTTTTCCAATCCTTTCTTCACTCAGAGCATTTATGGCCTCAATTGTAAACTGTTTCGAATAAAGGTACATCATATCCCCCTTTGTGTTGGGCTGGGGACTCACTTCCAAGCACTTGTCCACTGGAATCTTGGGTCACGTATTGAAGTAGATCAACCCATTCTTCATGGGCCTCACTAGGATCAAGAGAACATTCACAATCTCTACCAACATTTTATTTCAGAAATCCCAATTTCCTAGAAGCATTCCTTTTAGAGCTTCTATATTGATAGAACAATTTGATGCAAGAGCATCCCTGGTTCTTGGCAATCTTACATCAACCAAAAATATTTTTTCTTTTCAGTTTATTTCCTGTTTTGCAGTTCCAACATTTTTTTCTACGTTTCTTTGCATTTTCTCACCAGATCTTGCGGAGCTGAATTTTGATTGGGGACATGTTCACCCACCTTGTCCTAAGTCCACAGGGTGTTTGGATCTTTTTTTGGCAAGTTATCGCTTGCAGAATCTGAGATGATTTTTTTGGATTGGAGCACCCACCTTGTCCTAAGTCCGTAGCTTGAGGAGATTCAATTCATTTTTGCCAATGTTCCTTGGCTTGTGGTCGACCTTCCCTTAGGTTCACACTTATTCTATGGATTTTTCAAAGGGATCTCTTTGGTGGAGGCCGACTTGGTTGTTTTACATGTTACATCTTGTTCATTGACTTTTGTTCCATCTTGGGTCGACACGGATCATCCTTCATCATATAAATTTATGTAGTCAAGCATGTAGAAGTCAACATTAGAAAATAGAAGATAAATCTGAAGGTTAGGAGGTCCGGAGTTGGCTCGCATTCTTGCTTGAGCCTGTATATTGTAACTGAGCATGTTTGTAATCAGGGCTTGAGTTGAATCTTGTGAGACCGCATGTTTCCAACTGTTTGTAATTGATTTCCATGATCTAATACAATTTATTTTTGCATTGCCTCTATCACATTGAGTTGTTTCTATTATGTAACTCTTGCTTCAGTGTCTAGACTATTCTCTTTGAGGATTTTACTGCCATGACTGCACCACAATCCTTTCTACTACCTTCATTATTATTATTTTGGGCTATGTGAAATTCTTGATCTACATCTACCATTTTTGAAGGGGTTTTAAGCTCATGCATTTCGTGGGAAAATTTGAAGGAACTGTAGCAGTATCTACCTTGCATGAACTTGAATAATGACTGGGTTTTAAAGTAAATAATATTATGTGTGCCTTTTGGGTCTGTTTGGTTCTTGTCCATAAAGGCATCATTAATTCCATCCAGAGGTTGCTCATCTTCCCACTTTTCATGGCACTTCATGACGTGTCACTTCGACTCCCCTCCTTGTCCTCCTTCAACCAAGGAATCATTTCAAATGGCGAAATGTCATCAGAATGCACTCTTCTGAGAGTGGCATCTTCAACAAATTTTGCTTGATTTGGCCTATCTGAAGGCATATCCTCCATAGCAATCATACACATCATATTCTATCCCAGATGCTCACAAACCTCAGAAACATGACAACTATGAGACCCTAACCTTCTTGCTTTTCCTACTAATTAAAGGGAAAACAATTTGCCTTTGCCTCTATATACTTAGCCGATAATTCTCTTGAGACATTCTCCTTATCTTCAATTGTTCCTCAACATTATTCAGCTTGTGCCTGAAGCTTAGTTTCTCTCAAAACAGTGTTTTGCAGATCTTCCAGAAGAGTAAATAATTTGGCCTTTAAATTGCTATGATTATTTTCCAGAGCTATTACAAGGTTCTCAAGCTCAAGATGTCTTTCATTTGATATATTTTCAAGGCTCCATTTAAGATTTCCTTTAGTTCTTTTTCCCTTAGATTTGACATAGTCTTGAGCTCCAAAACTTTTGCCTAAGAATCCTCCATAAAAATTAATAAATATGTGAGAAACAAATTTTCCTCTTTTAGCCTCATAATTTTGTTTTCTTGGTAGTTTTCGACATCATATGTCTCATCTTCACTCACCTTTGCATCATCTTCTTTAGTCAAATCCACATTTTTCTAGGCATCCCATCAATGTACATGGCCTTTTGTTTCAATTTTCACTTGCACACCATTACTCTCCATTGAACCTAAATTGCCAAGAAATTCTTTGATGATAGAATCAACTGCATCATCTTCTTCCATTCTTGCTCAATAACTTCACCAAGCTTTGATGCCAATTGTTGATTTAAACGAGTAGAGAAAACATATAATGAACAACTAAACTAAAATGAAAACAAACAAAAAACAACATACAAACACAATGAATCACATGGCTCATCATAACTGGCTACATCCATGAGAAAGTAGGGAAATCATCTATTAACCAATATTCAATACTACATCATACATGGAGAGCACACAACCATTTATAAAATCACATTCAATTGTGAAACCAAGAGTTGGGAGAAGGCAAATGGTCATGTGACTTTTGGACTTCACATTCCCAACAATGTTACATCAGAATTGACAACCAGCCATTCTGGATGCTGGTCAAATCTAGAGATATCTAAAGTAGGAGAGTTCATCACCATTGTTTAACCAGCAGACTGAGTCCAATCTCAACCCCTCTTTTCCTTGGCTCCTATAATTGACATTGAAATTTACAGCCACCGTTCTGGACGCTGGTTAAATCTAGAGATATCTAAAGTAGGAGAGTTCATCACCATTATTTAACCAGCAGACTGAGTCCAATCTCAACCCCTCTTTTCCTTGTCTCCTATAATTGACATTGAAATTTACAACCATTATTAAGTTATGCAACTACAAACAATCAAGCTCAAGTGATTTTACTTTTGAGTTCTCATTTACCTGATTGGATTTTCGGATGTGTGTTACGTATAACAATTCAACTACAACTACTCACTTGAAAGTAGTTGAACTTACTCATTATCCAGTTTTCCCATTCAACAACCGTCAAATGACTAATGGTACTTGAGTTGCACATGATAAAAATCAAAGGCCAATCCCGACCACCACAACTATCGCTTCTCCATAGGATCTTGCAACTCTATAACCAAAATGTTTGTTTGAACTAGATAAGCACAATATTCGGATTACACACCTAAGATTTGAATTTTATCGATCTTCTCTTATTTTTTAGACATTGAGGCCTCTTAACATTTTTAACTCACGATACCGTGGGGCACTCCCCCCTTAGCCTTGAAAAAAAAGATACTTGAGTCGGTTCGGGTAAAGGTCAATTTCTCAATGATGAAGTAGAGTGCAAGAACCTATCTCTTGTGAGCACAAATAGTCTATTTACCATTCTTTATATTTAGGCTATTCTCATAAGTGTGAAGCATCAAGATATATTAGAAGATGCTTAGTAACATTCTATTTGGAGTATTCTTATAAGTGTAAAGTATCATGATATATCACAAGATACTTAGTAAAATTTTATTTAGATTATTGTCACAAGTGTGAAGCATCAATATATATTACAAGATACCTTGTAACATTCTCAATCATCAAGTAGAGTGAGTGGTTCATAAGAACCTATTTCGCACAAATAGTCTACTTAAGACTCATTACATTTAGGCTATTCTCATAAGTGTGAAGCATCAAGATATATTAGGTAATCTAGCCCATTATGAGAGGTTTTGATGCATCACTTATGTGAGCTCAGTTAGATGCAATGGGTGCCAAATTGACCAGTTGTGCTTAAGAGATGAGTTCTTGTGAAGAACTACTCATCAATTATAGATCAATGAGATTGACTAAAAATATTTCTAATTGAATCTTTGTAAAACATCACAAACATTTCTAATCTTTCTACTTCATTTATCTAGAATTTCCTATATTTTTCTAGGTAACTTAACCAACTTTGTCAGAAGAAGTTGAGACAAGAGCACACTTCTCAAGTTGAATACCTACGTAGTAACTCATCTTTCAAGTTTTCTTCAAATGAAGGATTATCGCTTGAGGCATTCTTGGGATTGTAAGCCTTGAAGTCATTGGGTATGCGATGCCCATTCCTAAGGTGGTGAATGCATTCCTTGGTCACAAGTTGAGTCAGGAAGCAATAACTTCTATAATTCAAATCCTAAAATAAGTTCTTCGATGATGAAGAAATACATGTAGAGTGATGAGTACATTCATCGGTCATAACTTGAGTCACGAAGTAATAACTTTCATAATCCAAATCCTAAAATAAGTTCCTGGATGATGAAGAAATACACACAGATTTAGGAATAGTTAGCCCTAGTTCCTTGGAATTTTTTAATCTTGCATATATTGTTTGAGATTTTCAAAGTAGTACATATCTATTTATTTCATCTCACCCAAACTTTTCATCATTTTCTTCAAAATTCTTTATTCCAAAATTCCTATAAGAGACCATAAAGATGTACCACTACATCTAAATTTTCACTTTTCATGTAAGGATTAGTGAGTGCAAGGATTAGTGAAACATTTGCATTACTAATTTTTCAATGGAGGACTCCTTTAAAGTTTTATAACATTCTATTTGAAATTCAAAGCACACCATAAAAATGTTTTTTCAAAGAAAAAAAGAATTTCCTCAAACTAGGGTTTGATAGTCTTAGTTGTATAATTACTTATTTGATTTATTTATTTATTTTTTAAATTTGGACAAATGTAAACATAGATAATTTATTAAGATTTTTTTGATGTCATTCAACATTTATTGTGAATTATCATCATTACATTTATCGTTTAATTTTGTAATTCTGCATGATAAAGATGTATGAAGAATAAGGAATTATAGAATGAAATTAACTATTGTACACCCAAACATACTTTCAATTGAACTTGAAAAGGGAGCACGACCACAATTGAGAGACATTACAAAAATTCTTTCAACACCTCTTGTTGTACACTAAAGGTTGTGGATGTGCTTATTTGATGTGTGTTCATCTGTAGTTGCTCTTCAAATTAGCAACATGAGGATGAATGCTCAACAATTGAGTTAACTATGAAATCAATGGTTGATGGAACTTAAGAGATTTAGATGAGGGGGAGGCCTCCAAGTGGCACCTTGTGATTGGTATACTTGGGCAGGACAAATGGAAAGAGGGTTGAATTACAAAGAAACTAAGGTTTTCCTTGGATAAGTGATTAACCTAAAGGGTGGATTGAGGTAAAATTGTATGGGTAAGTAGTATCAAATTACTAAGAGCTAGTTTGGTTTGGGTAATGGATATGGACTAAGGCTTTGGAAAGGACTAGTTTGATATGACTAAAGATTGTGAGGTTAATACTTGAATTAGAAGGACTAAGGTAAATGTGGATGGATGAATGAGACTAATTCCTGATATAAATGAGAAATATTAGGATAATATTATTAAGCACACATATATACTGAGAGGGGGGGGATGAATCACTATATGCCAAATCTAACTCAATTGAACATTAATCATTAATAAATTTTCAAGCATCACAACTAATATCAAACCCAAATCATTATTAGTAGCATTTATCAAGCAACTTGATCAAATGATAAACATAAGCACACATCCACACAAATGAACACTAGATTTATATGGAAACCTAGAAGGAAAAAACCATAGTGAGAATAATTTCTTGGATCTATGCCTAAATCTAGATTCACAATAATATAATAAGAAATTTATGAAAAGAAGTAGGTACCAATCTACCAGAGACACCAATCCCCAATTACATTTGCAAGCACCAACCTACACGAGGCACAAATCCCCTAAGCCATGATTTGAGCACCAACTCAATATGTGAGAGACCAATCTCAAACATAATATAAGAGATATGTAATGTGGACCTTCAACATTAAATATTCAGGTTCTTGATTTGATCAACTTTAGAACATTCACACTATATAAAATCTTCAAATGAATTTGCATATAATGATTGTGTATACAATTTACATGCTACTCATTCAATATCATTATCCACATACTCACAAATCAACAACACTTTTCACATGTCCTCATCATACATCTTAAAATGAATATGATCATCAATATATGTACATTACAATGATAATTACATTCGCAAAATAATTTAGAACATAATTACACCATCCGCAAGTCAATCTCAAATAGTTTGCTTAACCAAATGTGTAATAGGCTCGATCCTAAAGCCCATACATTACTTCAGGAGAAGGGACATGCTATGTGCTACTCAATGTGAAATCTACTGGACGCCATGAACATCCACAGACTACCTTCGACTGACACACATTACAATCTTTTGGCACATCCATCCAAAACATCAACGTAGTCGACCAACTTAGCACGATGAACATTCTTGTCACTTCTAAGTTTCTATCTGCTAAAGCTCAACCTTTGAAACTTTGGACACTTCATTATGTAGTTTTACTTTACTTCGAAATTGCAAGCCATAACACATTAGTACGGTAGAATGTGGTATAGAACAAGTTGTCAGCGTATACATAGTGTCTGAGTAACATACTTAAGTAACATGTACCGTAAACACTTTCAGATGACTTTCAACAATTGGAATAGACGTATGATAACATTCTACAAGGTTTCAACGATGAGTGGGAGCTCTAAGTTTTACAATACAAGCATTGTGCAGTTGATCTTTTGCTTGTTCTTTTGCATCGCTTCAATGTAAACACTGTTGTGCATCACTGGGAATCAATTGTTCTATGGGAGACGATAGTGTGTGGATAATTATGTGAGCTTGGAGCTCAGTCTACAAAAGATTTTCTCAGTTTGAAAGAGCTCAGTCTACAAGTTTTATACCTCAAAGGAATGAAATTGAATTATAAACAACATCGTTGAAGCCGTAGTTTAGATGGGCTTTGAGTACGTGGGACTGATTTATTGTGGGATGGGAATGGGGTTTGCAAGAATTATGCATATGTTGCCAATTCTAATTTATGAAAGTGGGTGATATTGTTTAGTATGAGTATGCTTGGGGAAGTATCAAATTATTAAATAGAGTGCAACAGGTGCAAATTTGTAATAGAAGTTCAATCTATTTGATTAATGGTTTTCTATAGCCAAAGGTAAAATACATATGGAGAGTGTTATCTAACAAAAATGTGAAACTCTAAAATGAATGAAATATTTTCATAGGAAAGGCCAAAATATGTATAAAATGGGGTATTGTTTTTCTATTACCAAAAGAGGGATAAAATGTAGTTGCAGATTATTTTTCACTAATTGACAAATGTTTCACGAGAATGAGACATAATAAGGTTTGATGCCAAAAAAAAAATAAAAATAAAAATAAAAAAATTATTTCACATGCAAGGCCAGACAAAGGGGGAAAAGAAAAATCCAGTTGCAAGAATGTAGATCAAAAGCAGAAAACAGAAAAGAGAGGGAAAGATGAAAATATTCCTATTGCAAATCAGTGAAGAAAATGGTGCCAATTGTCAGCTCTAGATTCAATTTGAAGACCTCCTCCTCTTCTAGTTTTTTTCATTATTTCTCATTGTAATGGGTTCTAAAAACTCTGTATTAGGAAAATAGAATAGAGGAGTGTAAAGTCTAAGTCATTGATAAAATATTGTAAACTGTAAATGTGTTTCAAAAGTAAATGTCACTTAGAAGTATCACTGATAATATCAGAAACTTGTCTATAAATTGTGTACTCTAATTCATATGAATTCAATATATCCAAAATATTTGAATTTGTTATTGTGGTTTTCCTTGCGATTGTGGAATTTGTTCATTGTTCTTTCCAAGGGAAGAATTAAATACTTTGGTCAAATAGCTGTGATTTTAAGTACAAAAGTTGGATTTGTAAGTAGAACTTTGTGATAACACTAGAGGACTTGTTAATACAAGGTATTCACATATTAAGATCTACTGATTAGGTTTAATTTGCCAAGGAATTGCCTTTATACTTTCTTATTTGACTCCATGGCTAAAGATTAGGCATCGATCTGTCATTGGTCTGCTATTTTTTAGAAAAATTCAAATTATCAAAATCTCTTTTACATTTTTGTTGTAGGAGTAGAATTAAAATTAGAACTTGTTCTCAACTATTGAGTGGTTCTTAAATATCCAAGAATGGAGCCAATTTGAGGTTAAAATATACTTTTCTTGGTTAAATTTTATTGATAGCCATTTGCTTAGAGTAATGTTTATGTAGAATTTGTTGTAGATATGAAGGCATTGTATAGGTATATCCACCATGCTTTAGCAGAGCTAGAAGTGCAAGAGAAATCAATCATTTCAATATTGATTCTCATTTGTTGGCCACAGATCAAGCGGTCCAAAGATTGAAATTGGCTATTTCATAGGAAATCCTTGGACAATTAATTTGGGCACCAACAAGTTATTTAATATACCCCAAGTTGTGGATGAGACTTCTATAAAATGTATTGGAGAGGCAGCTATCTCTCTCATGGATAAGACTATTTTGGATGACATTATTCTTTCTTTTGATTGTAGGTATTGTCTTGATGAGATTTGATTTGAGGCGATTCACGAGGAGAAGGAAATTGTTAGGGAGGGCCTAGATGAGGAAATCCTTGATTCTTATTCCCTTAGGTCTACATTTGTGCCTCAAGGGTTGTCCACCTTAATGGCATCTAATAAGAAAAAAAGGGAGATGGTTTAGGCTAAGAAGAGTAATAGGAATTTTTTTTCATGAAAACAATTTGGATAGATAGAGAAAAAGTGTAAGGTGGTGTGTAGGGTGTAGAGTTCCTTGAAATGATTTGTCTTATGTTGCCTCAACTTATTGGATCTAATATTGTTATTGGGTAATTTGCCTTATCTATTATATTTTCATAGCTATTGATAAGAGGTTGATAGTTTGTTCCATGTTGATGTTTGGGTGTCTATGATATGCCTTTCTTAGTCTTTGTAAAAGGGTGGGATCCCTTCAAAACATCTCTTTTATCCATTATTTAGAAAGAAAAAAGAACTATAAATGGTTACCACTATGTGATTTTCAACACCACTAAGTTACCCTTGACTCTTAAAGAAATATTTGTAGAAAATTTGCAATACAATTGTTTCACATTTAAGCTCTCTAAAAAATCCACTTGAAATCAAACTCCTTTGAATTCAATTAAATGACTATTATCCATATATAAGTAGTAGCAAAGTGAAAAAATAATCTATGTAGAAACATATTAATATATGCCACTATTAAAATTCTAAATATATCATTTAATAAATTTTCTAAACTATAAAATACCAAATCACTGCATTTTATTCTTAACTTTTTATATTTAATATAAAACTTAAAAATATTTTCAATTAAAATATTTGAACTATATTTTCATTTACACAACATCAACATTGAATTCAACTTATCCCATTTTCTTAAATCTATGAGCATTCTACTAATAATGTTGGCTTTCCTAGATTCTTTTACATAAGATAAAAGAATAATAACTCTAAGTAATTATGTCAAACACATTCCCTAATGAACCACCTACTTTTTGAAATCAATAGTTCAAAATTGAGGAGAAGGATGCAAGACTATGAAATTTATTTCAACCCCATATTTAAATTTATATTAATTTTAAAAAAATAATTTTTGATGATAAAAAATAAAAAATATAATTTTTAATATTATTAATTAGAAAAAGAATATTCATAAGAGAAATAATCTATCTTTTATTATTTTCTTTTGATAAAAGTCTCTTTTAATATTTTTCTTTTATTATCTTATTTTTTAAGTTTCTAAAAAGAAAGAAAAAATTATCAAAAAGAAAGAATTAACTTTATTATTCTTTTATTATCAAAAAGGAAGAATTCTTATTCTTCTTCTTTTTCTTGTAAAGTTTAATAATTATTTTATTAGTACTTGTCGTAGGATTCACTTATACTAATTAATCGATTTCTTGCACCAATAAAAAATGATTATTATTTTTGTTTTCAAAATAAACTTGATTTTTAAAAAGTTGAGATTTATAATTTTAAACTATAAATTATTTATCTATTGGATGAAAAAATTTGGTGTTGTAGGAATTTTTTTTATAGGAATTATAGATTTCATAGGCTTTTTGCAGATTTCTTTATATTTAAAAAATAAATGTCTATTTTAAATAGATTTTTTTTCATTTTTTTAAATTTTTTTCTGAATAAAGGGGTAAAAACTTTATTAATTATCAGAATCCAGAATTACAAAAGAAAACTAGAGCCCCAAAGCTCCAGAAGAGAACAACAATCCCGACCAAAGATCAACCAGCTTCATAACTATCCATATCCTCAACAAATTAGATCTTATGCAAGTCCTAAATGCAAGTCCTAACAGTAATCCGGGGGGAGATGCTCCCAATCCTCAACTTTCCAATCATCACCATGTTTCGAGGCTCACTTAGCCAAGCAATCAGTTGCCTTGTTCCATTCACAAGGAATGTGGATGAAGGACACCTTCTCCATCATATCACTAATTTGCAAAATCTGGTGAACAATCCCTGCCAGCTGCCAATTAATCACCTTTTGCTCATTCAACAGGTTAACAATAATCCGTGAATCCGATTCGCAGATAACCTTACACCACCCCAACTCAAAAGCACACTCCAGGGCATAGAAAATTGCTAATCCCTCCATAAAATTATTAGACTATTGCCCTTTATGAACTGAAAATAAGAAAACCACAACCCCCATACAATCCCTACCAACCCCCCAATCCCAGGAGGGCTTAAATTACCCCGAGAGGAGCCATTGGTGTGAATCTTAATGAAATCATCTTGAGGGGGAAACCAACTTCCCTCCCTTTGGACCTTCTACTTAGCATGTCTAACTCTCTTGGCACAAGCTAAGACAGGAAACATCTCCTACAAACCCAACCTACTCCAATATCAGCCTCTCCTCTATCCAGAGGAAAATTCACCTCACATTTAGCTTTCACCGTCTCCTGGATCATGCCAATTATTCTATTCCACACTTGCTGAACTCACAATCTGACATCCCTAAAGATCCTCCTATTCCTCTCTAACCAAATCTGCCAAAGTATAAAAATGGGCCCAATGTGCTAGACAGTTTGGAGAAAAGAGGACAAAATAGGAGGCCTGCCCAAACTGCTCCAAAACCCACCAAAGAATCTACATGAACACAGGGGTTATTCCACATCCCCCACCAGTAATGCCAAAGAAGCAACGAGAAAGGGCATCTAAAGAACAGGTGAGAGGAATCCTCCTCTCCATTACCACACAAAACATAAATGGAAGGCCCATGGAACCCATGCTTGCGAATATTGTCCCAGGTTAGACACCTATTCCAAGCCAAATTCCAAGAAAAACAGTTACACTTCGGCCAAGAGAAATTATTCCAAACATATTTCCACCAGTGCACCTCCCTCCCCTCCAAGCGATGGAACAACAACTTCTGGTACCCACTAGCAATAGTAAAAACACCCTTAGGATTTGGTGACCAAGTAAGTCTATCCCTATCCTTAAGGGAACTACAATGTCTACTAGCCAAAATGCCATAAAGCTTAGCACAGTCTTCCTCCATCTCAACAACCGGCCATTCATTAGGAACCTTCCACCGCACCAGCTCCAGTTGCCCATACCTATAAATAGACTTAAAGTAGCTCACTCTAGACCACCCTGCCTCAAGGAACCTCTGGCAAAGATTCACTAAATTAGGAAACTGATCAATAATGGGGGGATAACCACCCCAAGAATCAAATCAAAAAAGCACCTCTTCTCCCTTCTTACAGATCCAAAAAGACCTTCTTTTATCAATGTAGCCCCTTTCTTGAGAGTACTCCAAATTGTAGAGCCTTTTTCCCACAAGCAGATATCTTATAATTTCCTCTTTTGGGATCCTCTGCATATACTTTCAAGACAAAATCCTATCCCAGCTTCGATTTTGTTCAACACACCACCTCCAGTACAATTTAGCTGCCAAAATCTCCCCAAATAAAGAAGACTGCCTTAATCCAAGCCCCCCTAACTGCTTCAGGCTGCACACCAAGTCCCAATTGACAAGACTCCATTTATGGGAGGATAGGTTGCCTGCCCATAAGAATTATGTTGCCAAAGAATCCAATTCCTTCACAAACCACTTTGGGGCCACTTGGAGCATACACCTATAAATCGGAAGAGCATGTACCACCGACTGGATTAGTTGAACCCACCCAACAAAGGATAACCATCTATGAGTCCAATGGTCAACCTTCATGCAAAATTTGTCCAAAATACCCTGCCAAGAGTCCTTGGGAGGATTACCGATAGAGATAGGAATACCTAGGTAAGTCAAGAGAAGAGACCCAACATGGAATCTCAAGATATTAGCAATTCTCAACTAAAATGTTCCTGGAGTATTGAAGAAGATAATGAAATATTTATCCTCATTGATCAACTGGCCCGAAGCCCCAAGATATACATCCAAGCTTTTACACAGATTTATAACTTCACTGATCCTAGCCAATCCCATCAGGGCCGTATCATCCACAAACTGCAAATGGGACCGAGGAGGTATGCCATTACCCCAACTCCAGCCATGAATAGTATCAAGCCCCCCATTATACTTAATCAATTTCCCCAGACCCTCAGCCAGGAGAATGAATAAGTATGGGGAAAGAGGGTCCCCCTGGCGAAGGCCCCTGGATGCACCAAACAACTCCATATGATGTCCATTAATTAACACCGAGAATGAGGTAGATGAAACACAACTCATAACCATTGGATCCATTCATCAACAAAACCAAATGCCCTAAGAATATTTTGGAGAAAGGACCATCGGACTCTGTCATAAGCCTTTGCCATGTCTAGCTTGATAAACATAGCTTTTTCCTTGGAAGTTGCCATAGAATGAATGGTCTTAGTAGTGATGAACACCCCATGCAAGATTTGGAGGCCCTGCACAAACCCACTCTGCTCTTCTGAAATCAACCCCCCAAGCCAATTCTTCAACCTTTTCGCTACCAACTTAGAAATAATCTTATAAATTACATTACAAAGGGAGATAGGATGAAACTGGCTTAACCGGTCAACCCCCTCACACTTGGAGATGAGCACAATGAAAGTCACATTCAAAGCATGAGGCATCTGTTTACTCCTCTTAGACCACCTCCAATAAGTCCAATTTGATAATATCCTAGAATTCTTGATAGAACTCAATCGGAAACCCATCCAGTCCCGGTGCCTTCCCATTCTTCATGTGAAAAACAATTCTCTCAAGTTCGTCCAACAAAATAGGCCCCATTACCTGCTCATTAATCTCCCTAGTAACTAGAGAAGGGATACAAGCAAGAATCTAAAATTTACTCTCCTGAATCCCCTCAAGAATCCTCCCTAAAAAGGGATTGGAAATACTGCATAGACTTCGAAGAAATCTCTTGCAAGGATAAACACTGCTCACCTCTATCATTAACCAGAACATGGATGGAATTGCCATGCCTTCTTTCTTTCACTGAATTGAAGAAGAACATAGTATTCTTGTCTCTCACTTGTCTCCCGCTTGAAGCCAATCAATCTGAGCTCTTTGTTTCTAGTAGATTTCCTCCCTAAGCTCCCACTCCTCTAAAACCTTGACTGCCCTAACTTCCTCCCTTAGTAAGGATTCTGACGAACGGGTGAGAGGAATTCTCCTCTCCATTACCACACAAAACATAGATGGAAGGCCCATGGAACCCATGCTTGCAAATATTGTCCCAGGTTAGACACCTATTCTAAGCCAAATTCCAAGAAAAACAGTTACACTTCGGCCAAGAGAAATTATTCCAAACATATTTCCACCAGTGCACCTCCCTCCCCTCCAAGCGATGGAACAACAACTTTTGGTACCCATTGGCAACAGTAAAAACACCCTTAGGATTTGGTGACCAAGTAAGTCTATCCCTATCCTTAAGGGAACTACAATGTCTACTAGCCAAAATGCCATAAAGCTCAGCATAGTCTTCCTCCATCTCAACAACCGGCCATTCATTAGGAACCTTCCACCGCACCATCTCCAGTTGCCCATACCTATAAACAGACTTAAAGTAGCTCACTCTAGACCACCCTGCCTCGAGGAACCTCTGGCAAAGATTCACTAAATTAGGAAACTGATCAATAATGGGGGGATAACCACCCCAAGAATCAAACCAAAAAAGCACCTCTTCTCCCTTCTTACAGATCTAAAAAAGACCTTTTATCAATGTAGCCCCTTTCTTGAGAGTACTCCAAATCGTAGAGCCTTTTTCCCACAAGCAGATATCTTATAATTTCCTCTTTCGAGATCCTCTGCATATACTTTCAAGACAAAATCCTATCCCAGCTTCGATTTTGTTCAACACACCACCTCCAATATAATTTAGTTGCCAAATCCTCCCCAAATAAAGAAGACTGCCTTAATCTAAGCCCCCCCAATTGCTTCGGGCTGCACACCAAGTCCCAATTGACAAGACTCCATTTATGGGAGGACAGGTTGCCTACCCATAAGAATTATGTTGCCAAAGAATCCAATTCCTTCACAAACCACTTTGGGGCCACTTGGAGCATACACCTATAAATCGGAAGAGCATGTACCACTGACTAGATTAGTTGAACCTGCCCAACAAAGGATAACCATCTATGAGTCCAATGGTCAACCTTCATGCAAAATTTGTCCAAAATACCCTGCCAAGAGTCCCTGGGAGGATTATCGAAAGAGATAGGAATACCTAGGTAAGTCAAGGGAAGAGACCCGACATGGAATCTCAAGATATTAGAAATTCTCAACTGCAATGTTCCTGGAGTATTGAAGAAGATAATGAAATATATATCCTCATTGATCAGCTGGCCTAAAGCCCCAAGATATACATCCAAGATTTTACACAGATTTATAACTTCACTGATCCTAGCTAATCCCATCAGGGCCGTATCATCCACAAACTGCAAATGGGACCAAGGAGGTATGCCATTACCCCAACTCCAGCCATGAATAGTATCAAGCCCCCCATTATACTTAATCAATTTCCCCAGACCCTCAGCCAGGAGAATGAATAAGTATGGGGAAAGAGGGTCCCCCTGGCGAAGGCCCCTGGAGGCACCAAACAACTCCGTATGATGTCCATTAATTAACACCGAGAATGAGGTAGATGAAACACAACTCATAACCCATTGGATCCATTCATCAACAAAACCAAATGCCCTAAGAATATTTTGGAGAAAGGACCATCGGACTCTGTCATAAGCCTTTACCATGTCTAGCTTGATAAACATAGCTTTTTCCTTGGAAGTTGCCATAGAATGAATGGTCTCAGTAGCGATGAACACTCCATGCAAGATTTGGTGGCCCTGCACAAACCCACTCTGCTCTTCTGAAATCAACCCCCCAAGCCAATTCTTCAACCTTTTCGCTACCAACTTAGAAATAATCTTATAAATTACATTACAAAGGGAGATAGGACGAAACTGGCTTAACCGGTCAACCCCCTCACACTTGGAGATGAGCGCAATGAAAGTCACATTCAAAGCATGAAGCATCTGTTTATTGCTCTTGGACCACCTCCAATAAGTCCAATTTGATAATATCCTAGAATTCTTGATAGAACTCAATCGGAAACCCATCCAGTCCCGGTGCCTTCCCCTTCTTCATGTGAAAAACAATTCTCTCAAGTTCGTCCAACAAAACAGGGCCCATTACCTGCTCATTAATCTCCCTAGTAACTAGAGAAAGGATACAAGCAAGAATCTAAATTTCCTCTCGCGAATCGCCTTGAGAATCCTCCCTAAAAAGGGATTGGAAATACTACATAGACTCCCAAGAAATCTCTTGCAAGGATAAACACTGCTCACCTCTATCATTAACCAGAACATGGATGGAATTGTCATGCCTTCTTTCTTTCATTGAATTGAAGAAGAATATAGTATTCTTGTCTCCCGCTTGAAGCCAATCAATCCGAGCTCTTTGTTTCTAGTAGATTTCCTCCCTAAGCTCCCACTCCTCTAAAACCTTGACTGCCCTGGCTTCCTCCTTCAATAAGGATTCTGACAAACCATGCTCTCTAATCTCTCTAGTAATGCCATTCAACTCTAGTTGAGCAAGTGTCTTAGCATGAAAGAAATTACTAAAACACTGACGATTCCACCACTTAAGCTGAAACTTAACAAATTGCAGTTTCTTGGCAAAAGTGTACATGGTAGTGCCATAGGTTGGCCTCTCTTTCTTCCACCACTCTGCAACCTGAACCTACAAAGAAGAGTCTCGCAACAACATAAGATAGAATTTAAAAGAAGGAGTGCCAGCGATCCATACAAAAGAGGACACCAATTTGATGGGCTAGTGGTCCGAACCTTTCCAATCTAAAATCTCAGAGCAAGTGGACCATCCCCCACCAATCCAAAAACTAGAAACCAAAAACTGATCCAGCTGCTCCGCAATCCAATACTCCCCTAATATCCTATCCTTTCAAGTGAATAGACCATTACTAGGGTTGATGTCAACAAGATTCAAGGATGATAAACTATCCTGGAGTAGGAAGGAAGAAGGCTCCAACCGCATAACACCACCCTTCTTCTCACTCAATTCTAAGATGGCATTGAAATCACCTACCATAATCCACAGATGTAAAGGAAAAATCCCACGCATAAAAGTAATATGAGACCACAAATTCTTCTTACCCTGAAGATTAGTGGGGGCATAAATGTTAGTAAGCAAGATATATTCCCCAATCTCAAGACTAGAGGCAACCCCAGATAAAGATGATCTGGAAGAAACCCACCAAATAGGGCGAATCCTCAAGGGGTTCCAAAGACAAGCCACACCTCCAAAGGAGCCAAATGCCCCAATACACTGACATTCGCCTCTCCCCCATATATTAGGCACCAGAACCAACATACTTTCCACTAATAGTTTAGTTTCCTGTAAGAAAAGGACATCAGGAGAATGACTCCTAATCAATTCCCGAACAACTTTTTGTCTAGGGCCACTATTCAAGCCCCTCACATTCCATGAAAGCACAATCATTTCAGGGGATTAGAAAAATGAAAATCCAGAGTCTTTACTGACCCTGACTCAACCAAGTTCTCCCCCATCAATTTAATCTTATCCAAATCCTTATTTTTGCCAACCTTCGAGTTCTTCTCCGTTGCACCTTTCTTGATATCTTTTTGAAGAAGACCCATATGTAAAGAGATCTTATTACTTTTAACCCCAATAAAGTCCAATTTCTGTGTTGCAGGAGAAACATCCCCACCAACTATCTTCATTCTAGCACTAGAGATGGGTCCAATTTGAGCCAATACCTGTTGATCCATCTCCATCTGTTGACTTCTAACCTCCTGCAGACCCTGGGTAGGATCCAAGTTCACACTATCAGGCCTCAACCCCAGATTCACCTCCTGCTGACTAAGGTCATCCAAGGGTTCAAATTTGTTAAAAGAATCCTCCTCCTAACTCTCCTGCAAAGATCTCTTTTGACCATAGTTCCTATTCTTTGACTTAACTAGGACAAAGCCATCAACACCCACAGCCACACAAGACATGGGAGATTTTCCTTTATCAGCCCCATCACTTGGTTACGAGACTACTGTTGAGGCTGATGCACAAACAGTTTAGACCTAGGGCACTTGCGTTGCAGATGACCATACTCATGACATAGGCGACACTGAAATGGTAAATTCTCTTAATCCAGCTGTTGGACCCAAGAATAAGAGCCCACACAAATATCTATAGCATCTGGAAAAGGCTTACTAAGATCAATTTCAACATAGATACGAGCGAAAGTCATTACCTTTCTCCCCAAGGTTTACGATGAAGATCCAACAAGCTTCCCAAGCAATGAACTGATCATCTACAACACATCCTCCTGACAAAATTCCATTGGAAAATGAGGTAATCGAACCCGTATTGGGACCCGATTCGGGAGTTCCTCCGAAGGGTTAAATCCTACATGCCAAGGTTTGATGAACAACCCCATCTGGTTATAAAAACACAGGCCTCCTTCAAATACCCTATTGTGATCCTCCATGCAATTGAATGTAACCATGAAGTAATTGTTCGCAAGCAACATAATATCCATTTCCCCTTCCGGCGCCCAAGTCCTCTGAGCCCAATTTTCTAGAAATTGCAAAGAAACCCTCATCCCCAAAAATTTGTAGTAAAGCGAATGCTTTGAAAAATATTCAACATCCTCGGCAATCATCTCAAGCGGAATTACCAATTTTGGCCTCTCTTTGCATCTCTCCAGACAACCGTTAAACTTCAAAATACGGGATCCATTGGACACACTAGCGCCAACAACCCCCGAGTCGGCAGCAAACATATTATTATCAAAAGTCTTAACGCCATGATTCGGGGATTTCGAACCCAAAGCTGCTCGAAGATCCAAGCTAGAAGAAGCCTTTGAAGCCACTTCTCGTGAACCAACCATCATGCACGACAAAAAAGACCCCACCCCAAACGGAAATGGGAAAATGAAAACCTCCCCCTAAAAATGCCCATACCTCTCACCTCCCAATCTCCACCAAAGAAGGCTCCCAAACACAAGCCCTCCCAACCTCGCCTACACCACCAACCATAGCAGCAGACAGAGAACCATGGACCTATCACACCGACACCCCTGAGCTACCACTAGCAACAAATAGAAAATAATATTTGCACCCCTCCCTGCAACACCGCTCAAAACCCCCCTGCGTGAAAGCAAACACGAGCTAGGGCACAGATGCCCTAGCTTGGCCTCTCTACTCACCGCCCTTGCACGCCCTCGCACGCCATCATTTCCTCCCTCTTCAGCTAGTTAGAATATGTTACACACACTATTTTTTTCATTTTTATTGATAATCTTGTAAATAAAGTGATTTTTCTGTATAAATAAATAAATAAATAAATAAATATATATATATTAATATATTTTTTATTGTTGAAAATATAGGTAGTAAAATATAATGATTTGATTCAAACCATTTAAGTTAAATAAAATGAAAATTTAAATAAAAACTTAAACTATTTCATTACAAACATTACACAACAAATATTTCTACTAGCATGTACCTATCTTTAGAGGAATGTAGGTGAAGTATGCCAAATATATCATATGTGCTCATTATTCTACTTGGGATTCACTTAGCAAACCTAGGTTATATCATGTGTGTTCATGACATACTAAAGAATCCTCCTATTTTCAAAACATATTGCCCTAAACTCCTTTTTTGTCAGCCCCTCCCAATACACAGCCTGAATTAAAAGCTCCCCTATTTTTTCTAGATATTATATTTTTTTAGAGCCCGAATTAGAAAACCCCCAATTTTTATTGATAGGAAATATATTGTACCCTCATTTTTGCGATATTAAATCCCCCAATATGAATGCATGCAATATAATATTGCCTAGCCAATGAAGCCCCCGTGCATTATTCCACTTGAAAAATTATTATATTTATAATTAATATTAAAAATTCTAAGATATGATTATTATGTTATTATGTTTTAATATATTCTTATTATTCTATTTTCATATTTCTATTAAATTATTTACATAAGAAAAAAATCTCTTAGTACCAAATTATTATTATTGTTATATTTTTATTAAACTCTTTACCAAAACAAATTTTTTATTAAGATTCATTGTTATTAATATATAATCATATCATGAGAGAAACTATGACAAGAATCGCACTCATAATATAATAAACTAATTACAATGTTTAGGCCAAAGGCCAAAGATCTCACTACCCTTGAGTGGACTTGTAAAACTAAGGCACACAAACTTAGGTCAAGATATAATAAGGAATTGCAAAAACTGGAGATTACTTCTTCAAGGTAAATACATGATTTTTGATACAAAAACATCAAAAAGGTTGAACTGCAGAGAACCACATTCACTAAAATGTCGATCACATTTCATTGTTCAAAATACATCTCAAACTTCCTTGATCACTGCTCTTCTATACATATGAACCTCTAACTGCTTCACATGCACTTTGCACAATATACACAATTCTTTTTTTTATCTACTTATTCATTCTATCCTTTATATACCATCCACAATCACAATATAATAAACTAGGTTGGCCAAAACAAGTGTAATGTGTACATGCAAAATGGTTAGACCAAAAACCAATCTACAATTTTTGGATTTTTGTGTACTTTTAACCTAAAAGTATATAAAGGAGAAAACATAAAACTAAGGAAAGATGACTCATAGAAACCTGAACAGTAGACATATGAAAACCAATTGATATTCCATAACTAATAACGATTACAAAAGGGGTTTACTACCAAATAGGTTGAAACATGAAATGATTATGAAAGAAGTATAATAAACCTCCACATATGAAGAGATGAGTTGTACTGTCACATGCAAGTCAAGATACCAGGAAATGATGTGATTCATCAATTACATAAATTTTGGAATAGAGAATAAATGGATTCCACTAACACGCAAAAGGATTATCAATTGAACATACGAGAAAGAGATAATCATAACACATAACTGCATTCAATACATACGAATCAAATGCATTCTTTGTTATTCTTTTAAAAATATACAAGTCCAAAAGATTTGAGTACCAAATGTCAAAACCAAAAGTTCTATAAAGTTTCTCTACAAAATTTTGCAGAGTTTCCCCTCCATAAGAGTCTCTCCTTTACAATGCAAAAGCCTTGTATTTATAGGCTTAGCTTGATAACCAACCCATAACCACTTTTTGTAACTACCTAACTAATCACTTAGGATAACTACCCTTTCGATGACAAGTTAGGATTTACCTAACCTTTTACAAAAGTCAATTTCAGATTCTATCTTTAGTTATAATAAGTGAGTTAAATAACTTTTATAAATGAGAGTTTGAAACTTTTAAGCTTTGATGAATAACCATGTAATGTGTTATGTTGAAGTACTTCTTTGTCTTCATCTGCTTCATTTGTCTTTGTAGTCATCTCACCATCTAGCCTTCTAATAATACAAAATATATAGGTGTCCATTCAAATGATAAAATGACTCCGAGGCTCCTCATGTTGATGAAAAAGGATTGATAATCACAAAATGCCCATAATTCAATGTTGACACAATTTTATTCCATGAACATGAAATAATGTCTCTTTCAAGAATCCTTTTGAACTATTTATAATGCCATGTACATGTTTGTCATGTTGCACACATGTCGATCAATGCCTTTCCTTTACATTGTATGCTTGTGTGTCAATGTTGGTTGTTGAGAAATAGTTAGGACTAACATCTTTCATTGGCGATTTGAGATCTGTTAACAACATCTATAGACAATGCTTAATTCTTTGTTTTGTCTCCTCATTGATGTTATGGGATGTATTAGGAACTTAACTTAGATGATATAGGAGGAATTATCAACTTCCTGATGATGACAAACATACTGCCTTAAAACCTTTTCTTCTCCTTGTCTATACTTACATTTTGCAAGCAATCTGTGCAGAGACCATATTTCTTCAAGGATTTTTATCAAAACCGTTCACATGCTTTGTTTTAATTTTTTCACATTTCGCATACTCATTTTGGCTCACTCATTTTCTCCATGATAATGCAAAAGATAAATGAAGCGTGCCAAGGATCACACCATGTTGGCACACCTTCCAGACACTTCCAAAATAGCTCTTATGCAGTGACATGCTACCACATAGACCGAAATACCATAATTGACCCTAAATAATAACTCTGTTAATGTGCACCAACACAATTGATTGAATCTTCAATGCAAACCACCAAACATACTCACAGATGACCAAAATAGCTACACAAAACATCATTGAACCCATAACAATGAACCACATCACTAGAGGAATGCAATGCATTCCTGCACACTATTACTCTATCACTGAACCAACCAAAACTCAAACCTAAATATCTTGAACAAATTTAAAACACACAAGCATATGCAATCTCAAATATGATGAGCATATATATTCATAAGTACCATACTACAATTGCATGATCATCTGACACATATCCACCACAATCTGAACCAAAGACCTGACTAACAAACTATTCACCAAAACAATCATACTTCATTGAATCACAACCGTGGACCATAAAGACTATCACTAGAGGTCTCAAAATACCACAATACATCATTATTTTTTTATCTCAATTGTCTACAATCAATCTCCATACATTCACTTAAATATTCATTTAATCATTAAAAAATACCTATTTTCACTTTATTATTTATATTATATAGTTTTATAATTATTAACAGTTATTTTATTAAGATTAATTATAATTAATATTACATAAATATATTTAAAATAATATATGATCTTAAACTAATAATTTTTTTGATCGGTAACAGTATATCTTTATATTAATATTTGAGAGAAAGTGCATACTAAAATATAAAAAAATTGGGAATTAATCCCAATAATTGTCCATGAGACTTGAAAAGCTAAAACTAGCTACCTGATTGTTGCTCTGCAACTATCCAGACTATGAAAATTACTATTCCATCCCCCAAAATGGCATGCAACTATCTCAGCACTACACCTAAAATATTAACAATTGACATTAAACATTACAAAAAAAAATGGCCAACTATTGTTTTATTGAGTGAAGTGAAAAGTTCACTTCCATGAGTGTCACCTGTAATTTTTAACTTCTAAATCTTGTCACTCTTTAGATTATTCTAGACTATCCAGACTTTTGTAATGAATACCAACTTGCCCACCTCCTTGGCTTAAAAAGCCATGTTTGTCATTGTCCCATCAGTGTTTCTAATTAATATGCCCTCATTTCAAGGAGATCCAAGCTTCTCAAACTCATGAATACAATTCCTGTGTCACCTACCATTTACCCCTTGTCCATGTGTAACGTCCTGCCAAGAAACCCTAGAGGAAAAGACTAACTTAACCAAATAAAAGTGAATTTTTTTTTTTGAAAACTATTTAATAAACGTTTTAAGCTTTAGAAGGTTATGTGAAACTATAATGCACATGCGGAAGATATCTACAAAATTTACCCTAAGGTTTCTCAATGTTGATACAATCCCAACTAACAATAGTCAAAGAAATCAAGACTAATCAAGGATTACATTACTACATGAAAGCATATATATTTATAAATAACAATTAAAGTATTCCATTTAAGCCAAATACTGAATTACACATTTGCATAGCATCATAATTTTTTTTTCTAAAACTATATTCATTGAAAACCAATATTAACGATTAACATAGTATACTAGTAATGAATAATGAACATGAATATATTCAATTTCAGGGTCAATGTTTCCAATAATTGACATAGAACCTATCGTTTGAATCTCATTTCATATATATAAAGTTTGCATCATAAGTATACCATTATTACATCATGATTGCAACATTTCCATGAAGGCATGAATATACATAGGTTACATCAGATACACATAAGCACCATTGATAGATACATATTGTCGCCATCAGAAACACTGAGCTGACCAACTCCAAAGTAGCAATTGGGAACATGAGAGAAGACAATCCACACAAGACAAGAACAAAATTCTTGATGGAAGAAGGCAACTACCTCTCGACCATGTGGAACCCAAAGGTCCAACCCCCATGCTAGGAGAAAACATAAGGCCCTCAAGCAAACAAACAAGCAAAACAACACAAGGTCTAGGCAAATTTCCACTAGGTAAGGACTCAATCAAGCTTACATAGATAAAAAAACAACATGGGTTAACTCAGAAGCTACATACACAAAAACAAGATGCCAATGTACACAAGGGAAGAGTGTCATTGCATAGCTTGAGATGGGTTATCCGGGCAAGTCTCCATAGGCCCTGACCCCCATCCTGGGTTATTCTGGCAACCTCTCCCGACCCCTGGTCCCCATTCAAGTCTCATGCAAAACCAACATAAATTTCAAGAGAACAAGGTAGTGATCATGCCATTCCAGGCCTTCCCACCTCATCTTTAGCCTAAACAAGCACTCAAGCCCTGAGTAGGGCAATCATTATCTTGATTAATGTGTTAATCTACCGAACCCCCCTAGGTTCATTATTAGGTTATCACTTATTAAGAAAAACATCAAAGGGGTTATCCTCGCAACCACTTTGGGCCCCGACCCCGACTTGGAAGACACTCCCCCTTATGACACTAGAGACATAGACAGAATAAAACCCCAAGGAATAAACCACACTAGCGTTCACAGTGAGATCCATTATAATTACTTTACGACACTTGACCACATGCAACATCTTGACTGGTAGATTACAAAAACACAAATGACTAAAACAGGTCAACTCACATTGACAAAGCCACTAATGGATAATGATAAACACAAATTGACAGGTACATAAACAAATAAACACGCATCCTTCAACAAGCGTTCTCATAGAAATTACTATATATATATATATTAAAGAAATCTATAAGAAATATTAAATAAAACATTTAAACATCAAGGCATGCGTATTTCTATTTTCTTCATTAATCCAATATAACTCTCAAACAATAATTTGATGTTCAATAGTCATAATCCACCATACTAGTAAATTTCTACATGAAATATCTTTCAAGACATTGAATAAACTAGTTCTAAAGGGAATAAACAAATAAATAAATTCCAAAAGACAATTTCCACAAGATTTTTATTATATTTTTTATTTAAGAAATAAAATAAACCAATTTATATGCAATCTTTATACAAAATATTTATACCACAATTTTACAAAATTATCTATACAAAATATTTATACCAAACAATTTCACAAAATTATATATATATATTCACTAACTTTAAATATTTCACAAAATTATATATATATTCACTAACTAGCAAATGAAAAACATACAATTTATTATGGAGGTGTAAAAATTGCAATCGGCAACTCACAACAAAGTCACAAACCGTGACAGGGTACCCACGGTTGTGGGAAGGCTCCCCATATCATGGGATTTCCCCACGGCTATGGGTTGAGCCTCCACGACAGTGGGAGGAGTCCCCACAGCGTGGGATTCCCACGTCTATGGGTTGAGCCGCCCACAGCCGTGGGTTCGACTCCCCACTACCCAAACAAATCAAATAATAATAATTATTAAAAAAACAAAAAGGGGGGTATAAATGGGCACTTTTTTTTTTCTTTCTTGAAACCAGCTAAACTTGAACTTGGAGGAGCAATTTGAGACTCATCCCCTCAAAAATTGAAGATGCCCAAAGAACAACAATTGTAGTACTTTAAATCTAGTTTCCAAACTAATAAATTTTTTCAAAATTTGATAAGATTAAGGAGGTCAAATATTTCACGCACACAAAAGTGTTCCTATTTTTTTTCAGAGAAAACATAACATAGTGTCTGGAATGTGCAACAAAAAAGTTATAGTTGCATTTAGTATTTTGAAAAACCCTTTGGTAGAAATATAGTTAATAGTTAGCAATAGAAGTTGTGTATTTTTTTGTAATTTTTTGTTGAGTTTTTTTTTAATAATTTTTTGAAGTGAATGTGTCCTGAAAATCAAGTACCTGTTTGTGCGCACCACATAACTTGCACCAAAATAATAAAAAAATATTTTTTTTAAAGTGTAAAGAATGAAGTGTACAACAATAATGTATATTTTATTTCAATTTTGGACCAAGTAGTTCAAAATTTATTAAAAAAATGGTACACGTATGTTTATGAAAACTTTGGAGACATTGGTAAAAGAAATTAAAAATTAATATGTTAATGTTTAAATTTTTAAAAAATTATATGGTTAGAAATCTCAACAGACATGTGAAATTATGATGACAATTTTTAAAATACCCACTTGATAACATGTAAACCTGATGATGAGGAAGTTGAGAAATCAAATTTGAAGAAGAAAACACGCAAAAAGGAGGAAAATGAAGCCTCAACCCTACCATCCAAGGCTAATTACAAGCCATAATGTTCATGTTCATGGTTTTAATTTTAAAAAATTTGATTGAGATTTCATTTTTTTAAAGAACCCAATTGGGCTTTTATTTATTTTAAAACTCAATCGAAGTTTTTCTTCGTTAAAAGCCTAATCGGGTTACGTTCATTTATATTCATTTATGTAAACTTATGTATATATTCATATATGTGGACATACACATATTTATATATATATATATATTCATATATGTAGATATATGCATATGAATATATGTAGATATACATATATGAATATATGTATACACATATATTAATATATATATCCCTCCTCTCCCTTCCATCTCTCTCTCTATCTCTTTCTCTCTCCATGTCTCTCTCTCTCTCTCTCTCTCACGCACACACACATTCAACCTCTCTTTCTCCCTCTCTATATTTTTGTCTCTCTCAACCCCTCACTCTCTCCTTCTCTCTCTCCCTCTCTCTCTCTCTCCCACTCTCTATCTCTTTCTCTCTTTCCCCCTCTTTGAACCTCTCTCTTTCTTGAGCTCTCAACTTGAGTCTTCCTCCTCTCCCTTCCCCCTCTCTATCTCTTTCTTTCTCTTGACCCCCATCTCTCTCAATCTCTCTCTCTCAATACCCCTCTCTCTGCCTCTCTATTTGTTTGTTTGTTGGTTTGTCTATCTGTCTGTTTGTCTCTCTGTGTTTCTCTCTATCTCTCTCTCTCTCTCTCTCTCACCCCCTATCTCTCTATATATAAATATTTCACTCTCTCTCCCTCTTTACCTCCCTCTCTATCTCTTTCTCTCTATCAACCCCCCCCCCTCTCTTTCTTTCTCTCTTCCCCCCTCTCTCTCTTTGTCTATAGTGTGAAAATTTTGTATGTTTTTTTATGATAAAAAACTCGTTCGGGTTTTGGTCACTAGGGACATTTATCTCTCCCTCTTTGTATATAGTGTCAAAATCACATCATGTTTTTAATGATCTAAAAAACCTAATTAGTTTTGGGTCACTATAGACATTGCAACACTTTCCCTCTCTCTTCAAGTCTATAGTGTCAAACCCCCGATCATGTTTTTAATGATAAAAACCTGATCAGATTTTGGTCACTATAGACGCTACAACATTCCCCCCCCCCCCCCCCCCCCTCTCTCTCTCTTTGTCTATAGTGTCAAAACCTCGATTGTGTTTTTAATGATAAAAACCTGATCGGGTTTTTCTCACTATAGGTGGTTTCATAATGGCCAAAAATCATAATTTATGGTGAAGGACCCACTGCAACTATGTCTTCACCTATGATTAGACAGTGTGATTTTTTTTTTTAATATGATTTTGAATGATTGAAATGCGTAATTAGTTTGATTTTTCAATACTTTTTTGTTTCTTTAATACTTTTGATTGTCAAATTGAATAATTTTCATAGTTTTATGAAATGATTTATTTATTTAATTTGAATAATATTTACTAACCAAGAACAAGTGGTAACCAATGATCAAACAAATGTACTTAATGCAAGCCAAGATCATGCACTAATATTAACACCTTCTAGAATTATTAGTAGAAAATTAAAGTATATAATTGACATCGATGAAAATATTTTGAAGTCGATTCCCAATAAAATTTCAGAATGCACTCATTAAAGAATGGATAATAGAGTATGGAAAAATTATTTTGAGAGCTTAAATCAAATTGGAAGATACCAATTAATTTTTGAAATGATAAAAAATTGAATTTTAGAGACAATGAAAATTATTGGATTAAGATCATCTGAAAATAATAGTAAAATAAGTATAGTAAGAAATTTGTTTGATGCGTATCAACCAAGTAGTTTAGCATCACACTCCAAAGATGCACATAGAACTTGACATGTTCTTGCATTAATCATAATGAGAAAACACACTAAAAAACCTTGTTTAATACTAAAAAGAACTAAGTCGTTAAAGATAAGTAGAACAACACTACATAGGGAGGTGTGAAAAATTGAGGATCCTAACAATAATTCTCTTTGGGTATTTTTCAGGTAGACTTCCATGGAAAGACAAGGTTGTTGTTGATGCATTAAGAGAATTAATTGATTTTTTTTGGCATGACAACACAAGAGTTTCACCCAACTAAAGAGATATTGTTAGAAGGCAAATTGGATCTAGACATCATGAGCGACATTCTAAACACTTTTTGGATATAACTCAAACACAATTTTATGAGAAATTCATTCAAACCTATCCTCAAATAAGAATTAGTCAAAAGTTTTTTGAAATGACAAAACCCTTATATATTAAGATAAATAATGCACACACTACATGTTGTTGTATAATGCAAATTGAATTTTCCATGATGTTGTACCTCCAAAGTCATTAAGAGATTTTATTTCAAGTGTATTATGTCAAAGAGATGATGGCTGAAACTTTTATAAGATGATGCGTTTGAAAGGTTCATGTGCTACATGTGGTTGTTTGCAACATTTGAAAAGACATGTATACATTTAGAGAGTACACATGAAATTGGAAAGAAACTAGTCTCTTATGGAAAACACAAGTCAATCACATATAGGGTTAAATATGGAAAAGAGTTGAAGAGATGTGAGTTGGTGAGTCAAGATATACCTGTAGTAGAGTTTATGAGTATTTTTTAGGAGAAACTAGTTTATGACTACATAATGCATACATATAGAGCTTGGTTGTTGGATGGGAAATTCAAGATATGCAAGGATACATTTCCTCTCGGTACCATTATCTCTATTGTAGATTTTGTAGAGAATTATACACTACAACCTCAAAATGAAGTGTAATCCCAATATTACCACTCTCAACAAGTTACTATTTTTGTACATATAGCATTCATGCATGCACATGATAGCACAAAACATGATAGAAATATAGTAAGAGAATATCACTTCTACATAAGAGATGATTGTAGTCATTTGACAGAGTTTGTGCGAGGGTGCTTTCAAATCTACTATGGGAATTTAAGGGAAAGGAATATTAGATACAACCAACACATCATGTGGTTGGCTAAATGCACATCACAATTAAAGAATGCAAGGATATTCTATTGGTTGAGTAGGATGCATGTGAGGATTGGTGTACAACATTTTAGGAATTTTAGTGAGGTTGGACATGGAAAGGGAGAAAACGATGGTGTAGGAACATGTGTAAAAAGAGCCCTTGCTAGAGAAGAACTAAAGTATGAAGGTGGTACTAAGTTAACATATGCAAAAACCATTATGCAATGGTGTAACTCGACAATGAGACTAGGTAATCAAGGGAATTCTACTATTTCTAGATGTTTTTGGTTGATATGTGAATCTGATGTTGCAGACTATGTAAATTTTTGTACACTTACAAGATCGAGTGACTTTTCACTCATTTAGAAGATCAAATGCAAGCTCACCAATTATTTATACTAGGGAGATTGTATGTTTTTGCTCTTCATGTATGGATTTTTTGTGGGAAGAGTGTGAATTACATCAGTACATTGATGAATGGTCTTGTATACCTTTAGTTCTCATTGATACATAGAAACTTCCCAAAGCACTATAGTTGAACGAGATCAAAGTTTTCATGGATTTTGACCATGTATCTAACCTAGTGCAGCCATGTATTGTGACTTATTACTCAAGAAATAATTTTTTTACTATTTTATTTTATTTTACATTGTTTTTGGTACTAATTTACCATTGAATAAAATGTAGGTCATGTATACACGATTATTGTTGATGAAAATAATGAAGAAGGAATGAATTAATTTTTGTGCCATTGTATTGAGGCAAAAAAAAATTCACAACCACAATCATCAATTGTAACAAAAACATGGCGTAGAAAGTACCCTATCAAGAAATCTGATGTTTGGTTGTCTGAGAACATCGACACACACAAACATATTCTTCATTACTCTAACCTTCTTGTTGCAATGAAAATTCAATTGATTAAATATCGTGGTAGATCACTTGATGAGAATTTATGAAAATTTCGTGAATATGACCGTGAGGCAATACTTGACACAATTAGGGTTAGAGTTGATCCACAAGGTTCATTAGATTGAATTTGGGCCAATCACAATTATTCACTATGTTGGAAAATTATGGTCAAGAATGATTCTACAAAAGGATAGAATGATTTTAGAAATTATGTATATATCCTTTGCACAATTTTGTATATAGATGGCCATGAGCTGATTTGTACCTATTTAGAGACCAAGTTTTGTATATAGATAGCCATGAGCTGATTTGTACCTATTTAGAGGCCAAATTTGGCACGCAGATGGCTATGTGCTGATTTGTACCCATTTAGAGGCACAATTTTGTACATACATAAATCCATGAGCTAATTTGTACCTATTTAGAGGCTAAATTTTGTATATATAAATGACCAAATAAATATAAATGCATAGATTAAATTTTGTGATAATTTTTGTATCTATGATTCTTCTTGAAATTCATGCATTATAATTTTGTCAATGTGTAGTTCATGTGTTATTCTTTTGTCCATGTGTAATTCATGCATTATTATTTTTTCAATGTGTAATTCATGTGTTACTCTTTTGTCAATTTGTAATTCATGCATTATTCTTCTGTCAATGTGTAAATTTTACATGCTTCTGACGATATTTGCATTAACAGAAAAAATAAGCGTTATGGTTCTTAAGAGATAGCATCACTACGGTCACTATGGTAGGGTGTTGAACATTCAGGCAACCAAGGAAGAAAAACAGGACCATGCTCAACATAAATGTGCTTATCTGGACATGTTCATGCTAACGGATTGTGCCCAGGACGAACATACTGAAATTTACCCTATCTTGCAACTTTACATTGCACACATTTGACAATTTTGGTATCACCAGAAAAATTGTTACCCTAAGAAAATGGATTCAATTCTTGAAAATCAAAACTGAGGTTATTGTAGAGGGGCCTCACATGGCCTTTTAGGTTCAAATGAATAGATCGTATGTACCTCAGATTTCAAGAAACAACTTGTCAAATTTTGAATTTTTTTTTTTGAACTTAGAGAATGTTGGGAAAATGGTGTCTCAACCTTGCATTTACATGAGGTTACTATTTATAGTAAGTTTTAATTTGAGTATGAAATGGTGCTAAATTCTCCCTGAAGCTTCTGGTTGGCTACATAAGCATTCTGGTAAAGTTACTTCACAAGATCACAACTAGTTTTGAAGATATTAAATTTTACATTTTGGAGGTGTCCAATGAAAGGTTTAAATTTGATTTTGAGGACTTTAGAGGCCATGAAACTCCTTGAAAAGTGGGTTTAAATGGCATAGCAGTTTATGAGGCAATAGAGAACTTCGTGAGCTTTCCGATGCTTCAAACGGTTCATCAATAGGACACATGGTTCTCAAGTTATGGCCTTTGAAAGTTTGTACTCTTGAAATAGGAAATATAATATACATCAAACACATAAATGAGCTGTAAAAAAGGGAGGGATACGTCATAGGACATATAGAAGGGAGATAAGGTTGGATACACCTTATTGGGTGGTTTTAACCCATGGTTTTGTAATACTGTTTGATGATTTATTGTATTGTATCTCGTATATATGAGGTGCGTGAGATAGAGGTTGTGTGTAAGAATCTTATAGCTATTGAGTTACCTCTAATCTCTGATTAGTGGTACTCCTATGAAGAGCTTGCTCTGCAAGTATATTGTAATATGTTTTTGATTGTGGATTAATATATTGGGCGACTTTTGGAGTGGGGTTTTTTTTCCCGAAAGGGTTTTCGCCATGTAAATCATTGTGTTATGATTTGAATGTTATTATATCTATTTCTATTTTCTGTAACTGTTGTGATGATCTGTAAAATTTTTGCATTACCCTCCTCTCAAGGTTATTGTAGGAATTTGTTCCGCTACTTAACTTTCTTACAGGGAACTTAAGAGATAGTGTCGCTACAACAGGCCACTGAATGTTTTGGCAACCTAGGAAGTAAACCAAGACCATGCCCAACATAAACCTACCTACCTAGACATGTTTGTGCTAATGAATCATGCCCACGATGAATAGAATGAGATTTACCCTATCTTGCAACTTTGAATTGCATGTATCTAACAATTTTGCATCAATAAAAAATTATTGTCTTAAGAAAATGGCTTCAATTATTGAAAATAAATACCGAGGTTATTGTAGAGGGGTCTTATATGGCCCTGTAGGTTCAAACAGATCAGTTGTATGTGCCTCAAATTTCAAGAAACAACTTGTCAAAGTTTGAATTTTTTTTGAACTTAGGGAACTTAAGAGATAGCATTGCAATGGTAGGTCATTGAATGTTTAGGTGACTTGAGAAGCAAACCAAGACCATGCCCAGCATAAACCTACCTACCTAGACATGTTTGCAATGATGGATCATGTCCAAGATAAACAAAATGAAATTTACCCTATCTTGCAACTTTACATTGCATGCATTTGATGGACAATGTGATACTTGGTTCACAAAACATGCCAAAAGATAAAAATAGCATATATACTATTTATAATAGTCACGATTTTTTTCAAGATTTTGGCTACACTTTGATTATATTTAGGATGAAAATCATGTATTTTCATGGATATTATAACTTTAGAAATTAGGAATGACATTTGTTCATCTCATCCAAAAGGTAGATCTTATAAACCTTGATCAAAATAAGAGAACTTTTAATTAGTTCTAATTTTTTTGTACCTAATCATTATTTGCAGCAGTCACTAAGTTCATAAAAAATTAAATTTTTAGCAAGTGTATACCCTAAAAGTCATTGGATAATGTATTTACTTAATTTATAGTACTACCAATGTCCATTTTAAAAAAATGAAATAGCTTAGGGCATAAAAAATTCACCATACTATTGCCCCAAATAGAGAAAATGTTGATCATGTTTGGGACAACATTGTAGCTGATGCATAAACGATTTGCACAATTGCTCACTTCACCTTATGGATTTTAAATGTCCTATATGGTTATCAAGTTGATGTCAAACCTTTTATTTCCATTGGAATCAAGTATTTATTCCTACGAACACAACCAAATCAACTGAAAATGAAAGTTATACCTTGATCTTCGAAAACTTTAGAAAGTGTTCAAATCTTTGAAGCCTGTGAGAGTTTTGGAGTCTTTAATCTGATATTATATATTTTATCATATCAAAAAAGACTAATAATAACCCTTTATTCTCTAGACCATAGTTTTTAAAATAGAAAAAATATAAAGACACCTTGTATTTGTTGTTAACATAATCCATAAAGAAGCCTTCAGAACCATTGTTGGGAAACATAGTGATAATATCCTTGCAATATTAAAAGAATAAAATCATTAAATATAAAATAGAAAAACATGAAATACAAATCTATGAAATGATTTAAATCCTCAAATGAAGAGACGAACCCTTAAATCCATGTTACACAATCACCATCAATGAATTTGACTATGTCTGTCACCATAAATTACAATTTTTTCTTCTTTTATCACCAAAATCATGAACAATAAACCCCCAAATACTGAAAATTAATCATGCATGGCACAAATCCTACATGTGAGAAGCTTTAATAATGAGCAAAATGCATGAAAAAAAAGAGATACCAAACATGTATCTATAGATATAAGTTATGAAATAGAAAAATCATTAAATTCCAATTCTTCACCTCCCAAATTTCCCTTTTGTTGTGAATATTAGCATGTGGGACCATAAATGATAATCCATAAATCAATCATTTAGGACTTATAAATTTTATTAAATTATTAATGTGAAGGGGGCGACAGTTTAACTATGTTTTTTTTTTCTTTTAAGTTTTTACCATCAAACATAAGATGGAAATAAATACAAAATTAGAAATAATAATTTATTTTCCATCGTTATTTAAATTTTTGAATAAACGTTTCCCTTAAATTTGCCCAAATTTTTAAAATGTGACCAATCAAACACCAAATATTTATTTTTAGGAGATCCTAAGACCAATCAAGGGCACACATTATAAAATGAAAGCTTTCCAAGCATGCTTCAATTAGACCAAGTCTTCAAACTCAATCACACCATCAATTTAAATTTTTGAAGAATGGTAGCATGATGTCAAAGACGTAATCAATAAAATTCTCGACGTGAGCCAAAACATCCAATGAAGAAAAGTTGTATCTCTTTAAATAAGACACCTCAAGAAAAGTGTGCTAAGATCAACAACTGATAATTAGATTGACTCAATGAAATCAAATGAATGCATTTAAGAAACAAAACAAAATTTTATTGAATTTTTTTATCAAATCAAGAGGGGGTTCCCATTTTGCTAATGCAAAGTATGGGGTGTGTGTGCAAGGGGCACAACACCTCCCTCATTCTCTCCCTATCCCCATATCTATCTCTTTATATCTACCTCTCTCTCCCTTTCTCTTCTTGCATATCTCCATATCTCTCTCTTTCTCTTCCAATATATGTGTATCTCTCCCTATTTATCTCACCCTCTCGCCATCTCTATTTGGCTATCTCTAGTTCTTTTACTTCTCTCCCTCTCCCCCTCTCTATATCTCTATTTCTCTAACTCTATCTCACTATCTATTTATATCTCTCTATCTCCCCCTCTTCCTTTATAGATCTCTAAATCTCTTCCTCTCTATCTCTCCCTCTTTATTCCCATATCTTTCTATCTTTATCTTTGCCTCTGCCTCTATCTATCTATCTATTTTTTCCGTCTTCATCTCTACCTATATCTTCTTCTCTCCCCATATATCTCTAGACAGGTATCTCTCTATCCATCCATCTCTCTCCCCCTCTCTCTCTCTTTCTCCCTCTTTTTAGACCTCTATATGTATATCTTTTTTCCTCTCTCTCTATATATCTCTCCCTATCACTTCTTTCATCTACCCCTCTATCTCTATTCTCTCTACCACTATATCTCTCCCTATCTCTATATAAATTTCTATCTCTCCATCTCCCCCCCTCTATTTATTTTTCTCTTCCATATCTATCTATTCCTCTCACCTCTCTCTTTATCTCTCCATATCTCTCTCATTCTCTCTATCTTCCTCTCCCCATTCTCCATCTCTATCTCCAACTATATCTATATCTCTATATTCTTCTCTATCTCTCTTGCTCAAACATAACATGAGCCTGTTGGTAATGACACTTTATTGTCTTCCCAATTTAAAGGTTTTGTTTCAGTTATGATTGGATCCTTGTAAGTAGTTGCATAGTTCATTTGAAACTATCACTTCTCTGTTGAGACCTTTGTACACAAACAACATCATGGCCTACCACTTGACCTCATGTACTAATCAAATTTATGCTAAAAAAAGACCAGTTTTTTTTCTTAATTGACCTTCCATACCTCTTCCACATACCCATTACACTAGCATGCTTAAATCTATATAAAATACACAATAGATATCAAATTTTAAAAATAAAATTAAAATAGAAAAAATAAATATCATAAAAATAAAATGAGAAATCTGAAAGAAAGTTGCCATTTTTAATTGAATAAAGAACAATCTGATTTTTTTTGTTTTTTTCATTTACACAAGAGTTGAAAGGAAAGTTACCCTAATAATCCATAACATATCAGTTTTTACATGAGTATCTATTCATGGCCGATGATATTAAATGGCAAGAGCGTGTTCGTTAACCACACTCAATCCTCTACGGATGATTTTAACAAGCAAAACATAAATGTAACTACCGACAACTAGATTAAATTCTAATTGCTAAAAAAAAAATGTCATTAATAATATCAAAACTAAGTATTTTATTGCTATTCAGCACTGCAGTTGATGGGCTAAAATACGTCAAGTTTAAGATTTTTTGAGTCAATTGTGGGGACGTTTATAGCAAGTTCTAAAAGACCTCGTTCTATTTCAATTCTCTCTATATAATATACACAAAACCTAAGACATAAAACAGGAAGCGTACATTAGATAGAAAGTTAGCAATGGAGAATGCAGTGATGAAAGATTTTGAAATGGAAAATGCAGGTGACGAAAGATGTTGAAGAAGAAGAGGAGTTGATAGAAATGAAGAAGAATGAAGATGTAGCGATGGGCTATGCACGCATAGAAGATTTCCATTGAATCACTCTGCAGTCTACATATCTCCGTTGAAGAAGATTCGACAACATCAATGCAAAACTCATTAAAAAAACATAAAGATTCAACAACATCAATGCAAAACTCATTAAAAAAACATGAACTATATCAATATCAATATCAATGGAGACATGTAGACTGCAGAGTTATTCGATGTGGGTCACCAAAATTCTAATTCATGTGGCAAAATGTGTTTTGAGTGAGTTTCAATTAAAGTGGGTGCTGTTAAAGTTAGGGTTAGGGTTTCTTTGTATGCTTCATCAGTACTACATCACGAATTAACTTCTTTTGTAATGTAAGGAGGAACTACATTACATTCCTGCGAATGCTGAGGTCCTCCATTATTAATAAGGAAAAAGCGAAGGTTACTGCAACAAAGTCGAATTCAGAACTGTTAAATTTGTTATTAACAAAACATGGAAGTATGAGTGTTGAAGAACCAACTGAAATGGCTCAAACAATTTGGAGCAGGTAATATGGAAAGCACTTAACAAAACTAGCAATCTGCAGATAAACGTCATAGGTGCCATTTAATAACTTGTTATAATCTAGTTTTATATATGCCTTATAAGCAGTTATTTTTTTCTACTGTTTCTTTTTAACAGTACAGAAAAAATGTAAGTTGTAATATCATGCCAATTTCATTGATTCTTTGCCTTTGTTATTACCACTTTGTGTTAGAACGGACATGGTTGATCTTAGATTAATCAAACACCACCTCGACATAATAAAAGGGAATTTATTTGCTTATATTAGTTTTTTTTTAAAGTGAATTTTACATTATTTTGTAATAAATTAACAGAATTAGTGTGAAGTGTGAAGTACTTATTTAATCATAAATATTTAATGCATTTAAATTTACTATAATATGTATTGTATTTAAATAGGTATATAAGATGAATATATATTTGTATGTGTCTAAAGATAGCATATAAATGGTAAAAGGGAGTAGATCACACTACTTAAAAAGTCTAAGGGTAATTCTTATGGAGGGAGCTTCCTAAAAACATTAGTGGGCGTTGTTGAGAGGTTTTCTAAAAAAAATTCAGTGGGCATTGTGCAATTTAAGCTTAAAAGATTATGGAAGCTAGTGGTATCATGAATTTTATTACTTTTTGTTGGTGTAAATAATTATTCATCTTGGATATTATTACACCTTACTTAAGTTTACTTAGGAAATGCATTTCATAGTAGTTTGGGTATGAGACACTTATTGTTTGTGCCACATTGAGATAGTGTGTGTAGGAGAATTTCTACCTTTTATGGTGTTGATCTTGTTACTACTCTATCATATCCACTTATTGTGGAGTGATAATTCCACCTTCGGTGGGTGATCCACCTCATGTGGAATATTTTATTGTTTCTCCTATGTACTACACCTATTTCCTAACTACCCTTGTTTCTTATTGAGCCACATGTTATGTTTGTTTGCTCAAATATCCATATAGCCTTGCCTATATATGCAGACTCATATTCATTGTATGTGATGACCTATTTTTATCTATTGATGAGAATACAGTTTATTCTTGTCCTATATCTTGTCTCTCTATTTTGTACATTTCATTGAACTCTTGATCTTGGAAAAATATCACATGGTATTAGAGCTATTGCAGTGTCACTGATTCATCTTTGAGAGACATTATTGCGGCGTCAAGAGGCAGATCTAAGGAGCAACATTTTTTGGAGGCGTCCTAGACCAGAACCAACCTTGCCATTGCATTCAGGTGGCTGTTTCCATGAATTTTGAGTATAAATTCGGCCTATTTTGGTGAAAATCAAATTTCGGGCTTGGAGGAAAATTTTTGCACAATTTAGGTGGTACGGTATGAATTTTGAAAAAAAAAATTAATTTTTTTTTTCTGCAAAAAAAAAATATATTCATTATTCCATAGAAAAAAAAATTTGGAAAAGTTTTTTTGAAAAAAAATTAAAAAAATATTTTTTCTGCGGGGGTTTCCCCCCTCATTGATTGTCGTACTGCAGGTTCAATTCCCCTCTAGATTGTCGTGTACTACAGGTTGCCATGTATCTTCTCCCGCTTGTGCCATACCTTCTCTCATAGCAGTGTTGTGATCTTTCGTCCTACCACCGACCTCCTGCCGGCACTGGCCTCGTCGACCACCGACTTCCTTCTAGCACTGGCCTCCCTACCACCCAACGACACCATCTCCCTCCCGCCGATAGTCTCCACTTTTCGATGGCACCGACTCCCTCCCGCCGACCGTAACTGCTCCCGCCCGCCGACTCTTGGCCAACTCTATCGACGACCTCCCATCGTCGTAGATCGTCCAGTCATCCCGCCATGTGGAACCTGCCACACAGGCATCTATGCAAGCAACTCAGTCACCCTGCAGAGTCAGGAGTATGGTCACCTAGTTGGCACCCACTCGGCTTATAGTACGTCATCGGCCACATCATCATCCACCTCAGCATTTTCATACTGCCACGTCAGCATATCTAGCCAGTCAGATTTTGAAACGTCGGTAGTCCGTATGGTTCAGACGCCTAGTCAGCAGGGGAGGCAAAGTTTTTGCGATAGCTAGACGACCATCAAATTTAGGCTCATGACTTGCTGACATCATCATTTAGAATAAAAAGTTTTGTAGGGGCCATTGAAGTTTTTGATTTTGCAGTTCAACTTCAAATGGCCATATCTTGCTCATTTTTGCTCTTTTTTTGGTGCAATGTTTTTTGAAATGTGCTATAATTTCATGTACTTCCTCGAAGAGGCCTTATTTTATGATTTAGATAGACTAATTTTTTGTAAACCTCAGTTTTTGGTGACTGTACCTATCCAATCCCCGTTTCTACAACTTCTGGGACTTCGTTTGGGCTCATATGAACTCCTTTTCAGGTGTTGTGTTTTTCAAAAGTGCATAATTTTTTTTCTACTATCATAATATGTTATCAGTTTGCAGCAATTTAGGGTAGAAATTGTACTTTCAGCATATGGTCCTTTTTGGCCAATTTGGCACTTGTATTGCATAGATCTATCTTGCTGGTCTTTTGCATTGGATCTCTCAGCCTATTGGGGACGTTGTAAGAGAAAATCAAAAGTTCACCTTTTCATTGTTTGCAAGTGGCCTATTGTACATGTGCTACATATAAAGTGCCAAAATCATCATTTTTTGGGGGGTACTTTGATTGAATTTGGGGGGTGTCTCTTGTGCTTTTGTGCTCTTCTGTTCCTTCCTTTTTGCTTCTATGGGTTCTTCTAAGTTTCCTCTCTTAACTCCTCATAATTATGCTACTTGGAAAATTGATGCATGAAGTAAACTTATGGAAAAGGGACTAACTCATTATATTGATGGAACTATTATTGCTCCCACTGATCTTATGGCTAATCTTGTTGGTCACTTGGATTGACTCACTAAAAATATCGTGGCAATTGGTACCTTAAGAAGGTATGTATCAAAGATCTCATTTTTCATATTGAGAAATGTACTCTAATCAAGGATGTTTGGCAAAAGTTTCAAGACTTGTACGGTCAAGTTGATGAGATTAGGGGATATTAGATTGATAGTGATCTCACCATGTTAGATCCCAAGAAATTTGATATTATACAAGATTATGTCAATAAGGAAAAAGAGTTGAGGGCACAACTCAAGGATTGTGGCATTGATAAGAAGGATACTCAATTGATCTTCAATGTGATGGGCAAACTTCCACAAGAATATGCAACATTTGTTTCCGGTTTCCAAATCCATAGGATGACAATGGGTTCAAGCTACACAATGCCTACATTTGATATTTTTTTTGAAATGTTGATGATGGAACAAACTAAGTTGATAAGCATGGGCATTCTTAAGGCTTCTAGGTCTCAAGCATTAGTGGCAAATCAAGGGAACAAAGGAAATCAAGGAAAAGACAATTAAAACAAGAAGAAATGACAATCAAAGCCTAAGGACAAAGCACCATTTTCTCCACAAGGAGATTCATCCTCTTCCAAGAGGGACAATTCACCAAAGAGGGAGAGACCTACTTGTGCCTATTGTAAAAACTTTGGTCATGAGGAGCGTCGTTGCCATTCTAAGAAGATTGATGAGCTCACACACATCCTTAAAATGTACAACATTGATTTGCCTAATGCCTGCAAGAAGGATGATTCATCAACTTCTACTTCCTCACAATCAAAAGGAAAAGGGCAAGCATTCATGGCTTCTACAAGTGGGAAGACTCACTTTTTTGGGACAAGAAAAGGAAAATCTCTTTATGCTACTACAAGTCATGATTTAGGGGGATGGCTTCTAGATTCAGGGGCTTCTCATCATATGGCATCTTCGCAGTCTATGTTCTCTACATTTGAGCCTTGCACCATGCCACATATTTTGATGGGCAATCATACATACATGCATGTGATTGGGAAATGATCTATTTCCATTGGGGATAAGTCCTTTAATGATGTGTTGTGTGTACCCCATTTGACAAACAATCTCCTTTCCATATATCAAATCACACATGGCGCAACTAAGAGAATTATGGAGTTCACACTTGAGTCAGTTTTCATTAGAGACTTGGACACTAGAGCTATCATTGCATTTGGGGTGGTTTATAATGCATCTCGGTTATACTCCTTTACAGATTTTGTTGATGATGATGATTTCACATATGATGATTCTACACATGATGATCACACTTCTTGTGATGATTCAGATTTTGAGGATAACTTTGGGTACTTGAACTTGGGGTTCTCACATGTGACCCCATTCTTGAGCCTTGTATTTCATCTCCTCCTATTGATATCACATCACCTATTGCACCCGATGATGCAGATAGTGCAACATTTTTGCCTTCATGTGATTCAGTGCAGCAGGATATTCATTGTCTTCTAGCTTCAAATTCATGGGATGAGTACTTGACAAACATTACAGGTTTGTTTGTGGAATCCTACATGGCAGATTTGGGAGACATCATTGATGATATTCATCTTCTCTTTGATGAAGATGGCCCTTCTTCGATTGTTGCGAGGGCACACTCTAAACCTCTTGTTCATTCTCTACATGATCATCCTTTTGAGGTTGACATGATTGTGGATACTTATGTACAACAATTGGAGGAGGTCTCTTTATGCTCAGAGGAGACATGTGAGTCTTTGGACATTGTTCTACATTCATCTCCACTAGATCTTGGAGTACCTTTTTCAGTAGCGTGGAACAGTTTACCATCTTTGGGAGGGGTATCTTTCAACATCGACATGGGTACACTTAAGAAGTTTTTAGAGACTTCATTCATCATGAGTTTTTTTCATACATCTTTCCTTCATGATTCGGGAGACTTCATGGATACACCTTTGGTTTTGTTTCTTCCTAAGGGGAGGAATGTTGATTGACGTTCGTGGAGCAGTTTCTTCATACATCATCAAGCTTTTATCATTGGTGCAGATTCCACATTGAGGGGGGGATTCCTTGCTTCTTTTCTTCTCTCATATGGGGGGGACCATTTCCTCACATACTTCTATGAGAGTTCTCTTGTATAGCTTTCGTCTCTCTTTGGGGGAGGGTTTTTTCCCACTGGTTTTTTCTCTCTTTCCTCTCTTTGTGAGAGATTTCATTACATTGGTTTGCATGCATTTACATTTGTACATGGGTACCTAACATGGCCTCGTAGCCGGGACCCATCTTGCATTGCTTACTTGCATTGTAGACTTAAGTGCATTCCTCTAAGTTGCACTTGAGGGGAGTGTTGGTGTAAATAATTATTCATCTTGGATATTATTACATCTTACTTAAGTTTACTTAGGAAATGCATTTCATAGTAGTTTGGGTATGAGACACTTGGGTGTTTGTGCCACATTGGGATAGTCTGTGTAGGAGAATTTTCACCTTTTATGGTGTTGATCTCGTTACTACTCTATCATATCCACTTATTGTGGAGTGATAATTCCACCTTCGGTGGGTGATCCACCTCATGTGGAATATTTTATTGTTTCTCCTACCTACCACACCTATTTCCTGCCTACCCTTGTTTCTTATTGAGCCACATGTCATGTTTGTGTGCTCACATATCCATATAGCCTTGCCTATATATGCAGGCTCATATTCATTGTATGTAACGACCTTTTTTAATCTATTGATGAGAATACAGTTTATTCTTGTCCTATATCTTGTCTCTCTATTTTGTACATTTCATTGAACTCTTGATCTTGGCAAAATCTCACAGTTTTAATTATCACATTCAATTCAATAGAATAAATAAATATGAAATATTAAATAAATAGGTAAAAATTTGAAATATTTCAAATGATTGACAAGTGGTAGAAAAGAAAGTATTGTAAGGAGAAGATATAAAAAACCATTAAGTATGAAAATTAGAAAGTTGTATTTGTTGTATTTTAATCAATATATTTAAGAAGTTGTATTTGTTGTATTTTAATCAATATATTTAAGAAGTAATTTATATTAAGTGATGTTCCATTTCACTTGCTAGCATATGTGTGATTCAATATCATTTCTCAATTAAATTCTATTTTTTTATTTGTAATGATGAGCATTACTCAACCTAGTGAGTTGGGAATGTGTGGATGCATGTTATTATGTTTCTTGCATATATCAGAAAGCCACCTAAAGATATAGTGATGCCAATAGAGATGTATAAATAGTTTGCAGCCACATCTATATACTTACACAACAAGATAACTCATATCTTCTACTTGCTCTCTTTTAAATTGCAATATCATTACAATGATGGAATTATGATGCTATAAGTAGATCTCAATAGAAAACTCATATATCTTTTACTCACTTTCTTTAAAGTTGAAATGCCATGGAGTGCATGACATCCACACTCAGTATTGTCCAGTTATTTGAGGAAGATAGAATTAACTAGACTGTGAGGCTCTCAATCAAAATCAATACCCATAGACTGTTAGTCTCGTGAACCTAACTAACAGTGAGCCTCTTAGTCAAAATCAATACCCATAGACTATTAGTCTTGTGAACGTCATTAAAAAATTTCATTCATTTATTCCATTGATTGATTTATGATGTTACAAGAAAGTCTTAACATGATATTAGATGGATTTGAGAAGAACTGTACAATCTTTGATGCAAAACTAACTAAATTTTGAATGAAGACAGTGGTTTGTGTGATTTTATAACATCTAATTCAAAAGAGGGTTTCGATGGTATAGGAAAGATAGTGTGAGATGTTAGTGAGGAGAAGTGTCATACCCAGGCTATGTGGCCATTTTTCACTTTTGGATTGTATATGACATTGAACTGTATGCATTGACTAGCTATTTTTTTCTAAAAACCTAAATATGAGACTTCAAATTATTAATAAATAGTAAAGAATTATGGTAGGCAATATATATTATATAGTATTTATTGTAGCTGTGGTCGGAAGCCACAGACCTACTAAATAACATTAAGCTTGTGATTATATTGATAATATAATTATTATATTATTAGTTGTGAGATAATATAATTATATTATTAATTGTGATAATAATAACTATAGTTATAATTATTAATAATATAATAATATATTAATACTATATTAATATATAATCATTAATATTTAATTATTTAATCTTATAATGAAGTATGGTGTCCCTTGGTGGAAGGGCACATCTTGGATATATATTATGAGATGTGTGATCTCATTGATGAGCCGAAGGTAATAATAAAAAAAAAAAATAAGGCAATACCCAGGACTTCAACATGGTATCAGAGCGGGTTCTATACCAGGTTTGTATTCGAAAATGAAGAAACATATAGAGAGTGTATTCGAGTAATCATATTATTATGGTTTAGAGTTGGATCTAAGTACCTATATGCAACAAAAAATCCATACCTCTAAGACCGCCATGAGAAGCCACCATGAATGTTATCTGGTGGATTTCACGTGCTATAAGCCACCCCGGAACGACAGGTCAACACAGAGCTAAGCATATAATTTCAAGCCAAGCAGAAGCCCATGGACTTGGAGTGTTTGGATTCCCAATGGAAAATATACGTGCGCTCTAGGCTGGGGGAAGAAACCAGTGTTTGTGGCTCATTTTTTCAAGGAAGGAATGTCAGAGACATTGCTGGAGGAAGCGCAGGAAGAAATGGAGGAAAGTTTCGGCGCCGTTCTTGACTATCTGTTCGCCAAGACAAACGTGAAAGCGGTTGAGATCGACATTCTGATTGACGATGTCTCCACATTTTTCCAAATTTCAAAAGAGGAATGCAGCTATAGGTAGGTTAGCCAGAAGACTCCAGGATGAGGAAGTTGCTACGCGTGAGAAGGCGAGAACAACAAAGTATTCTGGCATAGATTCCGTCGAAGAAGTCCTACTGGGCATGATCCAAATTGTGAAAAAAAACGACGAATTTGCTAGCTATATTCTATTGGATTCCATAGGAAATGGAATTTACACATATTTTATTCCAGAGTCTGTATAGACGGGAGATGTTGCAGAGGTATTCTGGAGCTTTGTGTGCAAAACATTTGTGGGCCATGTTGTAGAATTAATAGCAAATCGGATTCAAATAAATATATCGTTGATGAAGACAAAAAGAAAGAGCGAGAAGAATTTTATGATGGCCACTTCCATTTGTTAAGATGAAGACCAACGGACATCATTGCCTTCCCTCCAAAACTGTGTCTCTTCAGTTTCTGGTGTAGTTGGAAGTTTATTTAAAGCTGTTGTTGTATCATTGTAAAATTTAATTTGTTGATATAATAAAAGACCTTTGTTCTCAATGTGGATGTAGGCTAAGTTTGTGGAACCACGATAAAATCTGGTGTTTAGTCTTTGTGCTCTGTTTTTCATCTTTTTTATTTCTGCAAACTGTATTTGTTTATCTTCTATCTTTTACAATTGGTATCAGAGTTGGGTGCAGAGCTGTTTGAAAATTTGGTAATTGAATTTCTTGAAGATGGAGGATTTGAAGGTGCAAAAATTTTCCGAAAAGAATTTCGGGATATGGAAGATTTAGATGGAATCTTTGCTGATCAAGCAAGACCTTAAACTTGCGCTTGAAAGAAAATCAAAGGATCCTTCTACCATGAAAGACGAAGATTGGGAGAGTCTTGATGAAAAAGCCAAGGCAACAATTTTTCTTTCGCTGAATGAAAATGTTCTGTTGCAGAGGAGAAAACTACAAAAGAAGTTTGGGACAAACTGATAAAAACATATGCTATGGCGTCTATTGCAAATAAAGTCTTCATCATGAAGAAACTTTATAAAATCAAGATGAAGGAAGGTTGCGCAATGGCGAACCATATTAATGAATTCAACACTTTGATCAGCCAAGCGAATTCGGTTGGAATGACTCAAGACGATAAAAATAAAGTTGTTCTTCTCTTATGCTCTCTACCAAATAGCTGGGATGGAGTTGTGACAGCCATAAGCACTACTACATCAAGCTCCAAGAAGTTGGCCTTTGATGAAGCTTCAGCCACTCTTCTCTCCAAAGATTTAAGGAGGAAGAATGATGAGCCCTCATCTGGTGATGCTCTCACAATGGTGAGCACCGAAAATAGAGGAAGAAGCCAATATAGAGGCAGAAATAATAACTATCGGAGGTCCAAATCAGCTAGAAGATCACAATCCAGATAAAGAGAAGGCGGTTGTTGGTTTTATGGGAAGGCTGGTCATGTCAAGAAAGATTGTAGAAAGTACAAGAAGGCACAAGACAAAGTATTGGAAAATGAAGCAAACATAGTCCATGATAAAGATGATGGGATTCTAGTACTAGCTACAACTAATACAAAATCTGATTCGTGGGTAATTGATTCTGACGCCTCTTTTCATGCTTCCTCTCTCACAGATGCATTCACAAATTATCAAGAAGGCAATTTTGAAGAAGTATACTTGGGCGACAACAAAGCTTGTAAAATTATTGGGAAAGGTGATGTTGTCTTGTATCTAGATGGAGGAGCCAAATTATTGCTCAAAGATGTTGGATATGTTCCTCAATTAAAGAGAAATATGATTTCAGTTAGCCAATTATATACACAAGGATTTAAAACCAAACTCACAGACACATGGAAAATAGCCATAGGTTCCTTAGCTATTGCAAAAGGAGACAAGATGGGTAATCTCTACATTGTGAAAACCATTGATGAGGTGGGAGTTGCTATGACACTTGTGGGAAGCGATGTAGCCCTTTGGCATCAACGGTTAGGTCACATGAGCAAGAAAGGCCTTGAGGTGATGCTCAACCGTGACCAACTTCCGGGTCTACAATCAGCAAATTTAGAGTTTTGTGAACATTGTCTTTATGGGAAGCAAATACGGGTTAGCTTTTGTCTTTATGGGAAGCAAATACGGGTTAGCTTCTTGAAGAATGGACACGACATGAAGACAACACCGCTGGAATTGGCGCACTCAGATGTCTTCGGACCTACGGAGGTAACCTCTTATGGAGGCTCAAACTATTTTGTTACTTTCCTAGATGATTGTACTAGAAAAGTTTGGATTTATATGATGTCTCGTTAATCTGAAGTGTTTTCAAAATTCAAAATTTTCAAAGCACTTGTTGAAAACCAAAGTGGTCACAAAATAAAGTGTTTAAAAACGGATAATGGAGGTGAATTTTGTTCCTTGGGTTTGATAAATTTTGTGCAGATCATGGCATTAGAAGAATTACAATTGTTTCGTTCACCCCTCAAGAGAATGGGGCAGTGGAAAGGCTCAACTGAACTATCCTTGAGAAAGCACAGTGCATGCTCTCAAATGCTGGTTTAAGAAAGGAGTTTTGGGTTGAGGCTTGTAATATAGCTGTGTATCTAATCAACTGGAGTCCTTCATCACGGTTGAATTTCAGTATTCTAGAAGATGAATGGTTAGGAAAATGGATTTCATATTCACACATCCGAGTTTTTGGATGTGAAGCCTATGTTCATGTCCCTAAAGAAAAGAGGACAAAGCTGGATTTTAAATCACAGCGAGGCATCTTCGTAGGCTATGACGAAGATCAATTTGGTTTAAGACTTTGGGATCCCGTTGGAAAGAAAATAGTCCATAGCAGAGATGTTGTCTTTAATGAGACAGTATTTCCAAGATTGGAGAAACATGACAATTCAAATAATGAATACATACATTTGCTAGATTTATGTAATAATGGTGATTCTGTAAGATATTTGACACCCCCTGTTTCTCCTACCTCTGTGTTATCTTCAACCCCTACCTTTTCTTCATCCCAATCGATGATGGAGTTTTCTCCAGATAATGACACCGGTAGGGAAGTGATTTCAAATATTAATCCCTACGTAGCACAGGCTCAACAACCTAAGCATACACTCAATGGCACGGTGATTGAAAACCTTACAACTCATATTGCACAAAATCTGCAAGATGGTATTTTGACCGACATTGTGGAAGGTTCGGGTGCCACTCCAGCTGCTCCACATCCCTTTCTATGCACTCCCCAGTGCTCTTCCCAGTCAACGCAAACCGTCTCACACCGCCCCTTGGAATTGTAGTCATATACGCAGCCACATACTTGCTGCGATTCCACTCATAGAGGAAGCGGTGGCAATTCTGTTCGAAATAATTCTTCTGTTCATCACACTTTAGCCGGTTTGGATACTACATTGTGGCATGATGGTCTGTCTTTAGTGCAGCAACAGTCTTTGTTCAATACACAACCTACAAGTTATTCCCCTGTCTATGACTCACAGCTTGGTATGCAACCATCTATTGACTCTCCTATTTGTAGTATTGACCAACATATGTGCAAAAGTAGTGGTGATAATGGTCATAATGATGAAAACATTGGGGTGCAGAAAGGTGGTGTCTCCTCTGATAAAAGGAATTCACCATCTGAAAAAATACCAAGAACATAGTGATGGGGATATAAGAGAAAAAGACCCAGCTGATGTTAAAATTGATTTACGGAATGTCAAAAGATCAAGTAGACAAAGAAAGATTCCATCCAAAATTTCTGATTATGAACTTCTCTTCGTTGAAGAGGCAGAGCCCACTTTATTGCTCTTTGAATATAAAAAACCTTCAAATTTTCAAGCAACTATGAAGGATGAAATTTGGGATAAATGGCAGGGTGCTATGCAAGAAGAAATGAGTTCGATTGAAGCTAATAACACATGGGATTTGGTTGTCCTTCCACCAAATTGAAAACCACTTAAGAACAAGTGGGTATATAAATTGAAAGAAGAAGGGGAAGGTAAGAAGCGTTAGAAAGCCAGGTTGGTGGTAAAGGGTTATGCTCAAGAAAAGGGGATCGATTTCACTGAAATATTCTCTCCAGTTGTGAAGATGACATCAATCCGAACTATTTTAGGACTTGCAGCTGTATGGGACCTTGAGTTGGAACAACTTGATGTGAAGACAACGTTTCTACATGGAGACATTAATGAAGAATTGTACATGAATTAGCCTCAAGGATTTGTGCAAAAAGGACATGAACATCTCTATTGTCAACTAAAACGTAGCTTGTATGGGCTCAAACAAGCCCCGAGGTAGTGGTATGTTAAGTTCGATTCTTTCATGATTGAACATAACTTCATAAGATGTGAATCTAATCCGTGTATCTACTACAATAAACTTTTGAATGGTGAATTCGTCATTCTTCTTCTCCATGTTGATGATATGTTGGTAGCTGGTACAAGTTCTAGAATTGTTGGTGAGTTAAAAACTAAATCGGCAAGTAAATTTTCTATGAAGGATTTAGGGGCAGCCAAGAAGATTCTTGGCATGACGATCACCCGAGATAGAGAGAAGAAGGAGATCACTTTGTCAGAAAAGGAATACATTGACAAAGTAGTTGATCATTTTGGTATCACTGATGCCAATATTGTTTCTACCCCACTTGCCACTCATTTTCAGTTATCTTCTGATTTATGCCCAAAAACACAAGAAGACAAGGATTTCATGGAAGGAATTCCTTACAAATCAGAAGTTGGTAGCATTATGTATGCTATGGTTTCTACACGTCCTGACATTGCTCATGCGACGAGAGTTGTGAGTAGATTCATGAGCAATCCTAGGAAGATTCATTGGGAAGTGGTTAAGTGGATATTGAGGTACCTAAAAGGAACTTCAGATTATGCATTATGCTTTGGTGGCAACAATGTTTAGTTACAAGGTTTCACGGATTTGGATCTTGCCAGAGATTTAGACAAATGAAGGTCTACTACTGGTTATGTTTTCATGTTTGTTGGAGCTGCCATTAGTTGGACCTCTAGGTTGCAACATTCTATTGCCCTTTCTCCTGCAGAGGCTGGGTATTTGGCTCTTTCTGAAGGTGCGAGAGAAATGATCTGGTTGCAACGATTGTTTGGTGAAATGAAGTACCAACAAAGCGACTATGTTATGTTTTGTGGTAGTTGCAGCACCATTTTTATGGCTCATAACCATTCCTCTCAGTGATTTTCTAAACATATTGATGTGCATACCCATTTTGTTTGTCATAAGGTTGAAGAAGGCAAGTTGAAGGTTGTTAAAATTGACACAAATGTCAACCCGACAGATATCTTTACTAAAAGTGTGTCCAAGGAGAAGTTCGAAAGTGCTAGGACTTCTCTTGGGCTCGTAAAGAAGAAGTAAATCAGTAGGAAGAGCAAGGGAATGATTGATCAATAGCAGCATCCGTTAGCTATCAGGTGGGAGATTGTTAAGATGAAGACCAACGAACATCATTACCTTCCCTCCAAAACTATCTCTTCAGTTTTTGGTGTAGTTGGAAGCTTATTTAAAGCTGTTGCTGTATCATTGTAAAATTTAATCTGTTGATATAATAAAAGACCTCTGTTCTCAGTGTGGAACCATGATAAAATCTAATGTTTAGTCTTTGTGCTCTATTTTTCATCTTTTTTATTTCTGCAAACTGTATTTGTTTATCTTCTATTTCTCTAGTATCTCTCGCGTGGTCAATCCGATATCATATACAAGCCACTCTTGCATGATTTCTCTATTAATTAGGTTGGAATGATTCTAAAACATGCTGAGGAGAAAGCGATGGGGGACCCAGACAGTTTTAGCGAGATGCTAAAACTTAACGCCATGTGGAGGTGCTACGATGACAAGGGTAAGTACGATGTCCTTAACAAACTTCTACGAGGGAACTAATAAGTTTTTCATGCTCGGCGGCTACCTCTTCCGGGTCGACGGCTACACCATGCTCTTGTCCAACAAACTAGGTGACCGGCGGTGAGCCAAACTGCGGCTTGTGCACAAAGTTTGCACAAACGCCACTGCTAATGACGAGGTTCACAATCCCTGGTTGAATGATACTTTACTTACGGGTCCTATATTGTCTCAAACTAATCACTTTACAATAATCTGATATATTGTTACAACTCCAATTTAATTGTAAAATGATAGAGAATTATATAGACCCTGTAAATGACATATGGTGTCTACAGAGAATAGCATGTAAGTCGCAACAAATGGCATCACGCAGAAATCATAACACAAATCCAAAATGTTTTCGGAGGTGGCACAATCTTATAACTATTGATAAGTGATGCTGCTCTAGCATGCAGCTCCATGTAACTCCAGTTTGGACATGAAGCTATCCATTCATCACCATGCATAAGCTATTTTTAGTTAATACTTTTTTTTTTGTTTATTCATGCAAATAAAGCATGTACTCCAGCATGCATGAATCCTTAGGACTATTTTTAGTTTTTCTTTTTGCATGAGTTTGTTTTTAGTAAATAAAGCATGTTGTGCATGCACTTATTGTATTCTTAATTTAGGGAGTAGTTTGCTTTTTTTAGTTTGAGAGCCTTAGTAGCTTTCCATGCAAAGCTAGGAATATATTTAGAACTGCAGTTATTATTTATTCTTCTAGACTGCAAATTCTTTATATATACAGCCTCTATGTAATTTTTTAATTAAGCTTCAATAAAGATATTGGTGTTTTTCTTCATTTTGCTGTTATTGTTTGCTAATCAGTTGGTTCAGAGAGGATAGGTCAGGTTCAAAATTCTACAAGTGGTATCAGAGCAGGTAAAATTGTTTTGGGTTAAAGTTTTATTGTTGGAATTTCGCCAAAGTTAATCATGTCGAATTCTAACCATATGCCCGTTCCAGAATTTGATGGGAATGATTATGATTATTGGTGCATTAAGATGCTGACCTTTTTGATTGGAAAAGATTTGTGGGAGATTATTGAATCAGGTTATGAAGAGCCAACTAATTGGAATGCCCTTACAGCCAATGAAAGAACAACAAGAAAGGAAGCAAGGAAAAAGAATGCTCAAGCTTTGTTTCACATTCAGATAGCTCTTGATAAGAGCTTATTTCCAAGAATATCAGGAGCAACAACTGCCAAAGATGCCTGGAAGACTCTACAAGAAGCTTACCAGGGTAGTGATCAAGTTAAAGTGGTCAAGCTTTAGAAATTGAAGCGAGAGTTCAAGAATTTGAAGATGCAAGAAGTTGAAAGTATAAGTGATTATTGTGTCAGAGTCAAAGATGTGGTCAATAAAATGGCTACACTTGGGGAAATTGTAAGCAATGAAGTTTTGATAAAAAAAGGTGTTGAGATCTTTGACACCCAGATGGAATCATGTAGCAATAATCATAGAAGAAAGCAAGGATTTGACAAAACTACAGTTTGATCAACTGGTTGGATCCCTGATGTCTCATGAAGAAAGATTGAAAGATTCTTTTGAAAGTGTAGAGAAAGCTTTTTCCTCTAAATTGCTAATCACAAAAAATGAAGATGCAAGCAACAGTAGTGCCAAAATCAATCAAAGTCAAGGTAAAGGGCAAAGCCAAAATTCTTCAAGAGGTAGAGGAAGAGGTGGCTCAAGAGGAAGTGGTGGTTTTAGAGGAAGAGGTAGAGACAGATTTGATAAGAGAAATGTTCAATGTTACCATTGTAATAGGTATGGCCACTTTGAAAGAGAATGCAAAGTGCTAACTATGCTCAAGAAAGTAGTGACAATCCTCTTGATCACTTATTTTTTATCTTATGCCAAGGGTGAAAATACTAGTAAAGATGTTTGGTACCTAGATTCCGGATGCTCTAACCATATGACAAGGAATGAGAAGTTGTTCTCAATAAAGGATGGAAGTTTGAAATCCAAGATCTAGCTTGGTGATGATAAATCATTGGAGGTTGCTGCCAAAGGAACTATGGAGGTCCAAACAAAAGAAGGTATAAAGAGTATTCATGATATTTATTATACTCCACAATTGAAGCACAATTTGTTAAGTGTTGGGCAACTATGTGAGAAAAATTATAAAGTAGTCTTTGAGAATAAGACTTGTACTATCTATGATAAGAATAAGGATAATAGGGTGATCACTGTTGTTCCTATGACAAGAAATAGGATGTTCCCCTTGAGGTTTGGTGAACATAACAACAGTTTGGCAAATATGGCTTATGAGGATTCAAGTTCATTATGGCATCTCAGGTATGGGCATTTAAATTTTCATAGTTTGAAGTTTCTAACCTCACATGCATTAGTTTCTGGTTTGCCCAAGGTTGAGGAACACAAGGAGGTTTGTGAAGGTTGTGCTAAAGGAAAGCATGCAAGAGAAAAGTTTCCAAAGGGCAATGCATGGAGGCCTCATCACCCACTTCAACTTGTTCATTCAGATATATGTGGTCCTATGCAAACTAAGAGTTTGGGTAAGTCATCATATTTCATCACTTTTATTGATGATTACTCACGAAATTGTTGGGTATATTTTTTAAAGGCCAAAGATGAAGCCTTGGATACATTCAAGAAGTTTAAAGCCCTTGTGGAAAATGAGAAAGGGTGCAAGATCAAATGTTTAAGGACTGATCGTGGAGGAGAATTTTGCTCAAAGGCTTTCCAAAATTATTGTGATTTTAATGGCATCAAGAGGCAACTTATTATTGCATACACACTTCAACAGAATGGAGTAGCTGAAAGGAAGAATCGTATTGTGGTTGAAATGGCAAGGTGCATGTTACAAACCAAGGGATTGAGCAATTCTTATTGGGGAGATGGAGTTGCTACAGCAGTGTACATCCTCAATCATAGCCCCACCAGTATAGTAGAAAAGATGACTCCTTATGAAGCTTGGTATGGTAAAAGGCCTAATGTTAATCATTTCAAAGTTTTTGGGTTGTTTGGCTTATGTGCATGTACCAGATCAGAATAGACAGAAGTTAGATGCAAAGAGTGAGTCATGTATTTTTATTGGGTATAGTGAGAAAAGCAAGGCTTATAGATTGTATAATCCCCTCACTAACAAGCTTATTGTCTCAAGAGATGTGATTTTTGATGAAGGGGGAGTTTATGGTCATAAAAAAGGCCATTTTGAGAAGCCAAAATCTATTTTGAATGATGATATAATTGCTGATATTGATCATGAGCAGCCAACTAATGTTTCTATATCTAGTGGTTTAACTCCACCAAGCAACCCTTCATCAAGTTCTTTAGTACCAAGTTCAAGTCCAGCTTCTTCTCCAAGTTCTACAAGGAAAGTAAGGAGATTGAGTGATATCTACTAGAGGAGTGGAAATCAAGTACATGAAGAAAACCCAGTAGGTGAAACAATGAATTTTGCTTTATTAGCCAAGGCTGATTTTGAACCATCATGTTTTGAAGATGCATGTACTAATGAGGTTTGGGTGAAAGCCATGGAAGAAGAGATGGATTCCATTCACAGGAATGACACTTGGGAATTAACAGAACTTCCACATGACAAAAAAAGGATTGGCACCAAATGGGTTTACAAGACCAAATTTAACAGTGATGGGAGTGTTGAAAGACACAAAGTGAGATTAGTTGCTAAAGGCTTCACACAAAAGTATGGAATTGATTATGAAGAGACATTTGCACTAGTAGCAAGACAAGAGACCATAAGAATGCTGATTTCATTAGCAGCTCAAAAGAAGTGGAGCATACATCATATGGACGTGAAAAGTGCCTTCTTGAATGGGTACTTAGAAGAGGAAGTATATGTGGAGCAGCCTCGAGGTTTTGAAGTGGAAGGAAAAGATAATTATGTCTACAAGTTGAAGAAATCTTTGTATGGCCTCAAGCAAGCACCAAGAGCATGGTATGCCAGGATTGATGGATACTTTCAGGAGAATGGCTTCTAGAGAAGTAAGAGTGATCCTACCCTATACTACAAACAAGAAGGTACTGATATTCTCATCATAAGTTTGTATGTTGATGATATTTTGTATATGGGTAGTAGTTCTAAGATGAAAGATGAATTCAAAGCTGCTATGATGAAAGAATTTGAGATGAAAGATCTTGGTTTAATGAAATATTTTCTAGGAATGGAGGTTTATCAAAGTAAGGATGAGATTTTCATTTGTCAAACAAAGTATGCATAGGATATGCTGAAGAAATTTAATATGACTGATTGTAACCCTGCCTCCACTCCAAGTGCTCATGGAGATTTGTTATGTAGAGATGATGGTGCTGATTTAGTTGATGAGACAACTTACAAAAGTATTGTGGGGAGCTTGATGTTTCTAATCCACACGAGGCCTGATATTGCCTATTCAGTTTCACTTGTTTCAAGGTATATGACAAATCCATCTGAAATACATATGAAGGCAGCCAAGAGGATTTTGAGGTATGTGAAAGGGAATTTAAGTTTTGGTATTCATTACTACTCTTCTGAAAAGTTCAATCTAGTAGGCTTTAGTGATTCAGATTGGGGAGGTAGTATGGATGACCGTAAATCTACATCTGGAAATTGTTTTTCTTTTGGTTCTAGTTTAATTACGTGGAGCTCAAAAAAGCAAAGTATTGCTGTCCTCTCATCTACAGAAGTGGAGTATGTTGCAATTACCTTAGCAGGTACACAAGCTCTTTGGCTCAAAAAAGTTTTGGAAGAAATTGGAGAAAAACAAATTCAGCCTACAGTAATTTATTGTGACAATGTGAGTGCCATCAAGTTAGCTAAGAATCCGGTTCATCACAGCAGAACTAAGCATTTTGATTTGAAATATCACTTCATACAAGATTTGGTGCAAAAGAAGGATGTCGAATTGAAGCACATCAACACCAAGGATCAGCTAGCAGATATATTCACCAAAGCGGTTGCGAAAGCTCAGTTTATAGCACTACGAGATAAGATTGTTAGCCCTCTTAGCATCAAGGGGGAGTATGTTGATAAGTGATGTTGCTCTAGCATGCAACTCCATGTAACTCTAGTTTGGACATGAAGCTATCCATTCATCACCATGCATAAGCTATTTTAGTTAATAGTTTTTTTTTTGTTTATTTATGCAAATAAAGCATGTACTCCAGCATGCATGAATCCTTAGGACTATTTTTAGTTTTTCTTTTTGCATGAGTTTGTTTTTAGTAAATAAAGCATGTTGTGCATGCACTTATTGTATTCTTAATTTAGGCAGTAGTTTGCTTTTTTTAGTTTGAGAGCCTTAGTAGCTTTCCATGCAAAGCTAGGAATATATTTAGAACTGCAGTTATTATTTATTCTTCTAGACTACAAATTCTTTATATATACAGCCTCTATGTAATTTTTTAATTAAGCTTCAATAAAGATATTGGTGTTTTTCTTCATTTTGTTGTTATTGTTTGCTAATCAGTTGGTTCAGAGAGGATAGGTCAGGTTCAAAATTCTACAATAACACAAAAATATAGAGATCACAACACATGATACAAAAATTAATATCAGCTGTTGCGGTTGATAATGCTATCAACCATTACAGAACAATGGTTGAACATAGTGCTGAGAATTATCATTTAGCAGTGATCTAAACTCAGTCATCGATAAGAAAGACAAAATAATACTTATTGATCACTATATTTGTAAACATTGAATGTGTTTTCACATGAAGAAAAGCCACAGTGATGATTATAATTGTTGTATACATTAATATGTAAACAACTAGAATATGGGCGTAATCATGGCAATAAATCGACTCCAATACTAACTGTATATCGAACTAGCATGCAAGTCAAAATGTTATCCAAGTCAACTATTTATGGTCGTGGATGAAGAACAATGGCGCAACGTAGAAAATACAAACAATTTGTGTTGACCTTGTTCAACACATAAGAAGATCCAATAAACGGGAGCAGACTTTACACCGTGTTGAAGGCGAATGATTTGGTTAACTAATAATTGGTGAAGCCCGATAGGCTTACACTCCTGCTTCGGGCAAGTCTACGCTCCTCTTGGCTCTCACAAGAAAATCTGAATAGGACGGATTAGAGAGCATAAAGATGATGAGAGATTGCATTCAAGGAAGGAAAATCTTGATAATTGCTTCCATTTCTTTGAAGAGGAAGAATCAGCATTTAGAGGGAGTCTAACAAACTTATAAAACCGAGATGGTCAGGAGATTGATGTTAGTACTTCAAGCTTCAAAGGGAGTGGCTAGAGGATCTACTTTATTTCCAAGGATATTGGTCATATTGTTTTAGAGGGAGTAGACCATGTCGAGATGGTTTCTCTAGTGATCAAGAAATTGTAGCAGCTACAGGAATCTATGAGTCATGAGATAGAGTTCCATGTGATATCCCTGGATGGATGGATACTTGGTGGGATTGGGAGTCACCAAGGGTGATGCAAACCTTCAAGACAAGCTTGGAGATATGGAAGAATGAAGCTTTAATTGAGAGGGAGGTTCAACATTAGTGATCTTTTGTGATTTGATAATACATTTCTCTTTGAGAGAGACTTGAGGTGAAAGTCCTTATTTCCATCCTCTAATATGGTTCATGGTGGATGTCATGTGTGTGACTCCATGACTTCTTTGGTTCAGTGCTTGTTGAGCCCCTGTGAACATTATTGAGAGGTGATGATTGCACAATGATGAACACTTGTACTTTTGATCATTATTGTAAGGTGGCAATCTTGCAATATTGCTTGACCATACCATCATGATGAATATCATGAGATGTGATCTTTGTGGATAAGCCATGATGGTTGATAATACATAAAGAGATATTCATGTTGGATATTATGTGACGTAATATATGTGGAGATGCCATGAAATAATATCCTTAAATTCCATAATGGTGGATATCATGTGAAGTGATATCTGTGGACAAGCCATAATGGTGGATATTGCATTATGTGGTTATGGTGGATATCATGTGACGTAATATCCGTGGATATGCCATAACCTCTAATATTACAGTGAGGTGATATCTTTGTCTCACACAATAAATGGAGCTATTGTGTTTAGTACAAGGTGTTATTACTTATTGAAGGATAGTAGGATTCCTCTCTAGCTAAGAGGAAGAGTTGATTTTATTGTAGCCGTGGTCGTAATCCACAGGGCTACTAAATAGCACTAAGCTTGTGATTATATTGATAATATAATTATTATATTATTAGTTGTAAGATAATATAATTATATTATGTTATAATATAATTATATTATTAATTGTGATAATAATAACTATAGTTATAAATATTAATAATATAATAATATATTAATATTATATTAATATATAATCATGAATATTTAATTATTTAATCTTATAATGAGGTATGGTGTCCCTTGGTGGAAGGGCACCTCTTGCATATATATTATGAGATGTGTGATCTCATTGATGAGCTGAAGATAATAATAATAATAATAAATAAATAAAATAAGGCAATACCTGGGACTTCAACAATATTACTGTATATTATTTTAGAATTTTTACTAATTTATCATTATTTTCTAAATTTTAATATAATCGATATTAAGGAATTCAATTTCTTTTTGTGTACCAAAGAAAGAAGAGTTTGGGTAATTGAATGTTAAATCAACCATCTCATAATAAGCATTTGAAAGAAACATTTAAAGAAATTTTTGATATCAGTGAACATTAAAGATGAAGTTGGGAAGGGATAAATATTAATCAAGGGAAGGAAAAAGTACAAGTAAAAAGAAAAAAAACCATGATAGTAAGATAGGTAATGAAATGTAGTTATTGTAAGAAGTATAAGATGTCAGGGCCATAGAATAGAGGAGATGAATTATTTTGATATTTAATATTTTTTCTAAAACGTCAAATGAAAGACATTGAAATTAACAAACCATCATTAAAAAAATGATATGATAGGTAGGAGTGGCCGTCAAATTCTAGGCTTGACCACAAGCATCTCATTGCCATGATAAAATAAAAGGAAACTTATTGCTGATATTAGATTTTTTTCTCACAATTTCATTTCTTTTTTTATATTTTAATTAGTAGTGAAATTCACATTATTTTCATTATAACTTAATTCAAAACCATCATGAACTAGAACAGAAAAACTCTAGCAACTTTATTGAAACAATTTTGCTCTTTTTTTAATGTAATAGACATCAATTCATTACATTCCAATCCTTATTCCTTAAATAATAACATAAAAGAGAAGTAACTATATTCCAATTTACAAGGCCCTTTATGTTATAAATATATTAATAATGGAATGAGTCTTTTAACCACATTCCAAGCATCAATTTGAAAGCATGTTAATGGAAAAAGAAACACTCTTGAGCCTTCCAAACATGGCATCATCAAGTCATTGCATGGATCTAGCCATATTTGAAGAAAGGAACAACCAACATAACCCATTTTTTTTAGCCTTTCAAAAATGACATCATGAGAGAACCAACATAACCCATTTCTTTTAAACACAAGAGAACACTTTTAAATTAAAAAGATTGCTATAACCTCATTAAGTTGTTCAAGAGTTTCAAGGTCCTTGCGTAAACCACAACACAAAATAAAGTGCACACATGAAAAGTATTAGTCAAATACCAAAAAAAAATTCTCCATGAAACAACCATTTTCACACTATTTAACAAATATATTTATAAAATTTTCTACTTACAATAAAAAAGATCTAAATATGATAACTAGAGTTAGGAAGACTTACCTTTCTAAATCAATTCTAGAGGTAAGCCTCCTTAATTCTCCATACAAATTTCCTCTCAGATCCATGTCTACTTTCCCAACTTGTTGATCTCTCTTCCCACATTCAAAAAAATCAAGCAAATAAGAATGTACACAAAACCTTCTTACCTTTAGCCACAAAAGAATAAATAGACAAAATTATCTAATGTGAATGTGACATTTGTCACTTTCACATTTCATATTCCTAAACAACCTTATCTTCTTATGAGTCATGAAAATTGAGAGATCTTTCTCCCAAAAAAGACCTTCATGCGTCCATCCTAATGGGCGAGTCATGGGGGTGGTTGTCCATCCTCAAACCAACCTAAAACAACTTCAAATTTCATCACAAACTTTAAATGCTAGTGAAAAGGATTTAAAATGCACTCATAGGATAAAATATATTATTTAAAACATACCTAAACCTTAGGTACACACCTAGGGTTCTTGAAAACATGAAAATAATACAATTAAAAACATTTAAAATTAAATTTTTTTAAAGTCAATTACAATAAGATTTGAAATTAACAAAGCTAAAAATTTCTCATGAAAGCACAAGGATTTAAACGTTAAATAAAAATTTCAAATAACTAAACTACAAATATCAAAGAGACAAAAATACAACATTTGAACTCTTTTTAACACACCATGATTGGTGAATCTCGCTTTTCTCTCATTGGCACTAAAATCTTACACATAAAGCACCACAACACTATATCATAAATATTAGTATAGTTAAGACATCCAAAATAAATTTCTTTGTTAACTTGGTCTAATTAAATTCGCATTAAAATTATTAACAGTATTGCACTTATTTTAACAATTCAATACAACCATAGGAAAATGAATTCAAACAAACTCAATTCTATCCTTTACTTAATCTACCTCATCTACCTAATTATTGTCTGGCTAGTAATCCCAATTGAATTGCCTTTTCAAAAGTTTCCTTGAATGATGACGCCTCTATTCTCTCTAGGGGTGTCTCCTCATCAAGAGCCAAGAATAAATGCATTAGTAAGAATCATTGATCTAAGTTCATCACATATAGTTTCTCATTCTATTTCAACTAAATTTTACTTCATTGATATCATGTGTAATTAATTTCTAGGCACCAATCATCATACTCAATTCTTAATTCAATTTATATTCAATATACTATTATATACACATAAACCTTCAATATGTAGTTAGAATCTAAAATTCTACAACCTAATCCACTTGAATCAATAACATTATTTGGGCAAACAATATAGTTTTATAACTAATAATTTGGTTCAATGATTTATTAAAATTATAAAATTTATTTACAATAGCTTTTAAGCTTCCAAATTTATTGTTTTTGATTAAGATGATCGAGTTTTACAGGGACTGAAACCCAAAGTCAAAGAGCAATACAAAAAAAAATCAGTCCCTACGGAGTCTAGAACCAATGACAAAACAACCACAGAAATAGGGGCCAAGCCCACACAGCAAAAAAACAAAATAGAAATAGAGAAAACCTAAAACACACTAAACTAGAGATTGCACTAGCTCCTAATTCTTTTGGACCATACTCTTGTTGATGCCCTCGAGCTCATCCATGATGAACCTAGAGGTACTCTTCTCCTAGTTCCTACTTCTAGTCCTCGTATAGGGGCCAATAGTGGTTTGAGGTCTCGTATCCTGCAAGTTTGGCTCCTAGATTTTCTTCTTTTGTTTGGTGTCTGAGGGTGGAATACTGGTGGTGGATTGAGCTCTTTGATTTGCAATTATCATATTGACCTTTTAAGACCCTGAGCACTGTTATTCATGGCTTCCTTACTAATATCAACCAGATTATTTAGATTTCCCTTAATCTCTTCCAAGCTTATTTCCAATTGATCAATCCTTGATTCATTATCCATTTTCATGATCTTCACATCTTCTATAAGTTTCTGTGTCATTTGGAGAATTTATCAGTTTTGCTTGGCATGGGCGTCAAAGTATCAATGATTCCCTTAATCTCCTTATTGACCCAAAGAAAGCAATTCTCCTTGCTTTTGACAGAGCTTTTAAGGTTATTTCCAAAATCAGTCTTTTTGGGTATCCCCCAATTCCCCCTATTCAACGTTAATGGGGATGTACAACTTTATTTTCTTCTCCTTTCATTTGGATTCCCTAGTTTTTCAAATTTTGGACTTTTCGTATTTGGTGGGCTAGAACTCTATAAAATGGGGTTAGGGGTTTTATATTTACTCGTAGACCATCTAGGATGTTTGTTTCTTCAGCTGCTACCAGTGCTAGGTCTAATATTTGTTGGGGGACCTCCTCTTGAGAAGGACGGTATTCCGAATCACCTAAGACATTGAGTTCTCACCAATCCATTGTCATACCAGACTCTGCATTGTCCATCTCCGCATCAGACACATAATGTACATCAAGGTTGGTCAGGGAATTGGAGGATTTAACTATCGGGGAGGGTTTAACCCCATGATCCTTAGTATATTCCATGATGAGCATGATTAAACCCTCATGCAAAATAGAGTTGTCACTATTTTTGGCATGATTCACAAGGCTATTTTCAAGAGAAGATAACAAATAGAAAGGCAGAGAAATTCTTTAGTTATGCCTAAAATGGTTTAATATCATAAAGTGGTAAGACAAAATACTGGCATAGCGGTCATCAAGAGTAATTTACCTCATAATCACTTCGACCATCTCTACCCAAAGTGATTGCAGGTCCTTTCTATTATAGTCATCGTCCTTCATCTTTCGCACCCTTTTTCTCTTGCTTTCTTTGTCAAAGACAGATGCAATGAATTCTTTCGCCACCTTCCCCTCTCTATAAAACTTCATGCCTTCCATCTGCAATCCAGTTATCTCTGAAATGAAGGTTTCATCAATTCTAAACTCTGCTCCAAAATACAGGAGGATGCGTTCCTCCCAACTGTTTATAAAATCCTCTTGTCACTTTTGGGTCATTTCCATGAAGACTCTCGAGATACGACACAAGGCCTCCATCAGTAAGCTATGTCCATAGCTCTTTGTTCTTTCCCATTTATCATAGGAAGTAGGCTCCTATCTATTTTTGTCGCCCCCCCCCCCCCCAATAAGCAATTTGCCTCTACAACTATGGACGATTGTACCAAACCCAAACCAGATACAAAAGAAGGCTCTAGAAATTCTCATTTTGAATTTTGAACTCAAATCCCATGAAAGGTTTTTATTCATTTGGTAGTATGTCATCATTAATGTAATAAGAATGGCCAATGCATTCAACATCCTTCCTCGCCAGTTCACACAATTATATCAGGAAATTTTCCTTTCCCGTCTACCACCTTATGTCTACACAATCCAAACCAATGTTTTCCAAGTGGTCTACTAGCATGTTACCTTCCTAATGAATGTGGGAAATTTATAAATCATCCAATTTTGCAATAATGATGTGGCATTCCTAAATTAAATGCTTGATGGTCTAGCTTGGCTCGGTTTGTTTACTCACAAACCTGATGATATTTAGAGAATCGCTCTCAAGCTAGACTTTTTCGAACCCTTCTCTGATAGCCATGCATAACCCAATGTAAGAAGCTGTAGCCTCGATTCATTGGTTTGTCTGGGTGCCAAATGGGAGTGCATTTCTCACTTTATTATTAAGGAGAAATAGAAAGGATAATTAAGCACCCTTGAAATGCACCAACTTGATCCAAGGCACATCGCACCTAACCAATTTCATACGAAATATAGCATAGTTCATTTAAATTTGATATGTTTTCAATGACCAATAAAGATTGAGTCAAGTTAAATTATAGTAGTTTTCCAACTATATTAGTTTGTTTGTTTTAAGTCAGTTATTCTAATCCTAAAAATTAAACAACTAAATACACTTCAAATTTCTTTCACTAGAAAAATATTGCAACAATATTTTTCCAGTAGTTTATTATATTTCTACTCAAAGAATTTAATATTCAACAAACCTAGTAAATATGGATTTTGAAATAAATTAAAAAGCAATATATGACAAGATAAAATAGTCTATTGAAAGAACTCACCCACTTTGTAGGGTTGAAAAATTAATTTGATTCACCATTCACATCTAATTCAATTCTAGATTTAAATAGGGATTCAAAAGACACATCTTGCATTAAAATCAAGCAATATAGATGTTAAAATATTGTTAGAATTTGTAAAATAGATGGAAACTAAGGATACTAGTGTAGAAGATAGATTAAAAAATATATAAATATAATTGATTTATAAAATTCAAGTCTAGAATTACATAAATAGTATCCAAGATAGTATAATGTAAATGATTAAGAATTAGAATATCATTATGGGAGCAAAATCCTGAAGCTACACGAATAAATAAATGTTTAAAGTTTTAGACATCAGACCAAATAATGATATTTTCTAATATTAACTATAATAAAATGTAAACCTCATGATATGTTGGAGATCTTAGTGTTGTTAAAGGTATTCTTTATATATACCACTTTTAAAAATTCTAAATATATCATTTAATAAATTTTTTAATTTTAAAAATTAACAAAACAATACTTTTTATTATTTAATTTCATATTTAATATAAAAATTAAAAATATTTTCAATTAAGATATTTGAAAATAAATAAAACAAACATTGAATTTAGCTTATCCTATCTTGTACAGCCTATTAACAACCTCTATTTCCATAGCTTCTTTTACATAAAGATAAAAGAATAATAATTATAAGTAACTAATAATAATACATTTGTATACTTAAATTAATGTAAATTAGGAAATAGATATCAAATTAAAAAAAAAAAAAAAAAATTTAAAGTGGAGAAAGTAAATTTAAAAAAAAAAAAAAAAAAATTGAAAATCTGGATGAAAAAATGTGTCATTTTTAATTGGATAAGGAAGAAATTAACAATCTTATTCTTTTTGTTTTTCTCATTTAAACAATAGTCTACAATAAATTTTATTTTATCATTTTATTAAATTAAGAAGAAAATAACAGTCTTATCCTTCTTAACCATAGTACTATTGTAGAGTTAGAATTGCAGTACATATTGCATAATAATACATAATATATCAGTTTTTACGTGAACATCTTTATGGCCGAAGATATTAAATGGCAATAGCGTGTTGGTTAATCACACTCAAATCCTCTACCGATGATTTTAGCAAGCAAAACATAAATGTAACTACCAACAACTAGATTAAATTCTAATTGCTAAAAAAAAATGCCACTAAAAAGATTATAGCTAAATATTTTATTGCTATTGGCACTGCTTTTACTGCAGTTGAAGGGCTATAATAAATCAAGTTTAAGATTTTTTTGAGTCAATTGTGGGGACATTTATAGCAAGTTTCTAAAAGACCTCATTCTGTCACCTAATTTTAATCCACCGAATGTTTCAATCCCCTCTATATAATATACACAAAAGTGGATAGATTTGGAAATAGAGGAATGAATAGAAATGAAGAAGAAGAAGATGTAGCGATGGGCTAAAGAATTTCCATTGAATCACTCTACAGTCTACATATCTCCATTGAAATTGATACACACCATGTTTTTTTAATGAGTTTTGCAGTGTTGAGGTTGAATCCTCTTCAACGGATATATCTAGACTGCAGAGTAATTCGATGTGGGTTATAACATTCAAATTCATCATTTGAGTAAGATTCAATTCAGGTGAGTAATGTTCAAGTTAGGGTTCAGCCTGATCTTTTGTTTCCTTTCCCTTGAATATCTGCTCTATTGTGTTATTTCTGTAATTATGAATATATAGGGAGCATTTTTTTTTCTACAAATTAAAATAATTTTGAACTAATTTTATATATGCAATTGATATGCCACCTAGAAAGCAAGAGAGAAAAAACAGATTTGTGTGAGAGATAATCCCTTTCTTAGACTCTAATGATGATGGCCACATCTGATAAGAGCCATTAATTAATTATGATTTCAGATATAGTAAGTAAAAGAAATAAAAAAATAGCTATACAATGTTTTAAAATTTTAATCTCAATAATAGTCTAATTTAAAGACACTATGGAAGTGAATTTCAGTTTTAAATGAAAATATCTAACTAGCAATGGTATTTTGGTGTGCAATGGGTATGCCAAAGAATTGTGAAAGATTAATTAGGGATTTTTTTTGTGTATTTTGCATACAACTATTGAATGTGTAGGATCAATTGCTAGGATCTTTAAAAAATGATGTTGTGTGTGCACCCAAGGTCTAAATCTAGAAGTGATAGCTTAAAATCAACTATGCATCTTGTTAGAGGAATTCAAACATGACTAAAACAAAAATCTGAATCAAGAAGATAACTACATTTTGTTACCAAATCAACTATGTTAGAAGGATTCAAACATGACAAACAAAACTTTGAATCATGAAGATAACTACATTTTATTACCAATTTAGGATTATGTTATGTTTACAATAGGTGGAGAGATATAGGCAGAGAGGGGAGGAGGGTAAAGGAGAGAAGTAGAGAGGTATAAAAGGAGGGAGTGATAGCAAGAGAGGGATAGGAAGAGGGAGGGAGAGGGGTAGATAGGGATAGAAATGAGAAATAGAGAAATAAATATAACTTGGAAAAGATTGAGGGTGAGAGAGAAATATATAAAATGGGAGAGATGGAAGGAGACAAGAAAAGGGAGAGGAAAAAATAGAGATAGAAAGAGGGAGACAATATAGAAAGGGAGATATGGTAGGAGAGAGGAAGGGGGAGAAGGAGAAATAGAGATAGAAAGAGGGAGACAATGAGAAGGGGGGGATGAAGAGATAATGAGATATAGATAGAGAGGGAGAGGGAGAGATGGGAAGATATAACAAGAGGGAGAAAGAGAGAGATAAAGGAGGTAATGGAGAGAAAGGAGAGATAGAAATAGAGATATGGAGGGAGAAACAAGGAGTGTGTGTGAGAGATATGGAGGGAGAAACAAGGAGTATGTTGAAAATGTGAGACATGTTGAGATAGAGGTAGGGAGGAGTAATGTTAAGGAGTGTGTGAGTGAGAAAGTGAAAGATAGATAGATGATAGAAGAAATAAAGAGATATAGAAAGAGAGAGAGACATAGATAGATGGAGAGAGAGGGAGAGATGAAGAGACAGAGAGAGATAAAGATAGAAAGAGGGAGTGATAGAGAGAGATGTGGAGATGGAGAGGAAGAGGGAGAGAGGAAGAGAGAGAGAGGAGAGATAAGTTAAATGTATTATATATATTAAAATAAAAAACTCAATATATAGCCATTCTACAATAAATTAAAATTTTAATAAGATAAATAATCATTAATTAGTTTTATTCTCACAATTTTAATTATTATTTGCAATTTCATAAAAAGATATAAATAATTAAAAATAAATTTTAAAATTACATCTAAATTAAAAATTAAAATGGAATAAAATAAATGCAAAGTCAAAATATGTGAAATTATAAATATTAATAAAAATAAAAATTTTAAAAAAATTATATTCAATAATAAATATTTTAAACTGAAAAAAAAATTAGATAAAATATTAAACTATTTTTTTAATTTATTAGAATTGAAATATGAAGAAAATATGTACCTAAAAAATATAATTAATAGATTATAAACCCTAAGATTTATCATACCTTGAATGTAGCTAGTTAGGGTATGTATTTAAATCCGATCTTTGCATATTGTATTGTGTGTAATAACTTAACTTCTTGTGTGCATCTTGGGCTAGAATTGAACCATAATTAAGTATTATAAGGGTTATGGTTAGAATTATTAATGTTTTAATATCAATTTATAAATTTGACATTAATAATTAAAAAAAATTACTTCTATGTGGGATTAAGGATTTATTGGATTTAAAATTATTAATCAAATCATTACAATAATTTTAAAGCTTACAATTAATTTTAAATTTATAATAAATTGTAATATTTATACAAATAAATTAAATTTAAAAATATATCTCTAATAGCTAATTATAATTTTAGAATAAATTAAAGACTATACTCTAAATTTAAAAGTAACTTTCTATTCTATCTTATTCTTTATTGCATCCAAATCATTTCATATTTGAATTTTTAAAATATTACAACAATAAAAAAAATTTAAATAATCATATATATATATATATATATATATATATATATATATATTGTCAATACTCTTGATATTCCCTAGTAAGCAAGATGAAAATTGATAGCAAATAATTTGAATTATTATTGTCTTCTAACTATGATTTTGAATGTGTTTACTATGTGCAAGAAATACTTAGAAGGAAATGGGGATTTATTATTAGATATAGATATTTTTATGAGGGTTATTATTGTGGGTCCTTAATGGGAATTTTTGAGTCAAATTCCATGTTTTAATTACAAAAATAGACCCCCAAGGTCTATACCCATGAGGTGGGGGTCTATTGGGCATACAATAAAGACCCTAGGACTTTATTTCACCCTCCAAAAATCCTCATTAAGATGAGTGACGAATTTGAAGGATAGATGAGATGAGGGTGCCCAGTCCATCCCTCATACCTCATTTATGAGGGAAGACTTTGGGAAATGGGGTGTACTAATTGTTGTCCCCTATTAAATGAGGAAAAGATCTCATGGAGGAGGAGGATGGGAAGGTGACAAATGTTACTTCCACATCCAAGCCTTCCAAGTTAATCTCCCTTATATTGATTTTTGAAGGGGGAATGGGTTGTTACCCACTTCAAATTTTGGAGAACTCTAGTAGCATTTTGCAAAAAAAAAAGATAGATTGGAGAGGAGGAAGGAGCCTTTGCATGGAGATATGGAGGTCAATTATGCATGGAATTAGAGAGATAAGTCATCACTACTCCCTCTAACCTTCTTGCTTATGTGTTGTAAGATTGATATAGCTTTAGAAGGTCCATCTCTAATTTGATAGAAATAAAAGCTAATATGGGAGGTTTAGTGGTATATTTAGATCTAAGTGAATTTAGGAGTGGTTGCGTGAAAATTTGGGTATTATATTATCCTTGGTCATTTTGTGCCATATAAGAAGAATACATGAATTTCATATGGGTCTATAATAGTATTCTTGCTTGAGGGTATGGCTAGAGCCTATGAGGCTTCATGGTGCCTTTACAGTAGGGTAGAGAGCAAGTTTTTGGTAGTTCTTTCCATTAGAATACATCTAATGATGACTATATGTTTATTTTAAAAAAATGTTAATTTGAAAGGTACATTATGATGTTTTGGCTAAGAAGCTTGTTAAGTAATAGAAAAGAAGGTTCCATTAGTGTTTTGTTTTCTAGTATATACCTAAGTGATTGAAGATTTTATGATTGTTTTCAAAGAGAAATTTAAGGATGTCTCTGTTCTGGAATGTGAAGCCGAATGGTCACATGACCATTCACATTCCTCATCTCTCTTATGCTATGATGTTCTTTGATTGTGAGCTTGATTATCGAATCATACTTATTACTTGAGCATTCTCAGCATAAACCCTAAGTCAATAATTTATTGGATCCCCTCATAAAGCCAAATAACAGATACCCTGAGGAAATTCGAATATGTGTGCATACAAAGACCATGACTCCTAATAGGAACCGTGCCCTCTCTTGGTAAGTGCCAACAGAAACTTTGAGGCTAAGTACTATTTTTCTTCAGTTGGTCATTGTAGGCAAAGAGCTGCGAGTACAAGTGAACCTGGCTGAATAGAAAAGGAAGTGGATTCAACAAATAGAAACATTACGGAATGATATTATACTTCACTAGCCAAACTCCTTAATGGCTGAAGGAGTCGGGCTCACTCTTAGACGCCCATATTTTCCAGTAATTTGTGCTTCATAATATTAATGTAACCAGTGGTTTGTTATATTTTATAAAAGACAAAAAAAAAAAAAAAAGGATACATTGAAACCATACATAAACTCATGCCACCTCTAGTCAAGGGTAGTATCAATCAGACTATATATAATGCCTGTCAATGAGTACTTCACAGGGAATGGCATCTTTAATCTCTCTGGTCTGGTTATTAAATAGAGCAAGGTACATCACCACAACCACCTGCTCAATCCCTTTGTGCATCTTCTGTTGAAAATTTAATTGAGGATATCAAGAAGGCATGGGACTTCACATGTGCAAAATTTGTATTGACGGTAGGACATCTTACATCCATTCCTCATTAATGCATTGGGTAGAACAATCTCAACTATCACTCTCTAGTTCTGCAATACATGTACCAATCAGTGAAGTAACAACAATTCTGTTGACAAAATATTCAAATCAATACCGCAGCCAAATGTAATGAGATTTGAGTTTTGCCAACAATCTTAAGTTACTTATTTCCAGCAATTAATGCAAATTTGATGGTAATAAAGTAAATATATAAATAGAAATACAGAAAAGAATACACCAATACCTTTGTAGAGAGTGAGGAAAGAATATTTTAATTCATATTGAAAACAGAATACTCGAGAAAGTAAAAATAAATATATATCTATAGGAATTTCCAAATAAATGTACACCTCACGCTGCACGCCTGCTTATCTATGAGAAAAAAAAGAAGAAGAAAAAAAGATTAAAAGAAAATACTCCAAATTTTAAAAAAATGTCGCATGAATATAGAGGTCTATATCAAATAGATGAAAGAAGTGAGAGGGAGAGATAGATATAGAGAGGAAAAGAGATATGTTCATATAGAGGTCTAAAATGAGAGAGGAGAGAGAGATGGATGGATAGAAGGAGGCATGTCTACAGATATAAGGGAGAGGAGAAGATATAGGTAGATAGGAAGATAGAGCGAGAGAGGAAGAGGGAAAATAGATAGAGATATATAGAGAGAGGTAAACAGAGATAGAAATATGGAAAGATAGAAAGATAGGGGGATATAGAGGAAGAGATAGAGAGAGATCTATAAAGGAAGAGGGAGAGATAGATATAATTAGATGGAAATATAGAGTGAGAGATATAGACATATAAGGACATATAGAGAGAGGGGGAGAGATAAAGAGATTGGCAAACAAAGAGATCTAGGGATAGACAAATAGAGATGGAAAGAGGGTGAGAGAAATAGGGGGAGATAGAGGGAGAGATGCACATATATTGGAAGAGAAATAGAGAGATGTAGAGATATACATGAAGAGAAAGAGAGAGACTAATAGAGATAAAGAGGTGGATATAGGGATAGATAATGAATAAGGGAGGGAGATACTTGGAGAAATAGAAGGGAAATTAGAGAGAAAGAGGTATAAGAGGCAGGGAGCAACTATCTACCACTACAAACCAGTTAGAGAGGGGGGGTGGGAATATAGATAAATAGAGAAGGATAAGAAGATATAGAGATATATGTATAGGAAGAGATAGAAAGTGGAGTGAGTGAGTGAGAGAGATAGAGAACAAGATAGATAGAGTGAATAAGAGAGAGAGGTAGAGATAATGATATATATAAACAAAGGGGAAGAGAAATGTATGGAGATAGAGATAGAGGCACCAAGAGTGAGAGAGAAAAAAGGCGACAAAGACAAGTAATAAACAAAAAAAATTAGACCTTAGGAAGAGGAAGATCGATAAGGAGGGGGGAAAATAGAGAGATAAAATTGATAGAGATAGGGAGGGAGAAATAGGGAGTGTATGTGTATACATTTAAAAAATAGTAGAAGTAGAGAGATATTAAAAGAGGGCGTAATGTGGAGAGAGGAAGAGAGAGTGAGATAAGTTAGAAAGAGGTAGAGAGGGATATATAGTGATAGAAAGATATGAGTATGGATCTAGAAAGGAGAGAGAGGATATATAAATTGTACAATATAAATGTGGCGAGAGAGAGAGAGAGAGAGAGAGAGAGAGAGAGAGAGAGAGAGAGAAAGAGAGAGAGAGAGAGAGAGGTAGACATAGAGATAGAAAGAGGGATACACTTAGAGAGAGGGAGATAGAAAGATAAAGATATAGGAAGTGAAATGTGAAGAGGTAGAGAGGGATAGAGAGAGAGAGTAGGAGAGATGAAGGAAGAGGACTTTATAAAATCTAGCGATAGAGAGAGATAGAGATAGAGATAGAAAGGGAGAGGAAGAAATAGGGAGTATGTGTTTGCATGAGTGAGAGAGATATAGAGATAGAGATAAGGAAGGAGAAATATGGAATGTGTGTGAATGAAAGAGATATAGAGATATATATCTAGAGGGAGAAAAATATATAAATAGAAATAGTGAGGGAGAGAGGGAGAAAGAGGACATAGAAGTAGAGATATATAAAAAGAGGGAGTGAGAGGGAGATATATATAGTGGGAATGATAGATGGGGAAATGAGAGAGATACAAGGAGAGCTAAGGAGATATAGATAGCCTAGAGAGAGATATAGATGGAGATAATAATCAAATGACATGTTGCCCTTACTATAACTCTCCAAGGACACAATCATCCTTTAATTATTGGTATGAAACGACTAATAAATATTTATTTTCTCTCTCTTTCTCTCTTGTTCTAAATGTTTAATTTAGGTTTTAAATTGGAATTTATTTTATTATATAAATTAAAATAAATTTTGAATATTTAATTACTCTACAATAAACAAAATTGCAATAATACAAAAATACATGTTAGATTAATTTTAATATCTTTTAATTATTATTTATAATTCCATAAGAAGACAAAGAATTAAAATTAAATTTTAACTTAATAAATAAATAATATTAATATTGAGAAAAAAAAGTAGAAGAATCAAAATAAATTTTAAAAAAATAGAATAATTAATAAAAGAAGGTCAAGGGGAAATCCAGGGAAAGATGGGATCGGGATTGCAATTAGAGATAACTTGGGTAATCTCTTGGCTTTGAAATATGCAAGTATTCAACCAGATACGAACAATGTGGTTGAAGCTACCGCTTTGTTGAATGGGCTAGTCATGGCAAGAAGACTGGGGTTTAGGGATATTCATGTAGAAGGGGATTCATCCATTATCATTAATGCTTGTATCAAAGGGCATGCTTTCAATCGTCGCAATTCTTATATACTAAAACAAGCATGGTCATTGTTGGACTCATTTGAAGAATGTTACATTTCTCATACCTACAGAGAAGGTAATAAATTGGCAGATTTTTTGGCTAATATGGGGCGTGATCAAGTACTCCTTGACTCCTTGGCTTCAGATATAAACATTTCAGAATTCCCCTAGCTAGTAAAGATTGTTAATGAAGACAAGACTTTTTCACATGCGAATGTACAAAAGATATGATTATTTGGTATGTGTGGCACGATGTTGAGGCTCGCGGGGCATGATGGTTAGCTCCTCCAGTACGACATTCATAGTGAAGGTCAAGGTATTTTCATGATGTCATTTCTCATAATGGGATGTTATTATGGGGCTTCTTTTTATTGTAATGCTTAATATCCCCTTCCTTTTTATTAGAGCCCATTATGTATATTCAAGGGTTTATATAAAATTTGTAATTAAAATAGATACAATATGCTTTAGTGGTTGGGGTAGATGCATATTGATGGCATCATGTAATCCTTTTTTGATGCCTTGGATATTGTTAATAGTATCAGATTCAGACTATAGACTAGGGCTCTCCTTTGGGATTTTATCTATATGTTTGTACTTGAGTAAGGATATAGGGTTTTCTTCACTATTTCTTTCCCTATTGAGCTCTTGAACCAGTTATTATATTAATATATTATTAGTGGCTTGACACTTTTGCCAAAAAATAAATAAATAAAGAAGGTAACATTAAAAATATTATCATCAAAGAAAATAGTTGCCTTCTTTTATTATTTATAAAAATAAAAAATAATAATAACTAGAAATTGCACCATGGTGTGCAATGGGTACACCAAAGAGTTGTGGAAGCTCAACTAGGATACATCTTGGTGCATATTTTGTATACATTTATGTATTACATGACATCAGTTGGTACACAATTCAACAAATGATGTTGTTTGTACAAAAAAAAATTGTAGAGAAATGATAGCTTCAAATAAGCTATTCATCCATTTACAAGTATCCAAACAATACTAAAAAAAACCCTCAAAAATAGGATGATAACCAAGTTCCATTACCAATAGGCTCGTGTTATATTTGCAATAGAGATAGATGAGAATGGGGGAGAGATGGGTATAGAAAGAGGAAGGAATAGGGAAAGGGGGAGAGTGGGGGGGGAAGAAAGAATGAGAGAGGGAGATATAGAAAGAATATAAAGATGTTAAGTCATATATATAGAGAGAGAGAGAGGTAGAGTGATGGAGAGATATAAAGGGTAGAGAGAGACATATATATAATGAGATAGAGATAGAGGGATATATGGAAGAATAAATATAGATATGCAAAAAGAAATAGATATAGTCTAGGAATAAGGGAGGAGGGAGAGGGAGAGGGATGGATAGATGAGAGAGGGAGACATATGTAGAGATAGAGGTGGAGAGAAAAGGATAGAGGTAAAGGTGAAGATAGAGGGAGAGAGGAAGAGGGATATACACACACACATAGATGATCTCTATATATATTTTTATATATGTACATATATATATATATATATATATATATATATATATATATATATATACACATATATGTGTGTGTGTGTGTGTGTGTGTGTGTGTGCTAGCAAAGGTTGTTGAATCGGTCTTTACACCTGCTTGCATTTGCTTGAAAGTTTGTGAAGCCTTTTCAAAAAAATCCATTTTGTGCATATAAATCATTGTGATTACATATATTTTAAGATTTGGTTTGTTTTCTATTTTTTTTTGAAAAAATAGATACTTTATTGCATTTATTTTTCAGAAACTTTAGTGTTATGTTTTATGTTAAAATGAATTAGTGATATTGCTAGGTAATAAAAAAGTTTTGTTCAGAACGGATTGCCAACTATGCATATCTTAACATTTCAAAAACAGTTACAGTTGTTAACAAGGCCAATATCATGAAACTTGTAGAAGGGCTTTTTTTAAACCTGCTGTGAAATCACAAAGAAATACTAGGTATCAAGTATAATGAGATCATTTTTTATTACTGTTGCATGCCACTTGTTTCCAAAAGTGAGCAATTTGATGTGATGGTAAGTCTTGATACTGTAGATTTTATATTGGTTCCACTTATGTAATACCGTTTGATGGTTTCTTTAAACATATTGTATCTCCTATATATGAGGTACGTGAGAGAGAGGTTGTGTGTAAGAGTCTTATGGCTATTGAGTTACCTTTGAATCTCTGATTAGTGGTACTCCTGCAAAGAGCTTGCTTTGCAAGTATATTGTAATCTATTTTTTATTGTTGAATAATATATTGGGCAGCTTTTGGAGTGTGGGGTTTTTCTCCCGAAAGGTCTTTCCCCATGTAAATCACTGTGTTATGGTTTGTATGTTATTATGTCCATTTTTGTTTTCTATAACCGTTGTGACGATCTATAAAAGTTTTTGCATTACCCTCCTCTCAAGGTTAGTGTAGGAAGTTGTTCCGCTACTTAACTTCCTTACAAGTTCTATCAGTGCCTGATCACCTTTGGTTTCAGTTGTGGGTTGTTGGGTTTTTTGAACTAATCCAGATTTGAGTTGGAGCTTGTGCAGAAGACACTTTTTGATCTTGTTGTAGGAATTTTTAGATGGCAAGTTCATTAGGGAGAATAGAGGTGGACAAATTTAATGGAATGAATTTTGAAATGTGGAAGTTGAAGATGGAAGATGTACTAATAGATCGAGATATGTGGGATGTTGTTGATGCAAATGTCCACAGACCCTCAGATCCTACTGCAGCGACTCAGTATGATGTTATGGACCGAAAATCCAAGGGTCTAATCAGAGTATGCCTGGCAGACTCTATTCTGATCAATGTCTATGAAGAAAACTCTGCAAAGAAGCTATGGACTAAGCTTGGTGAAATGTACCAAAAAAAATCTTTATTAAATCAAATTTTGTTAAGGAAGAAATTGTATTCCTTGAAGATGGAAGAGGGTGGATGAATTGTAGACCACCTAGAAGCATTCAATATGTTGGTGGCTTAATTGATATCTATCGGTGTTAAGATGGATGAAGAGGAGAAATGCCAGATCTTTCTTTGTTCTTTGCCTGATTCGTGGGATTCTCTTGATATGGCTATCAGAAGTACTTCTGTTGTTTTGAAATCTAAAAATATGGTGGGTGCCCTACTTGGTGAAGAGATGCAGAGGAAGGTATCCATCAGTTCAAAGGAAGCCCTAACTATTCATGGAAGACCTAAGGAGAAAGGCAAGAAGAATGAGAAGCACAATAAGTCCAAATCCAAAGGGAGGTTGAAATCTCCTGGAAAGTCCAAAGTCATTTGCTAGAATTGTGGTAAACCAGGTCACATCCGTAAGGACTGCAAAGAAGAAAAGAAGAAGAAAAAGAAAAAGTTTGATTCTGATTCTGAGTCTGAGAAGGAAGATGGTGATGCATTTATTGCAGCTTTGGTGACTCACTCAGGTATTGATGTCTGGTTAATTGACTCAGGTGCATCTTTTAATATGGCTTCCAATAGAGATTGGTTTTCTGAATATGAAAAATTTAATGGAGGTAAGGCGTACTTGGGTGATGAATCACATTTAGACAAATTTGGTCGAGGTAAAGTTAGAATCTAGTTTTCTGATGGAAGAATAAAAAGGATTAATGGTATGTTGCATATCCCTGGATTAAAATGAAATCTATTATCTGTGAGAAAAATGATAGATGTGGGTGTGTAGATTTTTGAAGGATGTAAGATGATTAAGGGTGTTATGGTAATTTTTAGAGGTATCAAGTTCGAAATTTTGTATAAGCTAGACTCATGCACTGTTGAGTGTAATAGTACTTATGTAAAAAGTAAATATGTGGATACTTCATCAGAATATTTGAGGGTTTCACCTTCAACATATGGAAATGGCTTTTGGGTACCTAAGTGTGCTTTTTCTTCTACAACAAAGTTACCTGCAGAGAAGACTATGTTATGGCACTAGAGGCTTGGCCACATTGAAGAAAAGGGTCTAAGGACCTTGAAAAATAAAAACCTTGTTGAAGGTTTGAATGATCGTAATCTTGACTTTGATTTCTGTGAGCATTACATTTATGGAAAAACATAACCACGTTCAGTTTTACTCAAGTTCTCATAAAATTTGTGGTGCTTTGGATCTTATTCATTCTTATGTGTTTGGTCCTGATGTTCCTTCAATTGGAAAATCCACATATTATGTTTCATTTATTGATGATTTTAGTAGGACATGGGTATATTTTCTAAAGATTAAATATGAACTTTTCAGTCGATTTAAAGAATTTAAAGCAATGGTTGAGTTGCGGACTGGAAAGAAAACTAAATGTTTGAGGATTGATAATGGTGGTGAATTTTTCTCTAATGATTTTGATAGATTCTGTAAAGTCTGTGGCATTAACAAACATAAGACAACTATATATTCTCCATAGAAGAATGGAGTTGCAGAAAGAATGAACAAGACACTGATGGAGAAGGCTAGGAGTATGCTGAGTGGTGACGGTCTAGGAAAAAAGTTTTGGGTTGAATTTGTTGCCACTGCTTGCTACCTGATTAGCAGGTCTCCCTACATCAACTCTTATTGATAAAATGCCTATGGAAGCATGATCGGGTCACAAGCCTTCATTGACACATCTTAGAGTTTTTGGTTGTGAGGCATATGCAAATGTGCCAAAGGAGAAGCGGACAAAGTTGGAGAACAAGGTTGTGAAATGTATCTTCATCGGGTATAGTTATGGTGTGAAAGGATACAAGCTTTGGGACCCTATTGCACAAAAGGTAATTCATAGTAGAAGTGTTATTTTTAGAGAAATTAAGTCTCGAATTGTTACATTGCTGTCATAACAAACTAAAAAGGAAGATGTGATTTAATTCCCTTCTACACGTGAAAGATTTTAATCGAGACCCTTAGATAGGCAAGAAGTTGAGGAGAGTTTGTCTAGCTCTGAATCCTTAGAAGAGGAGGAAGAACCTCCAACTCAACTTGTTCAAAGGTCTACAAGACATAGTCAACCACCTAAAAGGTATTCACTTGATGGTTGGAGATGTATTTTTACTTTGAATACTAATGCGGATGAACCGAAATCTGTAGAAGAGGCATTAGGTATGAATGATGTAGAATCCTAGAAGATTGCTATGGAAGAAGAAATGGTAGCTTTTAAAAATAATGATACATGGAATCTTGTATCATTTCCTAAAGGACGAAAGCCTGTTGGTTGCAAATGGGTGTTCAAGAAAAAGACTAGTTTAGATGGAGGCATTGAGAAGTATAAATTGAGGTTGGTTGCAAAAGGCTACTCTCAAGTTGAGGGTGTTGATTATGGTGAGATATTTTTGTACAGTCGAAAATTGCATACCCCTTTGTAATTCGACCTACATCTTTTGTAACTACTTTGGTGTCCATTCCCCTAGTACCCAAGTAGGCTCACTTCAGCCCTTGCATTATCCTTTCCCCTCTCTTAGGATGCTCAAGACATCTTTCAACAACTATCCTTCAGTTTATGTTTCATGTTAGCCGCTTGTTTCTCTTGCCACTTGTCGTTTCTAAGTGTGACTCGCTTGGAGACTAGCACACCACGCGGATGTCCATGTGTCGCGCATTTGTCCCACGCCATCTTAAACTTTGAATGTCGGTTTTGAGCACACCTTTCCACTTATCACATGCACATGTTGATGGAAACGCCTCAAAATCTTCTAAACAGCTCGCGAGCCTTCTTTTCCCTCCTTTTCTCTCATTTTAAATTCATCTTTTCTCTTCTTTCAAGCTCTCTATATTTTGGACACAATCACTCTTATTCTTTGGGCTCTCACAACTTTCTCCAACTTTCTCTCTCTCACTTGCTACAATAGTCTCTAGTTTGCTACAACACTCTCAAACTCTCGTAATATCTCTTGCAACTCCCTTATCTTTTGCCAAGCTTATTTGGTAATATCTATCTATTTATCCTATCTTTGAGCACCTTGGGATTTATCACATCCCTCTTCTATCATTTATCATTTATCTTGTCTTGCATTTATCTTTTATTCTCTCAATCTATTCGGTTGTCTGTGGAGGTGGAAACACCAAAACAGGGATCTGACTGAGGTAAGTCCCCAAGCAACCCCAAACATTTTTCCTTTCTAGCTTGTGTACAGGTTTCATTAGAGAAGATTTATTTGGCTAAAGGCTTCGTAGCGTGGACCTATTGTTTGTCAATTCTATTCCTTTTTCTCCTTCCATTTTATCTTGGTTATTTCGTATATCGCATTTACTATCTTAGCTTCATTATTTTTTGTGTTTTATTGCATTATAATCGCACTTGGAACTTTTTGTATGAACTCTATACCTTGTATGTAGAGGATGACAATGCGTCGTGCTGGTGTCCTAGACCTGCACGATTGTCCTTTGGACAAAGGCTTGACATAGTCATCTGAGAGACTCGAATTATGGTTAACTTTTTAACTCTGTTACTTTTATCCCCTAGCTCACCTTAGCGTCAGTTCGAGTGAGGTAGCAGTGGATCGATTTGTCCTCTGAGATTCATCATCTTGGAGGTGACAAATCCCCTCCTCTACAATTTTCTCCTGTTGCAAAAATGACATCCATTAGATTTTTGTTTTCTATTGTTGCTAGTTATGATTTAGAAGTTGAGCAAATGGATGTGAAAATTGCTTTCCTTCATGGTCATTTGGAGGAGGATATTTATATGACATAGCCAGAGCACTATGTGGTGAAAGGTAAAAGTAATTTAGTCTGTAAATTAAAGAAATCTTTGCATGACCTCAAACAGAATCCTAGGATGTGGTACCAAAAATTTGATACATATGTGTTGAGTTAGGGATTTGAACGTTCCAAATCAAATCACTATGTTAAATATATATCTGATGGTGATCATTTCCTATACATTTTATTGTATGTTGATGATATGTTATTAATTGATAAAGGGAAAGGTATGATTTCAGAACTGAAGTCTCAACTCGCTGCTAAATTTGAAATGAAAGATCTTGGTGCAGCAAAGCACATTCTTGGGATGAAAATTAAGAGAGATAGAGTGAACAGAAAGTTATGGCTAGGCCAGGCTAGGCCAAAGTAAGTATGTGAATTCAGTGTTATAGATGTCCAACATGTAGGACTGTAGACAATTGTGTGTTCCTTTTACAGTTGGAACGAAATTATCTGCTGCAGATTGTCCTACATCCCCATCGGAGATGGAAGACATGAGCAGAGTGCCTTACCAAAGTGCAGTTGGAAGTTTGATGTATGCTATGGTCTGTACTAGACCAGACATTGCCCAAGCAGTGGGAGTTCTATCGAAATATATGTCTAATCCTAGTAGAGTTCATTGGGATTCAGTCAAAAGAGTCTTCAAATATTTGAAGGGCACCTCAGAGTATTCTTTGTGTTATCATGGTAATTGAGCAGGAGACGTGATTTCCCTTGATATTCATGGTTATGTGGATTCAGATTGAGCAAGTGATATTGATAGCAAAAGATCCACCAGTGCTTATGTGTTTACTTTATTTGGTGGTGCAATTAGTTGGATGAGTAAGCGACAGGTTGAGGTTGCTTTGTCCACTATTGAAGCAGAGTATATGGCAGCTACTCATGCTTGTAAAGAGGCCATTTGGCTTAAGAGACTGTGTTCAGATATTGGAATAAAACAAGGAGCAGTGACAATACATTATGATGTAGTTAGAGTGTGATCTACCTAGCTAATAACCCGACATTTCATGCTCGGACCAAGCAAATTGATGTTCACTATCATTTTGTCAGAGATATGGTCGAAGATGGTAGGGTGAAGCTGGTTAAGGTAGAAACTTTGATGAATGTTGTAGATTCTTTAACTAAGGTTGTTAGCACAGAGAAGTTCAGATGGTGTTCGCAGTCTATGGGCCTCATGGCCCCTAGCAATTGATTCATTTTGTTTATACTCCCTTTGCTCTTGCAAGGTGCTCGACAAGTGGGAGAATGTTGAAAAAATGGTGTCTCAACCTTGCATTTACATGAGGTTACTAATTATAGTAACTTTTCATTTAAGCACAAAATGTTGCAAAATTTTCCTAGAAGCTTCTGGTTGGTTAGATAAGCATGTCGGTAAAGTTTCATCACAAGATCACAGCTAGTTTTGAAAATATTAAAGTTTCTGTTTTGGAGGGGTGCGATTAAAGGTTTACACTTAATTTTGGGGACTTTAGACCCTATGAAATGCCCTAACCTCCAGAAGATTGTACTCCTAAAATAGGAAATATAATTTGTATTGGACACATAAATGAGTTGTAAAAGGGAGGGACACATATTGATGTGTGTTTTAACACGTCATAGGGCCTCCAAATTGAAGATAAGGTTGACTATACTTTATTGGGTGGTTTCAGCCCATGGTTTTGTAATATTGTTTGATGGTTTTTTGTATTGTATCTCCTATATATGAGGTGCGTGAGATAGAGGTTGTGTGTAAGAGTATTATGGCTATTGAGTTACCTTTGAATCTTTGATTAGTGGTACTCCTACGAAGAGCTTTCTCTGCAAGTATATTGTAATTTATTTTTTATTATTGAATAATATATTGGGCGGCTTTTGGAGTGTGGGGTTTTTCTCTTGAAAGGGTTTTCCCCGCGTAAATCACTGTGTTATGGTTTGAATGTTATTATGTCTATTTCTATTTTCTATAATTGTTGTGAAGATTTGTAAAATAATTTGCATTACCCTCCTCTCAAGGTTGGTGTAGGAAGTTGTTCCGCTACTTAACTTCCTTACAATTATTATAATTTTTCATTCAAATTTTAATGTAATCATTCAACTCAATTTTGAGAAAAGTTTTTTTTTCATATACAATAATAAGATTTGAAGATTTATAAGTTGAATATTTCTTTTTTTTATGATTTATCCCTTCAAGGATAATTTCACAGAAAGCCCTAACAAGGTTAGTTTCGCAGAAGGTTGCTAAGGCATCTTTGGTTTTTCATTGAAGGGAGGTATTGAGAGATGTACTTTCACTTTTTGTGCTTGTTTCCATAATGTAGCAGAATCTTGACGTAAGTCTCTTGCCATGGTTTTAGCAAGTCCCTTTTAATGAATCTATGCTTATTGGGTAAGTGCACCAAGATGGTGAACGGAAAAGTGGCCACATGCCAAAAAAAACCAAATTTTTCATAACCCATGCGGGTTCTAAAAATTCAAAAATGTGCTAGACTTGGTAACACCAAGCCTAGAGAAAAACAATGAAAAAAACCAAAAGTTCCTCAAAACCCGTATGGGTTTTTGAGGAACATTTTATTTTTTAATAAAAAATTAAAAGTTTCTCAAAACCCATATGGGTTTTGAGAAACATTATTTTTGGGTCTAGGCCATGGGTTTTGGCCATTTTCAACGCCAAAACCCATGGAACAACAGCAAGGAAAAGCAAAAAAAACATAGAACCCTCACAGGTTTGCAACTATTTTAGATTTTCCCAACATTAAGAGCAATTTTCAACAATGGCACCTCGTCGAACAGGTAAGATTTGATTGGTTTGATTATTTTTGTTTGCATTTCAATTGAAGTAGGGTTTTTTAATTGATTTAAGTTTTGTTTCTATAAATTTGATGTCAGATTCTTTAAGTAATCCCCCAAAATGAAATAGACAACAAAGTCCTCCTCCTGCACAAGCAACACAAGAAAACCCTGTAAACATTGCACAAGAGCAACAAGAAAACCCTCAAAATGTTGCTCCTCAACAACCACCGCCACCCTAAAACCCTCCACGTCCTCCATTAGATCATGTAGATGCCACACAAGAGGATCTCATCAATTGCCTTACACAAAATAGTGCCCAAATTTATATATTGGTGAATAGGTTGAGGTCCTCTAGCCTTGAGCACCACTCAACCCTCGCCAGAACACTAGAAACAATGGCTAATAGTGCAAATGAGGTATCTAGGGAGGTTACGAAATGGGGTTCATGGAGGGATAGATGTCGAAGATTTTATGCAGATGGGTTGTCATATGACCAAGTGAAGAAAAAGGGCATAGGTAAAGCTGACATATGTTCTTTTTTCACTGATCCTATTACTAGTAACAACCTAGAACTAAATACGACTCAGTTTCCTATACATTGGTGTGTTCATGTTACGCTGAAAGAAGCTTTTTGGGATAGGTGGTATATGGTCTTTGACCAACCACCTTGTAATAATTGGGAGTTGCCTCTATATTTTTTGAGAAAGTTATATTGTGAGTTTATCCTTGGCGAGAAGCCGAATTACTTTGACATCCGACAATTTCAGGGTAGAGGGAGAGGCTCTGTGCAGGATAGACCTGGGGGCCATAGGGTGCTAGAGCCACAGCATAGGAGGCATACAACTCCTAAACCCATGGTTTATGTCACTGTCCCTATATCCTTGAAGGAGTCTATGGAATTACAGACTCTTCAGGTAGTTGCATCATTGACTGATGTCATTGTTCGGCATGGCACACAGTTGGTCAGAGTAGAGGATTTACTAGCACCTGTGGAACCTCCTTCATCAGTGGCACCTCCTTCATTAACAATACCTCCTTCATCAACAGTACCTCATGCATCATTTGGCACGAGCCAGCCCATTCAACATATGTGCCCCACCTGCCAGGGTGTATGTTCTGGTGTAGACACTGACGCAGACGAGGATGGTTTGACATCTCATTCATGTACATGTTGTAGGAGTAGATGTCATGCTTCCACTACAGAGGATGTGGCCGTCACTGACGAACTGATCAATATGTTGTACCCTCTCTATCAGACATAGGTGCGTTTAATTCTATTTATGCAATGTTAACAATTAAGTGACTAAATCTTATAAAAATAAATGAATTTTTATTTTTAGAACAATTTAAAGTGACATATAAATAAAATACATTGCAGGGTGCAGCAGGTGGTGGGAGTACACCACATACTTTTCAGTCAACTCGACGGTCACGAGTAGTTTCACCACCAGAGTTAAAGACTTGTAAATTTGTTAAAAATATAATAATACATTGGTTTCAAAATATCTTTTGTTAATTATATGTATCATTACTTGGTATTTTATAGTGCTTATCAGTGGCTAAGATGTCCCAACTTGATGATATCACACTTTTGGCCATTGACTTTGGCCAAGATAGCTATGCGGTACCATTTAGATTTATATATTTTTTACTTAAGTGATATATTAAATACATGCTCTTTTCCCTTATGTTAATTTTTTTCCATTAGTTTACCCCACCTACCTCGAGGACATCTCATGTGAGAAAGCCATCCTCTAGCACTTCGAGGCAGAAAAAGATATCCTCTCACACACCCAAACGACAGAAGGTAATTCAGTACAATTTAAATTCATTTGTTGAAATGTATTATGATTAAACATGTATATGTAGATATTGATAAATGCACTTAATTTATTTGTTCTATATAAATAAACATATGGGGTTTACGAAATTAATGAATGCACCTAATGTCGATGAGATTCAACAAAGGGAAGGGGTGATATCTTCATATTCACTTTGGATTGCATTCTTGCTTGTTAGAAATAACTAAATCCTTTTATGTCTATATCATATGTTACCATTTTTCATACAGGAAATGGTAATAGCTGCATCAAATTTGACTAGGCCTCCTAAGGCTATAGGAGAACTATACGAGGCTTCGCTGTGCATTTGTTCTACATATGTTAAAATATTTGTTTTATCTAGTTTGTCAACAACTTTGGTTTATTAACTTGTATGATTGTCTTTAACCTATTACAGGCCCCTTCCAAACTTCCTATTGTTATTCTACCATTCCATTTTAGTAGAAGTCCTACACGTATATTATGGGATCCAACATAACCAAGGGAAAAGGTATGTCTGTCTTAGATCAACTCATTGTCACTAAGTGCACAATGGAGTTGAAACCCTCTAGTTAACTCCTTTTGGATCACTTACCATGGATATAGGAAATGGTCATAACTGATTCATTTGTGACTTTGCCTACTACGACCACAACACATCCATCTGAGGCTCTGGTGTGCTTTAGTTTTTTAGTCTATTCATTTTTAGTTATTATGTGTTATTTGAAATATATGTTATTAACATGTATTAATGTTGTTTTACCAGTTACAGCCTCCTTCAGGACATCCCACAAATCCTCAGCCTCACACAATTGCAAAAGACAGAGATGAGGTAATCAACATTTCAACTTCAAACAATATAGAGTTCAGTATTTAGTTATTTTGATGTTATATTGAGAAAATATATCTGATTCAACATTTGAATTGTCCTTTTGCAGCCACCTACAGAGCCATATACTGCTTCGAAGAGGCTTGATTTTGATAATCCGCCATAGTCTTAGATACCGATAGAGACATATAGTTATAGTTGTGGTCATTGAAGGACCAATTTTTTTATATATTCGACATTTGTATATGTATATATCGACTTTGACAGACATGGCACATGTCACTTTTTTTTAACTATTATTTATTTGGCATCTATGCCATTTTTTGTTATGTACACAATTATTGTTCATTTTGATATTCGATCAAATTTGTTCATTGATATATATGAAACTTGACACAACTTGAAACTTAGTTATTTGCTATTGAAATGTGATCAAACTTGTTCATTGTGTATATGTCTTGAAATGTGATCCAATTTGTTCATTACTTGTAACTCATTTGGCGTATACTTTTAAACTATCTATTGCTCATATTGTGTAAACCCAAGTACTGACATCGGTAATGTTGATATTGTGTATTTTGATGGAGTGAATTTTCTTTGAGTCCTTCGTGCATGAAGAGATTGGAGTGAAGTTCATCATTTCAAGAACCAATTAAGACAATATTTGAGCGCACAAAGAAGATTTGAAATTTATCTAAGGATGAGTCGGCTTAGGTAGGGTTTTCATTTAAGTTTTATTCCATAACAAGTCGGCCTTAGGGTAAGAGACACACCTATTCATCCAAATTGCCTATAAAAGAAGAGTTGAAGCATTTATGGATGATCCGTGTGAACCTATGGGGCCATGTTGTCGCTGCCCAAAAAGGCCTCTCTTTGTTTTGGACAACTCGATTTCGTTTTCTTGTGGTGAGATTTTTTTTGTCGCATCAAAAACCGTCAGTGAGAGGTGGCAAAATAGTGCATCTTTCATTCTATTTATCATGGGAATGAACCATTAGTGTGAGCACATCCGAGTGGCCATTTTTACGCTAGGTGTGCCCTTGTCTTTCTCCCCAAGACGTTTGATAGTTCTTAGGCACCTCGTAGCGATGTTTTCCCTTGAGCGCTCAAAGTGGAAAAAACGATCAAACTTTGATGTCACATAACTCAGAGACCGTGACACTTATGGATGATCTATGTGAACCTATGGGGTTGTGTTGTCACTGCCTAAAAAGGCCTCTCTCAGATTCGAGCAACTCGATTCCGTTTTCTTGTGGTGAGATTTTTTCTGTCGCATCAAAACCGTCAGTGAGAGGTGGCAAAATAATGCATCTTTCGTTCTTCTTGTCGTGGGAATGAACCGTCAGCAAGAGTGCATCTGGGTGGCTAGGTTTACGCTAGGTGTTCCCTTGTCTTGCTCCCCAAGATGTTCGATCATTCTGAGCCACCTCGTAGCGACGTTTTCCCTTAAGCGCTCAAATTGGAAAAAATGGTCAAACTTTGACATCACGTAACTTGGAGACCATGACACTTATGGATGATCTGTTTGAACCTATGGGGTCATGTTGTCTCTGCCTAAAAATTCCTCTCTCAGTTTTGGGAAACTCGAATTCGTTTTCTTGTGGTGATATTTTTTCTATTGCATCAAAAACCGTCAATGAGAGGTGGCAAAATAGTGCATCTTTCGTTCTGCTTGTCGTGGGAATGAACCATCAGTGCGAGCACATCCAAGTGGCCATTTTTATGCTATGTGTTCCCTTGTCTTGCTCCCCAAGACGTCTGAACGTTCTAAGCTACCTTGTAGCAACGTTTTCCCTTGAGCGCTCAAAGTAGAAAAAATAGTCAAACTTTGACGTCGCGTAACTCGGAGACTGTGGCACTTATGGATGATCCGTTTGGACCTATGGGGTCATGTTTTCTCTTCCTAAAAAATCCTCTATTGGTTTCAGGAAACTCGATTCCATTTTCTTGTGGTGAGCTTTTTTCTGTCGCATCAAAAACCGTTAGTGAGAGGTGGCAAAATAGTGCATCTTTCATTCTGCTTGTCATGGGAATGAACCATCAGTGCGAGCATGTCTAGGTGGCCATTTTTATGCTAGGTGTGCCCTTGTCTCACTCCCCAAGATGTCTGATCATTCTGAGCCACCTCATAGCGACGTTTTCCCTTGAGCGCTCAAAGTGGAAAAAAGGGTCAAACTTTGACGTCGCATAACTCAAAGACCGTGGCACTTATGGATGATCCATTTGAACCTATGAGGTCATTTTGTCACTGCCTAAAAAGGCCTCTCTTGGTCTCCGACTATTCCTACTAGCCCTTCAAATCGGGTAATTCAACAATAACTCAAAACTTTCCCAAAACACTTGGAAAAAAATTGCATATTTAGATACCCATTTGCAAGTTATTTAACATATGTCAGAATCAGACTTTGTTATTTATAATCAAATAGTACAAATTTATAATCAAATGGTACAAGTTTATTACAAATGTATTTATAATCAAATGGTACAAATTTGGGCTCTCAAAATTTGCAAATCAGACCCATGGAAACTTTCATATATAAAATTTGGCATCTAATATAAATGATCAAGCTCATTACTATTTATATTTATAAAATTATGCATCTAAATATGTGAATTACAACTCATTTTTTTTTATACAAAAATTAGCATCTAGATATGCACATTACAACTCATTGTTGCTTTTTTTATACAAAATTTAGCATCTAGATATGCACATTACAACTCTTTGATATTTTTATGTACAAAATTTGGCATCTACATATGCACATTACAGCTCATATGCATGTAGAGCACATCCAAAAAAGAAAAGTTACAACGTTTCGAAAAAGATATATAAAAAAATTGTCAAAATTATTCTACCATATTGTAGAATTATTCTTCTAGATGGTCCAAAATCAATCAAGTGAACCTTCTAGATCAACTCTAACCCTTAGTGTTTTAAGTATTGTCTCGTGGTCTGATTCACGAACTTTCCACAAATCCTTGTTAAGAGGTCTACCACGATATTTAATCAAATGAATGTTTGTGGCAACAAGAAGGTTTGAGTAATGAAGAATATGTCTATGTGTCTCAAAGTCCTCAAACAACCAAGCATTAGAATTTTTGATAGGGTGCCTGTATTTTATAGAAGGATAATTTAATGCCAAAATCAATACAATGACTTCTAAATAAATGAGTTTAAGAGGTCTCAATACAACTCGACACAACAACGGTACCTTCTAAGCCATGTCCCTATCACAACAACAGATCATATTGAGTACTCAATACCCTCTCCATCAACCACTGTAGAAATCAATTTATTTTTGGCCTCAATACAATGACACAAAAATTAATATGTTCCTTCTTCGTTGTTCTCATCCTCAATAACTGCATATACATGACCTGCATTTAATAGAAGGATATAAGTTAATACCACAAATCAGCATAAGTTAATACTAATAAATTAAGCTTAAAATTGTAGCAAATTGCAACCCTTTACCTGGTTCAACTATGTCTGATACATGGTAAAAATCCACTGATGCTTCAATCTAGTTCATTTGTAGTACTCTAGGAAGTTGATATGTATCTAGGGTTTGGAAAGGTCTACAAGACCATTGGTCTACCCACTCTTTTGATTCATATTCATCCCACACAAAATGCATACACGAAGAGCAAAAGCATGCAATCTATCTAGTATAAATAACTAGTGATGTTGCATTTGAACTTCTAAATGAATTCATGTCACTTGATCCAGTAAGTGTACAACAATCTAGATAGTTTTCACTGTTAGATTCACTTATTAACCAAAAATATCTAGAAACCATAGACTTACTTGCATTACCTGGTCCCATCATAGAGTTACACCATTGCACAATTTTTTTTTGCATCTATTAACATTGCACCAACTTCGTACTTCAATTCATCTCTGGTAAGAGCTCTTTTCACACATGCTCCCGCACCATCATGCTTTCCCTTTCCATGCCTTGCCTCAATGAAATTCCAAAAATGTTGCACACCACTTGTCACGTGCATCCTAGTCAACCAGTAGAACATCCTTGCATTCTTGAATTGTGCGGTGCAATTGTCCGACCATATTAAGTGTTGGTTGTATCTTATATCTCTTTCCCTTAAACTATCATAGAAGACTATAAATCATCCTTGCACAAACTCTGAGGAATGAGTATGATCATCGCTGATATAGAAGTGATATTCTCTTATAACCTTTCTGTCCTCCTCGGTGCTATCATGTGCATGCATGAATGCTATGTGTACAAAAATTGTAACTTGTGTAGAGTGGTAATACACAGATTGTACTTCATTTTGTAGCTTTAGTGTATAATTCTTAGCAAAATCAACGACAGAGACAATAGTGCCAAGGGGGAAAGTGTCCTTACACAACTTGAATTGCTCATCTAACCACCTAGCTCTATGTGTGTGACCTATATACTCATACACTAGTTTCTCTTGAAACATCTTTATAAAATCAGCGACGCATATATCCCTTTTCACTAACTCACACCTCTTTAATTCTTTTCCATCTTTAACACCATATGTAACTGACTTATATTTTCCAATAGAAACTAGTTCCTTACCAATTTCATCTGTGCTATCTAGATGTAGGCATCTATGCAACTGTTGCAAACAGCCACATTTAGGACAAAAACCTCTCAAATACATCATCTTATACTAAATGCACCTGTCGTCTCGTCTACATAGTACACTTGAAATAAATTCTCTCGGTGACTTAGGAGGTGCTTGTAGACCACATTCCTGCAAAACATCGTTAGTGTGCAAAGTACAACAAATATAGCGATAAATATCATAATGCATGGAAAATTCAACATGGACCCTACAACAACATGTAGTATGTGCATGATTAATCTTAACATAAAATGGTTTTGTCATCTCAAAAAATCTTTGACTAATTTTAATCTGAGGAAAGCTTTGAAGAAACCTTTCATAAAATTGTGTTTGAGTGGTATCTAAATAGTGTTTTGGATGTGGCTCATGATTACTAATTCCAATTCACCTTCTAACAACGTATCTTTGGTTGGGTGAAACCCTTGTGTTGTCATGCCAATATTTCTCAATTAACGTTCTCAGTGCATCAACAACAACCTTGTCCTTGCGTGGGAGTCTACCCGAGAATGCCCAAAGAGAATTATTATTAGGATCCTCAATTTTCTCTCGCCTCTCTAAGGCATAGTGTAATGTGGTTCTACTTATCCTTAATGACTTGCTTGTTTTGCTTATAAACGAGATTTTTTCATTTCCTTTCCCATTATGGTTGACGTGAGCACACGACGAGTAACATTAGCATCTTTAGTGCATGATTTCGAACCAATGGCTTGGTATGCATCAAAAAGATTTCTCAGAATGGTTCTTTCACTATTATTTTTGGATGTTCTTAACCCCAAAATTTTCATTGTCTCTCTAAATTTCAGATTTTTAATTATTTCAACAACTAATTGGCATCTTCCACTTTGATTTAAGTTTTCAAAATAGTTATTCCAAATTCTTCTAACCGTTCTTCTACAAGTTCTTTCAGATATTTTATCATGCATTGGCTTCACAATATTTTCATCAATATCTATTAGGAACTTTGGTTTTCTACGAATTATTCTAAGAGGTGTTAAGATTGGTGCATGCTCTTCATTTTCATTAGGTGCATTATGTGCATTGATCACATCAAATTCAAATGGTATCTTCTTCAATTTCATTAACATGTGCATTCACCGAATCATTTTCAAATGGTGTATGTTCATTGCATTCATTAGGTGCATTCATCATATGTATTTGAATTGGTGTATGTTGATCATTTTGATTTGGTGCATTCATCATATCAATTTTAATTGTTGAATGTTCATCACTTTCATTAGGTGCATTAGATGACGTACCTTCACATAATCTCCTCATACGCTCCCTTTGTTGCCTCTCTTTGTTCATTTGTTCCTCTCTTGTTCTTTCCCATTGTCCTACATATAACATCATGATGATAATCCACAATAAAATAGAAAAAAAAACAACAAATGATCATCATTTTGTTATAATCTAAAGTAACAATAATAAAATAACTTCAAAAAAACCAAAATACAAGACAAATCAATCATGATCAAAGAAAAAAAACAACAAATGATCATGATTTTGTTATAATCTAAAGTAATAATGATAAAATAACTTCAAAAACAATCCAATATACGAGTCAAATCAATCATTCCAAAGCAAAAGTGACAAAAGAATATGAAAACCTGACTGTTACTGTCCCATAAAATCATGTGCAAAAGCAGTGGGGCCTTCAAACAACTTGCAATGCTAATTTTTAGGCCATTGGGACTAAAATATATTAAGATTTTCCCATAACCCGTATGGATTATGGAAACCTTTTATGTCAATGTTCACAATTTATCATAACCCATACGGGTTATGTAGAACTAGGAAAAGGAGAGGGGGAGAGGGAGAGGGAGACAGAGGGGGAGAGGGAGACAAAGGGAGATTGGGGAAAGGAGAGGGGGGAGAGGGAGAGAGAGGGAGATTGGGAAAAGGAGAGGGGGGGGGAGAGGGGGAGAGAGAGAGAGAGAGAGAGAGAGAGGGGGGGGGGAGATTAGGAAAAGGAGAGGGGGAGAGGGCAGAGGGAGAAAGGGAGATTGGGAATAGGAGAGAGAGAGAGAGAGAGAGAGAGAGAGAGAGAGAGAGAGAGAGAGAGAGAGAGAGAATAGGGGATACAAAGAGAGGGAGATTGGGAAAAGGAGAGGGATAGAGAGAGAGGGGGGGGAGAGGGAGATTAGGAAAAGGAGAGGGGGAGAGGGGAGAGGGAGAAAGGGAGATTGGGAATAGGAGAGAGAGAGAGAGAGAGAGAGAGAGAGAGAGAGAGAGAGAGAGAGGGAGAGAGAGAGAGAGAGAGAGAGAGAGAGTAGGGGATAGGAAGAGAGGGAGAGAAGGAGAGGGGGAGGGAGAGAGGGAGGGAGAGAGAGAGAGTAGGGGATAGGAAGAGAGGGAGAGAAGGAGAGGTGGAGGGAGAGAGGGAGGGAGAGGGAGATTGGGAAAAGGAGAGGGAGAGAGGGAGAGAGAGAGAGAGAGAGAGAGAGAGAGAGAGGGGGGAGGGGGTGGATGGAGAGGGAGAGAGAGATTAGGAAAAGGAGAGAGAGAGAGAGAGAGAGAGAGAGAGAGAGAGAGAGAGAGAGAGAGAGAGAGAGAGAGAGAGAGAGAGAGAAGTGGGGAGAGGGGGTAAGAGAGAGAATAGCAGATAGGAAGAGAGGAATAGAATAGGATAAGGAGAGGGGGATGGAGAGAGAGTTATAGACAAAGAGAGAAGGGGTTAAGGAGAAGGGGAGGGAGGAAGATTGGGAAAAGGAGAGGGCGAGAGGGAGATTGGAAAAAGAAGAGAGAGAGAGAGAAGAGAGAGAGAGAGAGAGAGAGAGAGAGAGAGAGAGAGAGAGAGAGAGAATAGGAGATAGGAAGAGAGGGAGAGAATAGGATAAGGAGAGGGGGAGGGAGAGACAGGGGGAGAGATAGAGGAGAAATTGGGAGAGAGGAAGAAGGAGAGGGAGGGCGGAGATGGGGAGAATAGGATAAAGAGAGGGAGAGGAAGAGAGAGAGAGTATAGGAGAGAGAAAGAGAGATAAGATAACGAGAGGGGGAGGGAGAGGGGGGAGAGAGAGAGAGAGAGAGAGAGAGAGAGAGAGAGGAGGAGAGGGTGAGAGACATGAGGTAGAGAGAGACAACGAGAAGGAGAAAAGGGTGAGAGAATTAAAAAAGAGAGAAGTGTGAGGGGGAGAGAGATGAGATAGAACTCAAGGAAGATAATTAGGGCTTAGAATAGACAAAGACAATGATGGGGGAAGGAAGACGAGAGAGAGAGGAAAAGAAGAGATACATGCATGTATACAAACATATATACATATATCTATATAAATATATGTATATATAACTATAGATATGCATATATACATAAATAAACAAATATTATATAGGTATGTCTAAAACATGTGTAGTAAATACTAAGTTTACAAGCATACATTATTATGTCTTCATAACCCGTACAGGTTTTGTGAAACAAAAAAAAATGTTTTTAGTTTTACATAACTCATACGGGTTTTGTAAAACACAAAATAATGCTTTTAGTTCTACATAACCCGTACGGGTTATTTAGAACTGCAAATACTACTTTTTGTTTTTCAAAACCCGTCCAGGTTTTGGCTTGGTAAGAGGGTTGGAAAACGACCCTAAGGCTTGCAAGCCTATTTTGGCCCCTTTTTTGCCCCTTTACACGTTTTTTCATCCTCCAACATGATTTCTCGACTTCATCGTCATCAGGTTTCCAAATGATCAAGTGGGTATCTCTAAAATTACCACCATAATCTCACACATCTTTTTAGTTTTCTAATCATATAATTTTTTCTATTTTTGGACAACATTAGCATAGTAAACTTTAATTTTCTTTATCAGTGCCTTGACAGTCCTCACAGACATGTCTACCATTTTTTAATAACTTTTGATATACTTGACCAAATTCAAAATAAATTACATATTATTGTTCTACACTATATTCTATACACTTTCTTTTTTAAAAAAGTTTGCATTTTTTATTATTTTGATGCAAGTTATGCCTAGTGCACGAACAGGTACCAAATTTTTAGGATGCAGTCACTTCAAAAAATCATAAAAAAAAAATACTCAACAGAAAATTACAAAATAATACACAACTTCTAGATCTCACTCTTACCTATCATCCTACCAAAAGGTTTTGCAAAATACTAAATCTAACTATATATTTTGTGCAACACACGAAAACAGCTATGTTATATTTTTATGAAAAAATCAGGAACAATTTTTCGTGCTGAAAGGTTTGGCCCTCTTAATCTTATCCAATTTTTTTTTTAAATAGTAGTTTAGAAACTAGATTCAGAGTACTACAATTCTTATTCTTTTCTCAACTCCTAGTTTTGAGTGCATGACCTTCAAATATCTCTTTGAAGTTCAGGTTTACCTATTTTCAGGAAAAAAAAAAGTAGTGGCCACTTATACCCCCCTTTTTTTCACCATCTTGGTGCACTTACCCTACTCAGGATAAGGAAAATTGAGGGTTTGAAAATCAAGAAGCTTGGGATGCATGTATACAAAAACTAAAATAGAGAGCTCATTTATGAATTTTATTGCTTGTTTGACTCTTCTCATGTCTAGTTTATTCATTGTGAAAACAAACCCAATCTCAAAATTGAAATTCTAGTTTGCTAGTGAACTCTGTGATATTTTTCCTACAAACTCTGCCCATTTTCTTCATCGGCATTGTTGACTGTATGATACAATTTGTGCAAATAATTGAGGTAAGTCGCTTGCCATGGTTTCAACGAGTTTTTTAAGGAATTGATACAAAGCTAGATCATTTTTTATTGTATTTGATTTCATTTAAGAAATTTTTTGTTGTTTTATAGCATCAATAGTAGCTAGTATATATGATCTAGCCACTTTTGCAAAAATGTGAGCTCTGGATAAGACTATCGACATCTATCAAAGCATAATACATAGAAGAGTTTTGTCAAATATTGTTGCCAAAATATGAAACTCAACTAGTACATGTGCCATGTGCATGCATCCTCATTTTGCATGGATTCCTACCACAGTTGCAACTGGAACATCTAAAAACTCCCCTTTATTTACCCTTTGATAAATGTCCATATCCTATTTAGAAGCTACTATTCTTGCAAAGGAAAGCAAAATGTAGTGAAAAAGTTGTGGAAAAAATAAATATTTTGTGTATATCCTACAATCTTGCATCTAAAAATTCATAGATGCTATACGCTGATGACAATGCCTTGTTGCAAAGCTCCCATTCTTCCAAAAACTGGAAGGACTCTAGTAAAGGTTGTAGAGACTAGCCTTATACCTACCAAGTGCATTTGTTTATAAGCTTGCAAGACCATTTTAAACAAATTAAGTTGTACACATCCTTTGATATTTGCATTCCATGAGCCTACATCTCTATCAATTAAATTATGACTCATTTGTAACAAATTTCTAAGATGTCTTTAAATTTTAGATCTTCTTAGTTGATTTATATTTTTATCTGTCTCATTTCTATGTTTGTCATTTTTCACCTTAAACGTTTACATAGAAAAATATGTAATAACATGGTTATGTTGATCTATTGATGGTTATGTTGATCTATTGACCTTGGTTACCTAGCTAATCAAATATTTCTCAAATCTCATCATTACTTATACACAAAATGAGATGCAATGACCAATAATATTGGTACATGGAGATTGACCATTTGGTTAATGCAAATTAACATAAACAATATCTTTGTAATTGTTCATCTAACCTAAACCTTTATTTCCTACATCTAATGTGGTACAATCAAAGGAATCATTTTGCACCTTGAAGTAAGGTCTAAAAGACATTCAAGGAGAATAAGTTTTCAAAGTGTTTACTTAGTGAAGACATTCACGAAGAATAGGATAATTCATTCTTTGCATTTATTAGTGTAGAACTAAACCTAGTCTACAAATCTAGAATGTAAATCACATAAATTATTTGGTAGAAATCTAACTTTTGCAATTTGTTCATCTCAATCTTCATTGTTTGAGTTCTAATAAGGGGTAACCTTGTCAAGTCTAAACCTGTAGATCTAATCCAAGGTGGAAAATGGGAGATACAAAGATCGTTATCAATATTTCAAGATGGCCAATAATGGAAATGGGATATGGTGATGTCATGATTTGGATTCTATGCAAGAAATTGTCACTTGTAGACTAGCCATTGCATTAAGGCAACTATAATCAAAGTGGACCCAAATCTACACAAGGAACAAGGGATGGGTATGCAATTTTCACCATTACACAAATAAACTTGACAAATAATTGTTGAAACATCCATTTCCACTTAATCAAAACTTGAAGTTTTTTTTATATGTGAAGATTATAATTTTTTTCTTTTCTTGTTTTCCAAATTGTCCTCAATTTTTTTAACAAATGAAACAAAACAAAACTAATACTTTTTTATGCTTTCAAGCCTAATGATAAATATGTCAAACATTATACAGTTGTAAGATCTATATATTTTTTAGTTGGTTCTCAATTTATTAGAGATATTCCACTTCTAAGGGAAAGAACTTTTTAATCACAAAGATAACTTTTTTAATGATTAAATTAGATTTTACTCTTCTTATGCATGTCTTTCAATTTTATATTTTAAAATGGATTAAAGCATTCCCAATGGTACTACACATTTAAAGAAAGTGTATCAATATTAATTTGACAACAAAACATGGATTGAATGATGTCAACTTCTACTTATGATTAGAAACTAATTGGCTCATAGGTCTTTTTTTCCCATATAGCATAATTATCTCCAGAAGTCGCAAGTTGAAAATCTTGTGAAGGCATGTACTTTCCAACATCATATCTTGCTCCAATTTTGGTGATAACCACTTCATCAATGCTTGCCATGTAGAGGTCGTTCTCGGCAGTTATTATTCGACAAGCACTATTGGCCTTTATGTTATTCCTCTTGCGAATGGCTATCATATTTTGAATGGCATCCTTCAGGTTCATGTCCTCGAAATGATCATAAAACTACACACATTGCCAAGACCTCCAATGTCAATTGATACATGAATAAGATCTGATCAAATATAACACTAACTTTAATAGATTTAGAATAAGAGTAAGCCCTTGATGCTTTTGAGGGGAGTGGAGGAAATGATAAATTCATGCAAGAGAACTAGATGCCATTATTATACATGAGCCTTGAAGGTGGGCCAAAAACATGTCTTGACAACATGTTATGCTCTGATTTTGACTTAGCTAAAAATTACCAAATCAACCTTGATTGACAACAAGATTGATAAAAATCAACCTTAAACTATAATTATAAAATAAACATAATGACAATATATGAATTGCATAATAAAAATATATAGAACTAAGCTTCTATAATTCAAAAAAAAAAAAAAGAAGCCAAACCCCACAATAACCATAGCTTGAGTTAGGTTAGTGACCCCATAATAGCTTAAGGTTGTGATTCTGTAATTTACAATTCTATTTTACCCTGTTAACTCCATGGTGATTATTACCCTAGTTTGAATTATGCTCACCACTGCCATTGGCTATAACCGAAGACCTTAACTAGTTAATATGTCTGAAAAAACAGTTCAATACAGTTCGAATCTGGGCAATAAAATTTTTGGGTACAAAAAATTCTCCTGAGAAAGAAAGATAGAACGAACAGACAGTGGCTGAATTTATCCCGAGGAAAAACAAACAAGGGTTTATATTTACGCTCAGAGAGACAATTCATCAACAAAAACGGTTGTACAGAATAATTTTATCCAATAAAACACAAAAACAACTGCTGTACAGTATAAACTTATCCTTCAAACACAGAAAGAAATAAACAAGAAAGAACAGAACAATTAAAGGGCTTACAATGCTAGGCACTCCAGGGTGGGTGAGAATGTAAGCATAACCCTGCAACAGTTTGTCAGAAGGAAAGGGCCACAAATTCTGCGTAGATCCAGTGTCGTGGTTATCAATGAAGGTCACAGCCTTTTCAGGGAGGAGGCCGATCAAGCCGGAGGGTTTTCCATTTGAATCCCTCATACGCCAAAGCTCGTTATTCTGCACAGCCTGCTGAAGAATTCCCTTGGTGGTGAAATCAAAGGCGGAAGAAGCATCACCCGTGGAGTGTATCCAATCGACAAGCCTCTGCCGGTGAGCATCCTCTTGCCCATTTCCAAAATAAAGCGTGTCCCACAACTCTCCCACTGCGAAAGCCGGGCCGGTATTTTTTATGTAGAGGCCCAGCAGATTTCCGGCGTAGCCTTTGACGAAATCGAACCGCCAGCCATCGAAGCCGATGTCGGATTTGAGCCAGTTCATCCAGTCGGAGAGCTCGGAGTGAATTTTAGGGTTTGCGTGGTCCACATCCGGAGCTGGAGTGTAGTCCTCGCCTGTGTCCTGATTGCCGGTTCCGCACGGGTAGGGCTGGTCTCTGGGCGGAACGGCCCATCCGCTCCAGTCTAGGGCACTATTTAAATATCAAAGAGTTCGATGATCAGACAATTAATGGCAAGTTTTTTCTTTTATTACTTAAAATTTGATTTTGATTACCTATCCTCTGTGCCGCCCTCGAAAATACACCAGTAGCCATTTTCGTCCTGCTTTGACCCTGTTCTGTGGTTTATCACTATGTCGCACACGCACCGCACACCGTTGTTGTGGAACTCCTGTATTGCCTGCTTCAGCTGCTCTGTTGTTCCATACTTTGAGGAGTCTAGGTCGTAAAGCTTTCCTGGTAAATAGCCTGCAAAGGGGATTTTTTTAATTATGAGGATAAATGGGATAAGAGGAAGAGGGGAGTATAAGTAGTAGTTTTGTAAATGGATTGGCTAGCTTACCTTCGGATGAGACGGATTGACTAGGAGGAGGAAACCAGACGTCTGTTATGCCTGCCTCTGCTACAGAATTTGCGATAGATTTGAGCACCGTGTACCACGATTCGCTCTTCCATGATTCCCAATTGAAGCCCTGCATCAATGGTTTTAGTCCGGTCAAATTGGATTGGAAAACAATGGCGTTTGGTAGTGTCACTTAACACAAATAAACAGTTTAATTCAAGAAGTGTTTTCACAGTTTAATTCAAGAAGTGTTTTCAAACAAATTGCATATATTTTCAGGGTTTAGCTGCCATATTTCAGGGTTAAACTGTCTACTTTTCAGGATTTAGCTGTATTTTTAAGATTTCAGGGGCTCCTTTTCCAGGTTCACAGCCAATCTATATTGATTCATAATTTCTGAGTATCTCAATTTTCTATTGAGATGTTTCTTTGAATTTTTTTTGGGATTAGATTACTATTTTGAATAGTTTTTAGATTAGAATATGTGACTTTTCTCTTTGTACATGGGTCACATTCATCAGATTAAGCAAGCAAGAGAACAGAAGATGGATCATAGAGTGTGATCTGAAACATTGTGAGAAAAAATCCAATCCAGAAAATTTACATAATTTTATGTCTCTCAGATATCTAAAAAGGTCGTCCCTCTTAAAAAGATGAATCTCATAAAGTGAAATACCAAATAGTTTATTTCATATTTATGATATTTAAATGATGTATAATAGATGTGATGGAAATGATTTTGAGTGAGTGTAATTTCTGGATTCAACTGTGCGATTTTTTTGCATCAATACATTGATTCCAGAAAGTACTCACTCAGCATGAACTGTGAAAAATTAATGTCTTTTCTATCCAAATATTTATAAAATTATTTATTTCAATAAATGATTCAATTATTTACTCCTAAAAAAATAAAAAAATCATTAAACCTATTACAGAAATTTCTTTCAACCTCATTTATCCATGTGCATCTAATTAGTTCTCTAAGTTCTATATCGATTCAATTTAAAATTCACTTATTCAAGTACTAATTCAGTTTAAACAGGACATTTAATTACTGAGATTTTCCTAAGGTCATTTCTTCAAGAACTACTCAGTCCACACACAACATGCTTAAAAACAGTCTCTCCTGCGAGTAGGTATTCAAGTACTGTTTAAGTTTAATCAGAACTTGTTCAAAATCTGAATTCATTTTGAAGATTATTTTTTCAAGTATTACTTAGCCATGTACATGTTTAACGACTCCCTGCTTCCACATAAATATGATCTACTTATAAAATTTTGTCACACTCAATTTCATTTAACTTGTAAAAATAATATATGTAAACAGGTATTGTGATGAATTTTTGGAATTAGATTGATTGATGGATGCCAACCTGCAATCTAACCTTGAATCTCCACAATTCACTCTATGAATCAGCAAAAGGGAAATTTTAAGAAGAATGACTTAATTCTTTAAACATCAGATTTCTAAATCCCCTCATACATAAAGAAAAACTACTTATCTGATCAATATAAATTAACTCCAAAACAGGCAGCTGAATCCCCTCCAAATGAAGTCACCATATCAGAAATAAATAAATAAAAACATTTAGGTAAAACTGAGGTTGAAGTGCTGCAGACCTGAAACAACACAATACTGAGAGGATCGACCTCGGCTTCAGAAAGTGTCTGCGCGTCAGCGTATGCAGTAAACCCTAGCACTAAACATGTGAGGACAAGTAAAGAAGCCCATTTAAATTCTGCCATGGAAGATGAAAGAGAGATATCATAGGGTGCAATAAGAAGAGGCATATCTTATAGGCTACACAGTGGTTGTTGAGGCATTTGTGTGTGAACGCTGGAAACTATTTCTCACGTCTTTTCCCCTGCCGTTATACTCTAAAACCAATCCGGGATTGCCAATTTGGCACGGCAGTCAAAAACCCATTGAATTTGGCAGAGTAGAATTAAAGCTAATGTTGCATTAAATATAATTTACTTCTTAAGGCTACATCAAACTCATTTGGTCAGGAGTGAGTAGAGAAAAGGCACGTGGAGTCTGGATTGCCTTAAAGCATGGTGTGAAGCTCCAAAGGAGAGACTATATCCCCCGAACCGGCCCCAACAATGGGGCTTTAAACCAGACATATAAAGTTTTATCATTATGAGAACAGTATAACAGTTGTATCCATGTCAAAATAAAGCGGTTTAGCGGTTTGCTTTTCAACAGTAGTGATGGGTACAGCAATTGAAATGGGACATATCCAACGGTACAATTTCATCGCCATTTCTTGATTGAAGTCTTACCAAATCAGTTCTTATAAATTATTATTATTAAGAAAGAGAAGAAGATTGCATTAGGAAAACTCCAAGAACTTCATTTTCTTTCCCTTCCACAGGTCATATCAATGGTCAAGGAAAGGCCAAAATCAGTGTCCCATATCAAAGGTTGAAACCTACTTTTGGGGATAAACAAATTGGGCATTCTAACATAACATCCGCATAGTGGAGCCCAAATTAGGGAGTAGACAATTTTATATATTAAATTATATGTAGACATTTAAAATCTATTTATTTTTATTAATTTTTAAAAATTAATTTAGCAATGTCTTTGTTAGTTAACTATTAGTATTTTTCAATTAATTAAATAGATATTTTTATGAATTATATAAAATGTAATATCTTAAATTGCATCTAGTGTAATTTCACGTCACATAAGTGTCTTCGCTTTAGGTCGATTGGAGTCATTCTTCGTATCTTTGTCAGTTTGTTCTCATAGACTATCTTGTCAACTTAGAATCTGGCATTTTCCCGACCATGTTTACCATTTGACTTATGGACGCTAGCATGTCATGAAGACATATGTGCGTCATGTAATCGTCCCGCGAATATGTCAGCCTGCAGGTGGTCATTTGAGCATTACGTCTACATATGGAAGAGTTTGTACCTCTATTTGTGGCCACCGATGTTGAGATTCTTCCTTGAGCTCCATATCTTGTTCTTTTGAACTTATTAGGAGCCTTTTTTAATCATTTTGAGAATTCTTGAGCTCTAGGCATTCTATTCTTCATCTTTCATGGGTTTTCTAGCATTCAATGTGCACCATTATCACAGTTTTGGAGAGTTCTTGATGCTCAACTTCATTCCTGTGGGTGATAGCTCCTGGAGTGTTGAAGGGGAGTTCTCTCTCTCTCTCTTTGTTCATTTACACGTCCATTGCTTTCTATCAAGCATATTTGCTATTTTGATTATCTACTTGTATCTTTGTCATCCTTCCTTTATTTGTGGCTATTATCTTGGTTGTTCGTGGAGGTCGAAACACTGAAGCGGGGGTCTGACTGAGGCAGACCTCTTAACAAAGCCCCAACAATTTTTCTCTTGCTTGTGTGCAGGTTCATTATCAACAGAGGGAGATTGCTTTGTTGGAGGCTTCAATCATGGACCAGTTGTAAGCTTTCTTCATCTTTTTGTGTTTCCCTTTAAACTGTTGTCATTTCATACTAAGTGATTTTATTCAATGAAGTACCTTTCATTTAGTAGTTTTGTTATATCTACATTCGTTTTATGACTTATGTACTTTGTTCATACATGATGTTAAAGCGTCGTGTTGGTGTCCCAATTCTACGTGTTTGTCTTGAGAATAGAGGCTTAGCAGAGGTCATTCAAAGGTCTCTGTAGTTTGCCTACTAAGTTTTATATTTTGTATCCCCTGGCTCACTAGAGCGCCAGTAAAGTGAGGTAGAGTGAAGGTTGGTTTGCTCCTTGGAGTTCATCACTTCGAGACTAGCAAATCCATCCTCTACATAAAATAATCTCTTTTCTTTGTTAGGAATTTTGCTTTATGATCATATATTAAAAGTTTGCAAAAATTATATAAGCATCTTTCATGGAGGCCATCAAAAAACTTATGCAAGCTACAAGAATGAGTGTGAGATTTTTCCAAGATCAAGAGCACAATGAAAAGTACAATAGAGAGACAAAATATTGATAAGAATAAATTGTATTCTATCAAGATGAAAATACTAATCAACTGTATCATCAATTGTTACATACAATGAATACGAGTCTGCTTATGTAGGCAAGACTATATGAATATGTGAGCACACAAACATGACATGTGGCTCAATAAGAAACAAGGACAGGTAGGAAATAGGTGTGGTAGGTAGAAGAAACAATAAAATATTCCACATGAGGTGGATCACCCACCGAAGGTGGAATTATCACTCCACAATAAGTGGATATGATAAAGTAGTAACAACATCACACCATAAAAGGTGGGAATTCTCCTACACACTATCCCAATGTGGCACAAACACCCAAGTGTCTTATACCCAAACTACTATGAAATGCATTTCCTAAGTAAACTTAAGTAAGGTGTAATAATATCCATGATGAATAATTATTTACACCAACACCCCCCCCCCCCACCTTAAGTGCAACTTAGGGGAATGCACTTAAGTCTACAATGCAACTAAGCAAAGCAAGATGGGTCCCGACTACTAGGCCATGTTAGGTACCCATGTACAAATGCAAATGCATGCAAACCAATGCAATGAAATCTCTCACAAAGCGGGGAAAGAGAGAAAAACCCTCCCCCAAAAGAGAGATGAAAACCATATACAAAGAACTCTCATAGAAGTATGTGAAGGAAAAAACCCCATGTGAGGAAAAAGTCCCCCCCATATGAGAGAAGAAGAAGACAGACTAGGTAGCCCCCCCTCAATGTAGAATCTGCACTAATGATAAAAGCTCGATGATGAATGAAGAAACTGCTCCATGAACGTCGAACAACGTTCCTCCCCTTAAGAAGAAACAAAATCAAAGGTGTATCCATGAAGTCTCCCCAATCATGAAGGGAAGATGTAGGAAAAATACTCATGATGAATGGAATCTCTAAAAACTACTCAAGTGTCGCCATGTCGATGTTGAAAGATACCCCCTCCAAAGCTGGTTAACTACTCCACACTGCTGAAAAAGGTACTCCAAGATCTACTGGAGAACATTGTAGAACAATATCCAAAAACTCACATCTCTCCTCTAAAGATAAAGAGACCTCCTCAAACTGTTGTACAAAAGTATCCACAATCATGTCAACCTCAAAAGAATGATCACATAGAGAATGCACAAGAGGGCCAGAGTGTTCCCTCACAACAATTGAAGAAGGATCATCTTCATCAAAGAGAAGATGAATGTCATCAATGATGTCTCCCAAATCTGCAATGTAGGACTCTACAAACAAACCTGCAATGTCTGTCAAGTAGGCATCCCAATCAACTGAAGCAAGAAGACATGAAATATCCTGTTGCACCGAATCACAAGAAGGCAAAATTGCCGCAGTACCTACATCATCAAGTACAATAGGTGGTGTGATATTAATAGGAGGAGATAAAATAGAAGACTCAAGAACGGGGTCACGTGTGAGAATCCCCAAGTTCAAATACCCAAAGTTCTCCTCAAAATCTGAATCATCAACATAGGAAGAATCAACCTCATCAATAGGACCAAAATGTGAAAAAAAGTACAACCAAGATGCATGATCAACCACCCCAGTCGCAATGATATATCCACTCTCCAAGTCTCTAATGATAATTGGATCAAGTGTGAACTCCACAGTTTTGCTAGTTGCCCCATGTGTGATTTGATAGATGGAAAGAAGATTGTTTGTCAAGTGGGGTACACACAACACATCATTGAAGGAGTTATCCCCAATGGCAATAGATCCTTTCCCAATCACATCCATGTATGTATGATTGCCCATCAAAATTTGTGGCATGTGGCAAGGCTCAAATGAAGAGAACATAGACTACGAAGATGCCATATGATGAGAAGCCCCTGAATCTAGAAGCCATCTCCCTGAATCATGACTTGTAGTAGCACAAAGAGCTTGTCCCTTTCCTTTATCTGTCCCAAAAGAGTGATCCTTTCCTTTATCCTTATCATTGGAAGAAGCCAATGTAGACATTCTAGAAGGTAGGTTGATTTTGTTCTCCTCAAAAAGATTCTTCAACTCATCAATATCCTTCTTGTAACAATGATGTTCATCATGTCTCAACTTCTTGCAATATGCACAAAAAAGATTCTCCTTATATGATTTCCTCTTAGGTGAGTCACCTTATTGTGGAGAGGATGATTGTGCTCCATCTTGTTGTGGTTTTGACTTAGGTTGCTTTTGATTCTTGCATTTTCCTTGATTGCTTTGATTCCCTTTGTTAGCCACCAAAGCTTGTGATTTTGACGATTTGAGAATCCCCATCTTGGTCAACTTAGATTGCTCAAATATCAACATCTCCGTCAATGAATCAAATGAGGGAGAAGTGTATGAGGAACCTTGAGCTAACCTATGGGTGTGAAAGCTAGATACAAAGGCTGCATACTCTAAAGGAAGCTTGTCCAACAAGTTATAAACCAATTGATCATCATTTTTGTCAATTCCACAATCCTTTAGCTTTTCTCTTAGCTCAATTGCTTTTGTGACATAATCTTGGATTGTATCAAAATCCTTGGGATCCAAAGTTGTGAGTTCACTATCAAGCTTGTAGCCCTTAATCTCATCAACTTGACCATACAATTTCTCAAAAATATCCCAAGCCTCTTTAATTGTTGTACACTTCTCAATGTGAAAAATGAGGTCATTTGATACATACTTTCTAAGAGTTCCAAGTGTCATAGCATTCTTAGTGAGTCATTCAATTTGAGCATTAGGATAAGCCTTAGGATCAGGTGGTGTTGTAATAGTTTCATTTACATAATAAATGAGTCATTTTTCCATTAGTTTACTCCAAGACTTAATCTTCCATGAAGCATAATTATGAGGAGTTAAAAGTGGAAATTTAGGAGAACCCATAGCACCAAAATGAAAAAAAAACACAAGATAGAGAGAGGCACAATCACACAAGATACCCCCCAAAAATACTCAATCAAGAACCCCCCCCCCAAATGGTTATTTGACACTTTATACTTAGTGCATATATAATGGGCCACTTGCAAAACAAGACAAAGTGGACTTTTGATTTCAATTTACAACTTCTTAAAATGAGATATAAGAGACTTCAACAAATTCTGCTAGTGATCTAAATTGAGATCCAAGCAAAATACAAGTACCAAATAGGCCAAAAATGACTAAATACTAAAAGTACAATTTCTACTCAAAATCACTACAAAAAAATGATAGATTATGAAAGTAGACAAAAAATTATGCACTTTCAAAAAAAGCAGCACCTGAAAAGGAGGTCGTATGACCCTAAACGAAGCCTCTAAAGTTGCAAAATTGAGAATTAGATAGGTACAGTCATGAAGATCTGCAAATTCTGAAAAATCTGTCCATCAAAATCATAAAATTCCTCCACCACTGCGAAGAGCACAAAATTCTAGCCCATTTCAAAAACATTGCACCAAAAAAGGAGCAAAAATGAGCAAGATATGGTCTTCCAAAGTTGAACTACAAAACTGAAAAGCTCAAAGAGAGTGAGGTTAAAAATATTTCAAAATACTGCTGACATGGCGCTGAAGTCAACAAATGACGAGCTTAAATTTGACACCCGTCTAGCCATAAAAAAAACTTCACCTCCCCCTGCATGGCGTTTGTACCATACGAACATGCTGACGTGGCAAAAATGGGAGGTTCCATACACATTGCACGACAATACGGTATGCAGAGGTGGTTGCTTACGTGTCAGGCTGAGTGGTATTGTCACCACGTGGGCGGTGTTGGCAGGGTAGTCGGCATCGAAAGGACCGGGGCTGGGAGCGGTGGAGCACTGGTGGGGTGGGTGCCGACCAGGAGGAAGTGGTAAAGCGGGGACCAGGAGATCGTTGTTGGAGGGGAGCTAGTGGTCGTCGACAGAAGCACGATGTCGGCGTCGGAAAGCGAGGACCAGAGCTATTGCGTCGACATTTGAAAGCGGGGACCGTAGCTGTTGCGAGATGGTTGCCGACGATGGCGGAGGGAACAATAGCGGTTGGTAGAGGAAGCTGTCGGACGAAGCACGATGGCAAGGCCACCAGAAAGTACAGTGGCGACAGTGGCAGGTACGAGAGCCCTGCAAAGAAATGATTCTGCGTACAGAGTCACGGGTCACAGGGGGTCTGTAGACCCCCCAATATATATATATATATATATATATATATATATATATATATATATATATATATATATATATATATATAAACACGGCTTCTTTTTTTTTCAAAATCCGTACAAATATAGCAAAATTGGCAAAAAAATTAGCTCACCAAATAGGCCGACTTTATAGTCAAAATTCATAGAAATGGCCTCCCGAATGCAACCGCCTCCCCAAATTCAAAAATTGAAGCCTCTAAAAATGCCTCTCCAAGATAAATCAAAGAAGCCCTTTAGGCTATGATATCAGGTGAGATTTTGCCAAGATCAAGAGCTCAATTAAAAGTACAATAGAGAGACAAAATATCGATAGGAATAAACTGTATTCTATCAAGATGAAAATACTGATCAACTGGATCATTAATTGTTACATACAATGAACATGAGCCTGCTTATATGGGCAAGGCTATATGGATATGTGAGCACACAAACATGACATGTGGCTCAATAAGAAACAAGGGTAGGTAGGAAATAGGTGCAATAGGTAGGAGAAACAATAAAATATTCCACATGAGGTGGATCACCCACCGAAGGTGGAATTATCACTCCACAATAAGTGGATAAAGTAGTAATAAGATCACACCATAAAAGGTGGAAATTCTCCTACACACACTATCCCAATGTGGCACAAACACAGAAGTGTTTCATACCCAAACTACTATGAAATGCATTTCCTAAGTAAACTTAAGTAAGGTGTAATAATATCCATGATGAATAATTATTTACACCAACAATGAGAAACATTCAAAACCTAATAGGTTACAGGAGAACACATTAATATATTAAACCCAAACTAAGAGAAATATGAAACTAGGAGAAATAAGAAATTGGGAGGACAAGTACAAAAGAAAAATAAAAGATTATAGGGTAGCATTCTAAACCAATTTAAGTTTTGCAGAACTATTTGCCAACAAACCATCACCACCTTGCAAAATTTGAAACTAGGAGAAATGTGAAATTGGGAGGTCAAGTGCCAAAGAAAAATAATAGATCATAGGGTAGCGTTCCAAACCAGTTTAATTTTTGCAAAATTATTTGCCAACAAACCATCATCACCTTGCAATTAAGGAGTAGAAGGTTTGTTGTTTCCTCTTCTTTACAAAGGGGACATCTAAAAGGGTCATTGACACCAGTCTTCCTCAACCTATCTCCTATAAGAATTATGCTTTAGATTACAATGAAACAACCCTACTTTGGGGAGGCACAAATTCCTCTAGCATATGTGCCCTAGCCAATCAAGGGAGGCCTCATCATCTTCTATGATTTTATAACCATTATTAACACTATAAACCCCTGACTAGGCAACACACCACCTAATATAGTCCTCTTTAAACAATAAAATATTTTGTTTCTATATTTATGCTTTGAAGATGTTCTTATCATTCTCTTCAAATTCAAAATCATCAAGAGATTTTTGTTACCATATTGGCCCTGCATCAAATTCAATCTTAATTGCATAATTGCACACCCTCTTACCCCATCTATTCAAGAGTACTTCACTAATTGAAAATAATTTATATATCTCCTTTAGTTTAGGGTCAATATTCCACAAATCTGCATAAAATAGAGCCCAACAACCATTCGTTATCTCCCAAGTTATATGGTTCTTAATTAGATCCCAACATGAAAGCATGTTCAAGTTCCAAATAACTAAGCCTCTTGGGGGGATTCAACGTAAGGATTCTCACTAGTTTTAGGGAGTCTAGATACTTATTTTGGAGTATCTGAACTCATTTCCTTTGTGGGTTTGAAATATGTCCCATACCAGTTTGTCTTAAAAAGTAGTGTTGAGAGCTGGCCAATCACTAATTCCTACACTAACAAACTCCTTCAGGACATAGACCCTTACCCATGCTACAAGGAAAAATTTATAATTGATCTCCTTATTACCACTCTACAGGAAATCTCTCATCTTCTTTATTCAACACTTCATATAAGTCTTCCTTGGCAACATGAGGCAAGAGAAAGTGTAATTTGGAATGGCAACAAAAACTACTTTTAACATAACTATATTATCCTAGCCAAGGAAAGCATCTAATTTTCTAAGATGCTTCTTTTTAGGAGATGCTAGATGAAAGAAGATTCCATAGACGTGTCTTGAATTCCCTTGCAAAAAGAGGTATACTTGCTCGATAGCGAATTGATTTTGAAACCCAATATGTTTGTAATTTGCTTTCTTTCCTAAGGCCCATGTTTGAGAAAAATACATTTGACTTCCTTTTATTGATTTGTTTCCCTAAGGAAGCCCAATAGTTATCCACTACCTTTGTGACAAGTAGTTACTTCTTAAACAAATAGTACCAAACAACATATTCTCATATACAAATTGTAGATGACTAATAGGTTTCACATTTGGAGTCACAATAATCCTTTCCACATTCCCACTCTTTTCATAGCCTAGATGAACGTCCCAAAGTTGTCAACCGTTATTACATATAAAAGAGGAGACAAAGGAACTCCTTGTCTAAAACCCCTATTTGTAGCAAAAATCCCTAAGGTTTTCCATGAAGCGAGAACAATTTCCTACACTAATCTTGAGAAGAGAGTAATGCAAAAAAACTTTACAGATCTTTGCAACAATTATAAAAACTTAATAGAAATAAACATAAATAGCATGTTGTAATGATGAAAATTAGGGTTTCACCCAATGATGTAGTACAAAACTGGTAATTTTTGCTTAGAAACCAATTACATTAAAGATGGGTGAATCCAATAAATCTAGCCTCAATCCAACAAGGATAAGGTTGAGAATTTTCATTAGATTCACTGGTTGGATTTTGATTCCCTCTTTTTAAGTTGAATTGTGAAGATGTTGAAATTAGGGCAAATGTGTGGATGTTGAAGAAAATATGCATAAATAGTGAGCTACAGTCATCAAACAAAGCCACAAACTTGGATCTAAGCAATATATGAGTGTTTGGATCCGTTCCCGGAAGATTGACCTGAATAATCAAGACCAGAATGCATGTCACTCTAATTCTCCGCACTTTTCGATGTCCAAAGGGAAACCTGTTTGTCTCTATGAATTATGTTGATCATGAAAGTTACAACTTTGTACCTATTCTTGCACATAGTAGAGAAGGGAAAATGGTTGGGAACAGGGGTCTACCTAAGCCAAACCCTAGTTTAGGAATTAACCTTGAACGAAATAATGCAAATACTAAAATAAATAATGAAAAGATATACCTTAGATCTGTAATTATTGATGATGATGCTTTGCTTCTTGATTGCAATCACATATGGTGTATGAAATGGCATGAACATGACAAAACCCTAATCACACACACATGCTTCCATATGAATGAAGTAATGTTTCTCCACAATGATTGAATGAAGAATATGCAACCTTGAAGACCTCTAAAAATGTTTGATGATGAATTCTTCATGAATGCAAGGATTGATTGTTTGAGGATCATGACTTAAAATGGAGAGATAAAATTAGGTTGATCAAATGTGTTTATATAGGGGTATCCAGGTCATTTACTAATTAGGTCGACCTCCAATAGTCATGCGGAGCCACAAAATTGAATTCCTGCCAGAGAGATAGGACCCCTCCCCCATTTCACAATAGGGCCCAAATAAGAGGGACCATGTCATGGGCACCCTGGTCCTTCTTAGAAAGGGACCACCATTAAGCCCTAGGGAGAAGGACACCCATCCAGGAAATCAATCAGTGGGTGTACATGGCATCAAAACTAGAGAATAAGCATAAAAATAACCTAACTAGGTGATGAGGATGGAAAATGACAAAGTAGGGGCACAAACATGAGGTGTAAAAGGCCTAGTGATAATTTATGACGCTACATTTAGCCCCCACTTTGACAGAGTATGAGCCTATGCAAATATTCACGGTAAAGTAGACGAAAAAGATGAAAGAGATGAGAAATTAGGAGCATAATCACAAGGAGTATAAGACATCACTAATTTCAAGGAACTAAGCCCCCAATCTTAGGATCTTAACTCACTCAAACACATGCAAGGGCACACGAAATAAGACAAAAGCAAAAAGACAAATAAAGACAAACAATGTCAAACAAAGACAAAAGTCAAAAGACACACACAAAAAGATAAAACCCAAACTAAGACCTCAAGTCAACTAGTTGAAGAGACCTCAATATCAAAATATCTCAACCACTAATATCATTCTTGAAAAATTCCATCTCAAGAACACAAGTGACCACATAAAAAAGAAAGAGCATGCATCATCCATGAACTACAAATAGCAAAGCTATGAGCTCATGAGAAGAAAGAGAAAACATGGATACACATTCTAGATATTTTTTTCTACGTGATCCATGAGAAGAAGAATGAGAGAGGACATGGACACACATTCTAGATGTGTTTTCCTAGGTGATCCATGTTGGGGAGGAGAGTAGGAATAGTCTAGCTATGTTTTGGTAGTTCCACTCATCCTCGTGTGTGTGCAAGTAATGTTTCATTTTAAGTGATAAGAATCATGTATAAGAGTTTGTTTCCTCTGGTTTCAAGAATGTGACAACCTATGTAAGACATGAAATGAAAATGCAAATATGTCTAGTTTCGGGAACATCTCATGTAAGAGTTCATTTACTCCGGTTTTAAGAATGTGTAAGATAGATATATGCCTAGTTTTGAGGACATCTCATGTAAGAGTTAGTTTTCTCTGGTTTCGAGAATGTGCACCTCATCTAAGACATATATCAATGCTTCATCTAGTTTTGGGCATGAATCACCTCATGTAAGAGTTTGTCTTCTCTGGTTTCAAGAATGATCACCTTGTTTAAGGCATGCAAAAATATAGTACAATGTAGAACAAAGAGGGCGATATGTATGCCCCCCTTAAGATGCCAACATAGCACTATGTTCATGTCTTAAGGAAGCTAGAAAAAAGGATACCCACCTTCAACACCAAGGAGATATCCTTTTAGGCAACCATTTTCATAAATCCAAGCTAAAGAGGGAATACTCTTACAAGCAAGGATAAGATAGTTGGATAAGATAGTTGAAAAAGAGATATCTTGCAACAAGTGTAAAAAGGATCCTTAGAGAAGAAGAGATATTTTCTCAAAAGACATCCACCTCCAAGAGGAGTATTTGAACAAACATAACATCTTCTACCAAAAGAAGGGAAGGAGAACAAGAATTCTTGCCTTTCGCCTATTGCTAGGTGAAGGGGATCCTTGATGAAAGATGACACACTTTTGACCCCAAAGTGAAGTATTTATTTATAATAGATATACATTTCCAAGTGAAAAAGAGGTTGTAGTCAAGGATACACACCTCTTGCATAAGAAAGAATCCTTGAGCAAACAACAACTTCATACAAGGATTGACATCAACTCATAAGAAAACACCACTCAACAAAGGAAAAGTGGATCCTTAGAAAGAACAAGAGAGATAAATGCCCCCCAAGGGATAATGAGAAGGATTATGCAACCTCTAAAGAGAGATTAGACATAAGAAAATTCACAATGTACTCACATGAAGGAATACTCAATGCAAGAAAAGACATTAAAATATGTAAAAATTCAACTCTAAAGAAGAGGAAATCTTCAAAGAGAGGAAGAGATAATTAGAAGAAGGATCACATACTCCCCTAAGGGGAGATTAATCTTAAGAGACATACCATCCCATGCAAGAAAGGACATCAAAGTATGAAAAATGCAAATCCTTAAGGGAATAGTGAAAATTTTAGATAGAGAGAAAGAATAAGATAAGATTCTTGCCCCCAAGAATAGAGGCAAGAATGAATTATGTTGCTGCCCCAAGATGATTGTAATTGAAATAGCATCACCTCTTATGACAAAGAGCCCCCAATTAAGTTAAATAATAGTGCCATAGGGTGAGGAGAAACACAGAGGGTGAATGGAGTGATAAGGCACTACCTCTTCACCAAGGAAGAGTGCAAGATCAGTTTTAAGAGCTATGCGATCTCTAACATATTGTTCTTTAATAAATGTTCTAAATGTGTTACGCTTTACAAGAGATTGAGAATAACTACGATGAAAAAGACAATGTTCATCACCTTTCTTATGCTTGGAATTGGGATTAATTTTAATGAAAGGAAAGACAACATTATCATCATACTTCAATCTCCAAAAGATTTTGTAATTGCCACCAAAATAAAACCAAAGGAACGCTCAAAACAAAACTATAATATCTCATAATAAAAAAACAACACCATTTCCCAACACCTCCTTCTCACAAACTTACTCAGACTTGCCCAAAACTTAGAATACAACTTCAAAACATGACATAGGATTCGATGAAGACTCAAAACACCAAAAAGAAGGATAAATATGGTTCCCACAAGTCCAAAGTGAAGGAAAAATCCATATTAAACACAGTACAAGCAAGCATAGAGCAAAACACAACATTACAGTCACATATTTCTATCCCATAATACTTGAACAAGGAAATCACCACAAATTTCTTTCCCATTCAAATAAAAACAATATAATGTCAATATCCAATCCTCAACAATCCTTGAAAACAATCTTTGAGAAGACACAGTGAATACAAAGCTTTTATGGAAACCAATATACAAAATTGAATTGAAGCTCCAACTTGGAAAACAGAGAGATAGCAAGAAAGTTCGAGGTAGAGAAAATCCAATCCAACAATTCCAAGCAAACAATATTCAAATCCAAGCTCCAACGAAATCAAATCTCCAAGTGCAAGCAAAAATCTCCCAGAAGCTAACCCAACAACAAGTACAAAGCTCAACAAATAAACAATTAATTTAAAACTATAGAAAATTATCAAACAATCAAAATATTCTATAAAACTATATAATATACCTACCATGCCCAATATCGAGGCAAATAATATTTAATAGTATTAATTTACTTACCTCCCACTATTGGACACAATGGATCACTAAGAGGGGGGTGAATCAGTGATTTAAATACTTTTTCTTCAACAGAGATATACCGGTTATATATAAAACAAACTGAGTGCTAACCGGTAGCTCAAATAGTGCAAACTAGGTGTGTGAAAATATTTTCTATAACATTAACATAACACATGCACAAGAATCCATCACACAACATCAAATATATGAGGAAAACCCAATGTGGGAAAAACCTCAATGAGAATAGTTGTTGGAGATCTTCTACTCCAATCCAGCCTCACAATGAAAAGGATCTGATTACAATTTTAGGGCACCAACCCAAGGAGCACCAGCCCCTAATTTATGAGCACCAACTCAAAGGAGCACCAACCCCTGCACAATTTATAGGCTACAACCTAAAGGAGATACAACCCTTGCACTAAGCTCCAACTTAGTGAAAAACAATATAAAGATTTCAAATACAAAATGAGATCTCTGTTGCAAAAGAAGTTTTGCAACCTTACAATATTTTTCTCTGTTGGTTTCAACCTTACCGATCTATTTTCTCTCCACCCACTCTATAACTTTTCTTTGCTAATAACTTTTCTAAGTCCCCTCTCACAATGTCTTCACCATTCAACTCACACTTGATCACTCTTTATCAAGTACAAATTTTGTCGCTTTGTCACCTCTGTGTTCTATGCTTACTCCATCGGTTTGTTCCTTACACCGGTTTACCCTGCTTCTCCTTACCAGTATAGTCTTCACTCATAAACACTTCAAGTGTTTATCTCTTCGGCTCTCAGACAACAATTTCACCCTTACCTTCACTCTTCAGCAACAACTCTATCTATCTTAAGTTGCTATATTTAAACTCAGACTTTCCCACCAAAAAAAAAAAAAACTAGGTGGTTAGGGTTTCTTCCATCAATCAAATCTTCATCAGATCCGATCCAATCTTCCTTGGATCGATCACTTGCATTGGAGGAATGCATCTGTATGCGTTTTCCATCATCCAATGCATATTTGCTAAAGATGGCAATCTCGACCATGATTTTCAGCCTTGAAATTTGTCAGACTCATTTATGACCTAGTTGTTTCCTTCTCGAGGTCCTCTTGCAATCTGATATCTTTTCTTCGATCCAAGAGCCAACCACTCTATGATCTTTCTTTGTCATTCATTCTTCCTCGAGCCGCATCAATCTATTATCATCCTGTGATTTGTGGTTGTTTCATTAATGTCGACTAATTGTTCCAACAACCATGTCGATGGAAATTTCACCAACCTCTTTCATATTACCACTTGGTACTTGTTCTTTGCACATGTCGGCATACAACTTAGCATTCAACTTACCGACTTGGGTCGATTCATACTTGATCATCTGGCAAACCCTCTTACCGGTATGTTCGACACACTGTGTTACTTTACTCATACTGACCGCCCAGCACACCAGCAACTCACCTTATCCCTCGGTATTCTGCTTCAATATTGACCTCCGATATATGTGATCATTTTAACATTCTGCCTCTTCATCATAAACAAGCAACCAACCTTCATACCGGTTTACGCTCTACCGATTATCATTGAACATGCTAACACACACATGCATCTCACCTCATACCGATGAAGTCACTGATAGTCTCAATACCTACTTGTCTTCCACCATACTAGTTGGAAAGCCTTCATGTTAATCTTCCTTATGTCGGTTTCAATCTTCTTCATACTGAGTGACATACCTCTACCAGTAGTCTGCAATACACCGGTAGCCTGCAATACTGGTTGACATCAATGACAATTCAATGCCAACACCCACAACTCAACCAATAGGGTAAAAGGCTAGGTAGGTTATATAATATATCCAATAACCATATAATAACAAAGGTTAATATATATTTAATAACAATAATATTATAAACATTAATAAATTAATAATAAATCAAACCCAATAAAATCCAAGGGATAGATAATAAATCAAATAAAACTATATAAGTAAACTCCACAATAATTAATTCATCAACTAACTATTATTAATGTGTTGTACGTTCTGACATCATGAAAAGACTATGCCTTGAGAGGCGGGAATCATATTGAGTCGAGTGATTGACTGAATCACAAAAGCATTGATATGCAAGGTATAAGGGTTCAAATAACCTGCAACCAATCAATAATGAAGAGAATCGTTACTATAATGACCAATAATTAGATAAGACACTTGAGGAAAAGTCAAGTGATTGAGTTGTGCTAGAATGAATGAACTTGTTGATTAGGTTCAAAAGGTAAGCAAAAGGTCGACTATGAAGGGTATGATTTAACATAGGAGAAAATAAACAATGACTTCAATCTGACAATTGCATAGATAGAATTTCAAATGAATGGCAACAATAGGCTTTGAAGGGAGACAAGGACTAGAAAGCATGCAGATAATCAAAATAAGCTTGGAAAAAAACCTTATTTTAAGGGGCGTAGAGAGTCACACCAAAAACCTAAAAACACTAAGGAAAGAAAAGTATAATACAAGAGGAAGACTAGCTGGTTAAACTACCAGTTATATAGCTTGATATCTTACCCATTATAGGCAAGAGGTAGTGGTGTTCCATTAAGATATGCCAAAAGGAAAGCATTTTCTCCAATCACTAACCTGATCACAAACAGACCCTTCCACAAGGAATCAAACTTATTGTGACCTCCTCTAGATTCTCTTCTCTGGTCCCATAATAGAATTGAGTCTCCAATTAAAAATCTCCTTTGCTTAGCCCTTCTATCAATGATCCTATTTACAAACTCACAATGCTTAGTTGTTTTGTAGATACTACCTCATCCCGTTGTCCTTTAATCTTGATCAGATACATAATTCACTTTTCTAATGAGGACTGAAAGTGTTAATCTTCAATGTATTTCTATAGTTTCAATGCTGATAATTATAATGGAATAGGAAGAGCACATTCAATCCCATACACTAGCTAGAAGGGAGATATTCCTATTGTCCTCTTATGTGAGATCTTATTAGCCCGTAGAGCTTCATAAAGGTTCTTATGCCATCCTCTTTGATTTTAATTTACCAATTTTTTTATGATTGAGATGAGATTTTTATTACTCAAGATTTATCTTGTATGTTTCCTTGTCAGTAGTAATCTTAAGAGTGAGAAAGTTTGATTCCATAATCATAACAGAAAAAAGAAAGCTCAAAAGAGGATAAACTGCTAGCATTATTAGCTACTATTTTCTTAGGGACACCAAACCTCACTAGAATATTCTCTTTCAAGAAATTGAGAGCTACCTTAGAAGTAGTTTGTTTTACTGGAATGAAATCCACTCATTTTGTGAAGTAATTTGTAGCAGTTAGAATGTGAGTGTGTCCTGCACTCGAGTTAGGATTATAGGACCTATAAAATCTAGTCCCCACTACTCGAAAGATTCTTCAATGGCCACAAGCTTAAATGGTAATGCAACTAGCTAAGCTCTATTAGTGAATTTCATAAATTCTCACATTTAAATACCCATTCATAAGCATACTTAAATATACCTAGGCAATAAAAACATTGACGAAGGAGTTTGAAATCTGTCATGGATGTAGAGAAATGACCTCCACACACTTCATTATGAAATGCCTCCAATAGTTTCTTTTATTTCTCTTAGTCTATGCACCTCAAGAAGGTACCATCTACTCATGTTTTGTACATATTCCCTTCAAATAGGACATATTTGTTTGCTTTCAACTTCAAGTTTCTTCTCTCCTTGGTAGATAAATGAGGAGGGCACTCACCATAAATCAGAAAATATGCAATGTTAGATAACCATTCATCAATGGTGCTTGTAAATATCACAAGTGGCAAATTTTCCTCTTCACTAGGTTTTGTTTTCAGATATCATCTTGCATAGACCTTTTTCCTCTAACTAGAGTAGTACGTTTCAGGTCAATATCATATTCTTGTACTTTTGTCACCCAAGCATCTCTCTTATTGCAGTCAATATCTTGTTGAGTCAATGTGATCTTTGACAAAAGATTCATGGAAAAAAACTATATAATGAGAACGAAGGATATAGAACCTAAAGTTTTTCAACACTTTCACAATTACATATGCATTTTTTTGTTGCAAATGTGAAGATGTTTGATGTGTCAGTATGGTTGTCATTAATGTCAACATACTAATTTTTTGTTTTAGTGTTTGGTTTTTCTCTACATTGTTGATATGTTGTAGATGTGTTCATGATGTGTCGGTAAGTTGTTGGATATTTCCTTGAGATATTGCTCTTGTGTTTTGGAGGTTCATAATATTCTCCGTGTTTTTTCCTTTCTTGGGTTTTCCATGTCATATCCAATGTTTCATGTGCATGTTATTTCAAGTTTATATCTTCTTATGGTTAAGTAATTAGAGATTAGTTTGCCAGATTTGTTTCTGTGAAAAAATTAAAATATTTTAATGTACAACTGATTCACCCCCCTCTTAGTTGTTTGGGATATTCAACATTTTTCTCCATATGGGAATAATTTAGTTCATGTTTCTTCAAAGGTACACTCATCAAGGCAATTGGGTCTTCAATTCCTTGTTCACTCTTTTGTAGCAAGATAGCTAACATGGTGTGGTCTGAGGCATAATAATATATAATGAAATATTTCTCAAAATCAAGGTGTACTAGAGTGGGGGCATTAGAAATGGCTACTTTAATGTATTCAAATGATTTCTTACCCTTTTGATTCCACTTGAAAGTCTCATCATGTCCATAATGTGTCTAGTGAGCTCAACAAAATTATGAACAAATATTCTCAGGAAATTAAACTAGCTGAAGAAAAACCTAGTACTACTCTGTGACACTGGCAGGATTAGTGTTGAAATGTGGTGACTGATCAGCAAAGTACTGTACACTCAGCATGTATCCTCGCCAGGGTCCGGGGCGGGGCCGGGCCCCGGGCAAATTTTTTTTTTGCCATTTTTCGTTGATGAAAACTGACATTGTAATAAAACCCTAAAAAGGCTGACTTTGTTTGTTGCCCTAAAAATGCATGTTATAAGCGGCTGAGATGCTTAAGGCATTGTAAGGTTGATGTACTGTTTTTGCTGGATAATAAGAAAGATTGGATGACTGTGTATGGTGGACGTAACCCATTCTGGGTGAACCACATTAAATCTCTGTGTTATCTATGTCTTGTTTTATTTCTTTATCTTTTGTATTTAAATCTGCATATAATTGTTAGTTCATATTTGCTTCGGATCTGATTGAAACCCTAACAATTGGTATCAGAGCGAGGTTTTATGTAAATTGGCAGGACTTTCGGATTTGAGTGGGAGCAATGGAGGATTCCAAATTCAAGGTCGAAAAGTTTAACGGCCAGAATTATCAGTTATGGAAAATGCAGATGGAGGATTACCTGTATCAAAAGGATTTGTGGCGGCCATTGGAAGGAAAGGCAAAGAAACCGACCACAATATCAGATGAAGAGTACGACATTTTAGATAGAAAGGCACTGGGATCCATTCGATTGTGCCTTGCGTCGTCTATAGCATTCAATATAACAGAAGCAAAAACGACTGTAGATTTGATGGCAACATTGGCTAAGTTGTATGAGAAACCCTCGGCTTCGAATAAGGTATTTCTTATGAAGCGTTTGTTTAATTTGAAAATGAGTGAAGGAGGATCTGTAGCGGAGCACTTAAATGAATTCAATACAATTACCAGTCAATTGTCTTCAGTAAAAATTACCTTTGCAGAAGAAGTTAGGGCTCTCTTGATTTTATGTTCTTTGCCAGAAAGCTGGAATAGCTTGGTTATGGCTGTAAGTAACTCTGTCTCTGGTAAAAATACTTTGGTATTTGATGATATTGTTGGTGTTATCCTAAGCGAGGAAATGCGAAGGAAAAGCACAGGTGAGACTTCAACATCATCGGGTAGTGTTTTGAATGTGGAGAACAGAGGAAGATCAAAGGAAAGAGGAAAAGGCCCTAGGAATGAGAAGTCACGAGGGAAGTCAAAGAAAGGATGCTCTCAATCTAGAGGAAAGAAAGATTGTTGGTACTGCAGAAAGCCTGGTCATCTAAAGAAAGACTGTTGGTCTCGGAAAAACAAAGAAGGAGACAAAAATGAAAATGATAGTAAGGAAGTTAATATTGCAAGTAATACTTTACAAGATGCTTTAATCTTATGTTTGAATAATGTTAATGATTCCTAGGTAATAGATTTTGGGGCTTCATTTCATGCTACACCCCATAGAAAATATTTTCTAGATTATGTTCAAGGTGATTTTGGACAGGTATATTTGGGTGATGATGAGCCCTGTCAAATTGTTAGAAAATGAAAGATAAAGATCAAGTTACAGAATGGTAATGACTAGTTTCTGCAGGAGGTAAGACATGTTCCTAATTTAAGAAGAAATTTAATTTCTGCAGGGCAACTGGGTAGTGAAGGTTGCATAGTTACCTTCTCAGACAGTATGTGGAAGGTCACTAAAGGATCATTAGTAGTAGCCAAAGGTGTGAAGGTAGGCACATTATATCTGTGTACTTGTAACACTTACTCTACCTTAGCTGTTACAGATAAAGTTACTGCAGGGACAACAACAATAAATGTTGCAAGAACAGATTCGATAATGTGGCACCATAGGCTTGGGCACATGAGTGAGAAATGGATGAAAATCCTTCACTCTAAAAATCTATTGCTAGGACTAAAGAAGATTGATTTAGAGTTCTGTGAAAACTGTGTTTATGGTAAACAGAAAAGAGTCAGATTTCTCAAGGTTGGGAAAGAGAAGAAGAGTGAGAAGTTAGAGCTTGTACATTCAGATGTATGGAGACCGGCTCAGGTATCATCTTTTGGTGGCTCTTGTTATTATGTTATTTTTATTGATGACTCAACCAGAAAAACATGGGTATATTTCCTAAAACAAAAATTAGATGTTTTTGAAACTTTTAAGAAATGGAAAGCTTTGGTTGAGAATGAGACAGGAAAAAAGTTGAAGTGTCTCAAATCGGATAATGGAGGTGAGTATTGCAGCAAAGCATTTGAAAATTACTGTTCCTTAAATGGGATTCGAAAGCAGAAGACAGTTCCAGGAACTCCACAGGAAAATGGTGTGTCAGAGAGAATGAATAGGACCATCATGGAACGTACGAGGAGCATGAGATTGCATGTTGGATTGCCCTTACCTTTTTGGGCAGATGTTGTACATACTGCTGTCTATTTGATAAATAGAGGACCTTCAACCCCTTTGGATGGTGGTATTCCAGAGGAGGCATGGACTGGTAAAAAGGTAAATTATTCTTTTCTAAAAACTTTTGGTTGCGAAGCTTTTGTCCATGTTGATAAAGAAAACAGAACCAAGCTTGATGTTAAATCTCAGAAATGTACCTTCATTGGATATGGGATAGATGAATATGGCTATCGATTATGGGATTTTGAAAATAAGAAAATAATTAGAAGTAGAGATGTTATATTCAATGAGAAGGTTATGTATAAAGAATAGATGCAGGAAAAGAAGCATGAATAGGACAAACAAGAATATGTGGTGTTGGATGAGATTCCTGAAAATGAAATGCCACAGGTACCTGATGCTCAACAACAACAGATTGTCCCACAAACTCCTGCAAGTGTTAGACGTTCTACGAGGACAAGTAGACCCCCTGAAAGATTTTCTCCTTCTTTGTATTCTATTTTATTAACGGATTCTGATGAACCAAAAGAATATGAAGAAGAAATGCGGGTAGATGCCAAACAACAGTGGGAACTAGGCATGAAAGAGGAGATGGACTCCTTGATGAAAAATAAGACTTGGGACTTAGTCCCTTTACCTGCAGAAAAAAGAGCCTTGCCTAACAAATGGGTTTATCGGCTGAAGGAGGAGGAAGGAGGTCAGAAAAGATATAAGGCCAGACTTGTGGTAAAAGGTTTTGCACAGAAAAAAGGTATAGATTATGATGAAATATTTTCTCCAGTTGTAAAAATGACTTCAATTAGAACTGTACTTAGTCTTGTGGCTATAGATGATTTACATCTTGAACAATTAGATGTCAAAACAGCTTTTCTCCATGGAGATCTGGAGGAGGAAATTTACATGTTGCAACCATAGGGATATGAGGTCAAAGTAAGGAGAACTTGGTGTGCAAGTTGAAGAAAAGTCTGTATGGCCTAAAGCAAGCACTCCGACAATGGTATTTAAAATTTGATAGTTTCATGGCTGAACACGGTTATCATAGATGTCATTCTGATCATTGTGTATATTTTAAAAGATTTGATAATGGCAGTTATATTATACTGTTGCTTTATGTTGATGACATGCTTGTTGCTAGGTCTAACATGCAACATATAAATGATCTTAAATAGAAATTAGCCAGGTCATTTGCTATGAAGGATTTGGGTGTAGCTAAGCAAATTCTCGGTATGAGGATTACACGGGACAGGAAAAATAGAACCTTGAATTTGTCCCAAAGTGAGTATATAAAGAAGGTGTTGAAAAGATTTAACATGCAGGATGCAAAAGCAGTTAGTACGCCTTTGGCTAGTCATTTCAAATTAACTAAGGAGATGTGCCCAAAGGCACAGGAAGAGGTTACTAAAATGTCTAACATCCCGTATTCATCAGTTGTTGGCAGTCTGATGTATGCAATGGTATGCACAAGACCAGATATTGCACATGTAGTGGGAGTTGTGAGCAGGTTTATGAGTAATCCGGGTATGGAACATTGGAATGCTGTGAAATGGATTCTTCGGTATTTGAAAGGAACTACTACGAAGGCATTATGTTTCAAAGGATCTAATGCTGCTCTAAGTAGATTTGTTGACTCTGATCTAGCAGGTGATATTGATTCACGGAGGAGTACTACAGGGTATGTTTTTACTATAGGGGGAACTGCAGTCAGTTGGATTTCTAGGCTGCAAAAAGTTGTTGCACTTTCAACCACTGAAGCTGAGTATGTTGCTGCTACAAAAGCCAACAAGGAGATGATTTGGTTACAATGTTTTCTGGAGGAATTGGGTCAGACACAGGAGGATGGCCCATTGTATACTGATAGCCAGAGTGCCATTCATCTTGCAAAGAACTCTGCTTTTCATTCAAGGACAAAGCACATTCAGCTCGGGACTGTTTTGGAGGAGGGTCAGTTACGGCTTGAGAAGATTCACACAAGTGAGAATCCTGTCGATATGTTCACAAAGGCAATTCCACTGGAGAAGCTGATTTCTTCATCAGTTTTTGTTGGTCTTCTTGATTGATAATTGTGGAATTTATACCAGTCGAGTCCTAGTGTTTTATCCAGTGGATGTTGCATGTACAGTGGTGTCATGTAGTATCAGTCTCCAAGTGGGCGATTGTTCGGTGTGGAGCCTAATCAGTGTCCAAGTGGGAGATTGTTGAAATGTGGTGACTGATCAGCAAAGTACTGTACACTCAACATGTATCCTCGCTGGGGTCCGGGGCTGGGCCGAGCCTCGGGCAAATTTTTTTTTTGCCGTTTTTCGTTGATGAAAACCGACATTGTAATAAAACCCTAAAAAGGCTGACTTTGTTTGTTGCCCTAAAAATGCATGTTATAAGCGGTTGGGATGCTTAAGGCATTGTAAGGTTGATGTACTATTTTTTATGGATAATAAGAAAGATTGGACGACTGTGTATGGTGGACGTAACCCATTCTGGGTGAACCACATTAAATCTCTATGTTATCTGTGTCTTGTTTCATTTCTTTATCTTTTGTATTTAAATCTGCATATAATTGTTAGTTCATATTTGCTTCGGATCTGATTGAAACCCTAACAATTAGTTGTTTAATTTCTCTTACCCTTTCTAGATAAATTTTCACTCCATATTTGGAGACAATATGACCTAACAATTCTCCTTTAGTTACTGCAAAAAAAGATTTCTTAGGATTTAGAGAGATACCATAATCTTTGCATCATTGTAACACCACTTATAAATCATATAAATGATTAGCCCTTTTTAAGAGAATACACTCAGATCATCTAAGTAATCCACAATAATTTTATTATTCAAGTCACCAAATGTTAGATCCATTTCTCTTTGAAAAGTAGCCCCTACATTTATAAGTCTGAAGGGTACACCGATAGGAGTAGTGAAGGTAGTCTTATGTTGATATTCAAGTGCTACCTCTATCTAGTTATATCTTGAGAAGCCATCAAGCATAGACATCATCTCTGAGTCTAAGACGGTTTGAAAAATATGGTCCATCATTGGCAAAGGATAATTGTCATTCAAAGATGTCTGATTTAAATTGTGGAAATCCACACAAATTCTTATCTCACCATTTTTCTTCTTGACAGGTACAATGTTAGCGATCCATGTAGAAAGGTAAATTCATTAAATGATTCTAGCATTGAGAATATTATCAATTTCCTTGAAAATGGCCTGGACAATCTTTGCATTGTATATTATTTACTTCTATCTAAATGAGGATGTGGCAAGCTTGAGTGGGATGCAATGTTGTACTTCTCCATTTTTGAATTTTATGTCCGCATAGCACCATGCAAAAATATCTTTAAAGTGAGTCGACAAAAAAATTAAACGCTCCTTTTATCATGGAGAGAAACCTTTTTCAATATATGTATAGGTTAAGGGTCTTCTTTGGTTCCTATGTAGACTTGCTCATATCAACAGATGTCCTAACTGAATTTATATTTTTTTGTTTGATGTATTGATCATTTTTATTAAAACCATTTTCTAAGGAGACCAAATGTTTAGAAATTTTATTTCATTTAAGTTGAATCATTTTTTATTTTTCCATCTTCAGACTATACTTCTCCTTCTAGGGTGTCACTACTTCCTTCAATGCTTCCTTTAAAGAACAAGTTGACGAAAGCATCATCTTTCTCAAGAAAATCTATGATTTTTCTCATTATTGAAAACTTACCAATAGCTCACATTATCAGTTATGTTGGGTTTATATATCATCTCAATAATATATATTATCTTTAAAATCAAGGTGTGGAAAGAGGATAGATGTTGAGACGGCTAAAGAACCAACCCTACTGGTTTGGTCTCTTAGCATTGCTTCTATTTCAAAAGCTTCCAAATCCTCAATGCAATCTCACACTCTATTTCTATAATGTCTCAACCTCTTATTCTTAAAAATTTATATAATACTTGCTTAACTGTGAGTTCAACATCTCCCTTGGCTCTTAATTATTTGATTATTTTTTCGTTTACAACTATTAACCCTGAAAGCAAAGCTTCATGCCCTATCGTATTGTTTGCATTCTCAAACTCTAGCTTGTAGGCTAAAGGGAATTTGTTTTCATATGAAGAGATAGTAACTATACTAGAACTAGAGCTAGAAGAGAAACAAATTCAATAAAATTCTAAAGTCCATAATTCATTAGATAAATCTGGCTAGATCATGGTAGTGCTTTCTTTAGTAGTAGTAGTAAACATATAAGTACTGGGGCCAATCTCTACATACAAGATATTAGTTCTTGGATCACCAAACTTCAGCACTATCAAGTTTTCTTTTGGTTCAAGTTCTAGGCAGACCTTCTTTCCATCTATAGGTATTGTTGAATAGCACCAATCCATTTCAATTTATCCTCCTAAGTCTTTATAGAAACTTCTACTCAGTAACATCCCATAGCTCGTAGGCATATCAGCCTCCATGATTCTGATTTTCAATCTCTTTTTCAGATCTAAGGCTAATGCGGCTTGTGCATCTTTAATTTGGCCTAGGATGGGTACTTCAATAGAGTCCATAGAATAACATTTTCCATGAGTTGAAGTGATTGTTAAACCAAGGGATTTGGCTACTTGAGCAGGCATGACATTATTAGAAGCTCCTAAGTCTACTACACAATTCCTCAACCTATATCTGGCTATGTATAAGGATACATAAAATGGTTCTAGTTTCTCAAAGGGATTCTTAGAATTAGAAGGTTTTGAGAGGGAATTTGAATGATTTTTGTTTTCAGTGGCATGAGGAACTTCATCAGATGTTAGAGCATTGAAAGTAGACATTGGGGATTCTTGTTTAACCTATCTAACAAGCCTATCCAATTTAGAGGGGTTGAGCCTAAGATATTCAACTTGAGATATTTGAATTTTAATATTTTTACAAGACTCAACAATGTCAAAAGGGCAAGGAACAATATTAGAAGAGGGATTGGAAGATACATCAAGAGTAGTATTTTTGAGAGTATTTGCTTTTGCTTTTTTGTGGCTAGAATTTCCATTCATTGTCATGATAAACTTGGGTTTGAAAAAAGTTACTTAACCTTGAGGTTCTTGATCCTTCTTCTGTGCATGTTGCCCTCTACTGAAAATCACACAATTAGAACTAAGTATATGCGTCTTCCCCTCTTTTGGAATCAAACTTGTATTCAAAGAAATTAACACTAGCATCAATAGACTAAGATTCTTCCTCAACTTGATACTTCCCCTCTTGTTTATTTGTTGAAACCATTTGCATGTGTCTTTTCATCTGAGGACAAGATGAATTAGCATGATCAATGGTAAGGTGAAAATTACACACCATATGATTCCCTTTATAGGTCCTTTGACGTCTAATCTTTGGGGAGGACTAGTTAGTATAATCGTTTGGGATAATTTCCTTGTTGATCGTGATCTTTTCTTCAATTATCTTGATAAATGGGCTAATTAAGGCCTTTGGGAATTTTTCAATTCCAATAAATTACATCATTAGCCAATCTTTGGATCATAGGATCAGTAGAGCTAGTTGTTTGTGACTTTCCTATGTATAGCTCATTTTTCCACTTTTCAACCATTATCAAATCAACTTCTATTGAAACAACCAATTCTTGTGTTTTTGCTAAATTGGCAACCACCTTCTCTCTTGGTAGAGAAACTGACATCAGAAGGAAGAGCATTAATTAAGAAACACTTCAAAAGGGGATCTTCAGGCCTCATATTATTTGGGATCCTATTGGATAATTTATTAAATTTTACCACAAAATCACACATTGACTCATATATTTCTTTCTTCATTGAAGACAAATTGGGCTACCAAAGTGTGTTCATCCTCCACATATTTAAATCTACTTTAAAATTTAGTACTCATAGTGGCCTAGTTATTAATTGATGCATTCGGTAAATGATAAAACCAATCTACTACATCATCTATTAGAGATTCAACAAATAATTTGTCATCGACATCTTCATGTTGGCCAACCAATATGGAGCAAGCTGCAAAGAAAGTATTGATATATTCTTCTAGTGTAATCTTCCCATCTCCCTTGAACTTAGGTATTATCTTTCCTAATCCATTGGATAAATCATTTAACTAGGTTCCCAAATTGAGAGGTCCAATAGTAGCTCCCCATGGGATAGGTAATTGTTGAGCCATGTGATTGAGTTAGAAATGGGAAAACTAACTTGCATAGGTAAGATGGTTCCCACAAGAAACAAATCTTGCCAAGATGAACTAGAAGGGGTTGTTTGATAAGGAGGAGAGGGTGGCCTACTTAAAGTTTTGGCCAGTCGAGTACGAGGGAATGTAGAAATTTTCATAGACTATAATAGGTCAAAATCGAGATCACAAATACCTTTTCTTCTATCACCTCTAGTTTATTTCTTAGAAGCTAAATTTATACAAGATAAAGGAATAAGATAGAGTTTCCAACCTCTTACTCATTATTTGGAAGGGGATTTTGTTGATTATTGGGCTAGTTTCTTTGGTGAAACAGTTTTTCTCTTCTTGGAATTGGAGGTGTATTGGGTCATGGATTCCTTGCTAAGATGACTACATGGAACCTTTCAACTACCCTTTCAAAAACTACTGCTATATTTTATGCGTGTTCTTATTCTTCTTCCAATACAAAATTTATTATTAAATACTTTCAACCATTCCTCCTACTTCTCCAAGTGAGAGTATTCAGTTGAGAAATAACGTCTTCTTATTCATATCACCACGCTAAATCTAGCTACAAAAGAGGAAATATATTTTCATGGGGCGAGGTCATTTTTAACCTTGATAAGGTGAACTATTATAATAACTTTTTGATTAGTTTATCCACAGTAGAGTCACCAAAAATCTGTTTGTTTGCACATTTGTCAGTTAACTCTATATTATCATGCCCACACAAATGACAAATGAAACAACTAGTCGAGTCAGATAATGATATTTTATAGTGAGTCTGATTAATCTACAAGGCATGGCTACCTTCAAATGATATATAATGAATAGAATCCATGTGTTTAACCTTGGAGGAAATTCTATGTTTAAGTGTGCTTGAGTTGGAGTAGTACTAGGATGGTTGACCTCCCAAGAGGGTTCAATGCTTCACCTCTGTTTGAATCACCTACATACAATGATTACTAAGTGGATCATTCATTCTAATGAGAGATTGGTTCTAGTGAACCACTAATAAAGAAACATGGGTTGACCAATGAGTTTGATTCAAAAACTACACTATTGAATCCTGATAGCAATATCATAATTTGACTAGTTGTGTAAAATATCTCCTACTTATCAAATCCTTTGTTGTTGAAATGTGATCTTGGAGAGAAAGAATGAAAATTGATTTTTTATAAAATCCTCTCTACACCCTTAGCAGCTTCATTACTCTTGCATGAAAAATCAGAGAGAGAGGAAAGTAATACCTTTTATTTTTCATGGCAACATATTTTACATTTACCATTGCCATTTGGCGACGATAAACCTCTAGGAAAACAAGATAGTTAGAGACATAACTTGGCAATTTTAATGGGGCATTTTCATAACCCCCTATTTTTATATAAGAGAATTGATCACGACCCATAAGAAAGCATCATTAACACAGAGAAAATCTATCATCCATATTTCTTTTAGCAATTGTGGGAAAAAATTCAACATAGGTGTATCTATCGTGAGAGACCCTTGGGTCCTCAATCCAGGCCAAACAACCTCTTTACTGGCAAGAATGTAAATAAACACAGAGCACATGTGGAAGGAAAAACTTTGTTTGTAATTGACCAACTACTTGTGCAAATGCTCACTCATAAGCTTGGCCCAAACTATATACTTTTTCTCCATAAATAATTTGTATAAATTAACATATCCAATGTCGGAACTCATCAACTTCAGGACTCTCCATAACACAATGTAACAAGGCGATGTCATCAACAATTTCTTCTCTAAAATGGTATCTCTTGAGGTAGGTAGGGAGCCTAGACTTTCCTTTTCTCTTCTTTTTTAGCCATTTCTTAGTGATATAATTCAGACGCCAATCCTTTTTATCACTGAAGTAGTCCCAACCTAAATTAATAGACACACCCACAAATTGTTCCCGAATGGGTATCCTTAATACTTATGAGATAGCCTTAGAATCAATTTTTGCAATTACAGAACCATTAAAGGCTTGCATCTATTGTGAACTCAAGTGGTAATTATTAACACATTAAATGACTAACTTTGGGCATGGGATAGCAAGCAAGAAACTTTCAGCACTTACAAGCCCACTTTCAACAATCTTCTTACCAATATAGAACTGGTGTCTTGTTGCATTCTTCTCAAAATTCTCTAGAGCCTTGTATTTCCCAAATTTGTGTTCTTCACATCATCTAAGCCATTTTCTATTATGAGCAACATTGAGGAAACTAAGAATTTGAATTTCATACATAACAAACAATTAATAAATGCTTTCATAGTTCCAAAAAATACTAGACAGATTGCAAGATACATGAAGGAGACTCACTATGCAAACTCATGAGAGATATTCCAAAACCTTTGTGCTAGCCAACTTAGAAGAATTCTCACTTTGGATTAGGACACCAACAAGAAAGGAATTTTTAGCCTAACCTAGTTTTTAGTGCTCCTTGCCTTCTTTCTCATTGTTGAAGCTCTTGAGTATTTTTGGTTACTCTTTAGGAGAGAATGAATTATTGACGTGGTGGAAGCTTCTTTAAAAGAAGTATTAATTCTGGCAGTGAGAAGTATCAGCTAGCTCATTAACATCCACTAACATCCTCCTTGAAAAATCGTGCTAATACACTTCCCCACGTCTTTCGCCAACTAATGGTTATTAATGTGTTGTATATGTTGCCATCATAAAAAGATTACACCTTGAGAAGTAGGAATCCTATTAAGTCGGGTGATCAAGCAATCGTTGAATCATGGAAATGTTGATATGCAGGGTACAAGGGTTCAAAGAACTTGTGATCGACCGAGAATGAAGAGCATCGTTACTGATAAGTTGAGACTTTGTCATATTTTTATCCTCAGAACTCTTGAGTTTTTGACATCTTTCGGTTTGCATAGTAGTAGTAATGTATTGGAAATTGACTATATGTATTCCATATGTTAAGCCTTAACTTATTAAATCATGTTTAATCTTTCCCAGTCTATTCTTGCAGCCATGCCATTTATTCCTGAAGCCATGTGATTTGTTCATGTTGCCATGCGAATTATTTAGGGCAATATCATATGTGAATTAATAGATGTGTTAATTAAATAAAATGTGTATATATGTCCTTGTATGTTATTTTTGTTGTAGTGCAGGTAATAAATGATGTCGCGGTGGATATTCGCCTATCACGCCTAATGAAGGGAAGGATACGTAAGAGATAACTAAAGATCAAACTGTAGAAGAGCTGAGCAAGCCTAAGGGATAGCATAAGCAGAGCAGTCAAGCGACACTACCAATGTCTAACTTCAGTGGGCATTTAATTTGCAAATACCACCACGACATGCAATGACTGTGGTTCGGTTTAGATCCACGTTTCCTATAACATAACTCCAGTTATCTCCTTTATCGGTCAATCATCCGCCTCTTCTTCTAGGCGTGATTTGTGTTGTCTATTGTAGTTAATTTCTTTTTAATAATAAGCTCTTCTTCTTCTCAGGTTAGACAGAAAAGAGAAAAGAATTGAGCAAAGGATTTTTATAAGTATTTTTGAGTTTATTTTCATATTGAATCATGTAATGACTTTCCAGAATGATGAATAAAATTATGTTATTCTGATCTTTAAGAGTTGTTTTCGGGAAGCCTGGTATCACTCATCCAAGGGGGCCCACTTGGTGAGTGTTCCTGTGCATTCGTTAAAATTAGTTTTCTTTCCTTAGTTGTAGTAGAAGTTCTTGCATTGACTATTCCCGTAGCCACTGGAAACAGATCCACTGACTGTTCCTACAACCACTGGAAATAGATCCACTGACAGTTCCTGCAGCCAAGCCAGAACAGAGTAACTTCTGTTTATCAGCATTGAATTTATCCAAAATTTCTTTTATGAGTTTATGTAGAAGACTTCATGTAGCCTTTCCATAGTTTCCATTCTTGTTTACCTTTTTCTGCATAATGTTAGTTGTTGCAGTAATGCAGAATAGCTGTTGCAAGAACTTAGTGCATATATAGTGTAGACCTATTTCAAGTACTACATCCCTGGGTTGACAATCAAATGAACACTAGCTATGGAAATAGTGACTTTACCAAATGAATGTCCAAACTTCAGATTGAGATTTCTATTAGAGTTATTATTCTTATTGTTGGGGTGAACATTTTGGGTGTCGTTGTCAGGGATGGTGACAAACTAAGAACCTGCTATGGTTATTATCTTTTCAGTTTTCAATTAATTGTTTTTTTTGGTACACCTAATTGTTCGAAAAATTTCATGAATCCACATGCATAGACGAAGAAGAGATGTTCGACGTAGATTTCTGCCCAATCATCCTAATCATGCAAAAGATAATTTCCCAGATATAAATCCTTTTGTTGAACTTTACCAAACCCCAGAGAATTTGAACCACCCTAAATATGAATTTCTCGAAGGTAGTCTTTAGTTTCTCTTTGGACTTCAAGAAGAAGAATTTCATATAGTAACAACCCCCACAAGTCCAATGCAAGGGAACCCGCCTCCTGGTGGAAATAACTCACCACCACCACCACCAGACCCAACGTTTGAGTTCCCCATATCTAATCAGCATGATAATGCTAATCTCAAGAACATTCCATCATCTTCCCTCCCTAAATTCTATGGATTGGTGATAGAGGACCCAAACACATTTCTATTTGGGTTTGATGTTCTCTGTAGGAGTTTTGACTATACTACAGATGCCCATAGACTCAAAAAATTTCCTGCCACCTTGAAGGAGTCATCCTTGAGATGGTTTATGAGTTTGGGTAGTAGCACAATCAATCCTTAAGATGGTTTCTTGCAAAATACAAAGATTATTGTAGAGGCACTGATCGTCATGGGGATGATATCTTTAGAATGACATATAAAGAAGATGAGAGTCTTGAAGATTATCTGGAGAGGTTCCTGTTTAGTGTCAAAAAGTCCAAACATGGTACTCTCAATGAAGATTCCCTCAAGTTGATATTTTTTAGGAGAATCGGTGATGAATGCACTGATTCTTTGGATCTTATGGGAGGAGGTGACATTACACAGTCCACTTGGGCTGAAATATGACAAATTTGTAAGAAGTATTCTAGATCTGCTTCTAAGAAGAACATGCATTTCAAGCCAGGAGCACAATCATCAGCATCTACTACTGGAGTTTCTAGATTGGAACTTAGTCATTTATTGAAGGACTTTAAGGAGGACATTATAAATAATATGGCTACCCAATTGGATACACTTGCAGCTAAGAAGAAGCATGAAGAAGCTGATGCATTTCTTGCAGAATTTTGCCCTCATTGTAGACAACGAAAGAAGGATTGCAGATGTAAAATGGTTGCAAATGTGGAAGTTCCTGACTTCAAGACAATACAAGGTGAGGACAAGCAAGTCTTCTATGTTTCTCAAAGAAGGTCGAATTTCCAAAGACAAGGTATGCCTCCGGATCCACTTTCTTTTTCTGGTTATAGTGGAAATTCTTATGCACCAAATAACCAATGGCAACCATCATATGCTCAAAATTTTGGTAATTATCAAAACTGGTATGGTTCTCAAGCCCAAGGGCAGCATTTTGGTAATCAAATGCCACAGTGGCAGCAGCCACAAGGGAACTGGTACCCACCTCAAGGCCAAGGAAGTCAGTTTCAAGGGAATTGGCAACCCACTTCTCAATGGAGGGGGAGTCAGCCATGGAATGCCCAATCTTCTGGTTATCAACAGCCTATTCAACAACCACAACCTCCTACACTAATGCCTTCTCCTGCAGCCACTATTGTCCCACCTAAACCAACGCAGTTGCCTACTCAACCACTGCCAAATCCTAATATTAAGCCTCCGCAACAACAAAAACAAACTTATTCAGTTGATCTTAATCAATACCCAACCTATTCTCTATCTCTAAGTGATATTCACCTCCGATCTGGGACAACTCTACCTAATCCATCTCATCTAGTTATCACCGAGGTACAAGAAGAACAAGAAATCTCTAATCCAACAGATACAATACCTCAGAAGAAGATATTACCACCATTTCCCCAAAGATTGCAAGAAAAGGAAGTTCTCACAGAACAAGAGCAAGGCTTTGATATTATAGATCAACTTAAGTATATTTGTGTTAAAATTCCATTGTTGAAAGCAATAAAAGATGTTCCCATATATGGTAAGGCACTGAGAGAAGCATGTCTAAAAAAACCTGGCAGGAAGAAGAAGGATCCACAAATAGTGCATGTTATGGGTCAACTGGCAGATATTATGTTAGGCAAGATTGTCATTCTAAAATATTCTGATCCAGGTAGTCCTGTGGTAAGTATAGTCATTAATGGCAACTAGATAAGAAATGTTTTGAATTATTTAGGGGCAGCCATTAATGTGATGACAAAAGAAGTAATGAAACAGCTTGGAATCAATAGTCTAAGGCCTACACCCATAGTTCTACAACTTGTTGATAGCTCTACAGTGAGGCCTAGTGGTATGATTGAAGATGTAGTGGTTATTTTGAATTCCTGGGAATACCCTGTAGACTTTATGATTCTATCTCCAAAGGCAACATTGGGAGGATATCCGATGATTTTGGGAAGACCTTGGCTTGCCACAGCTGATGCATATATTGGATGTAGATCAGGGGATATGACTATTTCAGATGGGAAATCTACAAAAACATTGGCCTTGTATTCTCCTGCACAACCCCAGTATGATCAACAATAAGCTGTTTGGCCTATTTTGGGAGAAGAATTTGAGGAAGTTGACTCTATTAATCACCTTATGATGATTAATTGAGGGTCATTCATAAAATTACATGATGAAGAATCAATTCTTTATAAAATTATGATAAATGAGTTAATAGAAGAACATAAATTGCAGGAGTTGGTTCTAAATATTGCAGGTTTGGACTTTCCTGCAGCCACTGATATATTGCATACTCTGTTGCTGCATGAAGTATCTTCTTCTCATTTTTCTGATATGAACCAGATTGATCTTACTATCAAGATAGAAGTTGATTTGAATAAATGTTTGAATATCAATATAGATCTTTCAGATACTCAAAAAGAGTCCCTTGTGGACTTGTTGAAATATCATAAAAATGTTTTTGCATGGGATTACAAGGATATGCATGGGATAGAGCCAACAATTTTCACCCATCGTATCTATATAAAAGAAGAGTGTTGCCCACTCAGACAGCCTTAAAGAAGAATCAATCCTACCTTAAAAGAGATAGTTAAAGAAGAATCATAGAAGTTGTTAAAGGCCGAGTTTATCTATCCTATCTCTAATAGCCAATGGGTATCACCTTTGGTCATAGTCCCTAAGAAAGGAGGAAAATGGAGCGTATGTGTTAATTATAGAGCCTTGAATTTAGCAACAAGAAAAGATCATTTTCCATTACCATTTGTGGATCAGGTATTGGATTCCTTGGCTGGTAAAAGATACTTTTCATTCCTTGATGGATTCAGTGGTTACAATCAGATTCAGATAGCCCCAGAGGATCAAGAGAAGACAACATTTACTTGTCCTTGGGGCACATATGCATATTTTGTTCTTCCTTTTGGGTTGTGTAATGCTCTAGCCACTTTTCAAAGAGTAGTGATTAGTATCTTTTCTGATATTTTTCAAGACATCATGGAAATCTATATGGATGACTTTACAACTTATGGTTCTGATTTGAACAAGCATTGAGGAACCTAAAAAAGGTTTTGCAATGATGCGAGGACTATAGTTTGTCATTAAATAGTGAGAAATGTTTCATCATGATGCAAGAAGGAATAGTCCTTGGTCATCATACCTCTGTAAAACGCATATAGGTGGATCCAGCAAAGATTGAAGTCATTTAGCATATCAATGCCCCTGTGAAGCAAAAAGATGTAAAAAGTTTTCTTGGTCATGCCGGATACTACAGAAGGTTTATCAAAGATTTCAGCAAAATTGAAAGTCCCTTATTTTCACTGCTTACCAAAGATATGGAATTTAAATGGACCTCAACATGCAATGAATCTTTCTTGAAGCTTAAGCATACCTTGACTCAAAAACCAGTTCTTAAAGGTCTAAATTGGTCTTTACCATTCCAAATCCATACAGATGCAACTGATTATGCAATAGGGGTAGTGTTAGGACAGAAGATTGACAAATTCAAAAATGCAATATATTATATTAGCAAGAACTTACAGGGACCTAAGTTGAATTACACAGACACTGAAAAGGAAATGTTAGCTGTTATATATGCACTCAACAAATCCAGGCACTATATCATGGGATACCCCATATTTGTACATACAGATCATACTGAAATTAGATATCTCATGAATAAGCCTTCAATTACTAGTAGATTGGCTCATTGGTTATTGTTGATGCAGGAATTTGATATCACAGTTGTTGATAAACCAGGGAAGTCTAATGTGGTTGTAGACTATCTTTCAAGACTTCAGTTACAAGAAGATTCTACAGTGATAGATGATGTTTTTCTAGATGAACATTTATTTCTTATCCAAGCTCACACTCCCTGATATGTTGATATTGCCAACTATTTAGCTGTTGCTAAAATGCCAATTCAGTTTTCTCCTAAGGAAAGAAGGTTGCTAGTTGAAAAAAGTTTTAACTTCTCATGGATTGCTGATTGTTTGTTTTATAATGGGCCTGACCAAGTCATGAGAAAATGTGTGAGAGAAGATGAAACATATGATATCCTGCATGCATGTCATGATGCGCCATGTGGAGGACAATTTGCTACCAAAAGAACAAAACTCAAAATACTAAATACAGGGTACTATTGGCTCACATTACATAAGGATGCAACACAGTATACAAGAAAATGTGACAGATGCCAACGAATGGGAAGACCTACAAAATCTGATGAGATGTCATTATATCCACAAATATCAGTTGCACCATTTGATAAGTGGGGATTAGATTTTGATGGCCCAATTGATCCACTTTCTAATGGCAAATCCTACATTTTGGTATGTACAGACTGTAACAAAATGGGTGGAAGTTCATGCCATGACACATGCAAGAGATAATAAGGTGGTTGAGTTTCTTTATGAAGATATATTTACAAGATATGGAGTACCAAGAGAGATTGTCTCAGACCAGGGACCTCAATTTACTTCAACATTGATAGCAGCTTTGGTCAATGAATACAATATAAGGCACAAAAAATCTACTCCATATCATCCACAAGCTAATGGACAGGTAGAAGTTACAAATAGGGAGCTTGAGGCTATTCTTACCACAACAGTATCTGTTCATAAAAAAGACAGGTCTCATAGGCTATCAGAAGCAATTTGGGCATACAGAACAACTTGGAAAACACCAATTGATTTTACACCTTTTGAGATGGTTTATGGAAAAACAACAATTATGCCTATTGAATTTGAACATAAAACTCTGAGGACAGCTTTGCAATTAAATATGCCATTATCTGAAGCACAGAAAGAACGTATTCAGCAATTGAATACTCTAGACGAATGGAGGAAAATGGTTGTCCAGCAGACAGAACTGATTTAAAATCAGAGAGAAAAGTGGCATGATAAGTATATCAAACAGAAGAAGTTCAAAGCAGGTGACTGGGCATTACTGTATGATTCCAGATATAAAGATGCTATGGGGAAGCTGCAAACCAGGTGGTTAGGTCCATATGAGATAGAAGAAGTTTTCAATAATGGAGTTGTTCGTTTGACCACAATTGATCCTATTCGGTTTAAGCTTTTGGTGAATGGTCACCAACTGCACCTGTATCATAAGTCGGCCACTAAAGAGGAGTTCCTGCAACAATTTGACCAAAAGGATGAAACAAAGGTTCCTGCAGCAACTAACAAGGGTCCTGCAGCAACTGATAAGGATCCTACAGCAACTGATCAGCTTCCTGCTGCAATTGAGCAAAGTAAAAAAGGTAAGGTTCTTGCAGCCACTGCAGTGAACATGCTTGCCGCTTCATAATTCTTCTCACATCATTTCACAATAAATATCTCCATATCTTATGGGAATATTCTTCTCCATAAATAAAATTCCATCCACGTCATTCCATCCCACTTTCTTATCTACCATTTCACTTCATTTCGTCGTAATTTTCGTACGACTACAGGTATGTACTTATTGTGTTTTGTTTTAATTATGCATTTATTATTTCATTATGATTATTCTTTTTTAAATCCCCGTACACTCCCCGAAATCTCGTCAGCTTGTGTGGACACGTGCTAGGTTAAGTTGGGGGGGTGCTTTATGGTTCGGTTTCCAAAGTTAGTGATTATCCGTCCTTTTCGATACTTAGAATTGATTGCTTGCCATCATTGTTTAACAAGTTATTATTTCACGCAAGGAAATAATAAATTTTGCCACCGAAATTGAGATATGTATGGAATTTTCAATTTAGCAAGTCTATCGGATATTTTGTTCCTCTGTTTCTTAGCTGCAGAGTGTTCTATACTAAAAAAGTAAGAGATGGGTGGTGATCCAATCCACCATGAGCCAATAGTTCATGAGGTGTTGCTGCAAGATGCTATTTGTGAGCATTATTTTAGACACCATGGCTGGATTGATTACTTTTTGAAAATCAGAGACTTTAATGAAGAAATAGCTGCAGAGTTTATGCATTCCTTTAATGAAGGAGAAGCTATGGTTAAAGGTTTAAGGGTTATTGCTATGGAGCAGCGAATAGTTGAAGTAACAAGGTTGCCGCAGGAAGGAGAATTATTTCCAGAATCAAAAGATGCAAGAAGCACTAAGACAAAGTTCACAATTCCCACAGATGGACCTCTAACGGTGGACAAGCAAGGAACTAGAAGGGTTTCCCTGCCAGCAGAGTGGCCTCAGGTAGCTTTGTATGTCATGAAATACATTACTTGTGAAGGGAGATATTCATATCTACATTCACCGTATTTTAAATTACTTAGTCATTTACGGCATGGTCGGAGGGTGAATGTCCCTAATTTTCTATACCACCTCATTTCTACAAGTGCTAAGGAGATGCAGAAAAATGGAAATCGTTTCGTTAGCTATCATGGATTGGTTAATTTGCTTGTAGAATGTTCCCTTAGAGACATTTCACAGATGGAATTGGGAGTATTTGAGGATATACTGTAGTTTAGGGTTGAAGATGCCCCTGTTGAAGATGCTCCTGTTGCAGAGAATCCACCAGTTGAAAAAGAAAATGTTGCAAAACCCTCTTCCCCCGTAGTTGCTACAGAGGATGATTTGCTTGTTACTGAAGGAGCTACGATTATTGTGGAGGAAGAGATGGCTGAAGCAAATGTATAGCAACCCTCCACTTCTCTTCAAAGAGAGTCACCAATTGCTAAGAGAAAAGGGAAGGAGTTGGAAAGGAATGAAACAGATGAAGAACCCATGGCCCAGCTGCATGCAACTCAAATTTCTCCTGCAACCAAGAGGTGTAGGTCAAAAAGGAAAACTCTTGTAGCAACGGAAACCTTTCCTATAGCCACTCCAAAGGTTTATGTGAGAATAACATGGAGTAAGACACAGAAGGCTCATCCTGTAGGTGATCTAGCGGAGGTTATTGCGGTCGAAACATCAAAAGAAGGAAGCCCTTGAGATATTGAAATGCAAGAAGAAGGAAGCCCTATGGATGTTGAAATCTAGGTAGAGGTTGATGAGGATAGACTGTCGAATCTTGCTTTTGTGGCACAACAACTTGAAGAAACTGTTGGAGATATTTTACAGCAGCCTGAAGAAATTGTTAGGGAGATTCCTGAGCAGTTTGAAGAGACTATTGGAGATATTTCGCAGCAGCTTGAAGAGATTGTTGGAGACACTTCACAATAGTTTGAGGAAAATGTTGGAGAGATGCCAACACAGATTGAGGAATTTATTGAGGAGATCCAACAGCCTAAGGTAACACCTATTAGACCTCCTTCATCCTTAAGTAGTTTATCTATTACTTCAACATTTTATAGACAATGGGAAATAGAGAGGGCTAGGTTGCAAGGGATTATTGATAAACAACAAAAATAAATTGAAAAGAGGGATAACAAAATTGAGGAATTAGAGGCTAAAGTGGAAACAATTGCTGGTATGGTCCCCGAGTTGATGCAATGTAGGGCACCTCCAAGGGTTTATGTTGCTCATTTGAAGGAGCGGTATTTGAATTTCAAATTGAACCGCATTATTAGGGACCTTAGCCCCTCTTTAGAAACATCTGAAGAATTATTTTATGCTTACCAGACCTCTCCACCAGCTGTGAAGAATTTTCTATGTGAATTTTATTTACATAACTATGTTGTACCCTCAGACAGTGAGTGGAACACTTTATTATATATTGGGGATATCCATGTCAAAGCTTTAATGTCATGGATCCAAAATGAGATCATCATGGGGGCACAAGCCAGAGCATATAAAGATTTAGAGTTTGATTGTCCATTGCCATTAAGGAAAGAATCAAAAGAACCAAGAGTTCTTTATTATGAATGGTAGAAATTACTGGTAAGGGATGATGTTAGAAAACTACTGCTTCCAATGAGAGAAGAAATCTACCAGGCATTTGAGCATTTAGTTCAAACTGACAGGGCAACTACAATAGAAGGGTTAACTTAGCGCTGGAATAACTTACCAAAAAAGTTGAAGCAAGGAGAACCTTATTCACTACAGAATTTTTGGGCAGCTATGCAAAGAGCCCCCAGATATATACAGTTAGGCAAAAAGAAAACCAACAACTGGCTACCACTAATCTTTCAGCCTCCTATTCTCATGTGGCTACTATTGGGATGTTAGCCTATGGATCAGCCATATGATGCAGTCACAAAAGAATCAGCCAGATGGTCCAGGCTGAAAAAAATGAAGGGATTTTATTGGAATTTGGCTTCAGGAGGAACAGGTCAGGGCACCATTGGTGATTTGAGAATTAGTGCAAGAGTCAAAAATTTTCCTTTTGATGTAGGATCAGCAAGCTCTTAAAGTTAGGGGGCATGATAAGTTGAGACTTTGTCATATTTTTATCCTCAAAACTCGAGTGTTTGACATCTTTTAGTTTGCATAGTAGTGATGTATTGGAAATTGACTATATGTATTCCATATGTTTAGCCTGAACTTATTAAATCATGTTTAATCTTCGCTAGTCTATTCCTGCAGCCATGCCATTTATTCCTACAACCATGTGATTTGTACTTGTTACCATGCGGATTATTTAGGGCAATATCATATGTGAATTAATAGATGTGTTAATTAAATAAAATACGTATGTATGTCCTTGTATGTTATTTCTGTTGTAGTGTAGGTAATAAATGATGTCACGATGGATATTCGCCTATCGAGCCTGATGAAGGGAAGGATACATAAGAGATAATTGAAGATCAAAGCGTAGAAGAGCTGAGCAAGCGTAAGGGACGGCATAAGCAGAGCAGTCAAGCGACACTACCAATGTCTAACTTCAGTGGGCATTGAATTTGCAAATACCACCACGGCATGCAATGACTGTGGTTCGGTTTAGATCCATGTTTCCTGCAGCATAACTCTAGTTATCTCTTTTATCAATCAATCATCCACCTCTTCTTCTGGGTGTGATTTGTGTTGTCTATTGTAATTAATTTCTTTTTAATAATAAGCTCTTCTTCTCAGGTTAGACAGAAACGAGAAAAGAATTGAGCAGAGGATTTTCACAAGTATTTTTGAGTTTATTTTCATATTGAATCATGTAATGACTTTCCAGAACGATGAATAAAATTATGTTATTTTGATCTTTAAGAGTTGTTTTCAGGAAGCCTGGTATCACTCATCCAAGGGGGCCCACTTGGTGAGTGTTCCTGTGCATTCATTAAAATTAGTTTTCTTTCCTTAGTTGATGTAGAAGTTCTTGTGTTGACTGTTCCTGCAACCACTAGAAACAGATCCACTAACTGTTCTTGCAGTCAAACCAGAACAAAGTAACTTCTTTTTATCAGCATTGAACTTATCCAGAATTGCTTTTATGAGTTTATGCATAAGTCTTCATGTAGCCTTTCCATAGTTTCCATTCTTGTTTACCTTTTTCCTCATAATGTTAGTTGCTACAATAATGCAGAATAGTTGTTGCAGGAACTTAGTGCATATATAGTGCAGACCCATTTCAAGTACTATGTCCCCGGGTTGACAATCAAATGAACACTAGCTATAGAAATAGTGACTTTACCAAATGAATGTCCAAACTTCAGGTTGAGACTTCAATTAGAGTTACTATTCTTATTGTCGGGGTGAACGATTATTATATGACCAATAATTAGATGAGATGCTTGAGAAAATATTGGGTGACCAAGTGGTTCCAGAATGAAAGAACTTGGTGACTAGGTTCAAAAGGTAAGCAAAAGGTTGACTATGAAGGGTATCATTTAATAGACGAGGAGACAAATAAACAATGACTTAACTTTGAAAATTTCAAAGATTGAATTTAAAATAAATGGCAACATATTGGAAGTCATATGAAAATGGAAAATGTGCACCCAATTTAATTAACTATGCATCATTACCTCTATGAGTGGCCAAAGATACAATGAATGCATCACCTATTGGATATTGTTGCTGCTAGGATATGTTGTTGTCATTGATATCAACATATTCCTATGTTTTGGTGTTCTGGTGATTGCAATGAGTTGGTTTGGTTGTTTTAGTTGGTACAGACTTGTAATTTTAGTAATGAAGTATTGGAATCAATGAACATTGAGAGGGAGCGTGAATTAATTTTTTGGTATTTATGACTTTGTAAATCCAATTCTTTATCAACCAGATGCATAGATAAGAAACTGAAATGCAGAAACACAAAGCATTCAAGAACATAACCATAACACCAATATTTTTACATGGAAACCCGGAAAGGGAAAAACCACGATGGGATTGGAACCCACAATATTATTATACTATCGCTAGTAGTAAAAAATATTACATGAGGGCAATGCACATGCATTCAAGAACACTGCCTAGAGCTCACTACTCAATTACAAAAGGGCTACAACCCGGAGGAAGGCTCACTTCCTTATAGGCTAATATTAAATGATTACAATGATTGATGAACTGATTAGAAGCATTTGAGTATGTCAAATAACAGTTCTGGTTAGGCACAAAGTGATCTGTTGCACTGTTTTGATAAACTGTTATGTTCTACCATGCTACTGATTACCAGATCAACACAGCTAAAGATGCACATGTGAAACTACGCTCAACCACTCCCAAAATCATCTCACATATCATAACAACACCCAAATACATTAACTAAGCTGATCTTATATATCCACATTAGCAAAATTAATCTCCCACAAGTCGACTTCACAAAATATCAAAATATGAAATGTGTAGTTTCAAGCGGGCTCAAATCTTCGCAAAACCATATTCCAGATCCAAGACACATGATCACACGCTTTCCATAAGTCGGTCCAATCACCTTGAACTTACTAACAACCACCAGAAACACCTCAAGGAAACCGGTCCACACGTTACACCACCAAAATAAAGATAACCCTATTTTACTGCTCAACTAGATACCAGAAATTCTAACATGCTAAAGAATCATCACAGGAGGATAATATTACATGATAATTTGCTTCTCATGCTCAATCAACTTAACTCAAAACACTGGAACCAAAACCACATCACCGGAAATGTGAAATATTCACCAAAGCTATACAAAAAGTATTACTGATAGACTTACACTAGAACTCTATAGCGGATGTCCCAAACTTTATACCTGATATGATCAATAGGCTAAGTTTCCATCAATGAGAACTCCTAAGAAATATCCTGCATCAAATATCATCAATCTCAACTGAAGCGTCAGTGGAATAGTACTTCATGCCAACATGAAGTATCTCTAGTTGATTATGTGTTGATTCTATGTGGTGATTTGATCGAGTTATGGATTCTGATATGAGGATTGGTTTTTTAGTGTTTAGTGTTGTATTGTTCTAGTATTTGATTCATTTTGCTTCAAAATGATTGTATCTTGAGTTGCGAATTTGGGAGAATGTTTAGGATGTTCATGTGTATCTACAATTCAGATGGTTCGTGATTTGGTCCTCCATGGGGGTTATCTTTCTAGTCCCAGTTGTTGTTGTTTGAGTGTTCTTGAGTATAAGCATATTGATCGATGAAGATTTGATTAAGTGGTGCTAGTGTTGTAGACACCTAAACTTTGCACAATGAATTAAGTGAATCTTATTCGTTTAATTATCCCTAGTTCTTTCAATTAATTAAATTAAGATTTAATTAATAGCCCTATTCTTCTAATTGACCTTTTAATCAAATTAAAGATTTGATTAAGTCTCCTTCTAGCCCAACCTATTAATTAAACTAAGGTTTGATTAAGTACCCTTAGCCATTTGATTAAATAAATCTTATTTATTTGATTAAAATCTCTATTCCCCCTTTTGATTAAATTCACATTTAATTGGAAATCCACTTTGCAAATAAATAAATCATTAATTTATTTGTAGATCCCCCCACTTGCAAAATCCTACAAATCCAAGTTGCATCCCTTTTGGCTAAATTAAATCATTTTAATTTAACTAAAAAACTTGTTTTCCCTCACCCACTTGCATTATCCTACATCTCCCACTTGCATCCATAATCATCCTTCTAGAAACTCCTAATCCCATCCTAATCATGTCTAATCTCCTAATCATGTCCTTTCCCTAAATTTGGGGGAGTCACTTCTCCAAATTTGGAAGAAAGTATTTCAAATGCATTTAAGACTTTATCTATCTCAACAAGTTAACTTGTTGAGTCTTCCAAACATGTAAGGCTCTTACATAAACCACTAGTGGTTTTCCTCTTTGGGCAAGTTAGCCTCCAATGTCTTCAAAAGTCATTTAATGCCTCTTACAAACCCACACCCCTTTGCCATGATGGTTGCCCCTTTAACCATTTTCCAATGTTGCACAAGAGTTTACCTCTTGGGTAATAGCATGCCTCACTGGTTAATGACATTATCCAGTGATGTCACTCCTTGAGGTTTTGAGCCGAGGGAGTTGCCAAACATTGGTAATATCATAGTGCAAGTGTGGGCAAGAATTTGCCCCCAAGATTACTCACCATATATCTCCCAAGATAACTACCCAATTGTGAAGCAATTCAATTTGGGTTAATTTCTGGAAAAAGGCAAAAAAACGAGCGCCCTCTAGGAGGGACAAGGTTGTTCGGGCTGACGGAGTATCGAAACTAGTGATCTATGATATTGTAAATGACCTTTGAATAAAAAGTCTATCTAATGTGTATTTATTGTGATCCAAACCAGTGAAAACATCGGGGACACATCCTCAAAAGAGCATACACTCAATGTTTAGCATTAGGATGACCATTGTTTGCATGTGTGCCATGTATTCTTGTCACAAATGCCCAAATATCTTGCAAAAACATCCAAAATCAAACTCAAAAATCTGTTCAAAAACAAGGAGAAGTCATTAGTGAGAGAAGTTTTTTAACTAAAAAACTTGTTTTCCCTCACCCACTTGCATTATCCTACATCTCCCACTTGCCTCCATAATCATCCTTCTAGAAACTCCTAATCCCATCCTAATCATGTCTAATCTCCTAATCATGTCCTTTCCCTAAATTTGGGGGAGTCACTTCTCCAAATTTGGAAGAAAGTATTTCAAATGCATTTAAGCCTTTATCTATCTCAACAAGTTAACTTGTTGAGTCTTCCAAACATGTAAGGCTCTTACATAAACCACTAGTGGTTTTCCTCTTTGGGCAAGTTAGCCTCCAATGTCTTCAAAAGTCATTTAATGCCTCTTACAAACCCACACCCCTTTGCCATGATGGTTGCCCCTTTAACCATTTTCCAATGTTGCACAAGAGTTTACCTCTTGGGTAATAGCATGCCTCACTGGTTAATGACATTATCCAGTGATGTCACTCCTTGAGGTTATCCCTAATTGCTTTCTAAGCATCTAATGCTTGTTTAACATCCTCTCAAGCCCTCTCAAGGTGACATTTGTCAACTTGGGATTGGATTGAATCTCCCCCATGGATTGATAACTTTCAATCCTAGCCCTTGTTGAGATTGTTCAATCTCAACCATCCATTTCTCTATTTTCCCTATAAATAGAGCCCATTCATTCTTCAATTGATCAAGTATTTTGTGCATCAAAATTATAGTCACATTGTAGGTTAAGGAGCTCTTTTTGTTATCACCAAGCATTAACATTATCCTCAAGCATCCATAGCACATAGTTTAGCTTCATTTAGTTGCATTTTAACCTTCCATCCTAGCTTAATTTCACTTCTTTTATAAGTTTTGCATTCTCATCTTAGTTTAATTAACTCACATAGAATACTTATCTTTCAATTCGGAATATACTTTGTCTCCTAATCACCTAGATTGCATCCTTCATCTTCATCTTCATCTCTTAGCACTCACTAGAATCCTAGTTGCATCCATTTCGATTCTAGTAGCATTTTTCATATAATTTGTTCCCTAGGTTGTCATCTTGAGGATTGTTGCAGGAGCACCTAACCCAAACATACACCAGGAGGTTAAATATCATACCATGAATCATTTCACTCATATTTGAGTTTTTATGGTCATTTTAATGTATTTTGAGTCATTTTGTGAAGCATTGTAAGACATTTGCTCAAGATGTGTATTTGAGTCCTAATTGGGTCTAGGAGGTAAAATTTGTATAAACAAGTCATGGAAGGGTAAATAAGATGTAAAAGGTTGTTTTTAGTCCATCTAAATGTATTTGAAGTGCACAGGCAAAGATTAGGGGTCATATTTATCAAAATGTCAAAATTGTTAATTGTGTCAAAAATATTGTCAAGCACAAATTGCATTATAAAGTTCCAAACCAAGGATGTAATTGGTCTTGGCTAGTTGTAACTACTATATGGATGTGTGGAGGTTATAAAAACCATCATTTGGTCGAATCCAATGGGGGTGTGTGTGATTGGAGGAAGGAAATGAATAACATTTGAAGTTTTTACACACTCCACATTGTTTTTTGGGTATTGCAGTCTGATCAATCACGTATTTCTTTATGAAACTAATTTGTATCCATTGAAAATGTATTGAATATGATAATGGCATGAGTTAAATTTGTTTTCCCTTTGGTTTCATTTAATTTCAATCATTTTGAAGCAAGTTATGCAAGATTTGGTGAAAACTGTCAAAAAACCTTCCAAATTGGGGTTTGTGGAGAGTTTCACTAAAATATTTTGAATGCACCATTGGAAATTGTCGTAAATTTTGTGTTTGATATAGGGTTGAATTATATTTCAAATGAATTCAGTTTCAATGTGATTGGTTAAGTATTTTATGAGATATTTGATGCCCTACGCGGACTGGGAATGCAAATTTCTTGTTTTTTCTGTAACAGTCAAAATGGTCTTGGTGCAGAGACCATAACTCGTAACTCCACCGTTCGATTGTTATCCATTTTTGGTATGGTTTTATAAACCTAGTTTTCTACATCCTCACCGAAGAGATCTTCCACATATGTCGGGTTTGAAACTTATTAATAACTGAGTACGAGTCTATCAGACTGTCATTAATTGGGACAACATAATGCATTGTTTGGGTCTGGAATAATGTTTAAAGGGTTATAAATGATATGAAAGATTTGATATTGGATTGGTTGGTTGATATTAATCTTGTTAGATGCCTCAAACATATCAAGGTTGCATATTGCTGATTATTTTGGGTCATTGAGCACTCTAGGATTGGGACTCCATGGTTGATTTGGGGTTCTTGGTTGGTTTTTCATGATGCTCAGCATCAAATTGGTATCAGAGCCCAGCAAAAGATCTGGGATAGGAAGGTTGTTTATGTTGTGTTTGGTTGCAAGTGTTGAATCCACCTAACTGTAAAGGAACAGGTTGAGGAGAGAGCCCGGTTGTGGTTGCCAAAAGACTAGGGAGAGAGGAAAAAGAGACTCCTAGGTGAGGCAAAGGAAGTGTGAGTTTGTGTGGATGTCTGAGGAATACCTTGAGTTGCAGCCATTGGATACTCCATGGATGTGAGTAGTTGAGAGGATGATTAAATTTTTGAAGTTGGTAGCAACAGCCTGAGCATAATGAGAGAATGATGAAAGGAAGAGGCAGAGATAAAGATGAAGACAAAGACAAAGTTTCAGTCCAAGACACAAAATTTTATTGCAGGTTGTTTCCAAAGGACTTGGAAAGCTTTCAAGGTCGGTAGTATGGTGGAGGAGAACCTAACCCAAATGTACACTAGGAGGTTAAAGATCATCCATGAATCATTTCACTCATATTTGAGTTTATATGGTCATTTTAATGTATTTTGAGTCGTTTTGTGAAGCATTGTAAGACATTTGCTCAAGATGTGTATTTGAGTCCTAATTAGGTCTAGGAGGTAAAATTTGTATAAACAAGCCATGGAAGGGTAAATAAGATGTAAAAGGTTGTTTTTAGTCCATATAAATGTATTTGAAGTGCACAGGCAAAGATTAGGGGTCATATTTATCAAAATGTCAAAAGTGTCAATTGTGTCAAAAATGTTGTCAAGCACAAAATGCATTATAAAGTTGCAAACCAAGGATTTAATTGGTCTTGGGTAGTTGTAATTGCCATATAGATGTGTGGAGGTTATAAAAACCATGATTTGGTCGAATCCAATGGGGGTGTGTGTAATTGGAGGAAGGAAATGAATAACATTTGAAGTTTTTACACACTCCACATTGTTTTCTGGGTATTGCAGTTTGAGAATTCATGTTTTTCTTTATGAAAATCATTTGTATCAATTGGAAATGTATTGGATATGATAATGGCATGAGTTAACTTTGTTTTCCCTTTGGTTTCATTTAATTTCAATCATTTTGAAGCAAGTTATGCAAGATTTGGTGAAAATTGTCAAAAAACCCTCCAATTGGGGTTTGTGGAGAGTTTCACTAAAATATTTTGAATGCACCATTGGAAATTGTTGTAACTTTGATGTTTGATATAGGGTTAAATTATCTTTCAAATTAATTCAGTTTCAATGTGATTAGTTAAGTATTTTATGAGATATTTGATGCCCTAGGCGGACTGGGAATGCAAATTTCTTGTTTTTTTGTAACTGTCAAAATGGTCTCAGTGCAGAGACCATAACTCGTAACGCCAGTATTGGATTGTTCTCAATTTTTGATATGGATTTAGAAACCTAGTTTTCTACATCCTCACCGAAACGATCTTTCACATATGGTCGGGTTTGAAAGTTATTAATAATTGAGTACGGGTTTATCAGACTGTCATTAATTTGGACAACATAATGCATTGTTTGGTTCTTGAATAATGTTAAAAGGGTTATAAATGATATGAAATATTTGATATTGGATTGGTTGGTTGATATTAATCTTGTTAGATTCCTCAAACATATCAAGGTTGCATATTGATAATTATTTTGGGTCATTGAGCACCCCATGATTGGGACTCCATGGTTGATTTGGGGTTCTTGGTTGGTTTTTCATGATGCTTTGCATCAAGGATCAAGTGCTCTTCCAAGTGACGACCACCTTGAATCTTAGAGATATTTAGAGATAGAGGACAATAGGGTGATTTTAGAGTTTTTAATCTATTCATGTGTTTTGATTTCTAACATCTAATGCAATGTTTCATTGGTGTGTTTGAAGTCTTTTCCCTCTTGCAGGTGGAAGACCACATTTCCAACATACATTAATTGGCACACATCGTGGGGCTGGACCCCTGAAATTTCTAAATTTCTATTTTTCTTTTGCGTAGGTTCATGCCCATAAAGTTTCACCACAGTCTTGCACATCTGACAGTTTTTCTCGTGCATCTAATAGTTCTTATCGCACATCTAATTGTTATTTTTGCGCATCTGATTGTTATTTTTGTGCATTTGACAATTATTTTGACGCATTTAACAGATGTTTTCGCGCATATGACAGTTATTTTAGCACATTTGATCCGTATTTTGGCACATTTGGCCTGTATTTTAGCACATATGAAATAGGGCATACGATCTTTGTTTTCGCGCATATGAGATAGAGGATGAATTTTGTAACCCAAGTTTGAATTTAGGCTTGTTTAAAGCCCACCTAAGGTTTTGATTTTTCACTAGCTTCCTTCTCTTCCAAGTTACTAATCATTTCTTGCAGGTTGGGGGAGTTAGAATTAGGAATTTTGATTTCTTTCTAGCTTTTCAAGTTGGATTAAAAAGAACTCATTTTCCTTTGGATTAAAAAGAACTTCATACATTCATTTTGGGCTTAAAATAAATCAAACTTTCCTTTGGGCTTGAAAAGATCCTCATTGCAAGGTAAAAAGAACAACAAAATCACACTTTTGATTTCTTGCAAGTTAGGACAAACGCTTCATTTTGGTGCTTAAAAAGAATAAACAAACTTTCAATTTTCTAACAAAAGGTAAAAAGAACAATCCACATTTTCTTGCAGGATTAAAAAGAACAATCAACTTGTCCATTTCTTACAAAGCGATTTACTTTCAAGCAAAGTGCTTTCATTTCGTTAACCAGGATTTTCATTCCTAGTTAGAAAACAAATTGTCATGTGGGATTAAAATAAACATCATGCTTGTTAGAGCAACATCTCCAAATAAAGGATAGATCACATTGCTATGAAAGGGTAAAAAGAACACTTGTATTCTATGTCTCGAAAGTGGTAGGTATATGATCTCCCCTTAATTGAGTGACCAAAAATCCAAACCCATTCTTTTTCATGCTTTCTTTACCTTCAAGGATTTTACAACCTTTAGAGGGCTTGTCTTCCTGAATGCCTTAAGGGGGCTAGTGAGAAGACAACGACCCAAGTGAGTACAGCTAAAGCCAAGTATTCTAACTCACTATAATCAAATCGCCTTTTGATATGAAAATTTCGAGGGACAGAGAATATTTGAGTTATCTCATATCAAGAACTTTGTAGGGCCTTGAAGTCTCAATCATGCTTGTGTGACTACATATTGTTTGGTACTTTTTTGGGCTATAGGTCTCAATTGCGCTTGCGCAAATTCAAAAGGTATCTTCGAACATAAGCCTTTACTAAAAGTCATAGCGATAGAGGTTTTGAGCCGAGGGAGTTGCCAAACATTGGTAATATCATAGTGCAAGTGTGGGCAAGAATTTGCCCCCAAGATTACTCGCCATATATCTCCCAAGATAACTACCCAATTGTGAAGCAATTCAATTTGGGTTAATTTCTGGAAAAAGGCAAAAAAACGGGCGCCCTCTAGGGGGGACAAGGTTGTTCAGGCTGACGGAGTATCGAGACTAGTGATCTATGATATTGTAAATGACCTTTGAATAAAAAGTCTATCTAATGTGTATTTATTGTGATCCAAACCAGTGAAAACATCGGGGACACATCCTCAAAAGAGCATACACTCAATGTTTAGCATTAGGATGACCATTGTTTGCATGTGTGCCATGTATTCTTGTCACAAATGCCCAAATATCTTGCAAAAACATCCAAAATCAAACTCAAAAATCTGTTCAAAAACAAGGAGAAGTCATTAGTGAGAGAAGTTTTCAAATCCAACCACGCACCTTTGAAGGTGGTTATCAACATTTCAACTATCTTTAGGTAATATTTTCATCCGATCAACACAAAGGAGTATCAAAACCAAGTGATCAAGAGTTTATCATCCAACTATCTCAGCAACAATACCTAGCTAGGTATTCAAGTTAGTGAAATTAAGTTTCCATATTAGGAGAATTTATCCATATAATTTGATGCACTTTGTCATAGGGGCCTATCAAACAAACCCTCTATTTGACTTAGTAAGCTTGAGTATTCGAAACAAAGTATCCATATCAATCATCAACATTAACATTTTTTGATCATTTGTATGACCACTCCCCATATTTTGAGAAGAAGAAGTCTTCATCAAAAGAATAATTTGAAGAAGAGACAACCTAGTCCTAAGGCACTTATCAAGAGGAGTAAATTTCTCTACATCAACCATCAACTATTTAAATCACATCATGTTTTCTTGCGTCATATGCAATTATATCTCCAAGGAAAATCTAACGAGTTTAACAAGGAACCTTTGAAGTAGAGCTTACATTCAGAAAGAAGCATTCAATCAACGCCTTAATAGTGGGGGAAGGATCAATCTCACTTTGTTTCCAAGAAATTGCATCACCTACCACAAAGCTTGGCCTGAGCCACCAACTCCACCAAGAACCCCATTAGAAGAGGAGCAATTAACTACTACAGAAATCTATTGATGCTTGTTCTCACTCGATCTCAGAAAATCAAACAGAAGGATCCACAACCAGAATGAAGTACGAGTCAAATGGAGTTCAATCCTTTTAATACGAACATGGAGGAAGAAGAGATCACTGAGGAGCTTGTCCAACATTGTCAAGAGAATGTCGCTTTCCAAAAACCCATGGAAAGGCTTATAGATGCAGATAAACAAAAATATCTCATGCTTAGTAGTAAAGGAGTCAGGATTCCTGAAGATTTTGACATAGGAAATTTAAGGAATATTGATGAAACCATCTCGCGAACAAGGGCAAGGACCTATACATACAATACCCAAAAGCAAGAGCACCTAAGAGGAGATGACACCCAAAATTATGTTGGGATTGTGTTGTCATTGATGTCAACCGGTATAGCATGTTACCAGTATAGATTGTCACCAGTAAATGTGGGATGTCAACCGGTATGGATTGTTGGGATGTTGACCAGCGAATAGGTATTATGGCAATGTCAACCAGTGAGTGATGTGTTGGAAGTGTTTTGTTTCCAGCTGGCAAGCATGTGACCAGTAAGAAAGCAGGGTTGAACAAATGAGAATGTGCAGTGCAACCGGTATGCAGTTTGATGACTAGAAGCAGGACTCCCACCAGTTAAAGATGTTGTCAACAAGTGAAGAGAAGATTGACAGAAACTATGCTTCTACATGTTAATAAGGTAGACAAAGGGGATGTCTATTGGGTTATGTTCCTGATTGAAGATATGTTTTCTCTATTTCAGTAAAGTCAAGTTTAGTGCATTGGTCCATCCACTTCTACTGGTAAGTGGTAATAATTATCTTATCTCCCAACATGTATAAAATACATTATAACCTTGTGGGATAAGACAATCAGAGAAGTTAAAGGCAGGTGGTTGAAGACGCATATCGGATGACCAAAGTGAAACATCAGAAGCCTCCAACATGTGAAATCAAAGATGTGCACCTCATCAACAAGGGAAAGTATGATGAGCTACCCGTATAGGAAGAGGAAGAGTGAGGAGTGATGAGTTTGACACTTTGACAAACCAGTTGAGAGGAGAACCGGTCAAATGAAGAAGAAGGAAACTGTTAGTATTTGTGGACATGGATTCACTCCAGATTGTTTATATCAACAGAGATGCCTGTTGATGATTGATGTCTGATATTATCATGCAACCGATATGATAGGAGGTGTGCATTAGAGACTGTTGACATGTCAATGTCAACCAATAAGAGAGAAAAGAGGCAAAGTGAAAAGCTCCTATCAGATGGAAATCTGTATAGTGACTCACTCTAGATACATCCTATGGATTGGCAAGTGTAATGACCGGGAAAATGTGATCCAACCGACAGAACATAGAAAAACATGGCATGAAGGTTAACCGGTTAGTGTATAACCAATAAGGTAAGAAGACCAGTAGTATGAAGTATACATCAGTTGTGTGTTGTGGTCGATGACTAACCCTGAACTGACACAATGAAGTGAGTTGGATGTCGAAAAAGATGACATGTGGATACCAAGTGGCAAGCGTGCAGAGGTCGGTGAAGAATGAGTCGATAAGGTAGTTGCCAACTGTGTCTGCATTTAATATCGACCCCAAAAATCACGGGTGAGTTGTAGGGGTTTGCGACTTGATGTAGACTGAAGATCTAAGTGATGCAATGATTGAAGTAGGACATCAGGTAGCAATCTAATCTTGACAAGGGGACTGCAAGATCATTTAATGTGATTGACAGATGCAGGGTTGGTGATTAGTTTGTAGGTTGCTAAGTATAGCAAACGTGTATTGGAAGGAGGACAAATGGCATCTTTAAGTGATTTGTTGCACGTTTTTCATCCCTACAACAAGATTTGATTTGATTCGATGTGCCTAGTGGTCGGTGGAGTAAACCATAAGACGCCAAGTTTGAACTGACATTTTGGCAGGAAACTTTGGGTATATATGTTGAAGATCAGAGTGATTGATGATGTTACCAATGTTGGAGGCCAGAGAGAAGAGAAGAAGAGCGTGATAGTGCCTCATGCAGTCGAAGTGCAAGTTGCAGAAGATAACATCAACTAAATGTGTGGAGGTGCGACTAGTAGCAGGGTTTAAGAGAGGCTTAACCGATGATGTCAAGGTGACTGGTGAACTGTCATTGAGTATGAAAATGGTGTGAACAAGCAACCTGCGTACCGATAAGAAGATAGTATAGAGGAAGGCATCACAGAGTGAACCGATGCGGAGTGTGTGGTTTAGGAGATCCAACAAGGTGGAGTACAGTGTAGGGTTTAACCAGTAAGTTGAGTAACCGATAGTGGGTGCATGTTTCCTGATAGTTCATCCAACTGGCAGAGTTAGAACCGTGGAGTTAGCAGCAGTGAGAAAAGGAGGTAGCAGAGTGTCAATTGGTAGAGAAGAGGTAGAGTGGCAGAAAGAGAATACAATTGGTAAGGTTGAGGAGGAGTGAAACCGGTAGAGGAATCATTTACAGAGGTTATAGAACTCATTTGTAACCAGGATATTACTATTGTATTGTTCACAGTCATTGTAATCATTGAGTTGGTGCTCGCTATAAGGGTTGGTGCTCCTTGGGTTGGTGCCCTAAACTTTGTAATACAATATTTATTGTGAGGTTGGATTGGAGCAATAGACTCCAGCAACATTTCTCACCGAGGTTTTTCCCACATTGGATTTTCCTTGTACATCCGGTGTTATGAGATATGTATTTGTGTGTGCTTGCATCTTGATCTCTTCCCCTGTCGTACCGATATATTTACTTTGGGTTTTAACTGCTAACTGGTACACAGTTTTAGGATTAAAAGGTTAAGTTTTTTGGAAACCACTGATTCACCCCCCCTCTCAATGGCATCTTGTGTTCTACAAATCATACCCATGAACAAGACAATACCCGTAATCATGACAACGTTAGTGAACAAGGGAATGTTCATCATCGAAGGTCAAATGTTCCCCTAGCTATTATTACACAACAACTCCAAGCACTACAACAAAAAATGCAAGACTTCAAACAAGGGTCTACAACGAGGTATTCTTTGGAGGACATTTGTCCTTAACCTTTTGATAGAAGACTAAACATGATACCTTTCCTGCCAAATTTGAATATACCAAAGTATGACAAATACGATGGGAAGAGTGATCCCCATGATCATGTCAGGGAATTATGTACTATGAGCTTGGAGTTTGCTCATAACGATACATACATGATGAGGCTATTCCCGAGAAGTTTGGGAGGGCAAACAATGGAGTTGTTGTCAAAACTCACACCTCCCATCAGATCATCTGATGAGTTGGTGAATAAATTCATCACACAATACTCCTACAATATCCAACATGAGGTTATCATGCTTGACATATGCAATACAAAGCAAAAGAACAATGAAATATTCATGGTATTCTTACAACGATGGAGACGTATGGTCTCAAGGTACCCACGAGATGTACCTAAAAAGGAAAAGATGGAAATCTTCATAGACAATTTGAACGATGAAAAGAGTTATCAACTCAAACTACAATGTCTACCTACTTTTGCAAAGTTGTTCGAGAATGGCATCCAAGTAGAAGAAGCCTCCATCAAGAAAGGGACCTTGAAGTTCTCCAAGGAATGTGTTAGTTCGTCGAGCAATAACACCTATAGCAATTAATATAATAACAACTTAGACAAGTCCAATTTTTGGACTAGAAACAAAAATGTCATTAATGATGGTATCGTCGATGCCAACAATATAAAGTCTAAGCAACCAGTGCTGACTTTATCGGGTAACACACCATCCAACAATGATCAAAGAAGTGCCAATCAAGGCACTAATAATTATCAACGCACCAACAACCAAGGAAACAATAACAACAATCACAACAACCAAGGAAACAATAACTAACGAGGGAATAACAACAACAATCAGGGGAAAACAATAATCAAGGGGGCAACGCTAACACTCCACCTCCTTCGTATCGAAGAACATATAAACCATCAGGACGAATCTTGGAATCTGCATTTTGAGAACTATTGGCAAATAAGATTATCACATTTCTAGTCATAAGCAACTTTGAACCCCAAATCAAACCACCTTGGTGGAATGAATCGCATTATTGGGATTATCATTGAAACAAGGGGCATAGAACAAATGATTGCATGAGGTTGAAAAACCTAGTTCAATATATGATAGACAAGGGAGACATAACGATCGATGGACATAAAACCAATGGTGATCATGAGGCTTTCAAAAATCCTCTTCCTAATTACGACAAGGGAGGAGCATCAACGTCAAACAATAACAAAGGAGACCGCATCAATCACATATACAAAAACACCATAAATCACATATCAACATGCGACAATCAAGTAAATTTCATAAAGATCAAGGATAAACAAGAGCATACGCCGATAAACATGACAACGAGGGCTCAAAAATATGTCTTGAGGGGGAGTACATCTAAAGCAACAACTATCCCCAAGACTCAATATAACTTGGTCGATCAACTACAAAGGACACACGCTCAAATATCAATCCTTGAATTTCTTAAACACTCACCAAAGCATAAGGATAACTTGGAGCAAGCTCTTGTAGAAACAACAGTTCCAAACAATACGGATATCAATCTGTTCCAAGCCATGGTGGCACATATGACAGTGCCACATAACATATCATTTTCAGAACACGATGACATCTCCTTGAGTCATTTGCACAACACCCCACTCCATATCGAAGTCCTAGTCTACAAACGATGGGTGAAAATAGTGCTAATAGATAGAGGAGTTGGTCTCAATATATGTACCTCAAAGCTTATCTATGCATTGGGCTTCTCTGAGCAAGCTATTGACCCTAAAAAGAAGATCACTATCAAAGCTTATGATGATGAAGAAAGGTCATCTGAAGGAATAGTGGTACTACCCATTCAGGTAGGACCTATGAAAAGAGACACATTGTGCCAAGTCTTGGACATGGACTTGACATACAACATACCATTGGGTCATCCTTGGATCCATGAAATGCAAGCGGTACCTTCCACGTACCATTAATGTCTTAAATTCCCCTACAACGGAAAAGAGATTTCAATATCAGCATAAACTAACCCCTTTCAGTACTGCATTGCTATGGGGGCAACACAAGATGTTCTGGTTCCACACAACAAGGATGCCCAAGATTCATCATCATTCAACAATCAAGAAAAACTCAAGTCATTGTCCATAGACTTTGAGCAAAAGATGGAGATAAAGGACCAAGGTATGCGGGAATACTCTTTTGAACCCATGTGTCTATCTAAGTTGCCAACTTCGCCAAAATCTCACGGACAACCTTCCACATCAAGACATCAAGCAGCACAACCCATCAAGAAGTTTGATGGTAAATTTATCCAAATGGGAACACTAGGTGAAGAATCAGATGACAAGGATATCCTCGGCTGGCTATACAAGGACGAGGAAGAAATAAGAGATGTTGCCCTAGAAGTTGTCGTTCCCATAAAACAGTATGAAAATGGGTTTAGAATCATGCAAAGAATAGGATACAAAGGAAAAGGACCTATTGGCAAGCATAAAGAGGGCATCCTAGAACCCATACAACCTCATTCACAACTTGCAAAAGACAAAACAAGACTTGGGTATGGCCAACATGCTCAACATATGCAAAAGCAAGATTGATAAGTTGATACTTTGTCATGTTTTTATCATCAAAACTCTTAGGTTTTTGTCATCTTTTGGGTTGCATTGTGGTAGTGAAGTATTGTGAATTGACTATATGTATTCCATGTGTTAAACCTGAACTTATGAAATCATGTTTGAACTTTGTCAGTCTATTCCTACAACCATACCAATTTATTCTTGCAGCCAAGTGATTTGTTCCTGTTGTTATGCAGATTATTTGGGATAGTGTCATATGTGAGTTAATGAATGTATTAATTAAGTAAAATATGTATGCATGTCCTTGTATGTTGTTTTTGTTGTAGTGCAGATAATAAATGATGTCGTGGTGGACATTCTCCTTTCGCGCCTAAAGAATGAAGAATCACATATGAGATAACTGGAGATCAAATTGAAGAGGAGCCGAGCAAGCGCAAGGTACGGTATAACTGGAGCAATCACACATCACTATGGGAGTTTAACTCTAGTGGGCATTGAATTCACAAAATATCGCTACGGCGTGCAAAGACTGTGGTTCAATTTAGATCCACGTTTCCTACAGCCAAGCTCTAGTTATCTTCTTCATCTGTCAATCATCCGCCTCTTCTTCTGGGCGTGATTTGAGTTGTCAATTGTAGTTAATCTTTGATTTATAATAAGCTCTTCCTTTTTCTTAGAGGTTAGACAGAATAGAAAGGAATAGAGCAGGGAATTTTGACAAGCATTTTGGAGTTTTTCTTTTAGAACATGTAATCATTTTCAGGAAGCAATGAATGAAAGATATGTTGTTCTGATCTGTTAAAAGTATTTTTCTAGAAGCTTGATATCACTCATCCAAGGGGGCCCACTTGGTGAGTGATCCTGTGTCTATGTTCATAGAAATTAGTTCTTCTTTAGTTACAGTAGAAGTTCATGCCTTGATTGTTCCTGCAGCCACTGGAAATAGATCTGTTGACTATTCTTGCAGCCAAGCCAGAACAGAGTGATTTATGTCATTTACATTAGATCATTCCAGCATTGTTTTTATAAGCTTTCATGTAATCTTCTATGATTTTCATTCTTGCCTTTCCTTTCTGCATAATGTTAGTTACTGCAGCAATGTCGAATAGCCATTGAAGGAGCTTAGTGCATATATTGTGCAGACCCATTTCAAGTTTTACGTCCCTGGGTTGCTAACTAAATGAACGCTAGCCATGAAAATAGTAACTTTACCAGATGAATGTCCAAACTTCGGATTGAGATTTCAATTAGAGTTATTATTATTATAGTTGGAGTGGACATTTTTGGCGTCGTTGTCGGGGATGGTGTCAAACTAAGAACCTTTTATGGTTATTATAGTTTCTAGTTAATTGTTTAAAATTTCATGAATTTGCATGCATAGCAGAAGAAGAGACCCCAGAGGTAGATTTATGCCCACTCACCCTAATCATGCAGAAGAAAAATTCCTAGATATAAATCCTTTTGCTGAACTTTACCAAGCCCCACAGAATTTGAATCACCCTGAATCTGAATTTCCGGAAGGTAGTCTTCAATTCCTTTTTGGTCCACAAGAAGAAGAATTTCCTATAATAACAACCTCCACAAGTCCAATGCAAGGGAACCCTCCTTCTGGTGGGAATAATCCACTACCACCACCAGGTCCAACGTTTGAGTTTCCCATCTCTGACCAGCATGATAATGCTAACCTCAAGAACATTCCAGCATCTTCACTCCCTAAATTCTATGGGTTGGTGATAGAGGATCCAAATACATTTATGTTTGAGTTTGATGTTCTCTGTAGGGGTTTTGACTATACTACAGATGCCCATAGACTCAAAAAATTTCCTTCCACTTTGAAGGAGTCATCCTTGAGATGGTTTATGAGCTTGGGTAGTAGCACAATCAACACATGGGATGAGATGAAACAGTTGTTTCTTGCAAAATACAAAGATTATTGTAGGGGTATTGATCGTCATGGAGATGATATCTTTAGAATGACACAAACTGAAGATGAGAGTCTTGAAGATTATTTGGAAAGGTTCCTGTTTAGTGTCAAAAAGTCCAAGCATAGCACTCTCAATGAAGATTCCCTCAAATTGATATTTTTGAGGGGTATCAGTGATGAATGCACCGATTCCTTAGATCTTATGGGAGGAGGTGACATTACACGATCCACTTGGGCTGAAATAGGACAAATTTGCAAGAAATATTCCAGATCTACTTCTAAGAAGAATAGGAGATGTAAGCTAGGGGCACCATTATCAGCATCTGGAACTGAAGTTTCTAGATTGGAACTTAGTCATCTATTAAAGGAATTCAAGGAGGACATTATAAACAATATGGCTACCCAGTTGGATACACTAGCAGCTAAGAAGAAGCATGAGAAAGTCGATGCATTCCTAGCAGAATTTTGTCCTCATTGTAAACAACGGAAGAAAGATTGCAGATGTAAGACGGTTGCAAACGTGGAAGTACCTAACTTCAAACCAGTTCAAGGTGAGGACGAGCAAGTCTTCTATGTTGCTCAAAGAAGACCAAGTTTTCAAAAACAAGGTATGCCACCTGATCCACTTTCTTTTTCTGGTTATAGTGGTAATTCTTATGCACCAAATAACCAATGGCAACCACAGTATTCTCAAAATTTTGGTAACTATCCACATTGGTATGGTTCACAAGGCTAAGGACAGCAATTTGCTAATCAAATACCACAGTGGCAGCAGCCACAAGGGAACTGGTATCCACCTCAGGGTCAAGGAAACCAGTTTCAAGGGAATTGGCAACCTACCTCTCAATGGAGGGGAAACCAATCCTAGCCAGCCCAATCTTCTGGATATCAGTCTCCTATTCAGTAGCCACAACCTCCTACTTTAATGCCTCCTCCTGCAGCTATGGTTGCACCGCCTAAACCAACACAGTTGCCTACTCAACTGTTGCCAAATCCAAATATCAAATCTCAGCAACAACAACAAGCTTATTCGGCTGAGGTTAATCAGTACCCAGCCTATTCTTTATCACTAGATGGCATTCACCTCCGATCTGAAACAACTTTACCTAATCCCTCTCATTCAGTTATCACTGAGGTACTGGAGGAGCAAGAAATCTCTAATCCAATAGATACAATACCCCCGAATCAAATATTGCCACCATTTTCCCATAGATTGCAATAAAAAGAGGGTCCCATTGAACAGCAACAAAGTTTTGATATTATTGATCAACTGAAGCATATTTGTGTTAAAATTTCATTGTTGCAAGCAATAAAGGATGTTCTCATATATGGTAAGGCATTGAGAGAAGCATGCCTAAAGAAACCTGGTAGGAAGAAAAAGGACCCACAAACAGTGCATGTTATGGGTCAATTGGCTAATATTATGTTAGGTAAAATTGCTATTCCAAAGTATTTTGATCCGGGTAGTCCTTTTGTGAGTATATTCATTAATGGCAGTCAAATAAAAATTGTTTTGATTGATCTAGGGGCAGCCATTAATGTAATGACAAGGGAAGTAATGAAACATCTAGAGATCAATACTTTAAGGGCTACACCCACAGTTCTCCAACTTGCTAATGGTTCTACAGTGAGACCTGATGGTATCATAGAGGATGTAGTAGTTATTCTAAATTCCTGGGAATATCCTGCAGACTTTATGATTTTATCTCCAAAAGCAACATTGGGAGGATATCTGGTCATTTTGGGTAGACCTTGGCTTGCCACAACTGATGCATATATAGGGTGTAGATTGGGAGACATGACTATTTCAAATGGGAGTTCTACAAAAACATTAGCCTTGTATTCTCCAGTGCAACCTCAGCTTGAGCAGCAACAACCTGTTTGGCCTATCTTGGGAGAGGAATCTGAAGAAATTGACTCTATTAATCACCTTATGATGATTAATCGAGGACCACTCATGCAGTTATATGATGAGGAATCAATTCTTTATAAAATACTGATAAATGAATTTATAGAAGAGCAAAAATTACAGGAATTGGTTCCGAATATTGTAGGTTTGGACTTTCCTGCAGCCATTGATATCTTGCATTCTCTATTGCCGCATGAATGATCTTTTTCTCATTTTTCTGGTATAAACCAGATTGATCTTACTATTAAGATAGAGGTGGAATTGAATAAATATTTGAATATCAATAAAGATCTATCAGATACTCAAAAGGAGGGCTTTGTGGACTTGTTGAAACTTCATAAAAATGCTTTTGCATGGGATTACAAGGATATGAATGGGATTGATCCAATAGTTTGTACTCATCGTATTGACATAAAGGATGAGTGTTGCCCACTCAAACAACCTCAAAGAAGAGCCAATCCTGCCTTGAAGGAGATAGTTAAAGAAGAATTACAGAAATTGTTAAAAGTTGGGTTTATCTATCATATCTCTGACAGTCAATGGGTATTACCTCTGGTGATAGTACCTAAAAAAAGAGGTAAATGGAGGGTATGTGTTGATTATAGAGCTCTGAACTTAGCAATAAGAAAAGATCATTTTCCATTGCCATTTGTGGATCAGATATTGGATTCTCTGGCTGGTAAGAGATATTTTTCATTCCTTGATGGATTTAGTGGCTACAATCAGATACAAATAGCCCCCGAGGATCAAGAGAAGACAACATTTACTTGCCCATGGGTCACGTATGCATATTTTGTTCTTCCTTTTGGGTTGTGTAATGCTCCAGCCACTTTTCAAAGAGTAGTGATCAGTATTTTTTCTGATATTTCTCAAGATATTATGGAAATTTACATGGATGACTTTACAACTTATGGTTCTGAATTTGATCAAACATTGGATAATCTGAACAAAGTTTTGCAGCGATGTGAAGACTACAATTTGTCTTTAAACAGTGACAAGTGTTTCATCATGATGGAAGAAGGAATAGTCCTTGGTCATCATATATTTGTACAAGGCATACAGGTGGATCCAGCAAAGATTGAGGTCATTCAACATATTAATGACCCTGTGAAGCAAAAAGATGTAAGAAGTTTTCTTGGTCATGCTGGATACTACAAAAGGTTTATCAAAGATTTCAGTAAAATTGCAAGTCCCTTATATTCACTGCTTACTAAAGATGCAGAATTTAAATGGACCCCAACATGCAATGAAGCTTTTTTAAAGCTTAAGCATGCTTTGACTCAAGCACCAGTCTTTAAAAGGCCAAATTGGTCTCTACCATTCCAAACCCATACAGATGCATCTAATTATGCAATAGGAGCAGTGCTAGGACAAAGAGTTGACAAATTGGAAAATGCAATATATTATATTAGCAAGAATTTACAGGGACCTAAATTGAATTACACAGTTACTGAAAAGGAAATGCTAGTTGTCATTTATGCACTTAATAAATTTAGACACTATATCACAGGGTATCCCATATTTGTGCATACAGATCATACTGCAATTAAATATCTCATGAATAAGCCATCAATTTCCAGTAGATTAGCTCACTGGTTATTGTTGATGCAGGAATTTGATATCACAGTTGTTGATAAGCCAGAGAAGTCTAACGTGGTTGCAGATTATCTTTCACGTCTTCATTTGCAGGAAGATCCTACAATAATAGATGACACTTTTCCAGATGAACATTTATTTCTCATTCAGGTTCACACTCCTTGGTATGCTGATATTGCCAACTATTTAGCTACAGGTAAGATGCCAATTTATTTCTCTCCTAAGGAAAGAAGGTTGCTAGTTGAAAAAAGTTTTAACTTTTCATGGATTGTTGATTGTCTATTTTATACTGGACCTGACCAAGTCATGCAAAGATGTGTCAGAGAAGATGAAACATATGACATCCTGCATGCATGTCATGATGAGCCATGTGGAGGTCATTTTGCTGCCAAAAGAACAACACTGAAAATACTCAATATAGGATACTATTGGCCCACATTACACAAGGATGCAACTCAGTACACAAGGAAATGTGACAGATGTCAGCGAATGGAAAAACCTACAAAATCTGATGAGATGCCACTATATCCTCAAATATCATTTGCACCATTTGACAAGTGGGGATTAGATTGTGTTGGCCCAATTGATCCACCTTCTAATGGCAAATCTTATATCTTGGTATGTACAGACTATGTAACAAAATGGGTAGAAGTTCGAGCCATGACACATGCAAGAGATAATAAGGTGGCTGAGTTTATCTATGAAGAGATATTTACAAGATATGGAGTACCAAGGGAAATTGTCTCAGACCAAGGACCTCAATTTACTTCAATATTGATAAAGGCTTTGGTCAATGAATACAATATAAGACACAGGAAATCTACTCTATATCATCCATAGTCTAATGGATAGGTAGAAGTTACAAATAGAGAGCTTGAGGCTATTCTTACAAAAGCAGTGTCCGTTCACAAGAAAGATTGGTCTCACTGGCTTTCAAAAGCAATTTGGGCATATAGAACAACTTGAAAAACACCAATTGGTTTCACACCTTTTGAGATGGTTTATGGCAAAACAGCAATGATGCCTATTGAATTTGAGCATAAAACTTTGAGGATAGCTTTGCAATTAAATATGACATTGTCTGAAGCACAGAAAGAACACATTCAACAATTAAATGCTCTAGATGAATGGAAAAAGATAGTTGTTCAACAGACAGAATTGATTCAAAATCAAAGCGCAAAATGGTATGATAAATATATCAGGGAAAAGAAATTCAAAATTGGTGACTGGGCACTACTGTATGATTCCAGATATAAAGATGCTATGGGAAAGCTTCAAACCAGGTGGTTAGGTCCTTATGAGATAGAAGAAGTTTTCCAAAATGGAGCAGTCCGTTTGTCCACAATTGATCCTGTTTGATTTAAACTCTTAGTAAATGGACATCGACTACGACTATATCATAAACCAGCTACTAGAGAAGAGTTCCTACAACAGTTTGTTCCACAAAGGGACATAAAGGTTCCTGCAGCAACTGACAATGACTCTGCAGCAACTCATGAGCTTCAATTGAGCAAGGTAATAAAGGTAATGTTCCTGCAGCCTCTGCAGTGAACATATTTGTCGTTTCATAATAAAATATTTCCATTTTATATGGGAATATTCTTCTCCGTACATAAAATCTCATCCACGACATTCCATCCCACGTTCTTACCTGTCACTTCATTTCATTTCGCCTTCATTGTCGTGCAATTGCAGGTACGTGTATATTGTATTTTATTTTAATTATGCATTTATTAGTTCATTATGATTATATCCTGTTTAAATCCGCTCCACTAACCGAAATCTTGTCAGCTTGTGTGGACACGTGCTAGGTTAAGTTGGGGGGGTACTTTATGGTTTGTTTTCCAATATGATTAATTATCAATCCTTTTTGGTACCCCGAATTGATTTTCTCCCCATCATTACTTATTATGTTATTATTTCAGGCAAGTGAATAATAAAGTTTGCCGCCAGAATTAAGATATGTAAGGAGATTTCATTTTTAGCAAGGCTATCAAATATTTTGGTTCAGTTGCAGAGAAACAATATCAGAGTAAAAGATGGGTGGTGATCTAATTCGCCATGAGCCAACGGTCCATGAAGGGTTGTTGCAGGATGGTCTTTGTGAGCATTATTTCTGAAACTACAGCTGGTTGGATTACTTCTTGAAAATCAGGGATTACAACGAAGAAATTGTTGCAGAATTTATGCATTCCTTTAATGAAAGAGAAGCTACAGTTAAAGGTTTGAGGGTAATTGCTACGGAGTAGTGAATAGCAGAAGTAACGGGGTTGCTGCAGGAAGGAGAAATTTTTCCAGAATCAAAAGACGCAAGGAGTGTCAGGGCAGAGTTCACAATTCCCACTGACGAACCCTTAATGGTGGATAGACAAGGAACTAGAAGGGTTTCTCTACCAACACATTGGCCTCAAGTAGCTTTGTATGTTATGAAATACATTACATGTGAAGGGCGGTATTCGAATCTGCATTCACCTCATTTTAAGTTACTTAGTCATTTGCGGCATGGCCGGCGAGTTAATGTTCCTAATTTCTTATACCATCTCATTTCTACTAGTGCTAAGGATACGTGAAAAAATAGAAATTGCTCCGTTAGCCATCATGGATTGGTTAAGCTACTTGTACAGCGGTCCTTGAGAGATGTTTCACAAATGGAATGGGGTGTATTTGAGGATATACAACAATTTAGGGTTGATGATGCCCCTGTTGTAGATAACCCGCTGGTTGAAGAAGAGAATGTTGCAGATAATCCATCTGTTGAAAATGAGGGTTTGCTTGTTGCTAAAGGAGCCGTAGTTATTATGGAAGAAAATATTGAAGCGGAATCAATTGATTAACAACCCTCTACTTCTCTTCAAAGAGATTCGTCAGTGTTGCGAAGGAAAGGAAAAGAGTTAGAAATGAGTAAAACAGATGAAGAACTTATTACCCAGCCGCAGGTAACTCAAATTCCTCCTGCAGCCAAGAGGCGTAAGACAAAAATAAAAACTCCTGCAGTCATTCCAAAAGTGTATGTAAGAAGAACACGAAGGAGGACATAGAAGACTCATCCTGTGGGTAATCCAGCAAAGGTTATTGCAGTAGAAACTTCGGAAGAAAGAAGCCCTATGGAGGATGAAATTCAAGAAAATGTTGTGGAGGATGAAATTCAAGAAAATGTTGTTGGGGATGAAATTCAAGAAAATGTTGTTGAGGATAAACTAGCAAATCTTTCTTCTATGGCACTGCAATTTGAAGAAACTGTAGAAGATGTTCTACAGCAGACTGAGGAAAATATTGGAGATATGCCAGCTCAGAATGAGGAGTTTATTGAAGAAATCTTGCGATCTAAGGTAGTACCTATTAGACCTCCTTCATCCCTAAGTAGTTTATCTATTGCTTTAACATTTTATAGATAATGGGAAATAGAGAAGGATAGGTTGCAGGGGATTATTGATAAACAACAAAGAGAGATTGAAAAGAGAGATAACAAAATTGAGGAATTAGAGGCTAAGGTAGAAATAATTTATGGTATGGTTCCTGAGTTGATGTAGGGCACCTCCAAGAGTTTATGCAGTACATTTGAAAGAGCGATATCTAAACTTCAAACTAAACCGCATTGTTAGGGACCTTAATCCTTTCCTAGAAACACCTGAAGAATTCGTTTATGCTTATCAAACCTCTCCACCTACTGTGAAGAATTTGCTATGTGAATTATACTTACATAACTATGTTGTACCCTCAGACAGGGAGTGGAATCCTTTATTGTATATTGGGGATATCCATATCAAAGCTTTAATGTCATGGATCCAAAATGAGATTATCATAGGGCCACAAGCCAGGGAGTATGGAAAATTAGAGCTTGGTTGTCCATTACCATTAAGAAGGGAATCACAAGCACCAAGGGTTCTTTATTATGATTGGCAAAAGTTACTGATAAGAGATGATGTTAGTAAATTAGTGCTTCCAATGAGAGAGGAAGTCTATCAAGCATATGAGCAATTGGTTCAAACTGACAGGACAACTGCAAAAGAAGGGTTAACTCAGCGTTGGAATAATCTACTAGAACATTTAAAACAAGGAGAACCTTACTCACTACAAAAATTTCATGCAACCATACAAAGAGCCCCCAGATACATACAGTCAGGCAGGGAGAAAGCCAACAACTAGCTACCATTGATCTTTCAACCTCCAATCCTTATGTGGCCACTTTTGGCATGCCAGCCAATAGAGTAGAACTATGATGCAGTCACAGAAGAAACAGCTAGATGGTCCAGACTAGAAAAAATGAAAGGATTTTATTGGAACTTGGCTTCAGGGGGGACAGGTCAGGGCATTGTTGGTGATTTAAGAGTTACAGCAAGAATCAGAAATTTTCCTTTTGCTGCAAGATCAGCAAACTCTTAAAGTTGAGGGGCATGATAAGTTGATACTTTATCATGTTTTTATCATCTCTTAGGTTTTTGTCATCTTTTGGGTTGCATTGTGGTAGTGAAGTATTGTGAATTGACTATATGTATTCCATGTGTTAAACCTGAACTTATGAAATCATGTTTGAACTTTGTCGGTCTATTCCTACAGCCATGCCAATTTATTTCTGCAGCCAAGTGATTTGTTCCTGTTGTTATGCGGATTATTTGGGATAGTGTCATATGTGAGTTAATGAATGTATTAATTAAGTAAAATACATATGCATGTCCTTGTATGTTGTTTTTGTTGTAGTGCAGATAATAAACGATGCCACGGTGGAGATTCTCCTTTCGCGCTTGAAGAATGAAGAATCACATATGAGATAACTAGAGATCAAACTGAAGAGGAGCCGAGCGAGCGCAAGGTACGGCATAACCGGAACAACCATACATCACTATGGGAGTTTAACTCTAGTGGGCATTGAATTCGCAAAATATCGCTATGGTGTGCAAAGATTGTGGTTCAATTTAGATCCATGTTTCCTGCAGCCAAGCTCTAGTTATCTTCTTCATCTGTCAATCATCTGCCTCTTCTTCTGGGCGTGATTTGAGTTGTCCATTGTAGTTGATCTTTGCTTTATAATAAGCTCTTCCTTTTTCTTAGAGGTTAGACAGAATAGAAAGGAATAAAGCAGAGAATTTTGACAAGCATCCTGGAGTTTTTCTTTTAGAACATGTGATCATTTTCAGGAAGCAATAAATGAAAGATATGTTGTTCTGATATGTTAAAAGTATTTTTCTGGAAACTTGATATCACTCATCCAAGGGGGCCCACTTGGTGAGTGATCCTATGTTTATGTTCATTGAAATTAGTTCTTCTTTAGTTACAGTAGACGTTCATGCCTTGATTGTTCCTGTAGCCACTGGAAATAGATCCGCTGACTGTTCCTGCAGCCAAGCTAGAATAGAGTGATTTATGTCATTTATATTAGATCATTCCAGTATTGTTTTTATAAGCTTTCATGTAGTCTTCTATGATTTTCATTCTTGCCTTTCCTTTCTGCAGAATGTTAGTTACTGCAGCAATGCAGAATAGCCATTGAAGGAGCTTAGTGCATATATAGTGCAGACCCATTTCAAGTTTTACGTCCCAAGGTTGATAACTAAATGAACACTAGCCATGAAAATAGTAACTTTACCAGATGAATGTCCAAACTTCGGATTGAGATTTCAATTAAAGTTGTTATTATTATAGTTGGAGTGGACAAAGATCACCATCAAAAACCCCAATGGAGAGAAAAGATAACACATAACGGCGACTCATGGCAAGAGGTGCTACACCAAGCAACAAAAAAGACAAGAAAAGAACAAGAGAATGAAAAAAATGAGAAGTGATAAGAAGAACTCGCTATCCAAATAGAGGAGGCTTCTTATAAAAAAGTACATCATGTACAAGCACTTGATCTAACCGAATGCAAGCCACAACCAGAGGAGATTTATACTCAAAGAAGGGAAATTGTAAATGAGAAAATCCAAAGAGTACAAACAAGTACATATCCTGAATCGAAACAACCTACACAGTTGGTATTGATTATTAGTGAGCTCTTTTCGCCATACAACATTCCTATCTGGTTCAATGGGGTAACCTTGGACACCGATTCTGAAATAGATTCCAATGAATATGAATGGGATACTTTTTCAGATATTATTAAGGATATTGAGGTGGATACAATCCATGCATGACAAGGCTCAAAATCTAGATCATTTGAATTCGGACCACAACATATCTATGAGGCTAGTGAGAATGAGCAACTTCAATACGAAAGAGGAAATATCAATGAGTATCATCGAAAACCTTGAGACTATTATATACCTCACTCGTGCTATAGACAACTATGACAATATCTCTATTATGACTCTTATAGTGGCTGATCTTTACCCGCCAAATGACTCCCTACCTCTCATATATCTTGACCTTATAGACTGGGAAGAACTTGAACACAATGATATACCAATATTCCAAGATGATGAGGCCATTGTTCAATACCTTTGCTCAGTCAACCCTGAAACATGCTCCACTAGCGAACCACATAAGGATATATGCAATCAGGGGAGTGTCAAGTCTCTCAGTCGCAAAATGAACAAAATGAACAATCGATCTAATGGTGAAAACCATCTAATGGCAGCATTAGAACACAAAAAAGTAAAAAACAAAGGACACATCTAATGGTGAAAACCTCTTTGAGGCACCTAAAGATGGGAGACTTGACACTCTTCCTAAACATTACCAGGAGAGATCACCCATTTTGATTGAACCAACTTAATCAATAAATATCAACACTGAAGCAGCAGCAAGAACCATACATTTGGCAGAATCACTAATGGAAAAAGAAAAACCTGACTTTGTCAAATTCTTCAAGAAGAAGTAAATAAACTTTTCTTGGTCTTATGTAGACATGTTAGGGATAGATCCAAAGCTCATCATGCATCACTTGTCCATCGCTCCTGGAACTAAACCTGTCAAACAAAAATTAAGGAAGATGAACCCACATGTCGCCATATTGGTCAAAGTAGAGCTGAAGAAGTTAGTTGATGTAGGATTCATCCGACCCATTGATTATGTGGAATGGATTTCTAACATTGTGCCAGTTTCTAAACCAGATAAAAGAATCGGGATTTGTACAGACTTCAAGGATCTCAACAAGGCTTGTCTGAAGGATGACTTTCCTTTACCAAGCATCGACACCATTGTCGATCTAACAACATGACATGCTATGCTATTGCTCATGGATGGTTTTTCCAACTACAACCAAATCAAGATAGCTCCAGAAGATTAGGATAAAACTGCATTCACATGTCCATGGAGTACATATTGCCTTTTGGCTTAAAAAAATTCGTGCAACCTATCAAACAGAAATGACAACAATCTTCCATGACATGATGCATACTCTTATGGAGGATTATGTAGATGACTTGATAGCCAAATCATTCACAAGAGCAAAACACCTTGACATTCTAGATACAATCTTTCAACGACTAGATCAATTCAATGTTAGATTGAATCCTAAAAAGTGTTTTTTTAGGGTCACGTCCAAAAAACTCTTGGGCTACATTGTATCATAAAAAGGCATCGAGGTAGACCCCGCAAAGGTTCAAGATATCATGAAAATGCCACCTCCCAGGAACATTAGTCATCTACGATCTCTTCAAGGTAGGCTACAATCTATTAGAAGGTTCATCACTCAATTAGCGGACAAATGTCTCCCACTCAACCATCTACTTCATAAAAATGTAGCTTTCAGATGGGACGACAAGTGTACAGAATCATTCCATTAGCTAAAGAAATATCTCATGAATCCACCTGTTTTAGTGCCACCAATAGCGGGAAAGCCACTCATCCTCTACATATCAACAACAAGTGTCATTGGGGGCATTACTAGCACAAGAGGACTCAACAGGAAAGGAAAGAGCCATCTATTACATTAGCAAGACACTGAATGGCTATGAACTCAATTACACTCGTAAGAAAATCTTGCTTAGTTGTAGTGTTCGCTTCCCAAAAGTTGCGACGCTATATGTTAGCTCATACTATCAAGCTAGTGGCAAAGATCAACCCACTAAAATATCTACCCATCAAAGCCACTCTCACTGGGAGGTTAGCAAAATGGGTCATGATCCTAAGCGAGCTCGACATTTAGTACATAGAACGGCGGGCTATCAAAGGACAAGCAATAGTAGATCAACTGGCAGAAGAACCTCTACCAGACAAACACCCACTACAGGTAGAATTTCCAGATATGGATGTGCTCACTTTTGCGCCAAAGCAATGGACCCTATACTTTGATGGAGCTTATACACAACATGGATCAGGTGTTGACATCTTGTTCGTCAATCCAAAAGGACACACAATTCTGAGATCCTACAAATTGATGTTCCCATGCACCAATAATATCCCTGAGTATGAATCTCTAGTGACAAGTATCAAAGTAGTCGTGGAATGGAAAATCACATAATTGAAAGTCTATGGGGACTCGCAGTTAGTTATTAATCAGATCAATGATGACTATCAGGTGAAAGATGATAAGTTGAGGTCGTACAAATGCATGGTGGAGGATTTTAAGAAATACTTTGTTCACAACACATTTGAATAGATTCCAAGGCTAAACAAAAGAGCTACTAATGCAATGGCAACTATTGCCTCACTTCTACAAGTTTCAGATAAACAGAATCACTATGAAGTCCTGGTGGAGCAATTATTTTCCCCTGCCTATGACAATGCAGAATCCCAAGTAATTTGTGCCCTTAACGATTCTGATTCACCCCTATATGGGAAGATTTGTGCCTACCTCAAAGACAATACCCTCCCATCAGATCTATCTCATAACCAAAACTGAAACTTTATCCAACAAGCAGCCCGCTATACCTTAACTGATAATATGCTTTATCGTCGAGGTCTTGATGGTACTCTTCTTTGATGCCTCAATCATAACGAATCTGACTCTGCCTTACATGAGCTTCACGAAGGTATTTGTAGTACACATTCAAGTGGTCCTACTCTTGCCAAGAAACTACTATGGATTGGATATTATTGGCTGACAATGGAGAAAGAGTCCTATCAGTTTGCTCAGAAATTCCCTGTCCCAAATTCATGGCAACCTCATACATGCGCCAACGCAAGAGTTGTAACCATTCACTACATCTTGGCCTTTCTGTCAATAGGGACTCGACCTAGTGGGAAATATTCATTCTTCCTCGTATAATGGACACAAGTTCATCATCACGACCACCGAGTACTTAACCAAATCGATTGAGGCAATTCCACTGAGTGACCGACAAACAGATAGCTTCCTTTATTTTGAACTACCTCATATGTCGGTACGACATCCCTAGTTCCATTATCACAGATAATGGCAGACCTTTCAAAAATCAAGATGTACAAGAGCTTTGTGAGTGATTCTATATCCAGCATTGCTTTTCAACACCTTATTATCCACAAGGGAATGACCAAGCAAAGGCCTCAAACAAGACAATCTTGAAAATCCTCAAAAAGATAGTGAATGATGTTGGTAAAGACTGGCATGTCCAGTTTAATCCTGCACTTTGAGCCTATAGAACGAGTATCCACACGCCTACAGGAGGTACACCATACTCATTGGTGTATGGATCAGAAGCTATCCTACCTATTGAGGTAGAGATTCCATCACTCTGGGTGTCATTAAAAGGTCTCATACAAGATGAGGAATATCAAGTCAACAAGTTGCAAGAACTTGAGTTGCTAGATGAACGTCGCCAACGTGCCTTTGATCATCGCAAGGCATATCAACAAAGAATGTGCATAAGCTACAATCACAAAGTCATCCCACGAGCATTCAAAGTTGGTGACCTATTCCTAAAAGGAAAATCCTCAAAATCAACAAGATCGAGAAAATAAAGAGAAATTTGAACCCAACTGGTTGGGACCCTTTGTTATCATATCAGCTTATGGATCAGGAGTATATTAGTTATCAACTTCAGAAGGGGGTGTTCTTGATGAGCCAACCAATAGCATGCATCTGAAGAAATTATACACTTGAGTCGTCCAATGCACGGAGCAAGCAAAAAATGAAAAAAAAGTATTAAAAATCGTCACTAGGGTGAAAACCTGGCAAACAAACCCTCTGTGACATAAAAAAAAAAAAAAAAAAAATCAAGAAAAATATTAAAAAATTAAAAACAAGTCAAAAAGTGCAATAAAAACAAATGGTGAAAACCTAGCAATAGACACCATTTGTGAGAGAGCATCTCCTCTATCTATCAGTTTTTGTATCATATCTTTGGCTCCTTCTGATCTAAGCCAATAGCCATCACAGAACACTTATACACACATCATTATCCTAGACATACTTAGTGTAGTCATTGTCCTTGATTGTATGAATCAGTTATCCGACTCATATCCCACCATGGCTTGGTAATCAGTGTAAATAACCATATCGAGGTAGTATCAACGGCAAGGGGCAAAACCCTGACCTCGCTGGGGGCATTTCGCCTTGAGGGTTTTAGATATCAAACCGAACACGTAGAAGGATGACAAGGATTAGAACAACCAACAATGACAATGGAAATGCAAGAAGAACTAGACATCATGGAATTGAACTGATTGGAATTGAACAAAAGATCTATTTGCAAGATTTTTTACTTGACAAGAATACATTTCAGATAGCATGCATGCTTACTCTTGGTTGTTATTTTTTTCTTATCATATCTCCTAAGTGACTCAAGGATGTCTCAATGACTAGACAAACAAGGAAGGAGTGTGATGTTTTCTTTGTCTACTATTTGAGAGTGAGGCCTTCTACTATACCAATTTGTCTTACGACGTTATCAGACAACATATCACTGAAGACATTTCAGATTTGCATAGGACAAAGGTTAACTCTTGTTTGTTATATGCAAGCAACACTCAGGTCATCTTGGTTCAATTATACCTCGATGCTTGTGTCATCTTGCAATATCAAAATACATATAAGTTATACTCAGGTCATTACGGTTTAATTATACCATGATGCTTGTATCAACTTTCAACAAATCAAGGTCCGATGATGAAAACAAAGGAAGCGCTGACATTAGTATCATTGTCATCTTAAAATCGCATTAGGTTGCACATCATTATCATATTAATCATGCATGTAGGTGCATTATCATTATCATTATCAATATCATTACCATATCATTTTTAATCTTGCATTATCATTGTCATATTAAAAACGCACTAGGTTGCACATCATTATCATTTTAATCAGGCATGTAGTTGCATTCTCACTATCATTGCATTATCATTGTTATCTTAAAATCGCATTAGGTTTCATATCATTATCATTATTATCATACATCTCATTTTTAAGATACATCTCATATCATACATCTCATTTTCAAGATACATCTCATCATCATCATCATCTAGTCACATTCATCATTGCATCACTTGCATGCATATCTATCGCATCATCATGGAATCTTTCTTCACTTTCATATCTTCATCATACACGATGTATCTTTCCTAAAACCAGACGTTTTGATCAAGTCTTATACAGGATATATCATTCTTGAAACCAAACGTTTTGAGCGACTTTGTCTTATATAGGTGTCATTCCTGAAACCAGACTTGATCTTAATCTTATCAATTCTATCAATCCATTTCATCTGATTCATTCTATCATGTCTTATACAAGATGTATCTTTAATGAAACCAGATATTTTGATCAGGTCTTATACAGGATATATCATTCCTGAAACCAGACGTTTTGATCATCTTTGTCTTATACAGGAGGTGTCATTTCTGAAACCAAACTTGATCTCAATCTTATCAATTCTATCAATCCATTTCATCTAATCCATTCTAGCATGTCTTATACAGGATGTATCTTTCCCGAAACCAGACGTTTTGATCAAGTCTTATACAAGATATATTGTTCCTGAAACAAGACGTTTTGATCATCTTTGTCTTATATAGGAGGTGTCATTCCTGAAACCAGACTTGATCTCAATCCAATCAGTCTGATCAATTGTATCAATCCAATCAATCTTATCAAACCCATGCATGTCATCAACTATCCACTCTTCTATCTTTCACATAACATTCTTCTTCTTCTGAGAGATCATTCATGCCTTTAGTGTACGAACGATCTCTCGAGGGGGCATTATCATATCGAATCTCCATATCAGTCTCATATTGACCAATCAATTCAATATCAGCGTATCATATCAAAAAGCTATCAGTCTCATATCAGCTCCATATCGACCAATCAATTCCATATCAATGTATCATATTGAATCTCCATATAAGTCTCATATCAGCTTCATATCAACATAATCACATCAACGTATCATATCAAATCATTTTTTCATATCTAGGAAATCATATCGCCAATTTTGGCAACATCATATCGAAAAATTTTAACGACAAATTGAGCGTTTTTCTTTGAATCAACATGTGGTCACATGTCACTTCAAAGAGGGGCAAAATGTAGAAACCTAAAAGTTGCACAATGAACTAAGTGAATCTTATTCATTTAATTATCGCTAATTCTTCCAATTAATTAAACTAAGATTTAATTAATATTCTTATTCTTCTAATTGACCTTTTAATCAACTTAAAGATTTGATTAAATCTCCTTCTTCTAGCCTAACCTATTAATTAAACTAAGGTTTGATTAAGTACCCTTAGCCATTTGATTAAATAAATCTTATTTATTTGATTAAAATCCCTTTTGCCCCTTTTGATTAAATTCACATTTAATTGAAAATCCCCTTTACAAATAAATAAATCATAAATATATCTGTAGATCCCCCCACTTGCAAAATCTTGCAAATGCTAGTTGCATCCCTTTTGGCTAAATTAAATCATTTTAATTTAACTAAAAATCATATTTTCCCTCACCCACTTGCATTCTCCTACATCTCCCACTTGCCTCCATAATCATCCTTCTAGAAACCTCCTAATCCCATCCTAATCGTGTCTAATCTCCTAATCATTTCCTTCCCTAAATTTGGGGGTCACTTCTTGAAATTTGGAAGAAAGTCTTCCAAATGCATTTAAGAATTTATCTATCTCAACAAGTTAACTTGTTGAGTTTTCCAAACATGTAAGGCTCTTACATAAACCACTAGTGGTTTTCCTCTTGGGGCAAGTTAGCCTCCAAAGTCTTCAGAAGGCATTTAATGCCTCTTACAAACCCACACCTTTTAGCCATGATGGTTGTCCCTTTAACCATTTTCCCATGTTGCACAAGAGTTTACCTCTTGGGTAATAGCATGCCTCCCTGGTTAATGACAATGATGTCACTCCTTGAGGTTATCCCTAATTGCTTTCTTAGCATCTAATTCTTGTTTAGCATCCTCTCAATCCCTCTCAAGGTGACATTTGTCAACTTGGGATTGGATTGAATCTCTCCCATGGATTGATAACTTTCAATCCTAGCTCTTGTTGAGATTGCTCAATCTCAACCATCCATTTCTCTATTTTACCTATAAATAGAGCTCATTCCTTCTTCAATTGATCAAGTCTTTTGTGCATCAAATATATAGTGACATTGCAGGTTAAGGAGCTCTCTTTGTTATCACCAAGCATCAACATCATTCTCAAGCATCTATAGCACATAGTTTAGCTTCATTTAGTTGGATTTTAATATTTCATCCTAGCTTAATTTCACTTCTTTTATAAGCTTTGCATTCTCATCTTAGTTTAATTAACTCACATAGAATACTTAGCTTTCAATTTGGAATATACTTTGTCTCCTAATCACCTAGCTTCCATCCTTCATCTTCATCTTCATCTCTTAGCACTCACTAGAATCCTAGTTGAATCCATTTCGATTCTAGTAGCATTTTTCATATAACTCGTTCTCTAGGTTGTCATCTTGAGGATCAAGTTCTCTTCCAAGTGAGGGCCACCTTGAATCTTAGAGATCTTTAGAGATAGAGGACAATGGGGTGATTTTAGAGTTCTTAATCTATGCATGTGTTTTGATTTCTAACATCTAATACAATGCTTCATTGGTGTGTTTGAAGTGTTTTCCCTCTTGCAGGTGGAAGACCACATTGTTGGCATACAGGTGCAACGATTGTGGATGGTTCTAACGTGCTTGTTGGTGTTTCTTAATCGTTTCCTATTTGTTTTGTTGGTCCGCATTGATCAATGTGCATGTTATTGAGGATCTTATGGGCTCAGTGATGTTCTTTGTGTTATGCGACATTTTCGGTGGTGTAGCATGTTGCAGATGATCTTGGCGAGATTTTTGGTGGTGTTGCATGTTCGAGAATTTGATTTGAGTCCATTCTATGTCGACAATGACATTGTATTGTTCTAGTGGTTAATTTATGTATTGTGCGATGTAATTTTGTAATTAGGTCTTGAGGGTTGAGCCAACCCTGTAGTCAAGGTTGATTACTTGTATAAATGGGTGTTATATTCATGTAATTTGGGAAGTGTGGTTGTGTCTACATTATCAAAGAGTGGCATATGTGCGAATAAATGAATTCGTTTTTCGGTGTGAACTATTGAGAATAGAGTGTTGCAAAGCAGACAAATGTGCTTAACCCGAACTGTCATCAAACATTTGATGTTATTCTTTCAGTTCATACAAACTAGATTGTTGTCCGAATATTATTGTAAGGTAGTGTACCTTCCCTAAGGGTTGTAGCCTTTCGGGTTATTATATTTTGAGCAGTGAACTCTAGGCAGTGTGCCTAAATGGATGTGCATTCCCTATTGTAATATGTTTTCCCTTAACCGGGTTTTTCACGTCAAAATCTTGTTGTTATGTGTGTTGTTGTTATTATTATTTCCTTTGTTCTTAGTGTAGCTAATCAAATATGAGATTGTGCTAAATTTGTTTAATTCGGTGAAATTGATTCACCCCCCTCCCCTATCAGTTTTCCTTTATTGTTGTTGCCAACAATTGGTATCAGAGCTAGATCCTCCAGAAGAAGTTTGACCACTTGAGGAGATATAGAATGACAACCTATGTTTTCAAGAAAGAGAGTCTAAGATTTGATGGAAGCAATTACACTGTATGGAAGGATCAGATAGAGTATCATTTGAAGTATCTTGGTGATGAATGTTCCTCAGAATGGACTGGTTACTACAAGTGAGATCAAGGATGATTAATCTAACATAAGAGCTAAAGAAGCATTGTTGAGTGCCCTGGCCAATTTAGAAATGAATAATGTGATGGGATTACAGACTGCACATGAGATCTGGGAAAAGTTAGAGACTTTGTATGAAGGAGATAAACATGTCAAAGTTGCTAAACTATAGAGTTTGAAAGGAAAGTATGAGATGTTGAAGATGGGAGAAGATGAGAACATATCATCCTTTATGGCTAAAGTGAATGAACTTGTCATGAACATCAGATGTATTGGTGGAACTCTTGAAAAAGACGAGATTTTTGCTGAAGTGTTGAGATCCTTGCCTCATGCTTACGAATCTAAAGTTGTTGCTATTGATGAGATCCAAACTATGACTATTGTGACAAGAGACTTGCTGGTTGGTAAACTTGTTGCTTTTGAGTTGAGTGAATTTGGAGAATCACATGGTAAATCTCAAACTGCATTTAAATCCTCTGTATATGGGAAGCAGAAGTATGATCTAAGAGAAAGTTCATCTAGAGTTTCAAGGTATGAAAGAGAAATGAGAGAGATGGAAAAATAGGAAAGAGAGTTGGATGAGGTTGAAGCACTTATTGCTCGGAGATTGCCTAAGGGAAGTATGTATGATGGAAAGTTACTTTTGAAATGTTTCTCTTGTAATAAGATAGGATATTTTGCTTCTAGGTGTCTTGAAAGAATGTCAAAGTATGATAGGCACAATAAATTTGATAAGCGTGATAGATATGAGAAGCATGATAAGTATGACAAGCCCTATAAGCCTAACTGGAAGTAAAGATATCAGAAGAAATGCTATTATGTTGTTGATGAAGGTGTGACGGATGAAGAGTCTGAGAATGGGAATTCAGAAGATGAATTTGTATTTATTGCTATCAAGGAAGAGAGTCTGGTACCAGTGAATTCTGCATGCTACATTGTTGAGGAGAAAGCTTTGGCTGCTAAGATTGACGAAAAATATGAATGGGTAATTGACAAGGGTTGTTCACATCATATGACTGGTAATAAAAGTAAATTTATGAATATGGAGAAGTATGATGGTAGTATGGTAAGATTTGGAGATGATAAAGTTGGTGTAATTCGTGGTAGAGGTGTTATTTCTCTTGACGGTAAGCATAATATTGATGATGTCTTATATGTTGAAGGTTTGAAGCATAATCTTTCGAGTGTTGGATAGATGGTTGATAAGATATATGATTGTCAATTCAAGAATGGTAAATGCAAGATTTTGAATGCCTATGGTATAGAGATTGCATAAGGAACTAAGACTGAAGGTAATATCTCTCACTTGAATACTGGTGAGAAAAGTTGTTTGATTGCTCAGATAGATGAAAGCTGGTTGTGGCATAGAAGTATGTGGCATGTTAATTTTGATTGCATGATTAGGATAAGTTCTACTCAAGTTGTTAGAAATTTGCCTAAAATTGTTAAACTTTCTAATCCGGTATGTAAAGAATTTCAGTTGGGAAAGCAAATAAGAATATCATTCTAAAGTAAGTTGTATACATCTAATGGATTGTTAGATATTGTGCATATTGATTTGTGTGGTCCTACAAGAGTGAGAAGTATGTAGGGTGATAGGTATTTCATGTTGTTGATTGATGACTACTCTAGAATGATGTGGGTTACCTTTCTAAAGGAGAAATCATAAGCACTAGAGAAATTCAAGATATTCAAAGCTAAGGTGGAGACAGAGATAGGATTGAAGCTAAAATGTATGAGATCTGACCAAGGAGGAGAATTCACATCTAGTGAGTTTGATTCATTTTGTGAAAAGAATGGAATTAGAAGACAATTATCTACTCCTAGAACCCCTCAGTAGAATGGAGTTGTTGAAAGGAAAAACAAAACTATTTTGGATGCTACTAGGACTACGTTGATTGAAGGGAATGTTCTGCAGACCTTTTGGAGAGAAGCTATTAGCACTGTTGTTTACACATTCAACCAGGTGCATATAAAAGGTGATTCCGGTAAGACTCCTTATGAGCTATGGTTTGGTCATATTCCTACGGTTAGATATTTCAGAATTTTTGGAAGCAAATGTTATATCAAAAGAGATGAGGATATAGGAGAGTTTGATGCAAGATGTGATGAAGGAATCTTCTTGGGTTATTCTACTAAGAGCAAGGCCTATTCGTGTTACAATAAGAGGTTGAGAAAGGTAGTGGAAAGTGCAAATGTGAAGGTTGATGAATGTCATGAAAAGAAGATTAGAGCATGTGGATATGAGTTTGATGATCAGGATGTTATTTCAAAGAAAGTACCTACTAAGATCCTAAAGCAAAATGATTTGGTAGAGACAGTTAATCCAGATATTGTTGTTGTCGATGAAGAAGTTTAACAACCTGAGAATGAGAGTAATTAGAAGACTCCAAGGTATGTGAGATTAAATCATTTAGAAACTCAGATTATTGGTGATAAAAATAAAGGTGTGATGACTAGGAGAAGGATTGATGTTGACGAGGTATATTCGATTTCAAAGATTGAACCTAAAGATGTTGTTGAAGCTTATAAAGATGAGGATTGGATAAAAGCTATGGAAGAAGAGTTGAATCAGATTGAGAAGAAAAATACATGGGAACTTGTTTCGAGACCTAAAGACAAGAATGCGATTGGTACTAAATGGGTGTTCTGGAATAAATCGAATGAATATAGTGAATAAGTTAGAAACAAAGCAAGATTGGTATGTAAGGGATAGTCATAGATGGAAGGAATTGATTATGAGAAGACTTTTGCTCGAGTAGCTAGAATTGAAGCAGTTAGATTACTTCTTGCATATACTACCGATAAAAATTTCAAGATATATCAGATGGATGTAAAGTCAACCTTTTTGAATGGTGATTTGGAAGAGGAAGTTTACATTGAGCAACCGAATGGGTTTTCATTATCAAATGAAGGAGACATGGTATGCAGATTGAAGAAAGAATTGTATGGACTTAAGCAAGCCCCTAGAGCTTGGTATGCTAGATTGGACAAGTATTTGATGAAGTTGGGATTCTATAAAGGTACTATTGGTAGTAATTTATACTTTAAGGTTGATAATGATAACATGTTGGTTGTTGAAGTCTTTGTTGATGACATTATTTTTTGAAGAGATGATGATTTGAGGAAAAAATTTGTTGATGATATGCAAAAGGAATTTGAGATGTCTATGATAGGTGAGATGAAATTCTTCTTAGGATTGTAGATTACACATACTGATAAAGACATTTTCATTTCTCAATCTAAGTATGTGAAGGAATTTTTGAAGAAGTTTGGGTTAGCTTATTCCAAACCTATTGGAACTCCTATGGTGACTGGATGCAAGTTGTCTAAGCATGATGAATCTTAGAAAGTTAATCCGGTGATGTTGATGACCAAAAAATTACCTCTGGTGGTGCATTCTATTTGGGAAAGAAGTTAGTTTCTTGGATGAGAAAGACTCAAGATGTTATTTCTCTATCTACTACAGAAGTTGAATACATTGTTGCTGCTAACAGTTGTACTCAGGTAGTTTGGATGAAACAGATGTTGAAAGACATTAGAGTTGTTTATGATGAGCCTAGAGTTATATATTGTGATAATTCAAGTTCTATTAATATTTCCAAGAATCCGGTACTACATTCTAAAACAAAACATATATCAATTAAGTATCATTTCTTGAGGGAGAAAGTCGGTGATGAAGAAGTCAAATTGGAATATGTATCTACAAAAGATCAGATTGCGAATATTTTTACTAAGCCTTTTCCTGCAGATACATTTGTATATCTGAGAGATAAGTTAGGGGTTTTTGCCCCTCCTGATGAGAACTAGATGCATTGAGATGCATCAATCCAGTGTACTTCATAGTCTTATCTTCTTATCCAAATTGATGAGTAGGTGTTGTTACTCAGCTGGAGTAGTCAGTGTGTGGTTAAGTGATTTGTGAGTTTATCATAAGGGGGAGAGATTGTCCTTCTTAGAGGGAGAGAATAATGATATGTATAGGTTTTTGACACTATTGTCAAAAGGGGAGAGAAGCATGTGAAAAATTGTCTTATCTTGGAAGCTTTGTGTGCCTAATTTCAGGGGGAGATCGTTCGCGTTGATTTGTTTCTTTGCATTGATTGTTTTTCACATTCATATGTTGCCATCAATGCCAAATGGGGAGATTGTTGGATATTGATGCTGCTAGGATATGTTGTTGTCATTGATGTCAACATATTCTTGTGTTTTGGTGTTCTGGTGATTGCAATGAGTTGGTTTGGTTGTTTCAGTTGGTGCAGACTTGCAATTTCAGTAATGAAGTATATCTAGTTGATTATGTGTTGATGCTATGTGGTTATTTGATCGAGTTATGGATTTCGGTATGAGGATTGGTTTTTCAGTGTTTAGTGTTGTAGAGTTCTAGTATTTGATCCATTGTGCTCTGAAATGATTATATCTTGAGTTGTGGATTTGGGAGAATGTTTAGGATGTTCATGTGTATCTATAATTCAACTAGTTTGTGATTTGGTGCTCTGCAAGTTATCTTTCTAGTCCCAGTTGTTGTTATTTGAGTGTTCTTAAGTATCAACATGTTGATCGATGAAGATTTGATTAAGTGGTGTTGGTGCAACTATTGCAATTGGTTCTAACGTGCTTGTTAGTGTTTCCTAATCATGTCCTATTTGTTTTGTTGGTCTGCATTGATCAATGTGCGTGTTATTGAAGATCTTATGAGTACGGTGATGTTCTTCATGTTATGCGACATTTTTGGTGGTGTAGCATGTTGAGGATGATCTTGACGCGATTTCTAGTGGTGTTGCATGTTCAAGGATTTGATTTTGGTTCATGCTATGTCAACAATGACATTGTATTGGTCTAGTGGTTGATTTATGTATCATGTGATGTAATTTGGTAATTAGGTATTAAGGGTTGAGCCGACCTTATAGTCAAGGTTGATGATTTGTATAAATGGGTGTTATATTCATGTAATTTGGGAAGTTTGGTTGTGTCTGCAATATCAGATTGTGGTATATGTGTGAATAAGTGAATTCATCTTTCGGTGTGGTGTTGAGCATAGAGTGTTGCAGAGCAGACAAATGTGCTTAACCGGAACTGTCATCAAGCATTTGAAGATGGTATTCTTTCAGTTCGTATAAACAAGATTATTGTCTGAATGCTATTGTAAGGTAGTGAACCTTCCCTGAAGGTTGTATCCTTCCAGGTTATTATATTTTGAGCACTAAACTCTAGGCAGTGTGCCTGAATGCATGTGCATTCCCCATTGTAATATCTACACATACTACTACCGAGTATCATCTTATTGTCGATGGGTTCCCACCATGGTTTTTCCCTTACCCAAGTTTTCCACGTCAAAATCTTGGTGTTATGTGTGTTGTTTTTATTGTGTTTACCTTTGTTCTTGTTGCAGCTGATCAGATCTGAGATTGAGTTTAATTTGTTTAATCCGGTGAAAACTGATTCACCTCCCCACCCCCTCAGTTTTCTTTCATTGTTTTTGCCAACATCACCATCTTCATTCTCACACTCAAAATCAGAATTAAACTTCTTCTTTCTTCCTTCTTTAGAATCCTTACGAAAGTGTCCTAATTTACCACAATTCTAGCAAATGATTTTGGACTTTCTAGGAGAATTGAATCTCCCTCTAGACTTGGATTTATGCCACTTCTCATTCTTCATGCCTTTCTACTTAGGTTTGTCATGAATAGTTAGGGATTCCTTTTAACTAATAGATACCTTCCTCGGCATCTCTTAACCAAGAAAGGCACCCACCACATCTTTAAATTTCAAAACAATAGAAGTACTACTGATAGTCATAACAAGAGGTACTCACGAATCAAGTAAAGAACAAAGCAAGATCTGAAATTTCTTCTTATCGTCCATCTTAAAACCAACAGATGTCAATTGAGACACCAGCATATTGAATTCTTTGAAGTGATCTATGATTCATCCACCCTCTTCCATTCTCAAGGAATATCATTTCTTCCTTAAGAAAATTTGATTCAATAAAGATTTCACTTGATACATCTCACCAAATTTAATCCATAGCTTCTTTGTAGAGGTCTCTTCATGAACATTGATTAGAATAGAGTTTTCCAAGAATAATATGATTATGCCCTTGGCTTTGTGGTCCATAACATCATACTAAGTAGCAACCGTAATTTTATACATCTTGAGACATTCACATCAATAGAATCCCTTAGATCTCTATCTATTAGCAAATCCTAAATCTTTAGCTTCCACATCTCAAAATTAATTCCAAATAAACCCTCCACCTCTATTCTCCTAGATGAACTTGCCATCTACAAAATTACTACAACAAGATCAAAAAGTATCTTGTACAAAAACTCCCACTTGATTCTAGATTAGTTCAAAAACCCTACAACCCACAACTAAAATCAAAGGTGATCAAGCTCTAATACCACTTAAAATGAAGTTAAGTAGCAAAATGACTTCCTAACACTAATCTTAACATTGAGAGGAGGGTAGTGCAAAACTTTTATAGAATTTAAAATAGTTACACAAACTTAACAGAAATAAACATAAACAACATGCATACCACAACACATTTATTTAAGTAGGGAAAACCTTTTCAAGAGAAATATCCCACACTCCAAAAGCTGCCCATTATGGTATGATGAAAGAATAAGTATCCGGTAGAATACTAAGAGGGTGGGGGTGAATCAGTATATTGAAAAACATATCTCAATCAAGATCAATATTCATAGGAATACTTGACATTAGCCAGTTTAACAGTTGTGACAACTTTAACAGTAAACACCTTCAATCTTGTAAACATCAACAATGCTTAATCATAGCTCAACAAATTCATCTCCCAATGCTTATACTTAACATGCCTTATTAGAAGTTAATCAAATCAAGAAATAAGATCACAGACATAAAAGCATTCATCATTTGATACAAATGTTTATACGAGGAAAATCCAAATAGGTAAAAACCACAGTGAGATGGGACTCACAAGGATAGCTATCTGAACTCTTTCGAAGTTCGCTCTGTTAGAAGCCAAAGCCTATTAGAGATTTACAATAAGAACTAATTCCGGTTAGGAATCACCCGATTACGGGATTTACAAATATGCCTTGTTAGAAGCACAATACCCTGTTAGGAGTAACCTCGCCAGAGGATTTAAGAATCCAAGCTAATGGACCACCTTGTTAGAGGATTTAATGGGTAACCAAACCTGCTAGAGCTTACCCAGTTAAGGGATTTTACTTATGCTGTAATTGTTAGAAAACAACGGGTTTTCTTGATCTGTCTGAGTAGCACTATTTTTGCTTGATCAAATCCTTCTAAGCTTCAATCTGCCTTCACTCAAAGTGCAAATCCATTCACTAGTTGGGCAACTACACACTCAACACGTTTTCTTTCAACCTTGCCAACAACCTTTACAAACAACTTCATCAACCTTAAATACAAATCAATTAGGTATGTAACACAACAAAATCCTAATTCTCATTATTGAGATTACAAACAAGTTGGTTCAATCTTGACCATTAGAAATTATGAAAATCTCTTCACATTCTTCAAGACAATTCCAATCGCCCCATGATCACCGCTCCATTGGACTTTGTAACTCATCACACGTTGTATTAAATGCAATCCACTTTGCTCCTTCCCTAGACAATAAGCAAAAACGCCAAACCAATTTGAATTTATCCTTATACAATGATCACACGTGTCTCCATCATTACCGCTCATCAGATAATAAACCAACAAACTTGATCGGTTAGGGTTTAACAGTTGATAGGGTTTACCGGTTACATTACATAGAAAGGTTTAACCCTTTACACCGATTCACCGGTTCAACTCACAAACTTTACATACACCGGTTACAACATCTTCTACAACTCTCTTCTTATCAGTTACTAGCCAATATCAAAAACAACAATATCAGCAATAACATGAATACTGTTTACCATTTCAATTGACATCAATGACAACATATCATTATTGTAGTCTTTATACAAAATGTCAAACAAACTCAAAATGCCAAACAAACTCAAAAAGCCAAACAAACTCAAAATGCCAACAATCTCCCCCTTTGGCAATGATGGCAATACAAATATCAACTCCTCTGATTGCTGCTAAGATTGGTGAATAGGAATCTTGGTTTGCATTACCAAGTATTCACCTTGCCCTGTGTGTCTTCAGCCTGCCGTTGGTGAATAGGAATCCTGGTTTACATTACCAAGTATTCACCTTGTCAGACACATAATTATTCTCCCCCTTTGACAACAATGTCAAAGTGAAAGTAAAACATGTAATTCTGCTCTCAATGTGCATCAACATCATTCTACAACTTGATGCTCCCCCTATGGAATACATCCACTCCATCAATCCATTTAAGATTCTACAAGTAATTTAGGGACTGATACGATCAGCATAATGTTCAACTAACGTCATGAAGAGGGACAAATCCCAATTGACTTCTAAGATACTCAAAAGTGGTCTTAGGCAGAGGTTTGGTAAAGATATCTGCAAGACTGCTCTAATACCAATTGATGGTCTGATGAAAGAATAAGTATCCGGTAGAATACTGAGAGCGGGGGTGAATACTGTAGATAATACAAAAGAAAATGTAGGGAGTTTTATGGGGATGTGACACAAAATTTTCCATATTCAAACAACTTCTTGTTGTGAGAGTAATGGTTGTCAACCAATATTACCAAAGCACCTTGAGACTCATATTTAGGCTCAACATCAAAACTCATAATCTAGCATAAACCTTGGTATACATCTTTTAAGCAAAGTTCAAATTTATCCATATCCAAGACTCAATCTCATCTTCAAATACCCTATCATGTAGTGTAGCAACCTAATTGTCTTGGTATGTTTTCTTCTAATGTCATCCCAAACACTTTTTGAAATAGATGCCCATTTAATGTGAAAATAGGCCTACCCCTTGAATCCTTCATAATTTTGGTTATCTTGACATAGCATTTGCATGCCCACTCAATTATCTCCTGAGCAAGAAGGAAATTGAGAACTGTTACCTTTTCCTTAATCTAGATTTCATGCATTTCTAAGTAGCCTAGCCTCAAAACCATTTCCATACATTGTAACAAATAAACTTCTCCTAGGTCTTAGAGTTGTAAGATCATGTGCACAATTCTTGTTTTGTTGAAAATGATCAATTAGAAATTCCTTTCCTCCTAGCTTTTTGGATTTTTTTTGTGGTTCATGGAATAACCTCCCAAAGGTCCCAAGTTAGAGTTCTCTTCATGGCTATTTTATCAAGATACACTAGCAAATTATGGTTGTCAACAAGAAAAAGTTTTTGAGGGCTAGGCATTTAACACTTTGAAAATATAGCTTTCACAACAAAATGAGAAAGTTATTTAATTATGCCCTCAAATTTCAATTCATCTCAAACAATATTGGGTATTTAATATTTAATATGAAAATATTAAATACCTGTGACAAGTTTGTAGATAACTCTTTGAGAGTTCTTTACAACTTGTTACATGTGTCTTTAAAACTAGGATGTAGCCTATTTTGGGCCCAACTCTAAGCTTCTTTAAAATTTGCACTCTTTTAAATGTTAATCAAGAACAATGATCGCCTTTGAAAACTCAAGTTTTAATCAAGTTTTAATCAACAATTGTAGCCCTGTTGGCAAACAAAAAGTAGAATGCAACTACGCTCCTTGCAAAGTGAACTCTGCCCAAAGCCAGTAAAATTACAACACATAAGTCAATTATTTGTTGACATGTAATTGCTACGATCCCCTTAAGAAATGCATTCAAGTGATTGGTAAGTTTGTACCAAAAATAGGCACTTCAGAAAAAATGCATTGTGATTGGTATTTGTAGTTATCACTAAAAATATAACTTGGAACAAAGCTAAAAGTTGTTGCAACAAAAAATCCCATCCTTCGAGGGAAAGCATTGAAGCACAGCACTAGAAGATGCCCCCTCCTCTTTTAAGGATTAAGTCTTCGCCACTTAGTAGATCCTTCCAACAGCTTGTCAATCCACTTATCAGTGTAAAGCCTTCAACGCATCGTTTGATTTAAACTAAATGTTCCTTTTGACAATCTCTAGGTGATAGGAGTCCTTACTGGTGACTATTTCTGCTTCAATCCTACTTCTAAGAGGAGCATGGTCTATGTGCAACTCAATATCTTTCTTTCTCTCAAATATCTTTTGAAACCACGTAGACATTCATGATGCATGCAATTTTTCATAACTTCATCACTTTTAACCAAACCTCCAATAGTCCTCCAAACCTTTATCTACTTTCACATTTTTACATTTTAGTGTCCTCAATTGTTTGTTCTTTTTTTTTTCCTGATTTTCAAACAACACTTGACTGAGTCTAAATGACAGGACTTGCCAAGTTTGACAAGTTTGGCAGACAAAATGAGTACCTAGGTAATTGCCCAACAAACTGCCATGTTATTATTTTTCCAGTTCCCTAGCCAAATCCACAAAGAACCCAAATCACAATCTGCACCGGTGCAAGTTTATTATTTTTTCAGGGACATTTATTAAAAAGCAGCAATGTAATTGACCTGGTAGATCCATCAAGTTCTGCTAGTATTTAAAAAATTCCAGATATGGAAGATATCATGAAACCCTACAATTAACAAATTTTATGATTTACCACATTATTTTTGTGATTTCTGCTCCTATGGTTAAGAGGGTAAGAACAATTCAGAAACCAATCTTGATAGAATGGGCAGAAGAAAGAAAAATACAACTATAGATCTTGATGGTAGGACCACAACTTTTATCACTATTAAATACAAACTTATGTGAAGGAAAAAGCATTACAATATATAAACAAAGTTGCAGCTGTTGACCATACGTATGAATCGTATCAATTAAGACACATGTAGAATAAGATTATTACAAATTTCAATTATCCATGTTTGTAAGCTCATAAATCTTAAACAGCATTGAGATCTACTTCACGGTTCATACTGTTATTCACTAGGTTCCATTTCCCACTACCTAACAGATGCATTCAACCAAAAATAATGCAACCAAATACCCAAGAGCCTACTAGACAACATCTAATGTCTCAGAGAAAAGTTTCATTTAGCTGTGATACAAATCTATGTTTCTAATTAGAACAAAATTGAGCGTATATATTTCCTTAGTGCAATAAATAGTTTACAGCATAGTACAAGAAAACAAAATGCCCAGACCTCCAATGTGGTCAGAGATAGATTGCTCAATAACATCTAGTATACATCATGGTACAAAAAATTAAAGGCCCAACCTTTTAGGTGGACGCAGATAAGTTCCACGTTGCCGAGAACCAGGCATAGCTATTTGCTGGCTTTCTTTAGCACGTTTTTCTTTCTCCTTCTCTTTCCATTCATTCTCTAACTCACTCTGCTTTTTCCTCAGTTCTTCCATTTCCTTCTCCATTGCAGTTTTCTCTTCCCTTTGCTTTTTCCGGTGTTCCAACATTGAGGTATCTGAATCCTTGACAGAGAAGAACATAGGACCTAATTCAGCAAGCCATTGAGGCTCAACAGCTGTTACACACTGCATGTATTCCTTTGTTGTGAGAACAAGTTCATGATAGACTGTATAATCAGGAGTGTACCCCAAACCATATAGTGCACTGCTAGGATGCAAATGGCATGGCATTCCAGTCCTGCAGTTGACATATTCGCCAACACCTTTTAATCGAGCTGCATTATGAAAGTATGCTGAACAAATCGCTTTCCGAATAACATCCCAATCAGGTCCACAACTTGTCAGTGCTATTTTTTGCATTTTCAGGATATCCAAAAGCTGAGATCGCACTTCACGAGCTTTACGCAATCCCTTTACATGCAAAAAGTGATCATTGCACCAATCACCCCGATACTGATTAGATTTCCATTGTTGATAAACATTCAGAAGTGTCAGGTGATCACTCTCTGGAACAAAAAACTTTTCTCTTGCTGCATCACTTTCTTCTGCCCTATCTTTAGGGCGGAAGAAAACAGATGGAACAGAGAGCATAGAAACAATAGTCAGGACTTCATTGACACAGCCAAGTTCATCTCCCATTAATAGCATTTTTGCTAAAGAAGGGTCAAGTGGAAATTCAACCATCTTCCTTCCAAGAACAGTCAATCTGCCCACATTATCAAGAGCACCGAGTACCCAAAGCTGATACATTGAGTTGAGAATGTTATCCTGTGGTGGGGGATCCATGAAATCAAAATCCAAAAGGTTCTCAATGTTCAATGACTTCAATAGTAAAACAACATTTCCCAGATTGGTCCGTTGAATTTCAGGAACTGGATTTGGAAGCATTTCATTCTGGTATGCTGTCTCAGTGTACAAACGATAGCATGTCCCAGGACCTGTCCTGCCAGCTCTACCAGCACGTTGATCTGCTGCAGCTCTGCTTGCAGGGAAAACCTGAAGAGCATCCATACCCATCCTTGGATTGTAGACTTTCAACTTGCCATACCCAGAATCAATGACATACAAGATGCCATCAACAGTAAGTGATGTCTCAGCAATATTTGTGGCAACAATACACTTGCGAGCACCATTTTCTGCTTTTTGAAATATTTTAGCCTGAAGATCTGAAGGTAGTTGAGAATAAATTGGAAGTATTGATAACGGGGTTATTTTGTTTTTTGTAGTTGACTCTAACTGATCCATTCGTTCTGCCAATTCATAACAAGTAGCTTCAATTTCATCCTGACCTGTCATAAATATGAGAATATCTCCAGGAGGACAGGTAATATGAATGGACATTGCTTGTTTCACAGCTCCTTCCACATAGTCTTCACAAGGTGATTTGCTGTAGAGTACAGTCACAGGAAATGTCCGTCCCGGTATATTGAAAATAGGTACACTGTTAATAGGAAAATTGTGACAGAAATTAATGAGCATATACATATGTTTCAAAACACATTCATATAATACAATTTACAAGGTGAGCATACCTTCCAAAAAAATTGGAAAACTTCTGTGCATTAAGAGTTGCTGATGTTACAATGAGCTTAAAATCACGGCGCCGTGCAACCACTTGTTTCAATATGCCAAATAACACATCTGTATTAAGAGACCTTTCATGCGCTTCGTCCATGACAATTATACTGCATAAGCAAAAACCAAAACTGAGATCCTGACATATATTACTTTAGATAAGGTATTCAGATCATTGCAAAAATCAAAACAAAGGAAAAAAGCAGGAGTGCATGATACATCAGATGAAGCAAAACAAAAAGTTAAGATACTAGAGAGTAGAAACATTTAATTATTATCCTTTCAAAGAAAGTAAAGTGATACAAAACAAATTAAATAAACAGGAAATTAAGTGAAGTACATTAGATGAAGCAAAAACAAGTAACGTCCTAGAGGCATTTGTTTATTATCCTGTGAAAAAAGTAATACAAGACAAATGAAATAAGCAGGGAATTGAGTTTGTAAGTACATTAGATGAAGCAAAAACAAAGAAGACACTAGAGGCATCTCTTTATCATCCTGTGAAAAAATGTAAAGTGATACAAGACAAATGAAATAAACAGGTAATTGAGTGTTAGTGCATTAGATGAAGCTGAAACAAGTAAGATGCTAGAGGCATCTGATTATTATCCTGTGAAAAAAGTAAAGTGAGACAAGCTTGAATAAAGGCCAACAATCTTGAACGTTTTGTCCTTCATAAATATTCAAGGTTCCACAGAATTTCAATACATACCATCATGCTCTAAAATAAAGACAAATATTTGTGATCTTATGAGATAAGTTTTAACATATTTGAAATCTCAGCAAGTAACTTCCGACTTGCAAGTACTCACAAGCTAAAAGGATGGCATGAGTTACTTGCTGCCAAGTTTTAGATGAGAACTCACCAAAAGCTCAAAGAGTCTAAGTGAAAAACTTGGCTGCCTTCATGAAAACACCGGCACCTATCAACTGTCAAAGAATGTATTTTTTATCGTCTTCATTTCAGCTTCCATCCTTTACGTGTATTGAGTAGATTTTGATTGTTTACACAGTACCATGCAATTTGGAGTGATGGTTGATAGATATTAGAGACTTTTTCAGCTGCATTTGACAGTTATGTACCATTTGTTAATGTTTGTTTTCTTTCTTTCAGTGTAGCTAGTCAGATTTGTTTGTTTTTTTATTCTATTTCCAATTTTATATTATTTTTGTCTACTTCCCAGGGTTTGTATCTAAATTTTGCTTTTTTTTTTCTTTTATATTAGGGTTTTATATCATTTTTGGAAAGAATATGGCATCAGCAATGAACAGAAGTGGTGGCAATGCTAGAGAACCAACATAGAAGCATGGCACTACATGTACAGAGCTCAGAATGGTCATATGCAACCACTGCAGGCTGCATATGGGAGAAGGCATAAACTGCACCAAATTTCACCTTGCACAAATCCCCAAGGATGTGTAGCTATGTAACACAGCAGAACATGAGTTTGGGCAAGATGTGAAGGCTCTCCTTCCATCTTACGAGGAGAAAATGAGGGCAGTTGATATGGATTGAACTCTAACTTTGATCTATGCTGTGTACTGAACTCTAATATTGATCTATATATGAAGGAAATCAGTTATATGCTCCCTAAATTATTAAAATACATTCTTTTTAGGAATATTTTACAACTTTGTGTTTTTTATAACCAGAGCTGCAGTTAAAAGCAACTTGCAGATCCACTGAAATTTGACAGAAGCAAGCAAGAAAAAAGTTGTCCAGCTTTCTTCCCAGTTAAAATAGCCAATTGTTGCTGCCAAGAAAGGGAATCCTACCATAAATCCACAATCCACTAGAGAAGTTCAAATAAAAACTATATCGAGAACTGAAGACAATTCAGAAATGGATGCCTATGAACTGAAAACCAACAGCATAGATGTCCACACTGCCCCGTGACAATCTCCAAGGTATGTAGGGATGCTCTCTTCGAAGGGTGACCTTGATTCATGAATAAATTGGGCATCTTCAAACATAAATTGCATTTGTTAACGAAACAAAGGAACCTTTCAATCAAATAAATGTAAAGTCTAGTACTATTCCAGATAAAAGCTGCATGTAACATCCAGTGAGTTTAAGTGGAAACAAATTTGATAAAGATTGATATTATGATAGATTATCACTGCATCTGAATTCATACTACAGTAACCTGCCACCAAGAACCATCTTAAACCTAGATAGAATGGTGTGCAATCAGTTGTTGAACAATAAAAACACAACTTTTCACTGTTTGAATCAGATAGCCTATTACAAAGCTAGACAGCGGAGAAGATTCCCATAAGATAAAAAGCTAGACAGCGGAGAAGACTCCCATAAGATAACAGAAATGGAAAATCAACATAAAACCAAGCTGAGGCAAGAGATGACAAGAATCAACCAACAAAGCATACATCAGAAATGCAAAATGCAACATGGGAAAAGATACTTCTTGAAACTTCCAACTCTTTTAACACTCTAATTCTGATAGATAATAACATAGAAAAATCAAGTCAAATAGAGAAAGAAACAGATACTCAAAATTCCCTTCATTTATTATAGACAAAAGCTCACTCTCTAAACAGGAATCCTTCCAATCTCAGGGGAGCCCTTTCGATATGCAGCTGATCAATTTAAGACAGGTACAAGGATATAGAAGAGATGACTTGACAAAACCCATTGGTACAGTAAACTGGAAAAACAAAGGGTCCAAGGAAAGGGAACTACTAAAGCTCACAGTAATATCAGCACACTTCTCTTTCTCGGCACCGTAAAGAGATTATTTCTCTAAAGAACTTACCACAAAAGTCAATATAGTATGAATCTACATTAAAGCATTCCAAAATGTAGCAATGATTATCTAAGCATCAGAAAAAGCTTATCATTCTGGAGCAGCAATTCATCAAAGTCGAACAAAAAAAGAAAAAAGGGATGTGATAACATTATAAAAGAACAGCATATGAGATATGCTCTGTTGTCATAAGCAACAAGGTAGTGGACCTGGAGTTCACCCAAGGTCCTTACTAGACTGAAAAATTAGACCAATGCCTTATGTTGCAGGGTCAATTTGTCAAGCACAATAATACCATTGAGCTACACATCTAGAAAACCATCTACTCATATATCTGCTAAAGAAAGCCCTCCAGCTTTAGGAACATGCAGCTTCAGCAACCTCAAATTCTTCATCAAATAAGGTAGTAATGGATCCCAGGGTACTTCATCCTAGGGTCCAAAATTTACACGTTTAAGGGGAGGTTAAAAATCCTACAAACATAAACAGGAAGCTCTTTCCACATATTCTTAGCTCTCCTCAATATAACCAAGCCTAACATGCAATGAAACAGCACGAGCAGAAGTTTAACTGCTCAGTTGTCATTCCTGCAGCAAAAGGAGATATACTGCAGATGAAAAAATTGCCATTTGGACTAAAGAAGGGTTTGGTAACATAAAATTCTTCTTTAAGTTAGTCATAAATAATGCCATATCAATGACAAACTGGTTTAAATGTGAAAATATTTATGAAAGTAAAGCCAAAATATAGAAAGAGTTACTGCAGCTTGCCCCAGATTTTTACAAAAGAACTGATAACTGCAGCAAATATAAGCAGGGATGAGATAGAGACTAAAAATTTTGTCCAGATTACAAAGATCACCACTGTCAAAGACAACACCAATCAAATGCACCTGCCACTGAAGCAGAAGTAAACATGGCCATATTTTCCCAAGAATAAGATAAAGATCTGAGAGGCATAATCAAACACGATATCATCAATTTATAGAAGAATCCCAAAAATGAAGATCGTCATACAAATCTTGTTGAAAATAATAGCTAGCTCGGATACCTGATTATTACATTCTAAATACAAATGTATTATCTCTCATATAAATCAAATTATTTTGGGCTGGACCCAAACATGTAACGTGGAGGCAATTAATTGTAACTTTGGGCTGGACCCAAACTTGTAACGTGAAGGCAATAAATGTAAATAAATCAATTAACTAAATGCAAGCCGACTTGAGGGTTGACGCCAAAGGTGGGATATAAATCTAACAGCAAATGAAGTCATTACAATATCATTACCTCATGCAAATGTTATCTGCTCTCCAAGCAGCGATCTCTCCTTCACTCATGCGAACTCATCAAGGTTGATTGTGTGTGACGAAGTTGTCAAAGATCTTCATGCGAACTTGATTAAGATTCCTATTGTGTGAATCTGATCTTAGACATCTGCTGCTGATCCTCCTAGCCATCTTCTATTGATAAGGGTTGCAATCTTCATTGATATATTGAACACCAATCTGAGATAAGTTTATTGCCTTGTAATTGCCTAGATTTGAGATAATACATATTGTATTTTGAGGTTGGGTTTTTCACCTCCAAGAGGGAGGTTTTCCCAGGGTATTGGTGTCTTTTGTCTTGTGTTTTATTGCTGTTACTGTTCATTCACAGTCTGGTTATAATCTAATTGCTTAAATTAACATCTGATTGTTTAAAATCAACATGGTATCAGAGCTTTAGGTTCATTCTAAATAATCAGATTATTAGTTGTCCTTCACTTTCAGTTTTTTGTTTTAGTTTTGCAAGATGGTTACAGGTCTAAAAGTAGACGATAGACTTGAAGGTGCCCTCAATTTTACATCATGGAAGGTTCGTGTCCTCCTTGCTCTTGAAGAATTAGAGCTGTTACAGTTTGTGGAAGACAAGGATTTGACCGAACCTTCGGATCCAAAAGAGCTAAAGCAATTCAAGAAGAATGCTCTCAAGGCAAAGAAGTTCCTCATTGATTCCGTGAAGGATCATCTTGTTCCAATTATCTCCAAACTAAAGACAGCCCAAGAGATGTTTAAACATCTAGAAGGGATATATGAGATCAACAACATTAGTCGGACACTTACATTGAGGCAGCAACTTCTTCAGTCAAAATGAGCAAAGGAGATTCAGTTATGTCCTTCTTCATGAAGATTTCAAAATTGAAGGACCAACTCAACGCCATTGGAAGCGAAGTTGTGGACAAAGATATTGTCATGATTGCTTTGAATGGTCTTCCTGACTCTTGGGATCCATTTATTCAAAGCATAAGTGGAAGAGTTGAATTTCCTTCCTTCGATCGCCTCCGATCAGATTGCATTCAAGAGGAGTCACACCTTGCTGCCAGAGGAATGCATAAAGGCTCTCATGGAGGAGATCAACATGTGCTTGCATCTCAACATGTCAAAAGAAAGGGTGGCCATTGGAAGAAGAACAGCTTCAAAAGAGATAGAGACTCCAGACCTTCTGCTTACAATTCAAGGAAGAAGCCAAGGGATCTTTCACATGTATGTTGCTTCAGATGCGACAAGTTTGGACATTATGCTAAAGAATGTCCGAGTTCCCCATGCAAGGAGAGGCCAACCTGAATGAAGTTGCAAACTCAGAGGATAATGAAGACTACCTCTTCATTTATGCCTTGTCCAACAATGTGCCAATCGATAGTAACACTTGGTTGATAGACAGTGGTGTATCTAGACGCATCACGAGATATCGAGAGCATCTCTCAGACTTGATGGAGAAAGAGTCCAACCTTCATGTGGTAATTGGTGATGATGCTCAGTATTCGGTAAGAGGTTTTGGTAGCACTTCTTTAAATTTAGAATCTGGCATGTCCTTGCATCTTAGTGATATTATATTTGTTCCTGGAATTAAGAGGAATTTTAATTTCTATTTCTGCTGTAGAAGATAAAGGTTATCAAATAGCATTTTCTGAGGGCAAAGTACTTGCATGGCCTAAGAAATCTGGTATTAAATTTGCTCGTGTTATTGGAAATAGATATGATAGTTTGTATAAGCTTTCAGCTAACCCCATTCAAGCACTCATTCATGAAGCTCCTGAAACTAGCGAGCTGCGGCATAGAAGGCTTGGCCATCTTCACTATCAAGCACTTCCTTCACTTGAAAAGATGGTTAAAGGTATGCCTAAACTTAATCAATTTCATGATGATACTTGCAAAGGTTGTGCATTAGGTAAGAACACTAAAAGTCCATTTCATAAAAGTGAAAGTAGAGCTAAGGAAAAATTAGCACTTGTTCATTCTGATCTATGTGGACCCATGTCTGTTCCTTCACCTAGCGGATTCCTATACTATGTTACATTTATAGATGATTTTTCTAGAAAGACTTGGATTTACTTTCTAAAATCTAAAGAATCAGATGAATTATTGAGTAGGTTTAAAGAATTTAAAGCTCTAGCTGAAAATATGTCCGGTAAAAGGATTAAAGTGTTAAGATCTGACAATGGAGGTGAATACACCTCAAGAGGCTTCAAGTGGTTTTTCTCAAAAGGAAGGCATAGATTATGAAGAAACATTTGCTCCTGTTGCTAGAGATACTTCCATTAGAACTATTATAGCTATTGCTGCAGCCAAAGGTTGGAAGTTATATCAGATGGATGTAAAGACTGTCTTCCTTAATGGTGTTATTGAGGAAGAAGTCTATATTGAACAACCTGAAGGTTATGAGATTCATAATAGAGAAATTCATGTGTGCAAACTGAAGAAAGCTCTCTACGGCCTCAAACAAGCTCCTCGAGCTTGGTATGAAAGAATTGATAAGTACTTAGTTAGTTTAGAGTTTTGTAAGAATGATGTTGATCCTAACATTTACTTTAAAGTATTTAATGGTGAAATGCTAATTTTGGTTTTATATGTGGACGATTTATTCTAACTGGTGAAGATAGTCTCATCATTAGGTGTGAGAAAGAATTAGCTACTGAATTTGAAATGAAAGGTCTAGGCCTAATGCATTTCTTTCTAGGGTTAGAAGTGTGGCAAAAACCTAATGAAATTATTTAAGTCAAGGAAAATATACTATTGATATATTGAAAAGATTTGGTATGATAGATTGTAAACCTATGTCTACTCATATGGAAACTAACTTAAAGAAGTTGAGTATTTCTGCAGCTAATTCTGATTTTGCAGATCCTTCAGAGTATAGGCAATTGATTGGATACTTGATGTATCTAGTCAACACTAGACCAGATATTTGCTATGCAGTGAGTGCACTTAGCCAATTCATGAACCAGCCAAAGCATGTTCACTTGGTGGTAGCCAAGCACATCCTGAGATACTTGCGTGGAAAAATTGGCTATGGACTGAAGTATCCAATCAACACAGTAATCAATTTGGAAGGCTACTCTGATTCTGATTGGGCTAGAAGTGTTACTGATAGGAAAAGCACTTCAGGAATCTATTTCAGCTTGGGTTCCGTTGTGATCTCTTCGGCTAGTAGGAAACAGTCCTCAGTTGCATTAAGTACTGCAGAAGCTTAATGCATTGCTTCAAGTGTGGCAACTAGAGAAGCAGTTTGGCTTCGCAAGCTTCTTGCTAGGTTGTTCGGACAACCTTGGGAATCCACTGTTATTTATTGTGATAATCAGAGTTGTATTAAAATGTCTAATAATCTCATGTTTCATGACAGGTCAAAACATGTGGAAACTCATTATCACTATGTTCGTGATATGGCACAAAGAGGTGTCATCCAGCTGAAATATATCAACACTGATGAATAGGTTTCAAATGTTCTCACCAAGCCTCTAGCTCGAGTGAAGTTTGAGTACTTCAGAGAAAAACTTGGAATTGTGGAGAACACAGCATTGATTGAGAGGGAGTCTCAATCTCAGTGATGCAATTTAGTTTGCATCCTCCACCCTCTGCGGGCAATGCGAGGTGGAGTCACCCTCTGCAGACAATGCAAGGTGACACTGTATCCTTCTCTAGGAGAAGGCTGAGGTGTAAAACCTCTTCCACCCTTTGTGGGCAATGCAAGGTGACACTGTATCCTTCTCTGGGAGAAGGCTGAAGTGTAAAACCTCTTCCACCCTCTGCGGGCAATGCAAGGTGGATCCATCCTCTGCGGGTAATGCAAGATGGACATCATGAAATGAATGCATGATATTTATATGTTTTATTGAAGGTATACTCTATGGAGCTTATACATTCATCCTTGCGGTCAATGCAAGATGAAAGTCATGAATGGATCATGACAAGTGGCAGATATCCCCCCTAGCTAAGAGGGAGTGTTGAAAATAATAGCTAGCTCGGATACCTGATTATTACATTCTAAATACAAATGTATTATCTCTCATATAAATCGAATTATTTTGGGTTGGACCCAAACATGTAACATGGAGGCAATTAATTGTTACTTTGGGCTGGACCCAAACTTGTAACATGAAGGCAATTAATTATAACTTTGGGCTGGACCCAAACTTGTAACGTGAAGGCAATAAATGTAAATGAATCAATTGACTAAATGCAAGCCAACTTGAGGGTTGACGCCAAAGGTGGGATATAAATCTAACAACAAATGAAGTCATTACAATATCATTATCTCATGCAAATGTTATCTGCTCTCCAAGCAGCGATCTCTCCTTCACTCATGCGAATTTATACAAGCCTATTGTGCGAACTCATCAAGGTTGATTCTGTGTGACGAAGTTGTCAAAGATCTTCATGCGAACTTGATTAGGACTCCTATTGTGCGAATCTGATCTTAGACATCTGCCGCTGATCCTCCTAGCCATCTGCTGTTGATAAGGGCTGCAATCTTCATTGATATATTGAACAGCAATCTGAGATAAGTTTATTGCCTTGTAATTGCCTACATTTGGGATAATACATATTGTATTTTGAGGCTAGGTTTTTCACCTCCAAGAGGGAGATTTTCCCAGGGTATTGGTGTCTTTTGTCTTGTGTTTTATTATTGTTACTTTTCATTCACAGTCTGATTATAATTTAATTGCTTAAATTAACATCTGATTGCTTAAAATCAACAAATCTTACCACCCAAAATCATATTTCCAACACGAGCCAAGACTGAATGTTGCCCTCGTGAAATTTAATACAGGTATATACCTTTTGAGTTTTAGAAAGAAAAATTCAATATTTTTCACATATAAAAATCTACCTATATTGATCAAGGTCAGGTTCACGTAGAGTTTCCCGTAGCAGCACTCCATCAGTCATATACTGCAAGAATCAAAAGACAATACATCAATCTTCAGAATTACTCAAAAGCTAAACGTACCAATAGGTTTGAATGATGTAAAAATAAAGAAGACAGCATCATTCCATCTGCAATACAGTAATTTATCAACTTGCTGCAGAAATTTCTTAAGAGTATGAAATACTAAAATAAAAACTGGCAGATGATAATCTCATTAAATTAGCATTAATAAAATATCATGTGGATAACTTAAAAAGTTATCATTTGGTACTAGATAGGTTCATTAAATGTCAACCACTTTTTTATAAATATCAGAAAAGTAGAACATTAAATTAGCATGAAAGAATAAGACTAAAACAAGATTGTGAAAATTAGGTCAGTCTGCTAAAGTTCCTAGCTAAATGCTAGGCAGGGCATAGCTAAAACATGTGCTGGCATATATAAGCCCTCTAGAGCCCATACACTTTAAACAAAATTTCTTTGATTTCCCTAAAAAATAGTTTACTTTATTTTTCATTCAAATAAAATGTTTTGGCAGTAAATTCAATAAACATCCACAGCTTTAGTTTGACTGGAATTATCACTACACATAGCTTTGTATTGAATCTCTTGCATACACATGTTCTTTCTTTTTTGCATGTATGTCTCCTAGTTCCTCTCTACCTAAGTTTTTAACCAAGGAAATGCTTTTCTCTCCTTTATCTCCTCTTGTTTTAAATAGAGGATAGTGATCGTACTATAACTCATGTTGTTGATCAATGTATTTTTGGCATTTTAATATAATTAATTTTCCTTGTATTTGTGTCAAAAATCTATCAGTTGAATATGCACATGTGGAAAGAATCAGCAAGGCTAATCCTGGGTAAATCTGACAAGTATATGTCAGATTTCAACATGATGGCTGTCCTGCTCTGTTCTGAGGTGTTGCCAGGTGCTCACACATTGAATAGAAAAGGACAGTGCATTACCATCTGATGGTGGTTTTGATCATGTCCAACCATATCACCAAATGCAAAAGGCTAAAAATTAAAAAACTCGCTAATCCATTCCACATTCAATAATCTATGGAACCTATGGGAGTGTATGCATGTGTCATGTATCTTCAGGAAACCCGGAGCAGCTGGGATGCTCCCAAGTCCCAAGCACTCCCACAGGTGTCAACTTATAAAGCATATATTTTATTCCAATGCCATGCAGCAATCAGTTTTCTTCCAAATGGTTGAAGAGTTTTTGCATTCTATTTTCCTCTGATATACGGTGTGTAAATGCTGTGTCATTGCATGCAGTGGCCATGTTTGTGGCTTCATAAAGATAAAAATGATACAAAACCATGAAGAATCTGAATTGGATACCATACTTTCAAAAGGAATTGATCCCAATGTCCTGGATCCATCACACTGCAACAGCCATCCAGTTATACCCTCAAAATGGCCCTCAACTCAAAATAAGAATATGGATACAGAGTGAGGCTGCAAAGGGAATGTTGGATACCAGGGTTTCTTCCGTGGTAATTGAGCATAAAAGAATGCATTAAGAAACCTACATGATAGTCCAGGATAGGAAAAACTCATTTGAGAACAAAACAGAAGTAGCTATTAACAAACCACGCAAAGACAGCATGTTTTCTGACATCCTTTTGCACAAAATTCCCAGACCAGCCATATCCATTGAAGCTGGACATATCACTTTAGGGCAACACCCATGTGACATATCTACATACATATGGGGCAATGAAACCCAACATTTCATAGGAAAGTTTCCAAGCCATTTCTTGTAGCCACAAAGCCTGTTTCTATCATGGATTACCTAGGCTTTACTGTTTATGAAGGCTATAAAACCAGGAGCTTCTGGAACAGGAGGATTACACCATCTTCTCTGAGAAAGGGTTTTTCAATCCAGCCACATGGTCTTTTGTGTGCACTGAGTATTACATCCATGGCCCTGATTCAGCCAAGCATTGGACTTAAGTGGTTAAGGAATCTGTGTATGTAAGCCTTCCAGAGGCTGAAGCTTTTTGCAAGTGTGTGGGTTGCAGACTAATGACAGAAGCATAGTATCACATGGTCTTGGACTGTGACAACCATGTAAAGAAGGTTCTAAGCATGGAAAGAAAGATAAATGCCAATTGATAGTTTAAAATTTCAATATTATGTTGAAATTTTGAACTATCAATTCATATCTATCTTTATCACCACCATTGATCAATGATGAAGTATCATACTATTAAATATATTTATAATTCTGTATATTTTTTGAATTTTTTCCATATATATATATATATATATATATATATATATATATATATATAGTATATACAGCCATACCCAAGAAAAAAAAAATTGTCGTACCAGCATACCAGAACCCCATACCCATACCAAAATTGGCAACTTAGAAAATAATCTGAAAATCAAGAGAATTTTTTTTTTTCAAAAAACATTGAGAGAAATGTAGGAGTAAAAAAATGTTGGGTGTTTTTGGGATACCAGACACCTTAAATCTTCAGCCCTGACCTAGCCTCCCTGCCACCAACATCTGCTCCCATCATCCAACAACTGCAATGGCCCTCTTGCCTACACTATTTGGGTCTCAGCCCCCATTCACTCCAATCCAACAATCCCAAGCTCTATATTTTGACCTACCCATGTGAATGCCCTTAAGCTGCTTTTATGTAGGGCACATTCTCTCTTGCTGTGCTGCTGGTTCTTATTTTGTTTTGAAGTAAAAATCCACATCAAACAGTTTCGCAACATCCTTTGGCTCCCAATTCTTGTCATTCCACAATGGCACCTTTGTTCAACAATTGGCTATTCTCAAAGCTTCCTTGACCCTGCCTTCTACAAACTTGGACTGGGGCTCCTCCTCTCACCCAACTCCCATCGCCTATGCACATCCCAACATTTTTCCTAGTTTAAGAAAAAAATACTTTCATAACCATTGAACTTTTGTGTGTGGTATACAAGCCTTTAGTAAGGTGTTGGCTTGTTTAAGTAGTCTTGAGTCCAAGCCCACATATCTATCTTTTTGCGAAGAGGTACTTTCACCTTATTTGAAGATAGCTCAATTTGATAAGCAGTTGAACCCACCACAACTTACTTTCTCCCACATTAGTTGGTTTTGCACCTTCAGCATAAAGGCAGCTCGCGAACCCACATTTTTTGGTTCTTGCATGCCTCTTCACCAATAAGCATCATTTTTTAAGCCCTTCAATTTTTTTATTTTACAATATCTTGGCCATATGGAGTCATTTTTTGGATTTTCAGTTGCATTGGAAAGCTGACTCAGTAATCTTCAGCATGGTGAAATATTTCTTTATAAATTCTTTTGAGAGCAGTGTTTCCTAATCAGCAAGCTCCCAAGAGTTTGAGGCACCCATTTTTTGAAGGTAATAATTTTTCTGTAGCCTTTATTGTAGAGGTTAAATCAGTAATATTGTGTGTTTCTTGTATTGTAATTTCTTGGCCATTGCAATAAACCTTCTACAGGTAAATTGTAACTTGAGAAAATCAAAAGTTTTAAGCTTCAAATTGCAGTATTGACTGCCAAATAGAAATTTGGGCTGTTGTAAGGCACACAATTTGTACCAATGGGGAGAATTGCTCTCTTTCATCAATAGTTTCTTGTTAGCAACTCTTTCAGTGCTTTGATTTTTGTTGTTCCTAAGCACTTTATTTATGATTCTCATTCACTCTTAAACAACTCAATACAGATTTTGGTTTTGCACAAGTTGGTTGCAAAATCTTCTAAATTTGAAAGTGACTTTGGCTGCAATGGCCAATTTGGAACTACCTGCCCTGTTCAGTTCTTATAACTGTCAGACATGAAAGGCATCTATGGTAGACCTGTTGCAGAGCAATGTGCAATATAAAATGACTCTCGAAACATGGACAATATTAGCGAAGGAGACACAGAAGACACAGTTATTGAAGCTGTGATGAGGCACGATGCTTAATAGACATTACTATTTCAGCTGGATTGAAATAACATATTCAGAAATTGGACACTTTGAAATAGGAATATTTCAAGGAGATAAATGAAATCAAGACTCTTCAATTGAAGAATGAGTTACCTTCCTCAGATCATGGAATTCCCAACCATTAAAAACTATCTTACAAAACTCAAGTTTCTGATCTCAATTGAGAGATTGTGGATCTGAATTATGGGAAAACCAGACACTTTAAAAGATTGTGGATCTGCAGTGCTGGTTTCCTGCTATACGCTAAGTGAACTATGAAAGTATATATTGAGATACTGTGAGATTCGGAGGCAGTTGGATGAGAGAAGTAATAGCAGTGTGTTAGAAAGAAAAAAGACTTTTAAGCTGCAGTTATTTTTAAAAAATATAGATTCCAGTGTTGTTTTTATGAGAAGAGAAGAGTGCGATTATTGGTGTGGACGGAAGTGAAGGCTGAAATCCTTTTTGACTATACTGATGTTTGTGGCTTCATATTGAATCGAGATTTTTTGAAGTATTACTATTGAGAAGTTGTACAGTGTGTCAACAGAGCTTAAACTTCAAGAAATTGAGATTGGTAGATAGAATTACGAGGTTAAAGTATTTGTTTCAGAGTTCTGAGTGTGTCTTAGTGTTTAATGAATTACTTCCGAATATCTTGAATTTTGGGGATGTTGTAAATCTCTTGCTAGTGATGGAGGTGCTGTAACTGCTCAGAAAAATCTCATTGATTCTTGTATTTAAGGTTGTTCACGTTCTGGAGTTGGTGCTTCAGCAGTACAGAGAGTTGGTGCTCTCCTTTGTAATCAGGGTTGGTGCCCATTTTTATGAGAGCTTATCGATGTTGTGGTTTTTTACCACGAAAGGTTTTTCCACAAGAAATCTCTGTATTTTTGTCTTGTTGGTTGATTCTTGTTTGATTTGGTCTTGTTCTGCAAATTGTTTTTAAAAGTTGTACAATACTGATCCCCCCCTCAGTATTGTCTATGTGCTCTTCAGAATGACCATTAAGGGAGGGTACTAAAATAATATTGTAATATTTCTATAATGGTCACCTTAGTCATTTAGTTAGTATTTAGAAACTTCCTTTTATGCCTTTCGTCCTAGTAAGTTTCTGAAATATCCTATTGTCTGAATTTTGATGGAATTTATGAATTTGTTTGGAAAAATGCTTGGTGTTTATTTCGTATCTTCAATATTCTTGTGTATGCAACGATAAGAACGTACAATAAATATAAATAACAGAATTTTCACAATGGAACTGCAAACCCTTGTATATTACTAGTGGAATGGTAAATTTTGGCACTTATTACAATAGCATTTGATGCTGCAATCACTCAGAAATTTACAAACAATACATGCAACACATACCCAATTTTGCAATCATTTCCAAACATGCCCTATAAGAGGTCACCAAAGCTAGAAATATCATATAAATTCATGTAACTTTCAACCTGCAACATGGCTCCTTTGTAGAGATTGTGGACAGTGTTTTCACGCAGAATTTTTTTCCAGATCACAGCGTTTTCTTGCAGAATTGCCTAGTGATTCAAGGGTTTTTCTGGTTTTTGCACAATTTTTTTTAAATCGTGGGTGGTTGTTCTTTCTGCACAATCTGTTCTTCCGCGTGAGGGTTTTCAGCAACCTGCGCCTGCTGCTGCATTTTCTTTTCCCGAGATAATTTTCTGAAGTGTTAAGGGTTCTACAACCAGGGATTTTGCAAATCGGAGTCTGTTTTTGCAAATCTTGGGTTCCTTGTTGAGCAGCTAGGGGTTTTTAGCTGCACTTTTGTAAAATCATGTGATCTCATTCCAGACTTGGTTTCTTTAGAAATTTGCAGAATTTTTTGACAGTCATGAATCGATGGCTCTGCAGAAGGGTTTTTCCGTGACTGGTGCCTCTTCATTCCACGACAATTGTTTGTATTTTTTAAATGATTTTTGGAAAAATTGTGGGTTTCTAGATCTGTTTCCTACTTGTGATGGTCACAAGTAAAGTTTTTTTAACAGACCAGGTTTCGCATGATTAGTTTCCAAAAAAATCAGTGGGTTTTCTGATTTTTTTCCAAAAAAATCATGGTTTCTGAGTTCATGGGTTTTTACTGTTTTTCCCACAAAGCAAAGGTTTTTGTCAAATTTTTTCAAAAAATCGTGTGATTTCAGCATCACATCGAGGATTTGACGATTTTTCCACAAAATTGTGTCATCTTACAACAGCTTTTTTTGATGATTTTTTTCAATCTTTTGCTGACTTTTTATCAACAAAAATTGAAGTTTTTGAGAAGTTGATCTTGATTTTTGTGTCTCTGGATAATGGAAGGGATGGCTTTGTTACCCAACATCATGTTGGAAGGCACTCGGAGGTTCACTGGCAAGCAGTAAACTCGGTCATGTACAGAAGTTCTGCAGAAAGCGGTTGGCTAATTAGAAGTCCAACCAGGGAGGGTCTCAGCAGCAGGCTCATGTCACAGAGCATTCAGAGAAGGGGCCAGCCTTCTATGCATTCATGGCCAAATGACCTACAGATTATGTCAAGTCTTTTGTAGGGTATAGAGTAAAATGACCATTCACGGAGGGTATTATTGTTATATTGCAATAGTGATCATCTTAATCATTTAGTTTCTTTTTTAAAATGTTTCTGTTTATGTCTTTAGTTCTCGATCATTTCCGTTATGGAAAGATCTTTTGTAATTGCTTATTGGAGCCTCCGTCTCCTTAGAAATCATTCAATAGAACAATCAAATATCATTCCAAGAAGAAAGATAAGCAAATGATTATAATGATTGTGTCCAAGTTTGTCCACATTTCACTCCACAATAGATGCATAGGGTGATTCACTCCAAATGCCATTGGGATACTTTGTAAGCACCTAGTAAAGGGGGAAACAAAACTCATCCAAAACCTTAAAAAAATCAGGTTATGATAGCATAAAGACTCAAAAAGACTTCTATTATGAAAAAGATCCAAATGTACCATCATTTTCTATCTCTTACACTCAATCAAAAGAAAAAGACTTCTAAACATTGTTTTGTGATAATGATAGACATCTTGTGTGACAACTTTAAAAGAGACCATGAAAAGCAGGATTCAGACATCTAAGAAAAGAACTTTCTACCAATGCTTTAGCCTTGACTATAGCTGTGATTCCGTAGCTAATTTTCCATTATTTTATAATTAACTAACTGTTATCACAAAAGCTTGCACCCTTGCTAAGCTATCAACTCAGCAACCTTGTAAAACATGGAAACAACCCTGAAGTGTAGGACCTTGCGCAAGGGGATGAATCTCCGGAGAAGGCCGACTTCCTTCTTCAAATAGGTGCAGGTGTTGAACCAACTCAACACTTCAAACTAACTCCTAAGCCTATCCTAACAAATTGCAGAGGTAAAGGGAAGAAAGAAATGCTTGAAATAAAAGGAGTTGATGCACCAAGAAGAGATTGTTCCTCTCTCCACCCGAAATGGCACAAGGAAACAACTGAAAAGCCCAAGAGGTGCGCAAACTTCAATTGCATGAGTGACCCAAACGCATGTGTGCATGTTAGAATTTTCTAAGTGTCAAGAGGGGAGAAGGATTCCCACAAAGTCACACTCAAAAAACAAGTTAACACAACATACATGTGAAAGGAAAACCACAAACATACACTTATAATGGAGGTAAGAACACATACACATCATACAAAGTTAAAGGAAGGCAAGAATGGAGATTTTCCATTAATCATAAGGCCAAAAGCCAATCTTACAGTTGCAGAAATGCAAAAAAAATAATTACAAGTTTTCAAGAGAAGAGAAGAGCATAAGAAAGCTCAAGCCAACTGGGAGAGGACCCTTTACAATGAGGCTTAACAGCCTTATATAGAGAAATGGGTCACAATGGTGATCATGACCCCCACATGTCAATCTGGAAGTGCACGGAAGTGCATGCACTTGGCTTGTACATGCAAGCAACCTAGCCATACCTCAAAAGGCAATTCTAAGGAAGGTGGATTGACTAACCTTCCAAAGTCAGCCATGACATAAGTCACCAAGCATGGCCCCGTACCTTCCTTGATGAAAATCCTATCAAAAACACTTAATGCACCCTTGTGGCTCCACAAAAATAAAGTGTACAAGTCACCAAGCTGTCGGAGCATTAAAAGTCTTAAGAGTGTCGATCACGCCATCCGGAAGTGTCGCCAGTCGGAAGGAAGCTCGGACTCCCGAAGTGAGGAAGGCAAGGGAAGAACTTCGGAACCTCGAGGTTCCGAAGTTCCAGGATAGAGAGAAGAAGAGAAGGAAAAAGCTTTCGAAACCTCGGGGTTCCGGAGTTCCGAAGGAACTAGAGAGAGAAGGCAAAAGGGGAAGGAACTTCGGAACCTTGGGGTTTCGGAGTTCCGGGGAGAAGAAGGAAGAAGGGGGAGGAGTGAACCTCGGAACCTCGAGGTTTCGGGGTTCCGGTAAAGGCAAGGGAAGGGAACTTCGGAACCTCGGGGGTCCGGAGTTCCGGGGAACCACGCAAAGGAACTTTGGAACCTCAAGGTTCCGAAGTTCTGAAAAGGGAAAGGGCTAAAGAGAGAAGGGGAACTTCGGAACCTGGGGGTTCTGGAGTTCCGGGCAAAGGAGATGCTTAAGAGAAGAGGCGAAGGAAAGGAAGGCTAGGAACTTCGGAACCTCAGGGTTCCGGAGTTCCGAAGAGGGAAGGAGAAAAGGGACAAGGAACTTCGGAACCTCGGGGTTCCGGGGTTCCAGGGAAAAAGAGAGAAAGGCTAAGGAGAGGAGGGGCTAAGCTAGGGAAAGAACTTCGAAACCTCGGGGTTCCAAATTTCCGAAGAAACTGGAGAAAAGCTAAGGGAAGGAAAGGAACTTCAGAATCTTGGGGTTCCGGAGTTCTGGAGAAGGAAGAAAAAAGAGACAAGGGCAAAGAGAAAAGAACTTCGGAACCTTGGGGTTCTGGAGTTTCGGAGAAGAAGAAAAGGCCAAGGGAGGAACTTCCTTCGGACAAGGCAACACTTCACACTTCATGATTCTTCTCTCCTTGATCAACTGGGGCCACGCTGGTCCATGGAACATATCTCTGATCGGTTCTCACTGGTGGACCAAGGGTGTCATAGCAGCAGAAACTATTTTCATTGCCCAGATTCACCTTTAGCAGTTACAAAGATTCATAATTGCTTATGGGTGGCTATTTCATCTTTATTTTTGGCAGCATCTTAACATTATATTAAGCAGATTCATTATTTTTGGGTATGGTTGGCAGCTGCTGATAGTGCCTGCTGCAGTAATATCAGTTTAATCTATTTTTTGGTCCTTCTGGGATCTGGGCAACTGTTGTCAGTTCTAATGGCAATTATTGCTATTTTTGGGATCATTTTTAATGTGGTGATAGAGCGGTACAATGGCATGTCCCCTTTTTGAAATTATAGCCATGGAGAAGAACTCTAGCATATCCTCATTTCCCATAGGCTAAAGGATAAAGCAAGGGAAATGGTTAAAAATATTATTTTAAGTTGGGCCTAGTAATTTTATGTTTAAGGGCAACTAAATAATGTTATTATAATGAATTGAAAAGTGCTTTTAAATATGTTGTGGAAAATTTAAATCATGGGCATAAATTAGAAAGCTTTAATAAGGGGCACCTGGATTCATTATGCATCATCGTGTCTTCATTTTCCAATTTAACATTAAGCTTCATATTCTATTTCACAACCAATGACAATAACCCTCTTCAATTCCCATCGCCGGATTTAAAAACGAAAACCCTCATCTATATCTAGGGCATACTGCACAAGGGTTGCATTGGAGCTGATTTTGGTAAAGTATCCTTAAAGATTGAGATTGGAGCAATTGAATTTGCAAGCAAATGTCATGTCCATGATTTGAAGATATCCATTAACGATTTCTAAATTTTGTTGGCTGCTCATCATTATTCCATGCTAGATCTTGAGTGCCACATTGAGGAGGATTGGCTATCATCATCCATTGCTGATTTCAAACACTTCATACTTGCTGCTGTTTTACAATCAATTATTGCATATTATTTGGGCGAAGTTGAGGCACTAGTGCCATAGAGAGGTCCCTACTATTTTTCAGGCAGTTATAAACCATAATCTGTTGTTATCAAAGTTGCATGGACACGGATACGGATACAAATACAGAAACGGTATCGGATACAGGTACGGCCATTTTTTAAGACTCCAATATGGATACAGCTGGATGCGTCATTCATTAAAAACACACATATTTTTAACACAATTTTCTAAGTTATTCGAGGAGATTTTCATTACTTCAAAAGCAATATAGACACATTATTGCTACATAAATAATGATAAGTTGATTTAGCATTTTACAATATGCAAAAATAGTAGAGTTGCATTGGAAGATAACCCAAAAAATGGGTCATTGAAATAGAAAAACATTTCATTTGTCTTTTTGTTGGTTAACAAATTTGTCACTTCAGTTTTATACTCTTTTGCCCATGTTAATGACAATCTGACCAACAGTTGAGTCACTTGCAATGGTACTTGCAAATGCTCTCTGCTTATTTTACAAGGTGCAGCTACCTTCAAATGATATGCAATGAATGAAAACACAAGGTATGCTTCTCACCAGAAAGCAGAAAAGGCAAACTAACACCTACCCATAACCATGAAAGTAGATGCAAAAGATTGATTTTAGAATGAAGTGAATGTAGACAAACAACACAAAGTTTACTTATCCCACACTCACAAATGATATCAAGGAAAGAAAGAACAGCAGACCCTTTTCAACAGATGATTTAATCTAAATTCAAAGCTTTAGAATTAAATACATGCACACTCTGATATAACAGAATGACACTGAAAGTAATTACAAAGAAGCACAGTTCATTGCAATTGAAAGAAAACATTAATAAATGCAAAGACTCAAAAATATCCTCTCTATTCCTTCAATGTCAAAATGTGAGTTCACAGACTCAACACCCCTGTACAATAAAACTATGCCAAAAAGAAAATTATGTTGTCCCCCTCCTTTTTTTCCCCCTTCCATAATTTGTTATTACATATTTAAAGACTCTCCAATCAACATTTTCAGGTTTTGTAACTACTTTTTAATAGAATGAAATAACCCTTTCACATTCCCATGAAATTGCTGCTCTCAAAATAATTTAAAACATCTTACAAAAATTTAAATTATCGTATATAAACTATTGGAGTTGAAGAAATATCAACTCTACAGCTCCCAAAGATCACCTGCATGCAAACCTGTCATAGGAGAGAAGCAAAAAAACTATGGAGGCCAGAATTCAGAGATCCAGAAAAGAGGAGTCATATTGATTGTGCAACAAAAATGCAATTCAATAATTACAGTTGTTATAAAAATACAAAGAGAGAATCCTTATAAAAGGATACTCGAAAGCCTAAAGGAGAAAACCCTAAAGAATTATAAGATTCCTAAGTTTAGCTTAAGCATAGAGTATAATAGACTAATAATTAAATAAATAATTATTAGCTAATAAAAGATAACTCTAACACCCCCCCTTAAGATGAACTTAGGGAGTAGCTAAAAAACAATTAAGGACTAAAAAAGCATGTAAAAAATGCAGAAAAAAAACAATGGGTCCCGGCAACTAGGCCTGATGAGGTATCCAAGTACAATAAAATTTCTGTAAAGTGGAGAAAAAGGAGAAAACCCTATGGGAAAAAAAAAACCCCTCCAAGAAGAGAAGAAAGCTCAAGTGAAGGACTCAGAAGCCTCCAAACAAGAGTGTTCCAGAAGATAGGAACAAAAAAGAAGAGAATGAAGAACACCACTGAAACATGAAATAGCTGCAAACATTGTCGAAGAGTAACTGCTGATCTGAAGAACCTCCACTGAAATAGAACATGACTAGGTAGAGAAGACTGTAATCTGCATGAGTGCCCTCAAATGACACTACTCGAATCAAATGGCAAACAAAGGCAAACAACTGAACTCAAAGATACAGATGGCATAAAACAACAAAGTCTGAAGAGTTGATCAATCGAACCAAGGAAGCATTAGAACAACAAGACAAACCTCCCCATAATGCTGAAAAGGGAGAGGGACAGGAACACTAAAAAGAATGACCAACAAGAACTGCACGACGAAGAACTAGGAACAACAAAGGTATAGAGAAAGTATAGAGTGTCGTGGAAGGAACACTCGCTTGACACACATCATGAGGCTAATGTTGTGGAAGGAACACTCACGTGACAAAGGTAGATGGCAAACAAAGGCAAACATCAACCCCCCCATGGCACTTTATAAGTAGTGCATGTACAATAAGGCACAAGATGTGCAAGATTCCAAATATACAATGCATGATAGCACTTTATCTCAGTGTGTTTGCATAAATAAAATGCTACAATGATCAGAAGAGACAGAAGACTGGAAACAGAAAGAACAACCAAAGACGAGACATCCTACTCAAAAAAGGAGATCCTAGGACCTGAAACATCCAAGATATTCACCAGAGTGCTGAAAAGCAAAAAAATGAATAAAATATACCTGGAGGAGAATCTAGAAACAAAACTCATATGATTGGAAATTACACAGAACAATCTTTCCAACAATATAAAGTTTTTGAAAAACGGAGTTTGGATGCTCAAGTTATGTCTCCCGGAGTGCAAAAAGGAACCTTTGGCTTTGACAGCAAAAAACGTCATTAAAACAGCAAAATCAAAAGTTCAAACCTCCAAATCTGGATAGAGCTCGGGAAGAGCTTTCCGACGATATAAGGTTTTTGAAAAAGAGCCTTCGTATGACCAAGTTACGGCCAAAAGAAAAAAAAACCCTCTTGTAGGGCATAAATTTTTTTTTTTTGACGAAAAAATTTTCTGACGCATTTGTAGGTACAGCCGTATGGATTTTCGTGCCTTGAAAAATGTACCAAAAAAAAATCATGCCCCTATCACCGAAAATAGGCAAATTATATATCAAAATTCATGGAATCAGCCTTCAAAATCCAACTATGAGGTCTATTTGGCACCAAAATGTACCAAAAAATCAGCTACCCCTGGAAATGGAAAAAAGCAACTGCACAAACCCCGAAATACTCAAATCTGAAGAACAAGGCCCAAAATCTCTCATGAAGAGAACAGGGGCATGCAGATCTGGAGCTCTGATACCATATTGGAGTTGAAGAAAAATCAACTCTACAGCTCCCAAAGATCACCTGCATGCAAACCTGTCACAGAAGGAGAGAAGCAAAAAACTATGGAGGCCAGAATTCAAAGATCCAGAAAAGAGGAGTCATATTGATTGTGCAACAAGAATGCAATTCAATAATTACAGTTGTTATAAAAATACAAAGAGAGAATCCTTATAAAAGGATACTCGAAACCATAAAGGAAAAAACCCTAAAGAATTATAAGATTCCTAAGTTTAGCTTAAGCATAGAGTATAATAAACTATAATTAAATAAATAATTATTAGCTAATAAAAGATAACTCTAACATAAACTATAGAGAAATTGAGAAATTTTTAATTTCTCTTATAGCTACTTTTGAGTAGATTCACTACAGGTTAACCAAGCATCCTAGGGCAATGAAAGATTGTGAGCAGTTATGATAATTAAAATAAAACATGGATTTTTAACCATTTTTTAACAGCTCACAAAATTGAGGTACTTCTTTTGTAAACTGGTCTTGCCAACTATATCGCTCCATAGAGAAAATATTAAAATAACGTATCATATGAGCTTGTATGGCCATAAAATTAAAACTGGGGGCATTTGAGATCAAAATATTAGGTGGGTTGCTTTTAGATTCAAGAAATTTGCAACTTTTTTCAGATGCATTTTTAGACTTGTGAATCAGTGATGTCAAGAAATCAGGAATTTTCGGAAGTTTGGAACTATCGGGAAGTCGGCCATTTTTGGAACTTTAGATCTATTAGGAAGTCTGTCATTTTTGGAACTTTGGAACTATCAAGAAGTCGGCCATTTATGGAAGTCAGGAAATAGAGAATTTTTGGAAGTTTGGAACTAAAAAAAACTTCAAAAAGGCCGACTATGAGCTAGGACTTAAAAATTTAAATTTGGCCAAGTTCAAAAATGGGCCAACGCTTACTCATTTGGTGTAGGTTTTGTTTAAAAATGCATGAATGAAGGTTTTTAAAATTAAATTTAGGAAGATTATGTCAAATATTAAAAAAATCAAATCACATAGTATCTAGCATGGTTGAAAATCAAGGTTTTTTGGGGTACACATGGGTACAATATTCAATGTCTATCCGGGCTGTATCGGATATGTATCCGGGAATGGATACGAGGATACACGTGCCCAAGGAGAGACAAAGGATTTCCGGCTACTCTAGCTGCGATCTGCATGCTAAAGGCTGATATTGGGGTGCACCATCCTTATTTTTTGCTGCATCTTCAATTCAAGCCATGCTAACAGCCAACCACAATCGTAGATGATTCCACTGCAACCATACTATCCAGCCACTAGACATAACAGCAGCCAGTCAAGTCATTCTTGGGGTTTCAGCAACCATACAAGTCAGATCTAAAGATCTTGACGTCTTGTGAGTGGATTCAACTTAATTGTATATTTGAAAACTTTGTTTCTAGCATTTACTATTATTCCTGGTAGTTGCAATTAAATAAAATCAGTCTTAGTGGATTTAAATTGGTGTCTGACATGGAGTAATGCTGTTCTAACTATTCCAATTCAAATCTGAGTGTTATTTGGCATCCTAGGGTTTCATATCTGCTAATTATTTACAATTAAGGGCTTGATATGTTGGTTTTTAGCCATTTGTAGTTGTGATGAGCATCCAGTTTAATTCCAGTTTGCTGTTTTAGTTTCATTTTATTTCCCGCATTCAGAAAATACAAAAGAAATCAAATATTTCATAAAAATTCAGATTGAGGATATTACATTATATAGCATGTGGGTAGGTTATTTTGGATCTTTTTCAGGAAGTATCATGAATGGAAATTAGCCTTTTTGGGGGTATAATCAAAATATTCCAGATTCTAATGAAGGTTGTGGTAGACTCTTAGTGTCTATTGAAGATTAATGATTTTTTATTGAATTTTTGGTTTGTAATTTCAGTAAAACTTTCTACATGTTCATGCTTTGTTATAGCATGTATTGTGGCCGTAAGCCAAAATTCCTGTTATCTTTCTGAATTAAATTAGACTGTATCATTTGCTGTTCAAATGTATTTTATGATTTTAAAAAACTGCTTGCTGAATTGACTACCTGAAAAGGTCCTCGATTCAGATCTGCATCAAATTGTTTCTTTACTGGATTCAAAAGTTGGCTGCTTCTGCTAATATGACTAAATCCAAGGACAAGCTTGCTTTAATATTGGCTGTAGTACTTTACAAACACTTGTGGGTGGCATTTCTCCAGTTGAAGTCTTGGAACCTAGCACAAGTGAAATGGATGATTCTAAGATTCTAGATGTACCTAATCTCTCACTCAACCTTCCTTCCATGTACAAAATTATTCACTTTCACATGAAAAATACTGGAATTTTCTCTGCACAATGTTGTAGTCAGAGAATTGCAAGAATCTGAAGTTGTAGTTGCCTTAGAAAGAATAATTCTGCTCATTTATATAAGTATAGTTCTTTTAAGTCGGCACTCTGTCCATTTGTTCTCATGGTGCATGCTGATGACTTAAACGAGTCCTGGCATGAACAATTTCAACACTAAATATGGTCATAGGATTGTAGAACACAGAAGTGCGGGTGGGGGGGGGGTAATAAAACTTTAATCTTTTATCAAGCTTAAATCTGAAAACCGAAAAACATATAAGATACAACAACTGAATTTGTGAAAGATACAACAGTAAGAACTCAAAGCACAAGATTTTACGTAGAAAACCACGGTGACAAATGCTGCTGGGATCTACTGTCCTAATCCGGCCTCACATGCAAAAGTCCAATTACACTGTTTAGGACACCAACCCAAGGAATTTTCTAATCCCTTCTGAGAGCACCAACTCTTTACACATTTACAATCTTCCAAACTTAACACCAATTCAGTTATCATAGAATTTCAATATGTTGATAGTCACTTTAAGAACTGAGGATACAAAAAAAACTGACAATTTAAATACCAATGTATCCCTTAAATCATCTGAAGAAACTCATACAACAAACTAAGAAACTGATCAAATATCTTTGCATATCAGCACAATAATATGCTGCAAAAAACTGTCCAATGTCTCTGTATTTCCACAAAATAACGTTCTGCAAACTGTTACCAAATTCTTTTCTAAATCTGCAGAATGTTGTCCTGACGATAGTTGTCAAAATTTTCTGTATCTCTGCATTATAATGTGATAAGAACAAATATCCAAATGTTTTTTGTAAAACACTATATGCTCAGGGCAAGATCTGAATATTATATTAATAGTAGCATCACAGAAAGATGTAAGAAATCTTCAAATAGAAATGCTATTCTCACTATAATTATCTGCAAAGCTTATACCTGAGTATTTGGAACAAGATATTATTCAACTATCTATATATTGTTTCAGAACATTCGAATGTCTTACTTCAGATCGATTGATATCAGCCACAACGTCTCTTCTTTCATAAAACTCTTGTTCACATCTTTGTCTTTAAAGATTGCTATGTTTTCATCTCTCAAAAATAACTCATAATGCTATAAATATCACTTCACGTCATTCATACATTACTTTATTTTCTTCCACACTCTTTTTCCCAAAGAGCAGCACCCATACGTGTATATATGCTGCATAACTTCAATTCAGTTTGAACTGTCTTCAACCACCTTTTTGTTAACCGATTTAGTTAGCGCTTTCCTTAACTCCTTTGTTTTAAACAAATGAAATTTGTCATTATGACATATCGAAACAAAGAGAAAGAATAACTAGTTACACCGTTTAGACCAAACACAAACAGTTATATGAACTATTGCTGGAAGTTTGCTAACTGCAGACTTAACTGAACACAAACGGTTATAGGAACTGTTGTTGCATTATATTTATAGACTTAAGCGAACATGCAGTGTAAGAATTTTGCTTGAGACCATGACCATATCGTGACAAATATAAACTTTTGCTTGAGAACATATCGTGACAAATATTCACAGCCATTATTTAACCAAGCAACAAAGTGCTGTCATCCAACACAAAGTGTTGTCATCCAACATAAAGCGCTGTCATCCAACAAATACAATCAGATATACAGACAATAAGAAATGAAAGAACGGCTGATACTGTAAGTATTTTGTTCTGAGATATTTTGGTAGTCCTTGTTATATCAAAAGGGATGATGATAATCTAGGTAAGTTTGATCCTAGATCAGATGAGGGTATTTTCTTGGGTTATTCTTTTAAAAGAAAAGCTTATAGATGTTTCAACAAAAGGCTGCACAAAATTGTTGAAAGTATTAATGTTAAAGTTCATGAGATAACTAACACTTCTTATGAGAATGGAAATGGCAGCAGCAGTGCTCAAAAAGAGGAGACAAGTAGTGCTGTTCATCCCTCCTCTTCACAACCATAAGCAGGGACAGCAAGTAACAACACTCAAAATACTCCTAAAAATTCTCAATTAGGAGCTGGAAATGCACCTTCTTCATCTAGTATGCAAAATGGGACAGCAAGCACACATTCTGAAAATGAATCAGAGAGTGAAGTTGGTAAGACCTCTTTCAAGACTCATAAATTTGTGCAAAGAAATCATCTTGTTGATCAGATTTTACCTGAAAATGGAGGTAGAGCCACTAGAAGAAATGTAAACTATTTTGAAGATGAAGATGTTTCATTACTTTCCATGTTTGAACTTAAGTGTTTTGAAGAAGCAGCTGAAGATAAACATTGGATAGCTGCTATGAAAGAGGAGCTTGAGCAGATTCAAAAGAGTGACACATGGGAACTTGTGCTTAGACCCAACGACAAAAATGTCATTGGCACGAAGTGGGTCTATAGAAACAAATTGAATGAGGAAGGTCAAGTGGTAAGAAATAAAGCACATTTGGTATGTAAAGGATATGCTCAATTTGAAGGTGTAGATTATGATGAGAATTTTGCACCTGTAGCTCGTCTTGAAGCTATTAGACTTTTTCTTGCTTTTGCTTCCTATAAAAGGTTTAAGGTGTTTCAAATGGACGTTAAATCTACTTTTCTTAATGGGTATTTGAATGAAGAAGTTTATGTTGAACAGCCTGATGGATTTGTTTTAACTGACAAACTTGATTATGTCTGCAAACTGAAAAAAGGCATTGTATGGCCTTAAACAGGCACCACAAGCTTGGTGTGATAGATTGGATAAATGCTAGCAGCAGCAAGGCTTCAAAAAAGGTGTAGCGGACAACAATCTTTATGTAAAAGAAGGTAACAGCATTTTGGTTGTTGTTTACGTAGATGATCTAATATTTGGCAATGATTGTGTAGACATGAGCAAAGAGTTCACTACAAACATGAAACAGGAGTTCGAAATGTCTATGGTGGGTGAGTTGACTTACTTTTTGGGTCTTCAAATTTAGCAGTCATCAAAAGGTATTTTAATCTCTCAAACAAAGTATATTAGAGAGATGTTAAAAAGATTCAAAATGGAAGATAGTATTCCTATTAGTACACCTATGATAACACGATGCAAACTTAGTAAAGATGATGTATCTCCTAATGTTAATCGGACGTATTACAGGTCTATGGTAGGCAGTTTATTGTATGTTACAGCTACTAGACCTGACATTATGCAGGCAATTGGTTATGTTGCAAGATTTCATGCTTTTCCTAAGGAAACACATGTGTAAACAGTGAAGCGAATTTTCAAGTATCTTAAGGGTACAATGAGTTTTGGCTTATGGTATCCTAAATGTAATGATTTTACACTAACAGCCTACACTGATGCAGATTGGGGAAGTTTGTAGATGATAGAAAGAGCACGAGTGGTGGTGCTTTCTTTGTTGGTGGTTGTCTTGTTTCTTGGTTCAGTAAAAATTAAAAACAATGTTCTATTTCATTATCCACAGCTGAAGCTAAGTACATAGAAGTTGTATCTTATTGTACACAGGTTATTTGGATGAAACACACCTTGCAGGACTTCAAGGTTAAGTATGTTGAACCTATCTCTATTTTGTGTGATAATACAAGTGCTATTGATATTTCAAAAAATCCAGTTTTGCACTCTCGTACTAAACATATTCCAATTAAGTATCATTATTTGCGAGAACAAGTTGCTAATCAGATTGTCAAGCTTGAATATATGTGTTCTAAAGAACAAGTAGCTGATATTTTTACCAAGCCGCTTGCCAAAGAGACATTTGAATACACAAGGCAGAAGCTTGGAGTGACTTAACTTCATCACTCATTTGCAGCATAAACTTAGGGGGAGTATCTACTGTTTTATTTCCATTCCCCATTTTCAGTGTTGCAGATCTGGCAGATGTCAAAGAGGGAGCAGCAAGACATGGGGAGATTGTTCAGTTTTTATTGCCATCAATGACGGGGGGAGATTGTTAACATGTGTCATTGATGTCACTATTGTTTTCCTGTTGGCATGTTCGGTTTGTTTGCTTCCATGTGGCATTGCGGCAAGTGTGCACTTAGCCTGCTGATCAAGGAACTTCGGTATGTTTGCTTCCATGTGGCATTGCATCAAGTCACTGTGTGTAGTCAGCCTGCTGATCAGGGAAATTCTTGCTGTTCAAAATGATCAAGTTGTTCAAGAATGTAACGGTTCTAATGAAGTCTGTATCTTTGTGTTTTTTAATAGGGTGCAAGAGTAGTTTCTTAATAAGAAGCATTAATCATTTGGGGAATTAATCGGCAAAACAAAAAAAATAAGATTTTTTGAAAAAATCGGGGAAAAATCGAATTTGCAAAAAAATGTAAAAAATTAAAGAAAAATAGTCAAAAACAACTTTTTTAAATATTTATGGACAAATTTCATAGGAACTAGCTGAATACTAAACAAGAATTGCAAACAATGAAAATAGAAGAATCTAGCAACTTTTATTCTCTTCTATTATTCTAAACCAAGCTATTCATTCTTTCTTTTGTAATAATTGTTGATCTAAAGTCATTTGAAATTAAAGAGTCTAATCAACTATAGTTTAATAAATTACAGTAATTTAAAAACAAATTACCTATTTTAAATCGATCTAAATGCATTTGAAATTATAGAGTCTAATCAATTTCAGTAATTTAAAAATAAATTATTGATTTAACTAATAAATTAAAGTTTAATAAATTACGGTAATTTAAAAATAAATTACCTATTTTAAATAATTTATATTAAATAAATTAACTATATATTAAAAATTACAGTGTATTATTAAATAAATTAACAATATATTAAAAATTCTAGCAATTGCTGGATTATATAATTTATTTAACATATTGTTAATTTATTTAGTAATCTATTGTATTAAACATAATTTATTTACTGTGAACAATCTATATTAAATAAATTAATAGTATATAGTAATTATTTGAAATAATTTTCCTAAATAAATAAATTTTTAACACATTACTATCAACTAATTTTTTTTCCAACATTCAAAAAATTAAATTTTTTCCATACATTCAGAAAAACAAACACCCGAATGCAATCGGGACAAAGTTTCACAACTTGCGAAAAAAAATGGGCTTTCGTGAATGACCAAGAATACTTGATTGTCGTTGCCAGCCGTTAAAAATTGAAGCCCTTTTTCTTCATGCCCCCGCTACCCTCGCTGCAACCGGAATGCGTTAAAACCCTCAAACGCAATAACAATTTTGCAGTGTTTTTTTAAGTTTTCATGTGTTTTAGGGTTTCTCCGACGTTTTTCCAAACATCGATTTTTTGAGCGATTTTATGCCGAATAGTCACGTGATTTAATCGCAATTAGAGCACCATAAAATCATGGAAAATCATTGACCGACTTTTCCACGATTTTTTGGGGAAAAAATCGGCGCCACAGACGATTGCGACTAATGCTTCTTTGGTTTCTTTAATGTAACGGCAGATGCTGAAAACGTTTCACTTTAGCTATGATGTATGTTCGTTCTAAAGACTCTCAGAGACATCTTTATTTTTGTTGCCACGTCCTCTACAATAGCTTAGATTTAATTTATGAAATATTCTTCATGGCGTCGACTTATGTGGATATGACACATTGAGGTGTCAATTTCTTTTAGAAATCGTATTATGCAATTAGATGGCATGGATGAATTCAAATGGAATCCGTTCTTCTATGTCAACAATATTTTTTCTCCAGAGGCATTAATCAATTGGAAGGTTGTTTTTAAAAAAAAAACGTTTCTAAAGCTCTCTGTGTTATTTTTTTCAGGTGACTAAGCTGTAAAATTTTAAAAAGAATTGGTGACTATGATTATTCAACTCAGAAATTATATGCGTTTTTTTTCTTGGTGCAGCGTTTTTCCTACATTTTGTATGTAAGGCATTAAAAACATATGCCTTTGGTAATATTATTTTTCTGTCGAAGGTGTCGATTCTGGAAAAACCTTTTTATTGGAACAGGTGGCATAGTTATCAAATTTGTCAGGATACGTTTCTTTCTGGTAGGGCAGACTTGGTATTGTGTGGTGATTAGTTAGAGATGAATGAGTTTTTCATCTTTTTGTGACACTAAGATTTATTTTGAAGAGTGTGTGTTGGGCATGACTTTTGTTTGGAAATATATTGTGGCAGAATATTATAAGTCACTTTGCTAAGAGGGTTTGCTATGTTAAATAATGACTACTGTTCGAGTTATTGCTGAGTCAACTTGCTTCTCAAGCTTTGATTGGTTCTTATTGTCGATAATGATGGTTTCTCTCATGCAGAGAATTGTGAAAATATAGGATTGTCGGATTGGTTGATGGATGTTTTTTGAAGATGGTATTCTCAAATAGAATTTTCTGAAAAATCATAAAGGTTGTCTTTTGTGTCTCTCCTGTGCATTGGAACTTTGAGAAAAAAAAATGGTTTTTGGTTGTGTGTTGAATAAAGAAATCTTCTTGCGTCTAAAGGGTGGAATGCAATGTATTGAACAAACTTGGTCCTGAATATGCATCTTTTGTTTCTAGCTTTCATACTCATAGGCTAACTATGGGATCGGCTTATGTTAAGCCTTCATTTGCATCTTTTTCTGAGATGTTGATACATGAACAACAAAAGCTTCTTTCTATGGGTTTCATTAAGCCATCAAAGAATCAAGCCTTGTTGGCTAATCAGCCTAAGGGACAAAAAGATTCAAAGCAATCTGACAAGAAACAAAAGAACTCAAAGAAAAAGCCACATACAGATCAAGCACAGAATAAATCATCTTCAAAAGGTGATTCATCTAAGAAGAATTATACTTGTTCATAATGCAAGAGGAATGGACATGAAGAACATTCTTGCTACAAGAAGGATATTGATGAACTCAAACATCTTCTTAAGAAGAACAATATTGATCTACCTTCTAAAATGTCTGAGTCAACTTCTTCTTCCAACTCAAAACAGTCAGGATCAACTAAAGGTGTAAAGCTCTTTGTGCTACAAGTTGTGAATCAGGGAGATGGCTCCTAGATTCTGGAGCTTCTCATCATATGGCTTCTACACAGTCTATATTCTTTTCTTTTGAGCCTTGTGTTATGCCACCTATTCTGATGGGCAACAACACTCATATGAGTGCAATTGGGAAAGGTTCTATTGATATTGGGGATGGCACCTTCAATGATGTTCTTTGTGTCCCTCACTTGTCAAACAATATTCTTTCCATCTATCAGATCACCCATGGTGAAACAAGGAAGACTGTGGAGTTTACACCTGATCCAGTCATCACTCAAGACTTGGAAAGCAGAGAGATAATTGCTACTGGGATGGTTGATCATGCATCTCGGTTATATACCTTTTCGAACTTTGCACCTGATGACGGTTTTGATCCTTTGGCCGTTGATTACACTCCTAGTGTGAACATTGATTTTGAGGAGAACTTTGGTTACTTGAACCTGGGTATTCTCACATCAGATCCAGTTCTTGAACCTTGCATTCCTTCTCCTCCATCGAGTTTCTTGGGATGACTACTTGACAGACATTGCAGGTTTGTTTGTGGAGTCTCATATTTCAGACTTGGGAGACGCTATTCATGATATTTATCTTCTCTTTGTTGAAGTTGATTCTTCTTCAATTGTTGTGGAGGAACTTGCGGATCCTCTTGTTCATTCTCCACATGATCATTCATTACAGTTTGACATGAGTGTGGATATTTTTGAGCAGCATTTGGAGGAGGCATCTTTATCTTCAGAGGAGATTCACGAATCTTTGGATCTTGTTTGACATACATCTCTACTAGGTTTTGGATTGTCATCTTCATCAGTGTGGCCTAGAACGCCTAATTTAGATGTGACAGCTTTCAGCATCAACATGGAGACACCTGAGCAGTATTCAGAGACTTCATACATTGTGTACTTTCTTCCTTCATATTCCTTTCAGGAATGGGAAGAAAGTCTACATACACCTTTGGTTTTATTTCTTCCTAAGGGGAGGAATGGTGTTCGACGACCGTGGTCCATCTTCTACATCCAATTTCGAGCATCAACCATTGGTACGGTTGATTACTTTTGGGAACGCTGCATAGTCTTTCTTATCATTTCTATCTTGGAGAAGATTTCTTCCTTGCATGGGATTCTTTCTTGTGTTGGGAAACTTGTTTTCTTTTCTCTCTTTTGGGGAGGAGTTTTGTCCCACTGGGTTTTCTCCTTTTCTCCGTTTGTGAGAGATTGTTTTGTACATGGGTACCCAACATGGCCTTGCAGTCGGGACACATTTTTGTGCGTTTTCACCCACCTAAGCTACACTTAAGGGGGGGTGTTAGAGTAGGTTTTTATTTTCCTTATGTTAGTGGGAAATATTTATTTTCCTACACATTATTAAGCTTCCTTGGGTTATAATACAATGGTTAGGGTAAGGACGTGGCATAATCCTGCATTCACGTGTCATTCACAACCACATTTGGGTGGTTGAATGTCACACCCTCTTTTGGATTTATTAGCCACCTCCCCATAACCATTTCTTGTCTTTACCTGAGTTGGCATAACCATGTACTTGGCATTTACCAAGTAGGTAAAACTCCCTCCTATTTTGGGCTCAGGGAGTTATTATTCCTCTTGGTTTTATATGCCCATATTTTTCTATATAAACAAGCCCTCACCTCTCCCTACACTAAGTACTGAGATGAGAACACTAGCTCAGATTGTGAGTCTAGTTCAATACTAGGAGAGTGTTGAGTTTTGTTCATCTCTGGATTCTTGTCTTGCTTTCCTTCAGTCACATTGATCTTGGGTGGCTTCATAGCTAAATTTAACATAACAAACGGAGCTTTTCAAAGAAGAAAAAGAGTTTATGTACCCAGGAGGAAACTTCACACTCAGAGGGTAGTGAAGAATCTAATTCTGACATTTTATTCATGGCAATTGGACCTACTAACTCAAATTTCAGTGATGAAGAGTTCTTGTAGGATACTAAAGAAGGAGAAGTAAGCCTTGAGGCAAAACTTCTATGTGCCTTAGAAGAAATAAAGAGATTGAGGAAGGAGATTACACAGCAAAAGACTTCAGCATTGGAAGAACATGAAACTTTGAAACGGGAACTTGATGAAAGAAACCAAAATATCATCAATCTAAAGATTGTGGTTGAAGAAGGCAAAAGATGAGAAGAGGTAATAAGTCTTGAACTTAAGTCAAAATCTAAAAATTGTTTAAGATTGGAAAATGAAGTAGTAAATTTGAGAAATGAACTTAAACAACTAAAGATAGGTTTTGACAAACAGATTAAGTTTGAAAAAAAGTTCAGATTTGTTGACAGAAATGTTGGCTAAACAAAAATCAAATTAAGTGCATTAGGTTTGGCATTTGAAAAAGGACAAAGTTCTAATAATGCTTTTAGAAAAAAGGACAATATTGATGGGTTTGTTAAAGTTCAGAGACAACAAAGATATCCACAGTGGCATCCTTTCACAAGCAGAATGACAACAATTAGGTTTTATTCCTTTAATGGTTATTGCAATTTGTGTAACTACTTTGGTCATAAAGCAACCAATTGTAGAGATTTACCAAGAAGGAACATCACTTTTGATAGTCAAAATTCTTTTGATTCTTTGAAGGATTACAATATAATTTGTTTCAATTGTCAGAATGTTGGGCATATTGCAAGAAATTGTCATATGAATTTTGCAAAAATTAAAAGGGCTGAGAACAGGTTTTCAAGAAAAAAACAAAGAAAGTATGGAGGAAAGAAGAAAAGAAGTCAGAAAAGTCCACGTCCATGATTGCTCATATTGCTCCTAATAAGAATTTGTGGATAATTGATACTGGTTGTTCGGACCACACGATACTTTTACAAATTGGAAGGGTGGTGTAGTTAAGTTTGGTGACAAGTCATTTGTGCAAATACAAGGTAAAGGTTCTATCAGTATTAATGATACTTCCAAAGTATACAATGTTTGGTATGTAGAGAACTTTAAGTATAATTTGCTAAGTGTCACCCAATCATGTGATAATGGATATTTTGTGAACTTTAATGCTCATGGATGTGAAATCAAAGAAATTGATTCAAGCAGGTTGATTGCTGAAGGGACAAGAACAGATGGTAATATCTACGATTTGAGATAGGTACAAGGTGCACACTGTTCGTTTGGGCAGATTGGTGAAGGTTGCCTTTGGCATAGGTGGAAGCCCAAGGTTTCATTTTCTATCTAAGTTTGTTTTAATCCATGCATCTACTTAGGGGGAGTATGATTTTGTTTTTACCTTTCATACCCCATCCCTTTGTCATTGATGTCAAAGGGGGAGAAGAGTGTTGTGTTGTGATTGGTGTTGTTGCAGATTCTGCTTTGTGATTATATACAATTGTGTTGTAGATATTGATACTGAGAATTTGACATCAATTCCAAAGGGGGCGATTGTTAGCAAAACATTGTCATTGATGTCAAAGAACGGATGATACTGTAAGTAATTTGTTCTGAGATACTGACAACAAACAACTATATTTAACATCAATGACAATGTTTTGCTAACAAGGACTTCATAAGCTATCGTACAGATATTGTTTTTGTCATGTCATGTTGATGTAAAATATCATAAGGAAAAGTTAAACAAGGAAAAGTCATGAAGAACATATGCTCATCTTCAGTTGGTACATACTAACCATAAGTCATTTCCAACGACATCATTTTTTTAGAGCCAAGAATATACTCACCTTCATCAATTTCTCAAAGCCACATGTGAGTACTTTCTTAAGTACGAGAATTCATTCTTTAAGAAATTTAAATATTTCAAAGTTTTGGTGAAGAAGCCATGATCAAGCAACTATATATAAATAATGGAAATGAATATTAAAATAATATTATAATATTTATATAATGGTCATCTTAGTCATTTAGTTAGTATTTAGAAACTTCCTTTTTATGTGTTTCATTTTTAGTTAGTTTTAGAAAGTTTCTTTTTTGTCTTTTGTGTTTCTATTCTTGATCATTTCAGTTATAGAAAGATCGTCTTGTAATTTTCTATATATGGAGTATTCCTCTACTTAATTAATTACAACAACGAATTATCATTTCATGGTATCAGAGTTTAAGTTCCTTTTTGGTAAAAAAAATTAGTATCAAAAATTCGTGAGTTTTCTGATTTTTCCACAAAAATCCATGGAAGGGTTTTGCTTGATTTTTTCCACAAAAATCAAAGAGTTTTGTTTCTATTTACTACTCTTGATGGCGGCGAATAAAATTTTTGAACAAACAAGGGGGTTTTGTAAAATTTTCTCCTCAAAAATCAATGATGGGTTTTCTGATTTTTCTCCACAAAAAATCATGGAGGCTTTTGCATGATTTTCCCTTCAAAAATCGTGGTTTCTCTGTTAGTTTTTTGCACGATTTTCCCTTCAAAAACCGTGGCTTCTCTATTCATTTTTTGCACCATTGTTTTGTTGATTTTCGTGATCAGATTAACAATAATGAGCAAGAAATAATAATGCAGTCACAAGAATCAAAGCACACAAATAGAAAGGGCACACAACACAAGTTTACCCTGGGAAAACCTCCCTCTTGGAGGTGAAAAACCTAGCAACAAGATCCAAGTTTATATTAGACAATATCAGCATACAACTTTGCTTACTGCACTTGAAGCAACATATAAATAAGAACAACAGACTGAAGATTCCAAACTAGGGCACAAGGAATAGCTTGATAAACTTATCTGCACTAACGAGATTCGTTGTTTGCTGTCATGCAGATCATTCACAGAGCATAGGAGTGAATTTTCTGACTGTGGATATGTTTCGCTACCACTGAGACAATTCGTTGTACCTAGGAATGAATCGCTGACACAAGAAGATAGTTCGCTGCTCTTTAAAGGCTGATTCACATAAGGCTAGCAATGAATAATATGTGTGTCTATTGTGTAGAATGAATCTTGTTTATATACAAGATTCATGTTTGAATCTTCTAAGTCAGCCTTAACCAATTCTATATTTTACATATTCTACTTTGCACTTTGGCGCCCAATTTCAGTTTGGGGCCTACATAACTTGCAATTTGTGCCACGTTACCTTTTGGACCCAGCCCTATTGCTTGTCCGCACGTTACATTTGGGCCCAGCCCTATAGACATCAATTGCTTAATCTATACGTTACATGGGAATAGGACCCAGCTGAGTCTCCACGTTACATCTAGAAGAAGGGCCCAGCTAAGTCTCCACATTACATCAAGAAGAAGGGCCCAGCCCTATAAGGATTGAATCCTTATTTATTTTCCTCACTAAGTTACAATAAAGTATAAACTAACATGTTTCACACAAAAATCATGGGTTCCTTCTCTGCTGGAGGGTTTTCTGATTTTTTCCACAAAAAATCATGAAGGATGTTGATGTTTTTTGGGTTTTCTGATTTTTTTTCAAAAAAATTCATGATGGGTTTTTTATGCAAATTTTTTCATTAAAAAATTGTGGGTTTTGAGAACCTGATCTCGATGTCTTTAGATAAAGGGAGCGATGGCTTTGTTATCCAACATCCTGTTGGAAGTATTGTGGTAGAAGGATTATGGTAAACTTAGTCATATCTAGAAGTTCTACAGAACCAGGGAGGGTCTCAGCAGCAAGCACATGTCGCAAAGCGTTCTAAGGAGAAGGGGGCAGCCTTCTATGAATTCATGACCAAATTACCTACAAATTATGTCACATATTTTGTAAGGTAGTTAGTAGAATGTGTTAGACATTTTGTCATCGATGTCAAGTGGCCGTCAACAAGCTTGTGTCTTTCAAGCTAGAGGATTACTCAAAATAATAATGGACTAAGTTTGCAGTGTTTTATGAGCTACTGTTTATTCAGTAGATTTTCTCAATTTCAGTTGAGCTGGTTGACATGCTTGAACTGCTTGAGGTGTGTGTGCACTTGCTTCAGCTGCTTGGTTGCTTGCTTGAGCTAGTTGCTTGCTTGTGCTGCCTGGTTGTCTACTTCAGCTGGTTGGGTGTGTGCTTCAGCTATCTGCCTGTCTTCTTCACCTAGCTGTGTGTCTACTTCAGCTGGCTCCTTGTCTACTTGTTTATGCCAAGTGTCAAATCATTTGCCACATCATCCCTTGAAGGTTGACTCTTCCATATCAGCCGATAAAAAGAAGCATATTTGTCTTATTCAATGGGCTGCGATAGTTTATTGGTAAGTGGTTTTTATTGTTTTATCTCTTTGTTGTGACCATTTCACACATCACCCCATTGCAAATGGGGACCCTTGCTTTTTTGCTTTTTAAGGTTTGTTTTCTAGGTTTTTTTTGTTTTTGTTTTTTTTTTAATTTTTTTTTTTAGGGTTTTGTCAATTGGCCTTTGCATTTTGAGTGTTGTCGGGGAGATCAATAGGATAGCAAGTCCGGCTTGAGTGATGTCCTGATCCTGAAATTTGGCTAAGTCTGAAAGTCCTGATCCTAAAATTTAACTAAGTCTGGAAACTGAAAAACCTCCAAAAACTAGATTTTGCAATATAACTCCTGGAGGTCTGAAACCACTCTCAAACATCCTGAAAGTATATATGGAATATAACTTAAAGTATAAGCATTTCTTGCTTATACTTAAATGTTATATTCCATAAAAATTATCCTGATAGAGAGTTCAAAAAGTCAAAAGGCGCTCCTGTCCCTCTCCAAGGGTCCAGAGCGAAAGGCGCTCCCGTCCCTCTCCAATGGTCCAGAATGAAAAGGGCTCCCGTCCCTCACCAAGGGACCAAGGCGAAGTGCTCCCGTCCCTCACCAAGGGGCCAGGGCGAAATCTCCAAATATGCCTAGTTGCCTAACATTTTGAAATGCTATTTCTTGTTTCTAGGACTCAAGAAGGAGCGAGGGATGATGTTTTATGCCTTGAAGATAATTGGAGGTTGATATGATCAAGAGTTTGTACAATGAACTAAAAGGCGCTCCTGTCCCTCACTGAAGGACCAGGGCGATTTTTACAAAATCAACAATCTCCTTCCAAGACCACGCCAAGGCAAGGTGGTGCAAGATGAGAAATGTCTTTTAAAAAATGGTGAACAAGGAATTGCCTTCAAAAAATTGACAATCCTAGGCTCAAGTGGAAAATCGCTCCTGTCCCTCACCAAGGAACCAGGGCGAAAATGTCCTAAGGCACTTCCCTTCTAGAGATCAAATAAAATTAAACTCGAAGCTCCAGTTAAAAGTACCATTTAAATGCCTAGATGAAGTTTTGGACGAAAAAAGGAGATATGCAAGGTCTAGATTGAAAAATCGCTCCTGGCCTTCACCAAGGGTCCAGGGCGAAATTGATGATATCCTTCATTTTTTGCATTAATTGAACGTTGACATTCCTTGAAATTCAACAAAATTTGCTAACTTTGGAATATTTGAAAAAATTAATTAAATTGGCATTTAATAAATTAATTTTGGGCCTCAAAAAATTGAATTTCTATTATAAAAGCATTTAAAATTAATTTTTTATTAATTTAAAATTAAAAAAGAGAGCGCTTGAGGTATCATTTTCATTATTTTATTAAGTCGGCCTCTTCCTTTTTAATTTTATTTATTTTTTGGCCTATTTTCATCAAGTCGGCCTATGGGGAGGTGAAATGGTGAGCGCTCTATATATTTGGGGTGTGTTTTTTCATTATTCAAATCATTCATTCATTGTTTCAAGTGCGATTTGGAGAAGCAAAGAAGAAGTGCGAAAGCTGGCCTATTTGGAGCGAATTTTCCTCAAGTGTTGAAGACTTAAGGTGGTGGAGTTGATGCTTGTGAAGACTAAAGGAGGCGCATTTTGCTAAAGGGAGTCTTGATCTACATTTTGCCTAGCAAATTCACCTTATTTTTACATCATTTTTTAGAATTAATTCCCAAGTGGAGGTATGGCGTAATCACCTTGGCACCTTTTTTGAAGATTAAATTTTGCGTTTTGTTTTGAAAATCCTAAATTAGGAAATGATAATTCAAGATTTATCATGAAGTTTCCTAAATTAGAATCTTGAATCTTCCTTTCTACACTTCAAGATATATTATTAATTGTGAAATGTTGTGTAGGTATCAAGATGGCGACTCCCAAGCTCGAAGGATCTACACGTCGGAAGGCTCTCTTCAAGGAAGATCAAGCCAGATCAAGGACGGCCTCCTCCAAGAAGATCAAGCAAGGACAAGGGCGACCTCCTCCGGTCTAGCATCGACAAGGATGGTTTTCTTCGATCAAACATCAACAAGGACGACCTCTTCCAATCCAGCGTTCCAAGGCGAGGTACATCATCATCCTGCAAATCAAGGACACAAGAAGTCAGAGCAAAGGGTTCGTTGAAGAAGCAGATAGTTCCAGAAGAATTAATTAAAGCTAGCTTCTCAACAACATCAAGTTGAATATCTACCAAGTTCCAAGTGTCAAATGAGGTGGCATCCTAGTCATCACTTCTCCAGTCAGTGTGGTCCACCTCAGCATGTCCAGATTCAATGTACCTAACTCATGGAAGGTGGCACAAACTTCGATGTACCTACCCCGGCTATTCATTGGTGGAATTTTCCAGAGAGGACATGTGTCCAAGCAATACAATTTTATCATTGGTCAAGCATTAAATATTATGTAATGGGTGTAACAAACCCTAATTAGGGTTTTCATTGTAAAATCTTGGCCATTGATCTCAAATTGATCTAAGCCATCGAATTGTATTGAGGGCACTATATAAGCCCCGGCTCTTCATTTGTAAAGGGGATAGAATAGAAGCAGATAGATAGAAATAATAGAAAGGAGTTAGTGAATAGAGAGTAGTTAGAAGGTGATTAGAATAGTAATTAGAGTAGAGTAGAGAGAGAAGGCAAAGATTGTTGCCAAGATGTTGTTGTAAGAGACTTGTAAAACTTCATTGAAGAAATGGTGAAATTTATGGGTCGATTCGACAATTTGCATGGTCTTTATACTTCTCATATTTGATTTCATGTTATTAGACGAGTGGAAGAAATGTGCTTGATTGATGGTGAAATTCGTATATCCATACTACTAGCAGTTTGTTGATTGCAGACTTGCCTTGCGTAGTCAACTGGAATCGTTTAGCCTAAGCTTAACTTCAATTGTCGCTTCTTCATTGATATGCATCAACTTGATGGTGTCTATGCCTGTAGTGATGATTTGAACATCATAAAGCTTTCCTTCGAAGATCGCACTAGCCTTGTGGAGATGGTCCTGCGATGTCAAAACAAGACCTAGTTAGAATTTCATCAAAGATCATTCATTGCTCCTACATTCTTAGTATTAGGATTAGATCCTCTCCTCGCCCTCATCTTTTTTTCCTTTTTTCAAATCAAAGCTAGTGAGAGCCTATGTTCCAGCAATATTCAAAGCAGATCAGAAGTTCAATCATCAAATGTAAGTCCCCTTGTGATTCCAGCAAATCACATCATACCACAGAGAGCTTATCCACGCGTAGAGATCCTACAACGAAGAACCTTGGAGTCATCCTGATTGATCCTTTTCCGCGATATCTTCAGCAATCAGAGGCTTTATTCAAGAGAGGATAAGGTACCTTTAGGTATTTTATTCTGTGTTTGATAGTATACAAAATACACGTCAACACTCTTCTGGACGGTTTCAGATATAAAAGGATGTCAGACTATTTAAAATAGAATTTTTTATTCCTTCTGGACTGACGGCTTCAGAATATGGGGGCAGCTAGAAGTTATGGTTGAAAAGCTTTTTTATGTTTCATTAAGCCATTTCTCTAGAAAGCGAAAAGAATTTCCAGCTGCACGTAACGCTTCTTCTATGCATGAAGACAAAAGAATTTCCAGCTGTATGAAAGACGTGTTCTCCTTTGCAAAAGGTTTCTTTTATATAGAATCATATTGTAGAGTGGTGCTTTGAATGGAGTCCGTCTATTTTCCAACTGGGCCACGATTTTAATTGTGGAGTTGAGGTGAATTATTTTTTAAGGAAGTGCGACACAATTTTTTTTTGTCCAAAATATTTTCCTTTGCTGAGTGGCTATACTTTGGAATAATTGAATTTCCGATTAAAAAAATTTAACTCTTATGTCAGCTGGGCAGTCATCGTGGAGTTGTGTTGTTTGTTTTTAGTGGCGAGCAAGCTGTAACGTTTTTTGGATTTAAGGAGATTGATTATTCATGACCATCATGCATATCTCTTATGGAATCTGTTTTGGTGCTAAATAGGGGGATGCAGCTGTTTGTGCCGTGGGGCTTTAAATGCTCAATTAAATAAAAACAGATGATGATGGTAATTGCAGTGCTGGTTTCCTGCTATATGTTAAGTGAACTATGAAAGTATATATTGAGATACTGTGAGATTCGGAGGCAGTTGGATGAGAGAAGTAATAGCAGTGTGTTAGAAAGAAAAAAGACTTTTAAGCTGCAGTTATTTTTAAAAAATATAGATTCCAGTGTTGTTTTTATGAGAAGAGAAGAGTGCGATTATTGGTGTGGACGGAAGTGAAGGCTGAAATCCTTTTTGACTATACTGATGTTTGTGGCTTCATATTGAATCGAGATTTTTTGAAGTATTACTATTGAGAAATTGTACAGTGTGTCAACGGAGCTTCAACTTCAAGAAATTGAGATTGGTAGATAGGATTCCGAGGTTAAAGTATTTGTTTCAGAGTTCTGAGTGTGTCTTAGTGTTTAATGAATTACTTCCGAATATCTTGAATTTTGGGGAGGTGCTGTAACTGCTCAGAAAAATCTCATTGATTCTTGTATTTAAGGTTGTTCACGTTCTGGGGTTGGTGCTTCAGCAGTACAGAGAGTTGGTGCTCTCCTTTGTAATCAGGGTTGGTGCCCATTTTTATGAGAGCTTATCGATGTTGTGGTTTTTTACCACAAAAGGTTTTTCCACAAGAAATCTCTGTGTTTTTGTCTTGTTGGTTGATTCTTGTTTGATTTGGTCTTGTTCTGCAAATTGTTTTTAAAAGTTGTACAATACTGATCCCCCCCTCTCAGTATTGTCTATGTGCTCTTCAGAATGACCATTAAGGGAGGGTACTAAAATAATATTGTAATATTTCTATAATGGTCACCTTAGTCATTTAGTTAGTATTTAGAAACTTCCTTTTATGCCTTTCGTCCTAGTAAGTTTCTGAAATATCCTATTATCTGAATTTTGATGGAATTTATGAATTTGTTTGGAAAAATGCTTTGTGTTTATTTCGTATCTTCAATATTCTTGTGTATGCAATGATAAGAACGTACAATAAATATAAATAACAGAATTTTCACAATGGAACTGCAAACCCTTGTATATTACTATTGGAATGGTAAATTTTGGCACTTATTACAAAAGCATTTGATGCTGCAATCACTCAGAAATTTACAAACAATACATGCAACACATACCCAATTTTGCAATCATTTCCAAACATGCCCTACAAGAGGTCACCAAAGCTAGAAATATCATATAAATTCACGTAACTTTCAACCTGCAACATGGCTCCTTTGTAGCGTCCAAACCTTAGCTGAAACTTCCACAAATCTGCTCAAAATTTTGCAAATAAGCTCAATGATGATCTCTGAATGAATCCACCTCACAAGTAGAGTTGGGTTTCCGTCCAACCTACAAATATCCAAGGGGTTTCGTCCTCAGAAATGGTTGTCACTGTCACACCAGCAACTAAGGAGAAATATCAAGTATCAAGCAATCACATAATATCCCCCTTGGAGAAGGGCGAGGCTCCTTTATAAATACTTCTCAAACCATTGGTGAGCTTCCACACTCAATGTGGGATTAAAAATCACTTTATTTTATTTACTCCTTATTGTTAATGCATGATAGCTTTGGTAAGATAAATAATTGAATGAGAGATAAATGTAGTCTCTCATTCAATCATTTATCCTATCAATAAACTATCAGGAAAACTTCAAGCTATTGATCTTTCAATTGATGATCATTCTTCACTTGTATATGTCCAATCTACTTAGTCGATCAATGTTCAAACTATCGATAATCATATCATAGCATAGTATACCAATTAATATCGGTTTGCATTATAACTGTGATCACCGATTATTATCGGGTTAACCATGTATCCCGATTTATATCGGTTGATTTATCAACAGTAAACAAATGATGATTATCGGGATTAACCGATTGTTATCGGGTGGCAAAGCATACACCGCTTGGTATCTAACTATTAGTTAAGTGATTGGTATCGGTTAACAAGTCACATAGACACCGATTGGCATCGGTTAACATGTCACGTAAACTCCGATTGGCATTGGATACTAAGTTACGTAGACACCGATTAATATCGGGCTGTTGATTAGAATAACCACCGATTGGTAATTATAAATCAAAGGGTGCGATCAAGTAATGTCTTGATCGGTCATGTCCATAAGACATGACCGGTCAAGGCATTGCTTGATCCTCCCCTCTTGCATATATATATCAATCGATATTTGTGAGGACATTGAAATCCATAAATGCTCCTCTCACCTGCCATACAAAGGAAGATAATCAGATTTATAATATAAATAGATAATACATAGATCGAGAAAATATAAATTAGAATACATCTTGCATATTGAATTGAAAATTGAACATCATTTACACTTATAGAGTCACTTTATGACTAAGTGATTTTATTATCATTTTTATAAACAAAGCCACTTTACTTTTATAATTTTATTTTATAACATAAAGTAACTTTTCTCACCAAATAATAATATAAGATCCCAAAAATTAAAATGCCACCTTTTATCTCTCCACCAATAGAAATTAATGTCGTGACCAGCATATCATCCCTTATATCTCCTAATTAGCTTATCGGGATGACATGAAATAGGCTAATCAACTCTTGTCTGGTCACTGAGGAGAAGGGGACCTTACAGTTTCCTTTGTCTTTGGTGTTTCTATTCTCAATCATTTCCGTTATGGAAAGATTGTCTTCTAATTTTCTATATAAGGAGTATTCCTCTCCTTAATTAATTACAACAACAAATTATCATTTAGTGAATATGCAAATAATGGCTTCCAAAAAATTTGCATAGTTAATGGCATTGAGATGCAACACACATGTCCATACACAAGTGAATAAAATGCATTGTAGAAAGGATAAGTTGCAAATTGAGAAATAATCAGCTATATGATCTTGACCAAAATCATTGCCCCTTGATTCTCGGCTGAGGCCAACAATTGTGTGAATTGCATTTAGAACCTATACTCCTCACTAATCAGTCCATGACCTCTCCCAGAAGTCTTGGATTAAAGAAAATCTCATTGTTTCCAACTTCAAGGTCTTTGGCAACAAAGTCATGACAATTACTCCTATTGAAAAACATGAGGGTATGGACAAGAAAAGCCATCTCTTAATTTTTCATTTGAGTTGCCAACGTTTGGGGCTCAAGCACTTGCACCAAATTTCTAAATATGTAGGATTTCCAGGCTGCCTCCATAAATTGCCATGCTAAGCATGTGCTACCATGGCAGTTGCACCCAAATCGAATGTGATCCCATCGATCTAAGGCAGCCATAGAGGAGAGAAGGGGCATACACTTCCAGGGAAACATAGTAAAAGCCCAATTCTACCGTTCTTAAAAACCTGATAAAGCCTGATAGAGAAAAGATATCATGTAGCTCAACAATTCCAGAGCTGAATGAAAATTATGCATGGCCTCTTGGAACAAATTTACGGAGATGCCCATTTCTCCTGGAAGAGTTTAGACTCTAACCAAACAAGGGAACAGAGCTTGACAAATGGAAAGGGATATAACTTGATTGATAAAGATAGAGCACATTTATGCTCTAGTATGAACAACACAAGAGGGAACCAATGAGAGGAGGAAGCTGAGGGAGAAGATTTGTTAGATTGAAATAGCTCACCGCTGATGTTCCCAATCATCAATTGGGCATTTGGATTAGCCCAACAAATAGAATTGTAGAAATAACATACCCAGATACAGTCCAATAAAAAAGGATGTCATTGATTAATGAACATCAGTAATTTATTCAAAAGCACATCTCCAATTCTTACTGTTCATCACATTTCTTACCTACTTCTAACTAGATTATGATCATCCTAATGTTCAGATCATACTAATGCTGATATTCAGAATATCATAGTGTGTAGCTATTACATGTGTTGCTCCTAGTGCTGAATTCCATATATATTTTCCTGTTGTGTCGCATTGAAAGTTGCTTGCTTGCCATGCTTGGGTGCAGATATGCATGCCACAATTTGTGTATCCCAATGACTTAAATGTGTGCATCCCGATCATTACAATCCTGTTGTTTATAAAATACTATGACATGTTAAGCAGTGTTTCTGGGGCAGTGGTACTATATAGACCATTATGGGTTTTGCTTGAATAAACATGTGCATCAAGCACAAGGCATAAGTTGTTCAATATGTCCTGTATACTTTACAGGTTTTACACTCCTTATGAATTGTACAACCCATCATGACTCAAAGGGGCCAGGGTGAAGGTAGGTAATGGGGGGAGGCAGTCTTGCCACTGTAGAAAAGTATTTGGCCCTTGATGTGAGGTTCTTTGGTTGATTATTATATAACTGCTTAGTGGTTTCTGTACTGATGTGCCTATAGATACTCATACATGGATTGCAGCTAAGTAGTACTATGAAATGCCTAATTGTATATTGAGCGGTTGAGTCGATACAGTGAGTAGGTCCTTTTATACTTAGATTTTCTCAAAATGACTTACCAAGGGAAGATTTCTCATATAATGTGACCATGCCATTCTTTCCTTCTACTGCATTTAAAGGTTGTGTTAGCATTGCTTCTCCAGAATAGGTTTATCTGTAAATTCTCTTATCATGATGCAAGAGCTTTGCAGTAGAACAGTGTCTCCCATTATGTTCTCTTCAAAACTGATAACAGCACCCAAATGGAAATTTTATTCTTTGTTTGTAGTGGTTTTCATCATGTGCTGGTCTCAGGAGAAATGCTTCTGATACATTGGCCATAACAGATTTATCAATGAAGAGTTCAGTGTCCCAGATAGCACACACCTCAATAGATCAATTTGTGAGGTTCAGAGTGGTCCTTAGTGTATGTTAACCACAACTATGATGCTTCATATGTGCAAGCATGCATTGCACTTACTTTGTATAAAGACCTCTTTAATAGCAACCATACTATCTCCTCTATATCATAGGTATAAAATTCAGAATGTGGCCAGTATTAGATCGGAACTACATACAACTTTGGTATTCAACGCAGCTTGAGCATTGAAAGGAAATATTCCTTTAATCCTGTGAGAACTTCAGAACATTATGTTTTATGGTCTTATGACGGTGACATCCTCTTTGCATACTCTGCCAAGTTTCTTTATCAGAATTGATTTACACAATGCACAACGTTGATGCATGTGTTCGAGGAAAACCTTGCTACATGAGAATCCCTTCCTATGTGGATGAGAGAAATATGTTCAAGATTCCAAATCATAAATTCAAGGGTCAAGGGTCAATTGCTCAGAGTCTCAGACCATGTCATTCATGACTATGAGCATGGTTTCAAAGTTCTAACTATGAAATTGTTATATAAGATTTTTGACATCCCAATGGTTATTTTTTACATCAATTTTGTTTCTCATGTCAGCTACTAACTTTAAAGTTGTCTATCATTAATTTACTGGATTTATCATGATGGTAGTAAGCATATTTGATAGCAATTGTCAAACAAAGCCTTTCACTTGTATACATCAGCTTTTTCCAATTAGCCTTTGATAAATTAATCCTATTTATTTGTCAAAGTATAACTTCTTATTAAGCTACTAGTTGTGTCATATTCCCATGTAGACAGCAGGCAATGATTAGAAACATTAAACAATACATGTACATAAATATATATATATATTCAATACATAAATTATTTTTACCACTTAAAATACATTTTATCTTAACTAGTAATGAAAGGATGCGTCCATTCCCAAGCCACCTCCGGAATAGACACCACGTTTCAAAGGGAATCGCGTGGTTTCAAAGAGGTATAAAACCACACCCCAAGGAAACACAAGAGAGGGAGTGACAAGGAGAGAAGGACAAGGAGAAGCATCCAACAGGTAATTTCGTTACTCAGTAATAATATTTATTTCAGTTTTCATAATTTATGATGCCTAGACAACCATGAGGATTGCCCGGGGAATGCATCAGTCAGCAGACGATGTAAAAGGGCTAGTCGTGTTGGCAATATTACAAGGATATTGAGAAGGTTGTTGATGATTATGGACATAACTGATTAAAGATGTTTTACTATCTTGATATTATTATTTTGTCATTGATGTCAAGAAAATGATTTTCTAATTCAGTATGATGTTGCCATATCTTAAGAAATATGATATGAAGATTATAAAGAAGTCGGTAAAGACACAGGAAAGAATATGATGAATAAGGGGATAAGTTATTCAATGGGCAACTCTACCGAGTCAGACAATGATGAGATCTTGATGTTTTAGATTTTTTTAACATCATACATATGTTGTAAAATGTAAAGGTTAATACTATACTATGTTATCAAGCAAAGAACCTAGTCGGTAAACCCTAAGGAACCTAGTCGGTTAATGAAGACAGAATGTCTACCGAGTAAAGTTTAGTATTCACCGAGTTGTAACCGAGCTATAACAGAATGCATTAAATGTTTACATGTGATATTTAATGAAAGATGCTGACGAGCTGGAGCGGATCAATGATTGGCAAGCCGTAGAAGAAGTTTGTTAACGAATCTAAGGCAATGGAAAGTCGGCAAGAAGATCTACAGCTCAGATTAAACCGCATTACCCTAACACAAGTTCCAAGGTGAATGTGCAAGTTCCGAGGGGGGGTAAAACGTTTTCAAATCGAAAGATACAATGACCCTGGACAAGATTGAAGATCTGATGGCTATGATTGATCATGGGAAATGTGATCAAGGAGATTAAGCGGTTAGAAGATTGTTTATAAATAAGGAACTGTTGATAAACAATGTATGCGGGCAAGTGTATGCACAGGGATGCTACATAGTGATTACCGAGCACAGAAGCTTGAAGACCTGTTAGAATAACAGAGTATTGATGCCCAGCAGATAGACAAGATTAGTTCTATGTCTAGATTGTATTGAACAAATAGGAATCTGCTTTAGCATTTTAGATGTGAAGTTGCAGATAGATTCTATTACTGTTATTTTGTGAAAGTGACAGGAAATCTCTTAACCGAGTGGACTTAACAGTCTTATATGTAAATCCTCTAACAAAGTGACATTCTGATTGAGTGTTTGAAATCCTTTGACAAGGTCACTTCTAACAAAGTGAAGATCCTAACAGATCTGAGGGAAATCCCTTAACCGGGTCACATCTAGCAATGTGTTTTGTAATCTTTAACAGGAATTTCTTTTAACCGAGCATACTCTAGAAGAGTATATTTCTTAGTGGGTCCGAAATCCCACAGTGGTTTTTCCCTATTTGGGTTTCCACGTTAAATCTGGTGTTATGAGGTTTATATTGTTCATATGCTTTTGAGTTTGCATGTTTGACAGTTTTTTATTATATGACTGATATATGTTACCGAGGTTGAATCTGATGTTTTTATGGATGATTAAGTTTGTATGATTCGCCCCCCCCCCCCCCCCCTCTCATCTTGTTGGCTATTGGATCTGTACTTATATTAAGTATCAGAACTATCAAGTCGCTGGTTCTTCCCAGCGATGAAGAACCAGCGCCTAGTAAGCATTCCTTCCCATCACCAGTAGGCTGGTACGTCCCCAGGCCAATCCGCTTAAATGTCGAAATGTTGAAGTATGTTTTGTGCCAATTGTATTAAATCTGTTTTCATTCCTTATATAACAGTAATTAATATAATTTAACTAGTGACCCAGATTAATTGCTAAATCGGTTCCATGCCTAAAAATGTCTTACCAAATGAACTAAGCACATCTATAATGTACAAAAGGGTAAAATGAACTTAATCTTCACGCTAGATAGGTAACCTGCAATATCAGGTTTAGAATGCTGCATTAAAATACACTTTAGTGATAGACAAAAGAATAAAAATAATTCATTCATTCTCAAACACAACTAATATGTAGAGAAAAAGAATACTAATTAATGATAGTCATGTTTTTGCAACTAGGCACAAATATAATGAATTAGTCCCTACAAATTTATATATAATGGATAAATGTTAACCAAGTAATATAGTCATGAATCTATGTTTTATGTATGCATTTGTTATCTTCCTAATATTCCTTGTTTGTTAGTACATTCAAGATAATGAGTGCAAGCCAGGGGTATGTTGGGCCCATCCTCAGGTGGCCCTATTAGCCCTAAGAGACGGGATGGGTTTGGATGGGTAGCCCAGCCAACCTGGAAAATCCTCAAAATCTAGAATGGGTCGTGTATGTATTTTGTGCTGCAATAATTATGCCACCGATCTAATATTACTGCTTACATAAAATAAAATATCTAAATGTTGCAGGAAACCGTAATTTCCTTTTGTGGCCCTAAATCCAACCTTCGGTGGATAGATCAGGCCCTAATTATCAGAAAGGCAAGGCAGGTACAGCAAAGGTTCATTACAAGTTAACTCTGAATAAAAAGGGTCATCTAAGCTATCTTGCCTTTTAGAATATGCATATGTCCCTTTAGGATCAGGAAGGAGCATAAATCATCAGACAAAAAAATACTTTATCCACCCATTTTCACAAGCTTTCCTCTAATTTACTGATCTAAATCAAAATATGCAATTTGGTGCAGTGGAAATCTTTTGCATGGGTGATCTCTAATGTCAAAATGGACGCTACTCAGAATTCTAACCTCTAAATTGCAACTTGTCAAAGTCTACTGCCAGAATTCTAACATCTAAATTGCATAGTTAAAACAACAATGAAGCATACATGATAATAATGCAACATATCGACTAAAATGTGAACGGATGACACAAGATAACAACCCATAAAACCAGGTTCAGCAGAAATGGCCTTTGAATTACCTGGATTTGGTTTGGGTGTGGCTATGAGGCTCAGGCAGGCCTGGGTTCAACCAAGATCTGGCCTAGGCATCCAGAGTTCCCTATGGGTTCATCCCAGAGAAGACTACTTTGAGCATTGAAGGTGACAAGCCACTGACAACCTTCATCCTGAGTTTGTTGTGAACATCATAGGCAAATGCACATAAAACCTCTTCCTTCATAGAAGTGAAGAAAGCCATGGAGGTGTTGCAGGTTATTGGATTGCCCCAAATGCCACAGGCATTCAAAGTACTACAAAAGAAGCTACCATGAATAACGAACACTGCCCAAATAGATATGGAGAACACAAGAAGAGGAATACCTTGAGCATTATTCTCTATTGATGAAAGAGTTGCTGCAAGTGTGCATAAGCCTATGCAAATTCACCAAATAAAAAAGTGAAGAGAACAAGAAAATATATGCTTGTCAAAAGTTATGCCTACATCGAGGTTTGCACTGTTCTGAACACTAAGATTATTCTGCTGTTCATATTGTCCTGCTTACTCTAAATCTGTTTGTGCACTTTTGTTGCCTTATTGTTATATAACACAAGACAATTTCGAGGATAGTTATCATTTTCATTGTAGAATAAATGTTGACCTTGATGCTCTCGATGAAGAGCAATATGAAGATTATTGATTGTAATTTTGCAATGATTTGACATCTGACATTGAACCAATGAATTATGAATCTTTTGTTTTAGCAAATTGAGTACTTTTACATATTTCTAATATATTTACACATGTCCACACAGCTGTACCCAGTTGTAGAGAGCCCAGGGCAAAAAAATCAGCAGTATTGGCAAACTCGAACTAGTAACTTAGATGAAAATCATCTTTCCAACTACAAATCAATTCAGCCACCATTGCCATTAACATCCTCTATTAAAAATCTATTCTTTGGGGATTTTATGCTCCAACACAAAGATGAGAGGAACAAATCTGAATGAAAACTCAATATTATGACAATCATACAACCATATTCACAAATTTACGAGTTCCTGTAGTGGGTTCATTCTCTCAAAATCTTATGCTCTATAAAACATCAAAGCGAAGGTCCACAGTGCATATATTAGACATGTTAGACAAAGCAAGAGTGATTGCCATCAGTATGCAATAATAACTCAGTTAAATTACCTTAATTAAAGTATTTGGTCCAGTAACATCCTCAAAGCGAATAGCATAACCAACTTTATCTCCCAATTCAGTTTCCATCTCTTCACTAACACGCTTTGCAACACTCATAGCTGCAACACGCCTTGGTTGAGTGCATCCTATCATTCCATATGTTGTGTATCCATCCTCATGCAAATACTGCACAAAGATAATGATAATTCAAAATGACACTCAAAACTAAGAAGGAATTAATATCGTATTACTACATATGATGGAAATAAACACATAAAAGGCTCCACATACATATGGAGGAATGATACCTGTGTAAGCTGTGTGGTCTTCCCTGATCCTGTCTCTCCTACCACCACAATTACTTGATTTTCACGGATAACCTAAAAAAGTGGAAACCATATACAATTACTAGCAGAATAACTTGGGTTAAATATGTTATCAAGAGAAACTGCTTATATTCAGGTTCAGATAAGCATGAGCAGTCATTCAAAAAATAAAAAGAAGTTGGCATGCCTGCAAAACATCATCTCGGACAGAAAATATTGGGAGATAATGCCGCTGTTCACTTAATGTCTTTGATTTGGCAAACTCACTGACTGCTTCCCCTTTTTCTTTCAAGTGTGATGCAAATTTTGCATCCTGTTTAAAATCAACCTCTCCTTCTGAACCAACTGTTGCTTGATCTGCATCTACCTGATAAAAAAGAAAGTCAGTTGACATTTCAACAGAGAGAATGCATAATGTTACATTAGTGAAAACTGGGCAGCTATACATACAGCTCGAACCTTGACAGACTTTTAGGATCAGCATGTACCTGTTCAGCTGTTTTCTCAACCCCAAGAATATTTCCTAGTTTAGACCCTGCAAGCTCCCAAAACCGTTGTCGAGATTTGTTCATGCTTTGTTTTTCACGAATTTCTCTCACTAGTGCAGAACCTTTTCTAGAAATTATAGCCATATCTGATGTTGGATCCTTTATGGGCATGATAGGCTCTGCCTGTTTTGTGAAGACAACACGACCATCCAGAAATGGAGGCTTTGTATCTGTGAATAACATTTGAAAGAATAGCCAAAGTGAGAATAGTTTTAAGGGGCACTCGCATCAGATTGAAGCAACTAGAACCACTAACATTGACTAATTCTGAATTGTTTCACAAATACTATTTAGTATTAAATTATGGAGTATAACCAATTGTCAGGACTCAGAAACAGAACCCATTAAAATTATAAAAGTTTTATAATTGATCCCCACCATGTACAAGAAGAATAACCCTGCTATCCTCTTCATCTTCAAATTCTGTTTGCACTTCTGTTCCTCGAACAGCTCCAGATCTCATCAGTTGCCGATCTTCCCACTGTGCATTGTCTGCAGTAAGCTGTGACATCTTTTTGCTTTGTGCAAGGCTCATCTTTGTTCCATCTTTCCTAGTCTACAGTTTTGCAACACAAAAATATGAGAATCAAGAAAATAATTTAAATCCAAAGTGACTTTTTGTGATATAAAACAATAATTTTAAGAAACAGAGACAAGATACATTATTAAGAAATGTATTATCAATTTATTCAGTGTAGCTGAGAGACTTGTCTCCTGCCCCCTACAATGTAACTCTGATACAGGAGATTGGTACAGAGACATCCCCTGTAACCAGAGATGCCCATTTACATCTCTTCTTGATGGGGTGTCTTCAGCTGGCATGGTCATCTCCGAAAAAAAGTCATTAAAAAATAATTTATAGAACTATAAACAAATTGCCAAAACCCTTAAACATGTTAATTTTACATTTTCAACATAAAAAAACTAAGACGACAACAACCACAGTGAGGCTGATGGGAGTAGAAAGAGAAAAAAAAGAGTAAAGACTGCAAACTGAAGAGAGGAGTTGGACAATTTACAGTTGCAGCTGCCAGCAGATATGTCAACAACAAATTACCAGGTCAAAAAAACTAGTTTGCAATTGCACTTTAAAATTTAAGTCAAACCCAGGCTAGGATGATGCAGGAGCATCCAAAGCTCTCACAATCCTGAAGACACAAAAATACTGTTCTATTCAATTTTGGCTTGACTTAAGTGTCTGTGTTGCAGGTCCTTTTGGTATGTTTTGACAGGTTTACTCCCTATTTCTGGGTGTTTCATTCCTTATTTTTGGACGAGAGGTCATAGGTGTACCAACCATGGCTGGCCGCACTTATGCTTTGAATTTTGTTTTTAACATGATTGTTGTTGACAAGGGATTTGGAAATAATATAATTGATTGGCAAGTATTATCTCAATTCATTGTGTGTGGCACTACATCTCCCATTTCTATATACATTGTCTACTAATGCATGACCAACTAGTGTTTGTATTGTTTCTCCATATTGAATGATATTTACAAAAAGACCTTGGATTGATGTAATACTTCAACAAGTCTACATGTGTGGTATCCAGCATCTTCTGTTCGTATAGAAGTATCCACAACTCCTTTACAAGCACCTGAAGCCATGGGTCCTAGCAGTTCATCTTCTTACATAGTATTTCTTCAAAATGTCAAATATTCTGACTATTGCAAGGGTCCACACGGCTGGCAATCTCCTTTGATTAGCCATTTCATCCTATCTAGCATTTCATCTTTACTCAACTATTCCCAGCATAAATCATGGGTCAACCATCTACGGTGGCAGCAATTTCCATAGCCAGTGTTTGTCTTTTTCGGGGAGGAATAGGGAATAGTCTCCTGTTTATTCTTAGCTGGTGGTTACAGTTTTAATTACTGAGTGAGCAAATATCTTGTTATCATTTGCTGTAGCTGTTACAACTTGCAGATTGTGGATACTATTCGCTTGTAAACTGTTCGTAGCTTCAACACATTAAGCAGCTAATTTCATATAAGAATATGTCTAGGTGGTTCAGAAGCAGAAGACAGAGCAATAGGCACAGAACAGAAAATAATGTGAAAAAATATATATCTTTTAAAGGGTCAAAACTGTTGGCCTGTATGATCAGGAACTCACTTCTACAAATTCTGAACTTGCAGCCATGCTGCACGTTAACACCTGGTATAAGTTGACATCAGTATGACAAAATTCTCATACAAATTCTGAGTGCTGTCATATCAGGTTGTACTTTTCTTGTTACTTGTGTGTGAGGCAGCAAGATATTCACAGCCCTTCACTGGGCACCTGTGTCTATGACTGCTTAAGTGGTATTGGAGCTAGTAAGATCACTAGGTTGCTGAAGTGGGAGTTCATCTTGAAAGGTCTACAAGTTTTATTGCAGGTTTGAGGATCATGTAACTACCAATAGCTGAGATGACATTGCTCATGGAAACACTAAAATGGCAGAAACGTTGAGGGCAATGCTCGCAAGATTGGAAGCATTAGTTAAGGCACAAAGGAGAGGTGTGCCTGATCAGAACATTAATGAAGATTTAAAAGAAAAAGAGCAAACTGGCAAAGGAGGAGGAAAGGAAGATTATGAATGAGCCTATTTTGAGGGCTATGTCACTGTTTGGGAATTGACCATGGATGGATACTCTCTGCTACAGAGGGAATTTAAATGCTGAAGAGCTTGCAGATTGGATTTCAGTGATGATGAAGTACTTCAAATTGAATTCCTATAAGACCTGAAGAGGGGGAAACTTGCTATTATCAAATCGAAGGGTCATGCATCCTTATGATGGGATCATGTACAGCTGGATAGACAAAGGAAGAGAAAGAAGCAGATTTCATCATGGATTTGAATGGTGGCAATATTAAACTCAAAGTTTCTTAATTGCAAATTGCCACCTAAATTTGTTGAAGCAATTGTAGAATCTGAAGCAAAGGGATTTGAGCATAAAAAGCATATACAAAAGATTTCCAAAGGGTCAACATCCCAGCAGGCCATGTAGAGGATGACAAAGAAACAGTTGCAAGGAATATAAATGGGCTCCAAATGACAGTACAAGAGTATAGCATGATCCAAGTGGGATCAATAGAAGAATCTTATCAATGTGCCTTGAAAGCCAAAGACAATTTAGCCAATGAGAAGCAAAACAAGTCTGAAGGAAGAGGAAGATCCTCCAAAGAAAAAGGACTATATGGTAAAAACAAAAGACAGCAGAACAATGAGAGAGAATCTAGTACTTACCAAGATGAAATTTTCAATCAAGATACAAATGGAAGAGGGAACTATGGAAGAGGAGATAGAGGATTCACCTACTACCGATGTGTAGAAGTTGGCAATGGAGCCTTCGAGTTTTCACAAGCACAATAAAACCATGGAGAAACAGGTAAAACAAGAAACCACATTGCCCAAGCTCATACGGAAGGCATAGCATCACCTCAAGGAACCCAAGTTTGGACTTTCTCTCATGATAAAGAGAATATTATTAAAATTAGCGAAGCAAAAGGATAAGCCTGCACAAAGGAAGAACCTATTCAAGACCATATGCAAGTCCAAAGGAAAGTGTTGCAAACTTGTTGCTAGTGGAAGCATGGACAACTTGGTGTTCAAAGAGATGGTGGAGAAACACAAGGTGAATAGGATCACAACACCCCAAACCATACAAGATCTCCTAATTGCAAAGAGAACATCAACTTCTGGTAAGCGAGCAATGCTTAGTAAATTTTCAAATTGGGGCATATAAAGATGAGATATTATGTGATATTATGTCCATGAATGCTTATCACATCTTGCTTGGTAGACCCACCAGCTTGTATTTCTTTGCAGCACAATGCTTCAGCTTGTCAGAAATTATTCACCATTGAAATATTTTATGAGAACCTTAGAACTAATGTGATTTCTCCTTAAGATGATGCGAATATAAGTCTATATCTTCAGCAGGCAACCCACAGAGGATGTCAGAAAAGTGTCAGATTTAATTCCCTTAAACTTGCATCAAACAATATGATGTTACGTCAGATTTAGGAAGACTTAGGGGCTGCATTGACTAATAATGAGGTGGCAGTAAGTACCTAAAACACAAAAGAATATTTACTTAAAGTGCTTCCTTCCTTGGAGGAAAAAGTACTGTACCAAAACCTTGGAAACTCCACGTCAGACTTCTACGGGCTACAATTCTATATAAGACAAAGACAGCAAATAAAGGACAGTTATATGTTTAGCTAAGGCAACGATAAAGCAGTGTATTAATAATAAACACAAATAGAATAATGAGCAGCGATGTTAATGAATAAATAAATAACAGCAAAGCCAACGATTAGTTTAAAGAGAGGTTATAAACTAAAGGTCGTGTCCTTTGAAAGGGTCGTCACTCTTCAAAGAGAAACCTCTCTTCATGGAGGCTTGAGGATATAAAAAGAGATCAATAAGGGAGGAATAGTATCCAGAAATTCAGGGAATCATAACTCATAAATAGAAATCAGAATAAATATAAATAAAAGGAAGTTCATCAAGCAAACAACCCAGCAAGTTGATCGAATAACAAAGAAGATAAAGGCAGATAAATAAATTGAGGAAGATATCTGCAATTCAGAATACAGCCAGCCTTAATCTAGTAAATATTGTGGTATGCATGGATATATGCTTGATATATATGCTTAATGTATGCAGCATGATAATGTTTTAATACAAAATTTCTCACATACTTGTATTGGCCTTAATGTGTGTACAACAAAAAACATATTTGATACATAACATCTCATATTTTGAATATAAGCAGTAGTGTGGGTTGCTGCAATCAATCATGATGAGGTTAGTGAGGGAATACAGGGAGGGAGAAACTGTTATGGAACCTCTTCTAAGAACACCACCTCATGGTGGATGGTTGGCAGCCTCTACATGAGCCCAAGGGGGGAAAGATTTATCAGCCCTTGGGATTAGATGGGAAGGTAACTTCGGACACCCTATTGTGATTTCCCCACCAACCTCCAGAAAGGTTGATTGTTGGAATAGATTCAAAGAAGTCTCAATCATAGGAAAATGAATAAGGTGGCACAAATAGGGAGGAGAGGTACAAGCTTCCCCACTAAGTACACAACCTCATGAAGGATGGATGGCAGGATGCCACATGGGGCCAAGAGGGATGGTATATCCGCTCTTGGGCTTAGTGTGAGGATTGCTTCAGGCACCCTATCATGTCTCCTTATCCAAGCCCTATTATGGTTGAACACTACTAATAAATTATAGATATTATATGATTAAGATAGTTATGATTATATGTTCTTTAACCCTAGTAGAAATGATTGATTTTATGAGTTGTATTTTTGATGATTGGCTAACATGATTGTAGGATCTCATCAAAATTTATCATTCTTAAACACGTTTGGGTAATGTTATGTGTCTAACTATATTGCATTTCTTATTTTTTTGAACTTGTGATTCTAGGGCAAAATTTAGGGTAATTCCCAAAAGGGGACATTACAGTGCACTACCAATAGTATTGGTTTCAAAGAAAGATGATGAGTGGCACATGTGCACAAATTCACAAGCCATCAACAAAATAACTGTGAAGTACCACTTTCCACCAACCTAAAATGATGACTTGATGGATTGCTTGAGTGAAGCTAAATACTTCACCAAAATTGACTTGAAGAGTGGGTGACACTAGATTCGGATTAGAAAGGAGGATAAATAGAAGACCACATTCATAACCAAAAATAGATACTACAAGATGCTGGTTATGCCATTTAAATCAACCAATGCACCAAGCACATTCATGCAATAGATGAACAAAATATTGAAGCCATTTCTCGATAAGTTTATGATTGCTTATCTAGATGATATCTTGATTTTTAGCAAGACAAAAGAAGAGCATTTGAAGCATTTGAGATTGGTTTGCGAATATTGAAAAGAGAGACGTTGTTAATTAATTTGAAAAAATGCAATTTGATGAGAAGCCAACTAGTGTGTCTAGGATTTGTCATTAAATAGAAAGAAAGATCCAAGGATGGATTCGGAAAAAGGTAAAGGTCACTTTTGAGTGGCCATCACCAAGAAGTATATTTGAAGCAAGAATTTTTTATGGCCTAAACAATTTTCAATTGCATTTATGCGCCTATCATGGAGACCACGAAAGGTGTTGGTTGTAAATTTAAAAGGACAACAGTAGCAAAAAAGAGTTTCAGCTCTTCAAAATAAGGTAACAGCACAACTTGTATTAGCATTTGCAAATTTTTATGGTGTGTTTCAAGCATACTACGATGCAAAAGAGAAAATAATTGGAGTAGTCTTGAGCCAAGAAAGTAAAATTGCTTACTTTGGTGATAAGTTAAATGAGACTTTAAAAAGGCACTATGTCTATGATCAAGAGTTTTATACCATCATCCAGGCACTTAAGTGATGGCATTTTGGCATTAAGTTGTCATTGATGTCAACCGGGAAGAAAGGAGTAACCGGTATGATGACAATTCACATGAGAGTGAGTAGACACAATTAAGGCTTACCGGTAAGGCATAAACCGGGATGTAGACTGTGTGTATACTAACTTGGTGAGTAACAACCGGTAGAGCAATACACCGGTCTGGAGGTTGGCTGCTTGTTTTTGATGAAGAGGCAAAATGTTAAAGATAGATGTGTTACCGGTGAAGTGTCCACTGCCGGTTAGTAGAAGAAGAAGGCCTCACCGGTACCGGTATGAGTTTGTTGAATGATCAAGTATGAACCGACTGTGTGTCGGTGAGCTAAGTGATTGACCGTTGTGATGCCATGTGGAGCTGAGGTGGCATACATGCAGAGGTCGGTGAAGCCTCCATCAACGTGGTTGTTGAAACAGCTAGTCGGCATTAATGAAACAGCCACAAATCATGGGATTGAAACTGACTGATGCGGCTCGAGGAAGAGAGGATAACAAAGGAAGATCAGGGAGCAGTTGGTGCCTGGATCGATGCAAAGGAAATCCGATTGCAAGAAGACCTCGAAAAGGAAACAGCCGAGTGTTCTATGAGTCGACAAATTTCAAAGTAGGAAATCTTGTACGTGATTGCTATCTTTAGCAAGTATGCATTGGGTAATGAAAAAGTGTACGGATGCATCCCTGGAGTACACGTGATCGACCCAAGACAGACTGGATCAGATCTCATGCAGATTGTGTCGGGAAAAGGAAACCCTAACCACTTCAAATTTGAATTGTTTTTTGGCGGGAAACCATGAGATAAAGAGATGAGCTCGAGACAAAGCAAGTTGATGTTGCAGAGAAGAAAAAGAGAGAAGAGAGATTAAGTGCAGAAAAGAATTGTGGCCTTAGAATGTATTCTAAGAAAGTTGCAGAGTAAGTAAGCAAACAAACCTGTGAGAGGATTTAACCAGCAGTGATTGAGTACCAGTATAACTATAGTTTCACAATTAAGCAAAATCGGCAAGGTGTAGTAGAGAAAGGCAGCATCCAGGTGTGACACAGTGTGTGGTGGGACTGTGAGAGAGAAAGAGTGATAATAGAGGCCAAGAATTAGAGAAAGCAATCTCACAACCGGTAGTGTGAGATTCAGTGGAGGAGAAAAGACTGTCAACCGGCAGTAAGATATTTGATCAAGAGTTGCAGAATTCATTTGCAACAAAAAGCCTTAACTGTATCTAAATTGTATTTCAATATACATCGCCAAGTTGGAGCTTGGTGCAGGGGTTGGTGCTCCTTGGGTTCGTGCCCTAAAGAAGAAAGGGTTGGTGCTCCTTGGGTTCATGCTCTAAATCTTTGTAATCCAGTGTTTTACGTGTGAAGCTGGATTGGAGCAGTAGTCTCCAGCAGCTTTTCTCACCGAGGTTTTTCCCATATTGGGTTTTCCTCGTACATCTAGTGTTGTGAGTTGCATTTGTATGATTGATCTCTTTGGCTTTCCTTCCTACTTTACTAGTTTGATTGTTTAGTGCTTAAATTATTAACAGGTATTCTGAAGCTGCTTTGAAAAGTCAAAAAGTTTAGGAACCACTAATTCACCCCCGCCCCCCTCCCCCCTCAGTGGTACTTTGTGTTCAACAATTGGTATCAAAGCCTAGGTTCCCGGTTATCTTTAAACCTTGGGTAGATTCTGGACTTTGAACACAATGGCAAGAAATAAGTTTGCTTCCTCAAAACCCCCATGTTTGATGGATCCAACTATGCCTTCTGGAACAGAAGAATGGAGACCTATATTTCCTCCTTGGGTTTTGATGTGTGGATGTCTGTCAAGAATGGGTATGATGTTCCTAGTGTTCCTCCCATTGATTCGGATGCCAAAAAGGAGTATGAGAACAATACAAAGGCCAAACATGCTATCTTGAGTGGGTTGTCTGATGATGAGTTTGTCAAAGTCATGCACTGTGTTTCAGCAAAGGAGACTTGGGATAAATTGCAGAGGTTGTTTGAAGGAGCTGCAAAAGTCAAAGAGGCCAAGCTGCAAGCACTAAGAGGCCAACTTGAAAGCATCAAGATGAAAGATGATGAAAAGATTGCAAACTATCTTCACAGATTTGATGAAACTGTGAACACCATCAGAGGACTTGGAGAAGAGATTGCAGATGAGATTCTTGCCAAGAAGGTACTTAGATCTCTCACACCCAAGTATGATACTAAGGTGTCTGCCATAGAAGAAGCCAAGGATCTGAAGATTTTACAATGGATGTTATTTGGCTCACTGACAGCCTATGAGATGAGAACAACCGATGATACTTCCATAAGGAAATAAGCAGCATTCAACATCACCAAAAAGGGGAAAGAAACAGCTACTCATAAAGAATCCAGTGAAGATTCTGATGTTGAAGCGGCAAACTTTGTCAGGAAGCTCAAAAGAGAATTCGGCCGGTATAAAGGAAAGCTACCGCTTAAATGTTTCAACTGTGGGAAGGTCGGACACTTTGCTGCAAATTGTCCTCACAAAGAAACCGATGGAGATGAGTAAAGAGAGTTTAGAAAATCCGTTGACAAAGATAGAGAAAGAAACGACTATTGGCAAGGAAGGAGAGGCTACTAGAATCAAAACAGCCTATATACTATTGAAGATGATACAACAGATGAAGAAAATGCATCAAAGGATGATTACCATGAGAATGACAGAAAAGTCAATCTCTTCATGGCACTTGGTGAACCAGTTGATGAAGATGAGGAAGAGGAGGATATTGAAGCTGAAGTGGACTTCGAAGGTAAACTTATCGATGCTCTTGAGGAATTGAGCAAAACAAGAAGAGAACTCAAAAAGGTCAATCTTGCTGCAATAGATGAACATGATCTCTTGAGGCAATTCCTGGATGAGTCCAGTCAAGTTATATCTGACTTGAAATTGCAGCTGGAAGAAACTAAGAGGATATGTGAAGCTACATCGTCTAATCTGACAAAGAAGGAAAAGGAGCATCAAGAGTTGGAAGTAGAGATAGTGAAGCTCAGAAAGGAACTTGAAGAAAGTAAGGAAGAAATAAAAATAAGGAGCAAATATGAAGGCAGCACCAAGGCCTTAGACAAGATGTTGAGCAAACAGAAACAATCCAAAGACACTGGTGGTTTAGGCTTTGAAGTAGGCCAAAGTTCAACCCACAATGATAAATCCGGCAAAGAAATAAAGTTCAACTCTTCTTTTGAAGGTGAAGAAAAGAAGACATTCACTGTAGGCAAGGATACCGGCAAAAAGACATATGTAGATGCTATTGGAAATCGCCACTCAAATCGGTATACAGCAATGAACCGGAGGCCACACTTCTTGTATCAACATGCAGATCCAAGGAGAAATGCAAGGGTTGATCATGAAGGTTTCACCAAATTCAACAACATCAAGGGAAGACCCCCGATGAGGCAGTCCCATTCAGGACCAAGGCAACCTAACCAGTATGTTTCAAACTTTCATGGTTACTATTGTCATTTTTATGACACCTGTAGTCCATCAATGACAATCGATTGGAGATATGTTCCATGGACCAGCAATGCCCCAGTTGATCAAGGATAAAAGCAGTGAAATCATGGTTTGAAGTGTTGCCTTATCAAAAGTTCCTTGGCCCTCTCTTTCTCTTCTCCGGAAATCCGGAACCGCGAGGTTCCGAGTTTCTTTGCCTTAGCCGCTTTCTTTCTTGCTCCGAAACTCCAAGGTTTCGAAGTTCCCTTCCTTCCCTTAGCTTTTCTTCTATTCTCCTCCTCCGGAACTACGAAACCCCGAGGTTCCGAAGTTCCTTCCCTTTACCGCCTCTTCTTCTACCCCGGAACCCCCAGATTCCCAAGTTCCTAGTTCTTCAACCCCGGAACTCCGGAACCCCCAGGTTCCGAAGTTTCTAGTTCCTCAACCCCGGAACCCCCAGGTTCCCAAGTTCCTAGTTCCTCTACCCCAGAACTTCGGTTCCCCCAGGTTCCCAAGTTCCTAGTTCTTCAACCCCGAAACTCCGGAACCCCCAAGTTTCCAAGTTCCTAGTCTTCTACCCCGGAACTCCGGAACCCCCAGGTTCCAAGTTCCTAGTTCCCCAGCTACGGTGACACCGGTCTCCGAAGTTTCCCAACTACAGTGACTCCGGTCCCCAAAGTTCCCCAACTACAATGACTCCAGTCCCCGAAGTTCCCCAACTATGGTGACCCCAGTCTTCGAAGTCTTCTGAACCTGCTTCTAGCTTGTAACACTTCCGGATGGCGTGATCGACACTCAAGGCTTTAAATGCTCCAACAGTTTTGGTGACTTATGCACTTTTTTTTGTGGACCCACAGGAGTGCAAGTAATGTTTTTGGCAGGATTTCCATCAAGGGAGGTATGGGGCCATGCTTGGTGACTTATGTCATGCCTGACTTTGGAAGGTTAGTCAATCCACCTTCTCAGGATTGCCTTCTCAAGATTGCCCTTTGTGGGTATGGTTAGGTTGCTTGCATGTACAGGTCAAGTGCATGCACTTCCCTGCACCTCCAAACTGACATGCAGGGGCCATGATCACCCTTGTAACCATTTTTTTCTATATAAAGGTTGTTAAGCCTCATTGTAAAGGGTTCTCTCCGTGCTGGCTTGAGCTTTTTTATGCTCTTCTCTTCTCTTAAAGACTTATAATTATTTTTGCATTTCTACAACTGTAAGATTGGCTTTCAGCTTTATGATTAATTGAAAATCACTATTCTTGCCTCCTTCTAACCTATGTATGTTGTGTATGCTTTCTTACCTTCATTATAGGAGTATGTCTTGTGGCTTTTCTCTCCATCTATGTTGTGTTAACTTGTTTTTTGAGTGTGACTTGTGGGAATCCTTCTCCCCTCTTGACACTCAGCAAATTCTAACCTCCACACATGCGTTTGGGTCACTTATGCAATTGAAGTTGTGCATCTCTTGGGTTTCTTAGTTGGTTCCTTGTGCAATTTCGGTAGGGAGAGAAACAATCTCTTCTTGGTGCATCACCTCCTTTCATTTCAAGCATTCTCTCTTTCCTTTACCTCTGCAAGTTGTTAGGGTAGGCTTAGGAGTTAGTTTTGAAGTATTGAGTTGGTTCAACACGTGCACCTTGGATTGAGAAGGAAGTCGGCCTTCTCCAGAGATTCAACCCCCTTGCGCAAGGTCCCACACTTCGGGGTTGTTTCCATGTTTCACAAGGTTGCTGAGTTGATAGCTCGGCAAGGGTGCGAGCTTTTGTGATAACAGTTTTTGGCACGCCCGGTGGGACTTATTCAATTCACATGCTAAGGATTTAGTGTTATTCTTAATGTTTTGGCCTTTAGAGGCAGTCATCTCTCAAGCACTTGGTGACTCTTCTCAAGGACCAGTTCGTGCTCACACAAAGTTCATAACTCTGGGGCCCTAGAACCCCCAGGTTCCCAAGTCATCGTAACTCTACTTACTCTGGAACCCCGGAACCCCTAGGTTCCAAAGTGCTTAGACCCGGAAACTTAGAACCCCCAGGTTCCGAACTCCCGAGCTTCCTCACTTCGGACATCCGAGCTCCCGAGGTGCCGAAGTGGTCACACTCCGCAACTTCGGACCTCCGAGCTCCCGAGGGCGGTTGTAGATTTCATGCCCAGAATTCATACAAGGGCATCTTCTAGGGGTAGTTTCCAATTCATAGAGCTTCCATCTGCAGGCTCTAGAAGGAGGAGAGGTAGACCTTCATTATCACCAGTCAGGGATGACGAAGTTGTAAACACTCCATCTCCCAGGTCTCGTTCTACATCTCCATTTACAAGACCTTTGCAATCAAGGGCTCCGATCACTCATATCAATAGACCATTGTTTCACATGGCAAGAAATCAAGTCTTTGTTACCTTCAATGGGGGGAGTCCCCTTGTTTTGACTCAATGGAATGACATACCAGTGGTTGCATTGAAGAGTATACCATTCTTCACTGGTGAAACAACTACTACACCCATTGAGCACATTCAAGACATTGCAAACATCTACTCCGTCCATAACATCACTCAAGACGATGTTGTTGTCAGACTCTTGGCCTCATCCTTGAAAGGCAAAGCCTTGCAGTGGTATAGAGGGTTGTCGTCTAGCTCCATCCACAATTGGGACAAATTGGGGGAGAAATTGTGCAACCATTTTGAAGACAAAAGTGATCACCTATCACTTGTGGAGCAATTAACTACGATCAAGAGGGCACCCCACAAGTTCATGGGAGACTTCAACTTCAGATTCCATACTACATGGAATAGGATTCCTACTGTAGTGAAGCCATCCCTAAATCATGCCTTCTTGTATTATCTTAGAGCTCTCAACAGCAATATAGCTTTCATGGTACAATCAATGGGTGGAGCCTCTCTACCGGGTGCATATGACATAGCCATAAGAGCAGAAAATTGTTTGATTCATGCTGGGAAGATAGCTCCAATGCCTCTCTTCCCAGACTCAACCCACCGTGGCTCCTATCCCCATGGCTCCCGCAAGGCAATCATCCACGCCCTCTATGTCCTCCAATGAGCTCCATGAGGTTAAGGCTCTATTGCAAAACTTTGGCAATGAATTGGTGGCACTAAAAAGACAGCAAACTCAATATAACAGACCTTACCAAGCACAAGGGCAAAACCAATGGAGCAATGCCAGGCCTTTGAATAGTGTGAACCCCACAAACGCAAGCAACTCAAAGGCGATAGTTCCAATGCAAAATAACCTTGCCCAAGAGCAAGATTGGTGTCAACCATGTAATCAGCCACACAACCAAGGTGTATGCCAAAGTGGAGGGTTTGTCCAAACTTTAGTAGTGCAAGATGAGCCGACCACTTCTAGCTAACAATATGACCCAAATCAGCCTAGTGTTGGTCACCAGGCTCACTCCCAAGGAGATTCTACCTTTGTCAATTGGCAGGAGGCGGAATTTTGTGGTTTGAACCAAACAAATAGTGAGTCCATGCTGCAGTATGCAAGGTCAAAGGAGAGAGCCATGGAGGCTAGCTCACCTTCAACATCAATCCAAGCTCCAACACCCAATGTAGCCATCCATGATACAAGCCAAAGTACCATGCAAGGGAACAAGAGGCAAGAGGAGACCCAAGTCATCCAAAGAGAAAAGGCAAACCTTGTAGCCTCAAAGGGGCCTCTAAAATCAGTCGGTATCCCTTTCAACATAGTTGATCAAATGAAGGACAACCTCAATGTCACTACGTGGAAGGCCCATTCAATCCCATCTCAAAGGGATTTGCTTAAGGAGGCACTGAAGGAAGTAAATCAGTTAGGTGAGGAGGCAGCAATCAGAGAAAAGGCAGTCTCCACCAGTTTGATGCAGCCCAAGGAGGAAGAAGATTCAAGCAAGATCAACAAGCCTCCCCCTTTCTATCTCTCCTTAATCATAGGAGATAACTTGGTTCACAATTGCATGATAGATTCAGGAGCTAGTAGCTCGGTCATACCTAAGAAGGTAGCTGATCTTCTTGGCATAGAATACGAATCTGTGACCAAAGGTGTGGTCCAATTCGATGGCACTTCTATAAAGACAGTAGGGGTGGTAAAAAATTTGAAGTTAACCTTGCATCCATGCCCTGGTTGCACTGTCTTGCAAGACGTATCAATCATCGACCTCCCTGCCTTCTTTGCCATCTGCCTGTCTAGAGACTTCACCGCCAAGATAGGTGGGTACATGTCTTTCGACTGGTCCCATATGCTATTTCGAACAAGGTATGGTACCAAGGTCACCATAAGGGCAGAGCCCATTGCCCAAAACCACATTGAGCCCTACACCCCTAGCCCTATAAACATGAATTGCACTTTGCATGAAGAGGGGGAGGAGTGTGTTGTCCATGAGCCTGCTACTCTCTTGCAAGAGGTTCTGATTGCTTGCTGGACGAATGGGCCAATGCTTTTCAGTTTGATCCATTAGCTGAGACTGAAGACACTGGGCTTGGCACCTATTGTATCCATGAAGAGGATACTCCTATCCCTAGCCTCATCAAGATGCAAGGAGATTCAGAGGGGTTATGGAACAAGTTTTTTGATGGTTTAAGAAACAAGAATGGTGCAGGCGTCGAGGTAATGCTTGTTTCTCCTGAGCAGGAGAAATATTTCTTCTCTTTTAGGCTTCAATTTGGTTGCACTAACAATGTCGTTGAGTATGAAGCCTTGATCCAAGGTCTCCAACTTGCACAAAGCAGAAAGATCAGATCTCTGCAAGTATTTGGAGATAGTGAGTTGGTTGTTAATCACATCCGAGCCCAAAGCGTAGCAAAGAACAACCTACTCAAATCATACAAACACAGGGTTTGGGATTTGATTGAAGGATTTGATGCCTTCAATACCCAGAGCATTCCTAGAGGTCAAAACAAGCATGTTCATAGGCTTGCAGCGGTTGGTGTTCAGTTTGACATACTACCGCATGTTGCACGAGAGAAAGAGCAACACATCAGACTTATTGTGAGGCCTGTTGTCCCGGACAATCAAGTGAATTGGCAAGTGTTTGAAAGCGATCAGCAAATCGTCAACTTCTTGCAAAATGAAGCAAAGTTTTCAGCTAAAAATCAGTCCAAGCTGCAAGACCAGTATGGAGATCAAATCATGCAACTCAACTCCAACAAGTTGCCTAAAGGTCTAGTTACCTTGGAGGGCATTTTCAACTCAGTTGATCAATTGAAGAAGAGGATGAACTTGGCTGCAAAGAGGGGTGATTACAAGCTAGTTGTTGTTGCTGAGGGTAGGTCCTTGAACTTGGACAAGGTGTGTTCCTCAACCGAACAAGAGGCCTTCGTTGAGTTTTGCCAACAATATGATGACATAGTTGCTTGGACCTATGAAGACTTGAAGGGTTTTGATCCTAGCCTAGCCCAGCATACCATAGAGCTAAACCCGGATGCAAAGCCAGTAAGACAGAAACAAAGGCCAATAAACCCCAAGATTGAGCCACTAATGAGGAAGGAGTTGACCAAGCTAATAAAGGCCAATATCATCTTCCCTATCAAGCACTCCTCCTGGGTGGCCAACCTTGTCCCTGTAAGGAAGAAGAATGGGGAAATCAGACTATGTGTAGACTTTAGGGATCTCAATAGAGCCTCCCTCAAGGATCACTATCCCCTTCCCTCTATGGAGCAAATTCTCCAAAAGGTCAGTGGCTCGGAAAGATTTTCATTCTTGGATGGGTATTCAGGCTACAATCAGATCTTGATCCAGGAATCAGACCAATACAAGACTGCATTTACTACTAAGTGGGGCACCTATGCTTATTGTAAAATGCCCTTTGGGCTAACCAATGCAAGTGCCATGTTCTAAAGAGCAATGGACATGGCCTTCAAGGGTGTATTAGCAAAGTTTGTACTTGTATACCTTGATGACATAACTGTTTATACGAAGCATGCAGCTGACCATCTTGGTCATCTTGAGCAAGTGTTCATGAAATGCAAGGAGTATGGTGTGTCCTTGAACCCTAGCAAGTGTGAATTTGCTACTGATCAAGGAAGATTGCTAGGACACATCGTATCCAAGGAACATTTGACCATTGATCAGAGCGAGTGGAGGCTATTCTTTCTCTACCACTCCCCAGTCACAAGAATGTATTGCAAAGTTTCCTTGGTAGGATCAACTTTGTGAGGAGGTTCATTCCCAACCTTGCCACCATGGTAAAACCCCTCACTTCCATGTTGAAGAAAAACTTCGCTTTCAGATGGACCAAGGAGGGGAGGGCCGGTTTCGAAGAAATCAAACAAGCAATTGCTCAGGCCCCTACCCTTGTCAATCCTAATTATGAAACGGATTTTATCCTCTATACCTTCGGAGGTGAATCCAGCATGCTGAATGATGACAAGTTGGAGCAACCTATTGCTTTCTTTAATGAAGGGCTAAAGGACTACAAGCTTAAGTATAGCTATGTAGAAAAGAAAGTCCTCACTATTGTAAGGGCATTAAAAAAGTTCAGACACATGTTGTCCAACAATAGGATCCAGCTCTTAGTTTCGCATGCAAGTGTCAAAGATTTCCTTCTAAACAAGGACATCAGTGAGAAGAGGGCTGGATGGATAGCCAAGGTCATGAAGTATGACATCAACATCAAGATCACCAAGCTTGTAAGAGGCAGGGGCCTATGTGAACAGCTTGTCTCATCTTCTGAGACTACTTCAAAGGTCGCCCTTGTGTTACAAGAGGATCAACCAATTGGCAACAACACTCAATTCAGTTGGGTAAGTGACATGACCACCTTCTTAATAGAAGGTAGATACCCCAAAGGTTTGGACAAGACCAAAAGAAGGCATTTCAGGTTGCAGTCCATTCCCTATGTCTTAGTCAATGGCACTCTTTTTCGAAAAGACTCCAATGGAGTCTTACTAAGATGTATCGAGCAAAACCAAGTCAGTAAATTGTTAGAGGAATTTCATGATGGCTCTTCAGGGGTCCACTTCTCTGCAAAGACTACGGCTATCAAAATAATGAGGGCTGGTTATTATTGGCCATCCTTATTCAGTGACTTACATAGATGGGTGAGGAATTGCAAGAAATGTGCTCTCTTCTTTGGGAAGCAAAGACTAGCTGCCCTACCTCTTCATCCCATCCAAGCAAATCAATCGTTCGCCCAATGGGGTTTAGACTTCATTGGCATGATAAACCCACCTTCTAGAGCTGGCCATAAGTGGATCTTGGCCGCAACAGATTACTTCACTAGGTGGACGGAGGCAGTTGCATTAAGGGATGCCACTGAGGCCTCAGTGTTGGAATTCTTTGAGGGAATTGTGACAAGATTCGGTGTCCCCTCCACCATCATATCAAACAATGCTAGGGCATTTGTTGGAACCCAAATCAATTCTTAAGCAGTTAAGCATGGTGTATACTTGAAAACATCATCCAACTATTACCCTCAGGGTAACGGCTTAGCAGAATCTTCCAACAAGAACCTCATCGGGATAATTAAAAGGACAATTGAAGACAATCAGAGGGCATGACACACTAAGTTGAGGACAGTCTTATGGGCTGACAGGATCACACCCAAGAGGGCAATTGGTAACTCCCCTTTCATGCTAGTATATGGGAAGGAAGCAAGACTCCCAACTTCCCTAGAGTTACCCCCTCTTGAACTAGCACATCAGCTGGAATTAATAGAGAATGATGCCATGACAGTAAGACTAGCTGAGTTGATGGAGCTAGAGGAGGTTAGGAGTCAGGCTATGCATACACTTAAGACTCATCAAGAGCAGGTTAAGAAGGGTTTTGATAAAAAGGCTACTAATAGGATCTTCAAAGAGGGAGATCTAGTTCTCAAGTGAGATGCAGAGAGAGCCAAAGCTGGGCGGCACTCCAAATTTGATGCTATCTGGAGTGGTCCATATGTCATCACTAGTTGCAAGGAGGCCAATGCATTTCATCTCTCTAGGCTTGATGGCGAAGTTCTTCCAATCCCAGTGAATGGGATTTATCTCAAGCCAGACTAGAGGTTGTTTTGCTTTCATAAGTGCTTATGCACATACCGCATTCTCCTTAAGAGGGTGTATGCTCTAGTTTTTAGTTTTCCTCCAAGTGATGCCACACACATGTTTGGGCCTTCCATGACTCAGTGCCCAATGGATGCTTAAGGCTTCTGGACTTCATGTTTAACAGGCAAGCATCCTGCAGAAATCGCCAAAAATGTTGTCAATTTTATGACACCCTTGGTCCATCAATGACAATCGATCAGAGATATGTTCCATGGACCAGCGATGCCCCAGTTGATCAAGAATAAATCTAGTGAAATCATGGTTTGAAGTGTTGCCTTATCAGAAGTTCCTTTGCCCTCTCTTTCTCTTCTCCAGAACCCCGAGGTTTCGAGTTTCTTTGCCTTAGCCGCTTTCTTTCCTGCTCCAGAACTCCGGAACTCCAAGGTTTTGAAGTTCCCTTCCTTCCCTTAGCTTTTCTTCTATTTTCCTCCTCCAGAACTCCAAAACCTCGAGGTTTCGAAGTTCCTTCCCTTTGCTGCCTCTTCTTCTACCCCGAAACTCCCAGGTTCCCAGGTTCCTAGTTCCTCAACCCCGAAACTCCGGAACCCCTAGGTTCCCAAGTTCCTAGTTCCTCAACCTCGGAACCCCCAGGTTCCCAAGTTCCTTGTTCCTCAACCCCGAAACCCCCAGGTTCCGAAGTTCCTAGTTCCTCTACCCTGAAACTCTAGAACCCCTAGGTTCCGAAGTTCCTAGTTCCTCAACCCCGGAACTTCGGAACCCCCAGATTCCAAAGTTCCTAGCCTTCTACCCCAGAACTCCGGAACCCCCAAGTTCCCAAGTTCCTAGTTCCCCAACTACGGTGACTCCGGTCTCCGAAGTTCCCCAACTACAGTGACTCCGGTCCTCGAAGTTCCCCAACTACAGTGAACCCGGTTTCCGCAGTCTTCCAAACCTGCTTCTGGCTTGCAACACTTCCAGATGGCGTGATCAACACTCAAGGCTTTAAATGCTCTGACAGTTTTGGTGACTTATGCACTTTTTTTTGAGGAGCCACAGGGGTGCATTTAATGTTTTTGGCAGGATTTCCATCAAGGGAGGTACGGGGCCATGGTTGGTGACTTATGTCATGATTGACTTTGGAAGGTTAGTCAATCCACCTTCTCAGGATTGCCCTTTGTGGGTATGGCTAGGTTGCTTGCATGTACAGGTCAAGTGCATGCACTTCCCTGCACCTCCAGACTGACATGCAGGGGTCATGATCACCCTTGTAACCATTCTTTTCTATATAAAGGTTGTTAAGCCTCATTGTAAAGGGTTCTCTCCCTGCTGGCTTGAGCTTTCTTATGCTCTTCTCTTCTCTTAAAGACTTGTAATTATTTTTGCATTTCTGCAACTGTAAGATTGGCTTTTGGCCTTATGATTAATTGAAAATCACTATCTTGCCTCCTTCTAACCTATGTATGTTGTGTATGCTTTATTACCTTCAGTATAGGAGTATGTCTTGTGGCTTTTCTCTCCATCTATGTTGTGTTAACTTGTATTCTGAGTGTGACTTGTGGGAATCCTTCTCCCCTCTTGGCACTCAACAAATTCAAACCTCCATACATGCGTTTGGGTCACTTATGCAATTGAAGTTGTGCATCTCTTGGGTTTTTTAGTTGGTTCCTTGTGCCATTTCGGTAGGGAGAGAAACAATCTCTTCTTGGTGCATCACCTCCTTTCATTTCAAGCATTCTCTCTTTCCTTTACCTCTGCAAGTTGTTAGGGTAGGCTTAGGAGTTAGTTTTAAAGTGTTGAGTTGGTTCAACACTTGCATCTTAGATTGAGAAGGAAGCCGGCCTTCTCGGAGATTCAACCCCCTTGCGCAAGGTCCCACACTTCGGGGTTGTTTCCATGTTTCACAAGGTTGGTGAGCTGATAGCTCAACAAGGGTGTGAGCTTTTGTGATAACAGTTGCTATTACTGGTGTAACAAATTTGCGTATAAAATGGTTGACTGTAGATTAATCAATAAGCCCTCTATGAGTTATGAAAGTAGAAATTCATTCAATGCACTCTGTGATATGAATGTTGTCTACTATCAGTGCAATGGATATGGTCATAAGAGTTTTGAATGTAGAAAGAATAAACTGGTACCCCACAATAATTTTAAAGATGTTCCCTTATATGAAGATGTAAAATGCTATAACTGTCAAGAGTTTGGACACATAGCAAAGTTGTGTACAAACCGGAAGATCAAGCAGAAGAAGACAAATCCTGATCAAGAACCGGTAACTGAACCTGAGCACAATATAGCAGCTGACAAGAAGAAGGAAACCAAACCGGTATGGGTTGAGAAAGAAAAGGAAAAGGCAGAATCAAATCTCATAGTGCAGACTGCCTTACATGCTGAAAGGAAAAATCTATGGGTTGTAAATAGTGGTTGCTCAAACCACATGACTGGTGACAAAAGGAAATTCATCAAACTTGAAGACTGGAATGGTGGTTCAGTAAGGTTTGGAGACAACTCATCCATCAAAATAAATGGAAAAGGCACTCTGTATTGATGGAAAATTGAAGACACGTGATGTATATTATGTGGAAGGCCTTAAGCACAATCTGCTAAGTGTGAGTCAGATGTGTGACAAAGGTTACAAATTCACCTTTGACTCAACCGGTTGTCAGATAAAGAAAGACAGTACCGGTTAAGTTGTGGCAGAAGGAAAGAGAACAGATGGCAATGTTTATAATCTGAAGGAATGCTATGAGTCCCAATGTATGTTAGGACAAGTAGATGAAAGTTGGTCGTGACACCGAAGATTAGGCCACATAAACTTTGATAACCTAGTTGCAGTAAGCAGAAAGGGGTGTGTGAGGAATATTCCACCCATCATCAAACCGGTAAGCACATTTTGTGATGAATGTGTGAAAGGTAAGCAAACTAAGGTAAGCTTCAGGACAAAAGAGCACAACACCTCAAGACCACTTGAAATTGTGCATATAGATCTGTGTGGTCCAACTAGGACAAGAGCACTTGTAGGAGAAAGATACTTTATGCTCTTTATTGATGACTACTCAAGAATGACATGGGTCACCTTCCTGCAAGATAAATCACAAGCATTTGAAAGATTCAAGATCTTTAGGAAGATGGTGGAAGAAGAAAGTGGGTGCAGGTTAAAATGCCTAAGATCAGACCAGGGTGGAGAGTTTACATCAAATGAATTTGAAGATATTTGTGAAAAACATGGAATTAGAAGGCAATACTCAGCTCTTAGGACACCACAACAAAATGGTGTGGTAGAAAGGAAGAACAGGACAGTCAAGGAGATGACCAAAACCATGTTAAATGAGGCCAGTCTACCGGACACATATTGGAAGGAAGTTGTTCATACTGCTGCATATACTTTGAACCGGGTTCAATTAAGAACAAACAACAGAATGACACCTTATGAGTTGTGGTATGACCGGAAGCCATCAATCAAATACTTCAAATTATTTGGAAGCAAGTGCTTCATCAAGAAAGTTATGGATGGACTAGGAATTTTTTACCCCAGGAGTGATGAAAGAATCTTCCTTGGTTACGCATCTAACAACAAGGCCTACAAATGCTACAACAAAAGACTAAGAAGAGTCATTGAGAGTGTGCATGTAAAAGTTGATGAGGATATGCACAAAGGATGTCAACCAAAGGTTAACCGGTGTGATAATTCAGGTGATGAAGATGATGAATCTCAGTCAGACATTGAACCAGAGGAAGCATCCAAGAAGGCTCCCAACCGATATGTACAGCCGAATCACCCGAAAGAGCAAATTCTGGGAAATAAGAGTGATGGTGTGCAGACTAGAAGAATACTTGCCCGGAATGATGAACAAGTCAACCTCTGCCTCATGACTGAAGTTGAACCCAAAACATTCAATGAGGCCAGCAAAAGACAAGAGTGGATCGATGCCATGGAAGAAGAATTGCAACAGATTGAGAAGAACAAGACTTGGGAATTATTCCCTAGACCGGAAGACAAGAACATCATTGGCACAAAATGGGTCTACCGGAATAAGATGAATGAAGAAGGTAAGATTGTTTGGCATAAAGCTAGACTAGTGTGCAAAGGATACTCTCAGGTAGAGGGGATTGACTTTGAAGAAACATTTGCACCGGTTGCTAGATTAGAAGCAATTAGAATGTTTTTAGCCTTCTCTGCCTACAAGGGTTATAAAGTATACCAAACGGATGTAAAACCTACCTTCCTAAATCGAAATTTGGAAGAAGTGTACATGGAGCAACCGGAAGGGTTTCTGCTGCACGATGATGAGACATTTGTGTGCCGGTTGAAGAAGGCATTGTATGGCCTAAAGCAAGCTCCTAGAGCATGGTATTCAAGATTAGATCAGTACCTGAAAAGGCAGGGATTCAAAAAGGGAAGTGCTAATAGCAATTTGTACATAAAGAAAGATGGGAACCACATGATCATTGTGGTTGTGTATGTAGATGACATTATCTTTGGAGGCAACAAGGACACCCTCTGCAAAGAATTTGCTGATCAGATGCAGTCAGAATTTGAGATGTCAATGCTTGGTGAATTGACATACTTCCTCAGTTTGCAAATATTACAGCAAGATAAAGGAATCTTTATCTCACAAATCAAGTATGCAAAGGAGATGTTGAAGAAATTCCAACTAGAAGATTGTAAACCGGTAAGTACCTCCATGGTGACCGGCAGTAAATTGAGCAAGAATGATGAATCATCGGTGGTGGATCAGACTCTATATAGATCCATGATTGGCAATCTATTGTATCCAACTGCTTCAAGACTGGATATAGTTCAGGCAGCATGCATAGTGACCAAGATTCCAAGCTGCATCTAAGCAGTCACATATGAATGTTGTAAGCAAAATCTTTAGGTACCTACAAGGGACACTTAGTTATGGATTATGGTACCCTAAACAAGGAGATTTTATCTTGGAAGCATATACTGATGCTGATTGGGCACCTTACATTGATGATCGGAAGAGCACAATGTTAGGATTCCCAAAGATACTGAGAGGGGGGGTGAATCAATATCTAACCAGTTTATAGATTTTCTGACCTTGTTAAATAAATTACATTCCAAAACAATGTACCGGTAAACAAGAATTAATGCAGTAAATATGAACAATAAGCACAACATAGAAAGCACACCATAACACAAGATTTTTAACGAGGAAACCCGGTGTGGGAAAAACCTCGGTGGGATTTGTGACCCAAAATATTCACTCACTGACCAATGAATGGATATTACTTACAATAGGGGCCTGCACATGCAGGAAGGCCAACTGCCTAAAGCTCACTGCTTAATTACAAAAGGAAGTCTCACTGACTTACAAAATGGATTATGCAAATCCAATATAATGTACTGCTTTAGTTCAGCATCTCCTATGCCAGGTTCAGTACCGGTTTAAGCTCATACAATAACCATAAACCTTACTCCAAAATCTGCCTTAATATTTGCATGTTACTTCTGCAATAATCTTCCCATGTCCGCATCATAAATGATCTACAAGATCTCATACTTATATATGAGTCTTATTACAATATGCCTTGTCGGCTTACAAAAAGATATTACAAATAAATACAATATGCAATAAACAAAATCCTGTCGGCCAGGTTGTCGGTAATCATCTTTGTCGCTGCCGGTAAACTATCTATCGGTGTAGAGTCTGTCGGTGCCATAGGATTGCAAAGTTGCCATCAATGACAATACCTTCAATCACCTACAATTTCTCATTGGAGTGTGCAATGCCAACACACAAGTGGTGGTGCATTCTTTCTAGGTGACCGGTTGGTCTCATGGCATAGCAAGAAGCAAAACTCAATCTCTCTATCTACTGCTGAAGCTGAATACATTGTTGCTGCTACATGTTGCTCTCAGGTGCTTTGGATGAAGCAGACCCTCTAAGACATACAGGTGGACATCACTGATCCTATTCTCATCCGGTGTGACAATTCGAGTGCAATCAACATAACAAAGAATCCGGTGATGCATTCCAGAACAAAGCACATTGCTATCAAGTATCATTTTCTCAGAGAGAAGGTTGAAGGACAGAAGGTGAGGATGGATTATGTCCCTACCGGAAAACAAGTAGCAAACATTTTCACCAAACCATTACCAGTAAGCACTTTTGAGTACCTCCAACACAAGTTGGGAGTTGTGTCATTTGCCTAGGAAGGATTTATGTGGCTCAAGGGGAGTTGATAGCGGTCAAAGGGGGAGGTCGGTATGGATCAAAGGGGGAGTGTACAGTACCCTTTGTCATTGTGTCAAAGGGGGAGAAATGTACCGGTATATAGTGTCTTGCGATAAGTTGACATCAATGCCAAAGGGGGAGATTGTTGGCATTTTGGCATTAGATTGTCATTGATGTCAACCGGGAAGAACGGAGTGACCATTATGATGACAATTCACATGAGAGTGAGCAGACATAATGAAGGCTTACCGGTAAGGCATAAACCGGGATGTAGATTGTGTGAATACTAACTTGGTGAGTAACAACCAGTAGAGCAATACACTGGTTTGGAGGTTGGCTGCATGTTTTTGATGAAGATGTAGAATGTTAAAGTTAGATGTGTTACCGGTGAAGTGTGCACTGTCGGTTAGCAAAAGAAGAAGGCCTCACCGGTACCGGTATGAGTTTGTTGAATGATCAAGTATGAACCGACTGTGTGTCAATGAACTAAGTGATTGACCGTTGTGATGCCATGTGGAGCTGAGGTGGCAAACATGCAGAGGTCGGTGAAGCCTCCATCGACGTGGTTGTTGAAACAGCTAGTCGGCATTAATGAAACAGCCACAAATCACGGGATTGAAACTGACTGATGCGGCTCGAGGAAGAGAGCATAACAGAGGAAGATTAGGGAGCAGTTGGCGCCTGGATCAATGCAAAGGAAATCCGATTGCAAGAAGACATCGAAAAGGAAACAGCTGAGTGTTCTATGAGTCAACAGATTTCAAAGTAGGAAATCATGTACGTGATTGCTATCTTAAGCAAGTATGCATTGGGTAATGAAAAAGTGTACAGATGCATCCTTGGAGTACAGGTGATCGACCAAAGACAAACTGGATTAGATCTCATGCAGATTGTGTCGAGAAAAAGAAACCCTAACTGCTCCGAATTTGAATTGATTTTTGGCAGGAAACCATGGGATAAAGAGACGAGCTCGAGACAGAGCAAGTTGATGCTGCAGAGAAGAAAAAGAGAGAAGAGAGATTAAGTGCAGAAAAGAATTGTGGCTGTTGTCGGCATAAATTGCCTATTGTTATGTTTGAAAATATTTGTTATCCGACAAGGTATTAATTAATTGTATTGAGTGGGTTGTCAGTCTCGGGTGGTTATGTGTCGGTTGGTTGACAGTTGTGTACCTCTCGGCAACCGTCAGGTCCTTTAAATATGTCGTGTACTGTCAAGGAAGTGGCATGGTATTGTCGGATCTATTGTAATCCTTGGCCGACCATCTTTGGTCTCTTCTCTATAATAATTGAATGTGCGAATAAAGATATATTTTACTGCCGTGTCTAGTATGCATTGCCATGTACATTATTAATTCCTGTATTTAATTTACCAGTTCTAACAGCAAACATTTTGGCGTCGTTGCCTTAAAAGAAATCTGGTCAGCCTTGAGTGATTCATGTTCGTAGATCCCATCAAAGGTGAGAAGAGGCCACAAGGTGGTCAAGACCAAGCAATTAGGTGATCCGCCGACCCTCGGTCAAAGGGAGCACAGAGACGAGTCGAAGCTTGGAAGTACTCAAAGTGTTGGGACGCTAGAGGTGGACATGTAGAGGACACGCACGTGTCTGAGAGTGCAAGGAAAGCACCGGAACGTAGCGGTCGGAACTGTTCACTCAGGTCCGACACACCTGGAAGTACTCGAAGTGTTGGGGACACTGAAGGTGGAAAAGTAGAGGAGGCCTACGTGGCCAAGAGTGCAGGGAAAGCACCGGAACATAGCGGTCGAAATAGCTCACCCAAGTCCAGCACACAAGGCGAATACACACATACCTTCCGAGTGAAAACAATGTTGAACACCCAGGAGAAGCAGAAACTGTCGAAGTTCATGGGAGACGGGTCGGAGGACCCGGTACGGCATTGCAAAACATGCAATACCATTTGGGAGGCAAATGGCCAAGATGACAGGGACTACTGGCTAAAGGCATTTCCCGCCACCCTTCGGGGGATCGCCATTGACTGGTACACAGACCTCAACACCCAACACAAGACGAGATGGAGTGATCTGAAGAAGGCATTCTAGGAGGAATTCAAACTCTTGAAGGATGATAATGAGATCGTGGCTGAAATCTATGATACTAAGCAAGGGAAAAATGAGAATGTACGCGCTTACAACTGTAGGCTCAAAGAACTATTGAACAAGATAGAGAACCAGTCAGCCAACGGATTGAAGAAGAGGTGGTTCACGGAGGGATTGATACCCTCACCACACAAGAAGATGAAAGTAGTGCCTTCGTCCTCATACGCCCATGTGTACAATCGAGCGATGGACATCAAGAGTGAAAATAAAACCTCCTCTCGAGAGAAGAGGAAGACTGATGATGATGAGAGCACCGAAGGTAGCAGTGACGAAGAATCCAAAACCGTACGAGCCCTTCGATGGGATATGTTGAGAATGATGAAAGAATTGAAGGCTGAGAAAGGAACCAACAATGAAGGTAATGAACTATGGTGTATTGAGTGCAAAAGGGAGGGACACAGGAAAGGTAATTGTCCTAGAAGTATGTTTTGTGAAATTTGCCAAGTGCTGGGGCATTCAATCAAGGAGTGCCCGTACAATTTGAAGATGAGAAGTACACAAGTACTCTTTACACAGGGAGAGTCTAGCCCATCGAAATCACAAAATGTATCGCCAAGTGGTTATGGAAATCAACGAGAGCGAAACCAAATGCAGTACGACTCCAAAGGACGTCCTAACATACAATGTCAACAATGTAGTGAATGGGGACACTTTGCGAGAGACTGCCATAACAAAGAAGACAACATACAATTATTGTGCAAATGGTGTGGACCAAGTGACCATGAAGACACCAACTGCCCGAATCAGAAGGGTATTAATATGTTGGACGTAGAGGAACAAGAGGACATAGTTTTGGCAATCAAAAGAGCACAAACAAAGAAGGCGATGTATTCAAACTCTGGTACGAAAAAGAGACAAGTCGAAGTAGAACAAGTGTTGGCGAAGGAACAAGTAACTTCCAATGGAACTGCAAGTATGTCATTGCGAGAGTCAGAGAAGAACATAGTCCAGCAGGTGCTACAAACAACCATACCCATCAAGGTGGCAGACCTTCTTCAAACTATGCCGCAACTAAGAATGGCAATTGCCAACACAGTCAGTGATGATACAGTCTTCTAGAAACAATGTAAGCCACACGAGGAGGAATTGACGGGAAAACCATCAACCGAAGGGAATGAGTCCAGTGATCTAATGTTGTTGACAGTGAGCATCAGGAGGAAGTCGGCGGTCGTCGAGATGGAAATAATGGGGAAGAAGTTGACCAACACCATTGTCAATGGAGGCTCGGGAGTAAATGTACTGCCAGAAGACACATGGAAATGTCTGGGGAAGCCGAAGCTTTGCCCTACAACCTTCCACTTGGTAGGTGCCGACCAACACAACATCCAGTCGTTGGGAACATTGATGGCACAAAAAGTAATGATTGGGACACAACAATTTTTCTTGGACTTTGTAGTTATCTGGTTACAGAAGAAGGCATACGATGCACTCCTCGGGAGGGGATGGTTGGTTACTGCCAAGGCGAATCATAACTGGAAGCGAAACACACTCTCGATCGAGAGTGACGGGAGGAAGCACGTCATTGACTTGAGGAACCAGGCGGTGAGTGAAAAAATGGCACCCTCGGACTCTGAGTCTGAGGGTGGAGAGTTAGGTATGGACGGAGGGAGGAAAGGCATGAAACCCAACGATGAAGGGGTGCTCGAACTAGAAGATTGCTCGGAAGATGAGACAAGATCCCTGAATGGACTATTCCACTGGCAAATGGAGGACTATGAGATATTTTCACCAACATGTAATTTTCTTGAAGCTACAACTCCTGGTGAAAAGCAACTGATGGAAGCATGTAAAGTTATGAATGATACATTTGGTAGTATGGAGATGGGAAGTGGACGGAAAAAGCCCACCGGCAAAGGACAGGGGTCGTACAAACAAAGGAGCTTGCATGGAAGGAAATCATACCCGTACGGAGTCAGATCGTATGCAAGCGTATTGTCAAAGAATATGGAACTAAGAAGAAAAATCAAACAAAAGGAACCGTACAAGCCGCAACGAATTCCATCTTGGTCGTACGACACCAGCCATACACCCTACGGAGTAAGGGATCGCACAACAAGAGGACCATACGACCCAGACCCACAGAGATACGCGCAGAACCTAGCCCATACACTGTATGGGAACGAAGGAGAATTGGCCACTCTAAGCACATTATGCAGCCAGGACGCAGGAGGAACTCGATGCAGAGAAGGCAATAAAGGCAGAGGAAGTAGTTTGTACATGGTCGTACATCAACAAGGAAGTGGGTCGTACATATACGTACGAGCCAGAACAAACTATTTGTACCATATCCGTACGGGGTGTGCAGAACCGTATAGAGAAATCCGTACGGGGAATACAAAATTGCAAGGAGGAATCCGTACGGAACTGACTAAAGGAGAAATCCGTACGGAGTGCGTAGAATTGGAGAGAGAAATACGTACAGTAATCCGTACAAGGTGTGAGGGTGTGCGAAGGAAATTTGCTGAGATTTGTAGGTAATTGAAAAAAATTCATGCAGAATTAGCTTGGAGGGTAAGTCCGTACAGTAGCAGGCACAACACAATCCATGAGGAGGACGAAATTGATCGTGCAACAACAACCATTTGTTCATACAAGAACCATACGGAACTGCTAGGCGAAGTTGGAGAGAAATTGGAAAAAATCCGTACGGAATTAGCTTGGAAGGTAAGTCCGTACAGTGGCAGGCACAACACAGTCCATGAGGAGGACGACGAAATTGATCGTGCAACAACCACTATATGTCCGTACAAGAACCGTACGGAACAAACGAAGGAATTGGCAGAAGGCACCTGTACGAAACTGTGCAAGACAACAGAAATCCGTACACAATCAATACCAAATACGTACGAAGGAAAAAATTCGTACATAGTTCGTACACAATCAGCTAGAGGAAGGAAATCGTACACAATTTGTACGGACTTAGTTGAAGGGGACCACGCAGGCAACATGTACGGCGACCAATCGAGAGGGAAGCTTGGTGCGGGGGTAATTCCGTACGCACAAGTAGAAGAGGAATTTTTGTACAAAGACGAGAGGTGGTCCGTACGTAGTCCAAACCGCACGCCGTGTGGATTTGAGGTAGAAATCAATGTTTTTGGCGTCTTAAAAAATCACGAAAATCATGGGCGCCATGGAGTTCCGTGTGGTTTTCAAGGTTGCAATTTGAAGGGACCCTGCGAGGGGCGCTCAACCCCGCAAGGGGCGCTCAACCCCGCAAGGGGCGCTGCCCCCAAACCCCCATTTGATTTCGCAAGTACACTACAAATTGGGGTTGTCCAGTCGAAGTCACTGTCTGTCGTTAGTCTTCCCAAATATTACTTGATGTTTGCTTGTCGTCTAGAAGACAACTTTTTCTTTTTTGGGGGGGGTGATGTTGTCGGCATAAATTGCCTATTGGCAATGCCCCTTGACCCCACCTTGGGGGCGCTGCCCCCAAACCCCCATCGAAAAATATGGGGGGAAATTGCGTCGATAGAAGTAGGGAAAATTTTAGCCTCTGAGTCTGACACTGATTGGATCGACCAGGTAGATATAGAGGCTGAGACTATAGCCATGGCAGAGGAGGAGCGGAGAGCACGAGCACAGACAGGAGATTCAGAGGCAGATAGTGACACGGATGTTCCTGATGTTGGTGAGCATGGCATGGTGTCACGGGGAGCGGCTATGGCTGTCAAATCATCCAGGACCTACCTTAGACGCCTTCGCAGGGGGCCGAGGCCGAAGGGTGCAGGCTCCTCTGAGCTATAGGCTTGTAGTTGTATTTACCTTTGGTATTTGTATGATACATTTGATGATGATCATATAATGACATGGATTTTTTATTCCATGAGTTTTGTAATATTGTATACATTTGACAATATTTATATATCTATGTTTGTTATTTCCTTCAACTACAATTTGCGTTTATGCTTATGCGATTGATGTATACTTGTGTATGTAATCAAATGAGCCGAGTTTGATGATGTTATTGTGTCTTTAAGGTGTATTCAATAAAAGGTGCCTGAAACAAGTTTTAAATCTTTAAAAATCTCTAAATTTCTTGAGTTTTTCACTTTCCCGAGTCCAGCTGAGTCTGGAGCCGAGTCTGAGACCGAGTCCCGAGTCCGAGTCTGAGTCCCGTTTCTTTGATTTCAGCTTACCTGGGGTTTTCAATAAAATAAAATAAGGGGTTTTGCAGCAGTATTTTTGTTCAAAATTCATTGTTAGCAGCAAATAGGAAGAAGTCAGTAGTTATTTTGGAGAAATAAGGTCATTTGTGATCAGCATATTCAATAATACAGGGAAATTCTTCATTCTTGGAAGGGCTCACCTGGTAAGAAATCAGAATTCCATCTGAGTCTGCTTAGTTCCTCTCCAATTGTTTTTGGTAATTCATTCTAGAGTCAATAAAGTCATTTGAAGTTGATTCCACACTCAGTAAGCTATTACATCAGCATATATTGAATTTAAGTCAAATAAGGAAGCTCAACCAGGCAAGCTCAGGACTCCTGGTATGCAAGTTTTGCACCTTGGGCAAAATTAATTGTCATTCTTTGTCAAATTGTATTGCTGTAACAAAACTAAGAGTTCTGATTTTCAATTTTCAGTATTAGTTTAGTTGTATTTTGCATATCTCTTCATTGTGTAACATTCAAAAAGTCAATAACATGCAAGCAAACCTCAAAACTCTTTGAAACTCAAAACATCAACTCGCGGGCCAAAGAATTTTATTTAAACAAACCTGTCAGATTGTGCCAATCAGCATTAGTCATCTTACAGTGGTTGTTCTGTTCTATATCAGCAACCTAGGAAGGGCTGCTATACCTTTCCTTGCACCTATAATGGATGTTTTACACATCCTTGGGTGATCAATTGGAGTTGGAGAATTGTTTGGTGTTGAAGCTACTTGGAGATACCTTCATTTCCTCAAATCTGTGGGATATGGTAGCATAATGATTTGGGACCCGAGTGTTGAATTGTTTGACACATCGTTTCGCATGGTTTCTAGTGTGTTGTTGCTTCATGGTTTGTGGTGTGCGGGTATTGTAATCAAAGTGGAGCAGCAGAAGCATATAGAGTTCTACCTACAGTTAGTGTGGGATTCTGGTGGGAAAGTGATGCATTGCTTGTGGGCAAGCAATCTTCGAAAAGGGAGGACTGTAATGTCCCCTTTTTAGACGGAAGGAGATGAGTAGGGGTTGACCTATCATTCAATTTCCCATAGGTCAACGGTATGGTTATAGGAATCATTATGAGGGTCATGGAGCTTTGCAAGGGCTCTGTGAGTTGTTTTGGATCTTTAGACGACAGTTCCTACTTTTTAGGGAGGTCTCCTATTTTTTAGGGAGAACTAGTAGTTGACTGGATGACCACCCGAGGAACCAGGGAGCATAGCAGGATCCTTTTGAGCAATTACAGGTGTTTGGAGAGTGGTTCCTATTTTTTAGGGTGAGTCCCTACTTTTTAGGAGGAACAGTCAGTTGGCTTGCAGGACTCAGGCATCTTTCAGCCACTGTAAGATGCCGAATGCTGATTGGCACAATCTGACAAGTTTGTTTAAATAAAATCTATGTTACCCCAAGTTTCCGGGATGGGGACGACAAGGGACGACATGACGAGTTTCCGGGACGGCAAATTTTTTTGCCAATTTTGGTGACGGCGGGGGGACGACAAAGGGTAAAAAAGGAAGGATCGATCCTTGAAAATTGCTTGGATACGGACTCATTTTCTATTTATTGTTTTCTTATTTAACTCTTGACCCGAAGAGTCGCTTCAATTTGAGTGGCAAATAAATGAAAATTTAAGTTCAATTCTAGACTCTTTGGTACATAGAGGAGATGATAATATTTCGGGCGCAAATGTAAAAAAGGTGTAAAAAACAATAGTAATCTACTTCATTGTATTCTTTTAAGATATTATATCCGTGTTTTCTAATAGATAAAGATGGCTATATAAAATATAGGGAAAATTTAAAATATATAGTGAAATTTGAAATGTTCATTTGAAAAATAGATAAAGCATGTATATATACATTATATTCATATGAAAACATGGATAAAGCAAGTATATGTACATTATAGAACCTTAACATACCACATTTATGTTCAGAATTCACTGTCAATACTCAATATGCATTCATAATTGAAAATACATTGTCAATATGCCAACACTTGTTTGCATGTAGTTCATTGTTTATTTCTGGTTGAAGGATATTTTGATAGTCTTCCATTTCTATTATGACCTACAACCGCTTCTATATGCACTACAAAGTTTTGGATGTTTGTGAAATTATATACCAAGTTGTTATTCATATTTCTGAGTGCTTTTGGCTATGATTCAGACCTGTTTACCTTTCATAATTGTGAAAAGTCCAATATTGCAGACCTACAACCACTTTTTTACGCACTACCGTGTTCTAAGTGTTTGTGAAATTTATTACCAGGCTGCTGCTCATTATTTATAAGTGCTTTTGGAAGTGATTCAGACATGTTTACCCATCATATCAATAAAAATCCAATTTTATAGACCTATAATAAAATAAAAAAATGTTTTTTTGAGCATTTGAATCTTTTTCTGTTTTTTAAATGTGCTGGGAAAAGGGGGATAGTTGGCCGTCCCCGGGACAGTTAGGGGACGGGGGGATGTCCCCTTTGAGAGTCACTATTGTCCCCAAGTTTCCGAGACGTTTCCCACAAATTTTGCAATTTTGGGGACGGCGAGGGTACGTCCCCTAGCCGTCCCCGAAACGTCCCCGGTATGGGGACGGGGGATTTTAACCCGGGGACGCGTCCTCGGGTTATGTAGTTTAATTAACCTTCATTATAAAGTCACTACATAAAATATTTCTATTTTTAAAAAAGTGACTTACAGTGAAATATTATAAAATTTTCACCTTATAAGCTTACCAAGGCCAAATAAATGACTAAGTCTCCCTTGGTTAGCCAATCATCTCCTAGCCTCTGATTTTGCCTGCGGAGACACCTAAAGTGACATATCATAATTTTTATAATAAGTCATCCTTTTGAATAATATTTATTTTGGGCAACTTAATAAGAATTAATTTAATTAATGTCACTTTTAAAAAATTGGGGACATTACAATCCTCCCTGCACCTGCACAATGACAACTAATTCCTGGATCTCATACCAATCTAAGAAACAATGCTCCACCAAACTACTACGCTACTCTGATATAAACATCTGTATACTCCAAGTGAAGCAACTCATCATGGATCCACTGAAGAAGTGTACCACACATGTCAATACCAAGATCCCAAATCATTGTATTGTCATATCCATCCGTCATGTCAATACCCATTATGCTACTATTGGGAAACTACACATCACCTAACCGGTTGAGAACTTCACTCCAATTGAAGCCACAAGTACCACCAACCATCAATGCTAATATGAACCCATCAGTGAGTCAATTTCCAACAAGGAAGGTGTGATGGAAATTTCTCCAAAACCTGTGATCAGCGGCTGCAGCTTGCCCAATTTCTCCAAAAGTTAGTATGTCTTCATTGGAGGATGCCATGTAAATATTTGGTTTAGCCATGCACCAAATGAAGTCCCTTACATGCTGATCTTCATAGCCCGTTGTCAAATCTAAGAAAACTAAGTCGCCAAACAATAAGTACATCGCTGCCTTATCATATGAAAGAGGTGACAAGTCCACAGATGAATAGTAGATGTTTTCATTTTGCAACATGGACAAACCTTTAGTGGCTGGTCCACTATGAATACCACCCAATATCTCATCAACTCTAGGTAGAAAGGAATCAACTTCACAACTAGCCATCCCAACTTGAATGTTCTCAATGCAAGGTTTCAAATTTGACTCATTAGATGAAAGAGAATTGTTGATCAAACTCAGCAAATCAGACTTATGCTTATACCTCTTCAATAAATCTTCGCTGTCCTCTTCTTCCCTTGGAAGAAATAGAGATCTAATGGATGATTCCCTTTGTTTCCTTGCATCATCTAGCTGATTGTGGCATTCTTTGATTCTTTGGAGGTGTTGTCTTGCTTGGGCAGCAAGTATCTTTGCTTGGGTTTCTCTATGTAACCAATCCTCATTCAACCTTTGGCAATGCTCTATATCTGCTGCCCCAAAGTACACAAAATCTGATTTATGATGGCTTGTATCATTCGCATCATCATAACCCATGCTAGCACCATCTGCACCCTCAAATCTAGAATGCAAATCATTATTCTCTTCTTGACCAAAGGCTGCCATATCTTGAGGAAGAGAAGGTATGTCACTGCTATTATGAACTTCGGAATTATGGTCATATCTTGGTGGCAAATCTTCAATTGATACAAGCATCTTTTTCTTGTAATATCTGTCAAAAGATTCGGTAGCCTTGACCTCCTCAAGTTCACTTAAATATTCATCAAAAATTATGATAACCTCCTCATTCACAAGAATAGTCAAGCTTAATGAATTTTGATATTCTTGAAATGTTAGAAGATTCTTCCTCTTTTGATATTTGTTATACCACTTAGCAATTTTAGTGGCAGCAATTTCATTTTCCCATTCTTCCATTTCTGTAATCATCTCTAACATCTCCATTTTGTAAACAACCTCAACATCCCACAAGTTGACAAGATCAAGGCTCTAATACCACTGAAGGATGCCCGAGTCTTGCACAGGCCCATTGACAGTTCCTCCTAAAAAGTAGGGACTCGCCCTAAAAAATAGGAACCACTCTCCAAACACCTATAACTGCTCAAAAGGATCCTGCTCTACTCCCTGGTTCCCCGAGTGGTCATCCATTCAACTACCAGTTCTCGCTAAAAAATAGGAGACCTCCCTAAAAAGTAGGAATTGTCGTCTGAAGATTCAAAACAACTCACAGAGCCCCTGCAAAGCTCCATGACCCTTAGAATGAGTCCCCTAACCATACCATTGACCTATGGGAGCTCGAATGATAGGTCAACCCTTGCTCATCTCTTGTCACCTAAAAAGGGGACATTACGATTTCGCCATCTCACAATCATTTGCAACAAAAACACAACACAATTTGTTTCTCTAAGAGCACAACGATTTCAATGTCTATACCTTCCTTACACACTCACTTTGGCAGAGAGAGAGAGAGAGAGAGAAACCACCTCTAATGCATACACAACGATCATCTTCATAATGGAGAACCTTATCACAAAACTAGCAATGCAATATACAGAATGCCTTCTTGACCAGTATCCTTTTATCAAGCATATCAAAAATAATGAATTAGACCTTTCACGTTTTGCAAGCATATTGACTAGAGCATTTATGAATCAATGCGTTTGCTTCATGGATTCCACATTTATATGCACATCAACCTCGAATCTATGAGCATTACATTTCATTAGATGAAATTTCTTTGAGGCGTTTGATATAAGAGTTTGGATGCTTGATCTCACCTCCCCATCATGTACCGTTGTAGCATTCACAACGCGCGCGTGGGAGGTCAAGTAGCATTCAACTTTTTTGGACTTGTCAAATACACCTTTTCTAGAAGAACATATGAACCCTCAATAAAAGTGGCCAGCTCTACAGGAGCAATAACCAACTTTAACCATTCTTGTAATGCTTTGTCGTCAACTTTCTCACTTGCTTCTAAGTGTGCACCAGGACCTTAAGTACAATTGGATTAGCACATATCACAATAAGCACCATTACCAAAACTGATTGTAGCAAGGATTTAACCTCTTTTTGAACAAGATCCACCATGTGTCTACGATGCTTTGCTCATGGAACTGTTGATACTCTGTTCTAAAGCTCACAATTCGACGCAAGCTGGGAGGATGAATTTGTATGTTGTGTACCAATCAAAACATACTCAAAGATTCTTAGAATCCTTAATAGCACTTCTCCATGCTGCCTCCATGTATCAAGCTTATTCCACCAACTTTGTGTTGATCTCCCATATCTATGGGTGCAATTCATCCTATATTCGTATTGATCCACAAGCAAAAGGAAAACACATTCTTGTAGTCATATCCATGTCCCCATTTCTTTATATACATGTCCATTGAGGTAGCTTCAATTCGATGAATATTCTATAGAAATTGCATTCAATGAGATCACACCTCTTTGAGAAACATTTTGTCAAACATCTCACATGCCATCTATGCCTCCATGTTTCAAATGGTTTGTCTAAGATTCCACATTTTGTGTGTGTCAATTAATGTACTTGCAATTATATATCTGATTGCTGTCCATAACGTATTTCAAGCTCTCATTCTTGTGCATGCAAGGGACAAATACTAGCAAAGGTTTAGGAGTTTAGCTTTACACCTGCTCGCCGCATTTGCTTAAAAAGTTAATAAAGCCCTTTTAACACATCCATTTGTGCACATTCTGCAACCATTGCATTCCATCCGGCAATATCTTTATGCATCCTATCAAATAACTCAAGAGCGTTGTATCTTATTTCACATTTTGCACACATGTCCGCACACTATTTCGATGCTTCAATATATTTGTGTATATTTTCCAATCACGTGTTTCCAAGAGATGATATTTCTTTGAGGTATGGTGTAGAACAGTTCACTTGCATTGACTATACTCCTCACAAGACCATGTACAATAGAGGAAAATAGAATGGTATTTGTCTTTACTCCTACTAACTAAATTTGCTAAGTTTCTCAGGCCTTTTCGATACATCCATTATGTGTGAATCCCACATGATGATATCTCTTTCAGCAATCTATATTTCCTTGAGGCATTTGTCACCTCCTCCAATCATCACATTCCATGGGGTACTTTTTTGAGACAATTTAGGAAGCCTTGTCTATTCTTATGCATTTTGAATGCATGTTGACTAGAGCGATAAACTTCATAAGATGATATCTCCTCACATTCTATCAGATAACAAGCACGCATTGCTTCTGCTCGCACATTTTACATGCATGTTGACATTGTAACTACAATCATCTATGTCCATGAGTTGACATTTCTTTGAGGAATTCTTTCGAACCATTCATGTATGTAAGTGGATATCCAGAAGCTTGTTTCATAGTTGCTATTGCTACTTAGGCGGGCAGCAAGTTGGCTTTACATCTTCTAATGGCATTTACTCGATTTTGCGCCTTGGCTGCAATCGTTGCACTCCATGAGGTGACGTGAATTTAAGGCAGTTTGTCAAACTATCTATGTACCTTGTTTTTGCCTTTCTACCTCGCACCTATGCCATATTGAAGTGCTTTCAACATAAAATGTATTTGCTCCAGATTTCTACAGCCTATTCAACCAAATCTTCCTTGTTCATAAAGCTGCAATCATTGTGCACTGAGAACTATCCCTCTAAGGTATAACGCAAAATAATTCAAGTGGTTGACCATTGATTTCACATCATGCACTCATGTTCACAAAAAGAGGGCATTTTGAACCATACAATATGACAGTTACAAAGTAAGGAGGTTAATAGGTTTTTGAAAAATGTACAATGGAGCACAGGAGATTAACTAGTCAATAGGTTAATCACTTTGAGTTTTTCACACAAAATGGGATGAAAGATTACCTTTAACTTAGTTGAGAGGTTAAGCATTGTGAGCCTTTTGCACAAAATAGGGGGAGGGATTAACCATTAACTTGGTTAAAAGTAAGCATTGTGAGCAATTCGCACAAAATGGGATGAGGGATTAACCTTTAACTTTTTGGATTTTTGAGCAACAATAGGGAGGATAGTATGATTTAAGGTGTTTTAAATATTTCCCTCCCAAGTTATTAATATGGGAAATAAATTAAATTAATTAAAAATATTAAAATTATTTTGACAAATAATTTAATGTTTCCCATTTGAAACCTATTAGCCTAGTTCAAAAGAATACACATCTTTTGACTAAGATGAAATTTTGCTCCAAAATCTGAACCAGACATTAAAGGATGCTAGGTGAGCATAACCTAAGGAGATTTCTTCATGACGAGGTCCTTGTTAATGGGTGTTTTGTGACCACACCAACATAGAATAAAAATGCCAAAGACACTTTATCCTCTCTTGAACGAAGACTCCTCACATGCTAAGATTGCAAAAAAAAGTTCACTGAGGCGACTCCAAGGTTTCTACTGCGTACATGCAACTTAATGTTGGATATGATCTCTTTTGGCTGATGTATGTTGGTAATCCAAGAGGAACTTACGCTTTTGTTGTTCTTCACTTCTCTTGATGCTAGGGTTGGAACTTCACCATTGGATATTGCAAGATTATGATGCATCTTCCTTAAATAGACTTAACTGGAACTGAAAAAAAAGGACAAACAAGAAAGGGTTAAGAAGTTCTAATCTACTCCTAGGGACAATGAGGGTAATGGATCATGCTCCAATGGGCAAATTCCCAATAACCAAGTCCTTCTTTGCCATGCTCAGCAACAACTCCATGAGAACTAGTGCAATCTTCCAAGGATTATGAAAAGAATATCACAATTAACACCATCATAATGAACAATGTACATTCCATGATTGAAGTCAAGCATCCATATAAAAAAGGTTCAGGCTAACTTTACACTACAAATAGAAACCATCTAAGTACAAAAAGTATGAACCATTGAAATTCATAAAACATTATTACATTCTCCATTAACATCAATGCACTTCTAACAACTTGGGAAATCGAAGGAACACCATGCAACAAGCTGATATAAACATGAATCCACCTTATCTTCAATGAAATCAAATTTTATTTCTCCAAGTCTTACAACAATGTCTTCTCCTTCTCCTACTCTACTTCTACTCTAAGGAGCAAGAGATCTCTATTTCTAATGAGCTATCTAATGATTACAAATGAGCAGGCATGGGCCTTTTATAGAGATCCTTCCACAAATGAATAGCCAAGATTGATTTGTAATCAAGGGCCGAGATTACAAGATGGAACTCCAAGGGTTTCAAAGTAAATGACCACCTTTTATTCAAAAGAACTAGAGTAAAGAGACAATAACTGAGGGTGAACTAATCATCAAACAACTCATTATCTAGAAGTAAGCATCCCTTATCTCTCTCTTTGTTGGCAAATTCAATGAACCTAGACATCACTATCTCGAGTTCATCTACAAAGACACTTGGAGTAGTCTCATGATTGTACTCCATGACTATTGTATCCTTTTCACACTAACTAAGAGTCTTCTCGCTTGCTAGCTTGAGTACTTGAATCCTATTCGTGAAACTGATGAATATGGAAATGACATCGAGGCAACTCTCGAGAAAGAACTCATGTCCTTGAAAACATGTTCCTTGACCATGCTCTTCAAATTATCTGTGGTCATTTCCTTATCTCCCATTTCTTGTGCAAACAATTCCTCCATTGAGGAGAGGATTTCCATCTAAATTTCTTTGAGTATCCCCCTTAGCCGAGCTGATTCTTCATTTCATTTCTTTGTACTTGGATTCGGGAATTCACCTTCTTGGAATGAATTGGACTTTCCTGTCAAAGATTTTATCAAAGTTCAAATCTTTCACACTTGAACTTTCTGACCTTTGATTTTGGATTTTCAGAGGAAATTCTTCCTTCTACACTTGCAATTGAACTTTGATCTTTGAAATGAACCTTGGGGTCTAGAACTAGATTGCCTTGAAGCCTGAATGTTTGGAGTTTGAATGTCCTCTTCAACGTTTAGAACTAGAATTCTTCCTCCATGAACTTCCTAAGTATGGATTCCTTCTTGAACGTGTATGTCATAAATTGGAACTGCTCGTCTTGGACCTCCATGCCTCTTGATGTCGTGATGTTGCCTTTGGATTGGATAGATGAATCCTTGATGTTTTATCATTTTCTGACATTTTGGAGATGGTCGCATTTGGAGCTTGGAGAGGAATTTCTCCATAGTCAAATTTTTGAGTTTCCATTTATGAGGAATCCTTGAGCACATATTAATCCTGGAGGAGGATTTGTCAACACTTAGCAAAATTTATCATTTCTTCCCTTCCAAGAGATAGGCGTATTTGGAGCTTGGGGAAGGAATTTTCCTTGGTGAAATTTCATCCTTCCTTTCCATCATGAAGTTGCGCGCATTTAGGAGGAACTGGAAGATATCTTTGCCTTGGAAAAAATTTCATGACCTTTTTTGTTTCTGAGGAATTCCTGAGCACATATCAACCCTAGAGAAGGAAAAATTTGTTTCCTTGTGAAGTTTTACCATATCATGTTCTATGAATGCTCGTGTGTGCATTGTCTTGAAGGAGGAATTTTCAAACACTTAGCCAATTTTTCATTGTTTCCAAGAATTTTGTCTTTAAGGAAGGAATTTCCAAGACAGTGTCAATTTTTCATTGTTTCCAAGAATTTTGTCTCGAAGGAAGGAATTTCCAACACTTAGCCAATTTTTGATGATTTCCAAGAATTTTGTCCTAAAGGAAGGAATTTCCAACACTTAGCACCAATTTTTCATTTCCATGACTTCATGACATGGAAATGCTTGGGTGCACTTGGAGGGGGAAGAAGGAATTTTCCCACACTTAGTCAAATTTAGCCATTTCCAAGACTTGGGCACCTTTGGAGTGACAAAGAAGGATTTTTGTCCTCACAGAAAATTCCTCCTCAGGGTGGATTTTCCACTCTTGGGTGGAGTTTTGGGCTACAGGAGGATTTTCAATTTTCAACAAATTCCTCCTTCACTAAGAATTTCCACTCTTGGGTGGAGTTTTGGCCTAGAAGATGATTTTTCCCTTTTTGCACTGACTTTTGATGCTCTGCATTTCATCTTCATTCTTCTGGACTTGAATCTCGATACCTGCTCCACTTACAGTTAAAGTTCAATTGTTTCTAAAAAAAGGCTTTCTAAAACTAGATTTTCTAAAAATAGAAAGTTTGACCAAACGCCAAAAAAGGCCAATCAAGGCCATAGTGAAACTTTCTAAAAATAGACTTCTAAAAAATAGATTTTCTAAAAATAGGAAAAGTTCTCAGAAAACGCTCAAATTTTACTGGGAGGCCCTTTGAAGGATAAATTTTTGCCAAAATGCAAAAATAGACCAAATGGGGCCACAGTGAAACTTTCTAAAAATAGAAAATTCTCAAAAAATGCTCAAATTTTACTAGTGGCTTCCTTGAAGGATTCCTTTTGATTTCCTCATATCTGTTCTCAGGGTTATCTTGACACTTAGCCAAAGTCCATCATTCCCTTCCTCTGACTATACATTCTTTGTCCTATTATTGCAATCTCTTCCTTGGACAATGATATCACCCACTCAACGATGTCCTCTTAGCATCCAAAGTCTTGCTCCCCATAATATACCTAAAGAAAGACAATGAAACGTTGTGAAGTACAAGCATTAATCAAGTTCATAGTTAGCAAAATGCAAAGTTTGAAGGATAAAGCAATAAGCACAATGCATTTCTCAATACATTAAAACCCTTATTCTCAACTTGATGACAATATTAAGACAGAATCTTGTCTAGGTTGTATATTCCTTAGGAATCCATTCCCTACTTAGTAACTTCATTACTTCCAAAGGCCAGAATCCAAACCAACAAGACCTTATAACTCATTCCTTAGGGTTGGGAGACAACATGGACTGCAAAAGACTTGGTCTATTTAACAAAAAGAGGGGGTCCCCATTGGCAATGGGGCGATGTGTGAAAATGTCACAACAGTCCCAAGTGCAAGATTTAAACTTTTTCCGAACGGAGGCTGACGAAAATTGAAGCATTAAAATATCACAAACAATGAACTAGGTTTGGATGGACATTTGAAACATTGCTCAAAATGGTAACAAAGACATGCTAATGAGACTGTTCCCCTCGACGCTTTACGGTTCTCAAGATTTAATTGTTTTTGCATCTTGACTAATGCAAGACAGAACAACACATGACAAGACTCGAAGATGATGGCCTTGAACTAAAACCACATAATCACATATCTCGAAAACTCTTGAAAGTACACATTAAAATTTTGCCCAACTTTAGCTTCAATGCAAAAGTTTAAAATTTGGGTGCTTGGAAATTAGGGCAACACTATCCCATTGAGAATAATAGGGATATCTAAAGGACTTGTTGCTTCTCTTGTTTAAGTAGGCTTTGGTGGCCTGATCTTATTAACTCTTGTTTTCAATTGCAAATAAATATTTTGTATGAAATCAATGTTTTTCTTTTTTCAATGTTAATATTAAGGGAGAGGGGCCCACTTTCCATGCTTAACAAAAAAAGTCAATTTTCGTATCTAAAATGGTAGGAGGGAACGAGACCATCTTTCCCCTGCACTAGTATGATGATCTTTTTTTAGGGGGTAAAGAGAGTGATGGAACAGCTATTGTCACATGTAACTTAGTGAAAGTTCTTACAACACAGTACTTTGTAAAAGTCCTAGCAAGGCACATAGATAAGGATGGAGCTAAAAAATGTCACATGAAGGGAAAAGGTGTTTGTAAAGAAGCAGGCTTGTTGGTCCAAAAAGTTTAATGCATTCCTCAAATTATGCTAGACATGAAGTATTCATTTAATAATGCACTTAAAGACACTAGCATGTTCAGTGAAGCTTATAGCTCACTGAGAATGGTAGAAAAATAAATCTGTTCACATGTAATCATCACCACTTACAAGCCACTTATTGAAAATTTGTAGAACTCCTCAAACCTCCTGATAAACAATTTGCTTCATACTTCACACTTCTTAATTGTCTATAAGTGGCCAAAGGGGCTTTCTATTCCACAATAGTCAATAACACAAGGATCTTGGACTTGATCTAAATTTGATACTAGATTTGTGGTGAGAATCGTCAATAATTGTTTCTAGGCCAACAATAACTTTGTAATTGACTTCATCCAACCCATTCGTGAGGTAATCCAATTTACAAGTTCTGAGAAGCCATGTTGAGGAGAGATTTATGAAAAATTGATTCTCTAGGTGCAAAAAACAGAAAAGTAAAAGACAAACTTACAGAAGTTGAGGGATTCTTTTCTTTATATGCTTTGATGAAGCCAAAAAAACATGGAAGATGGACAAATTTAACACACATCTTCATAGTGCTGCCTATGCTTTAAATCCAAAATGGCACATCATACAACACAAAAATAAACAAGAAGAGGCCTTCATATGAGAAAAGAGGAGCAATAAAAAAGAAAAAAATTCATGCAATGAAAAAAAAGAGGATGTTCCCCTTATCAGGACCCAATGGAATGAGTTTTCACATGGCTTTGGCAATTTTTCTACCATGATAGCTTTGTATGATATGCATGCAACAAAAGATCCGATTGAGTGGTGGTGGAACCAGGGAGCTGAAGCACCTGAAACAATTCAATTACTCTCACAAGTAGCCAGTTCTTCAACTTGTTAGAGGAATTTAGTGCTTATGGTTCATTCATTCATTGAAGAGGAACCAACCACAGTTGAAGAAGGCAAAGAATTTGGTCTACATTCATAGCCCACCTCATCTTGTCTCTTGTACAAACACAGGGTACAAGAAGGGTTCTTCAACCAAATGGAACCGAATTCCATCTAACAGAGTACCCCAGGTCTTGGAGGATGAGGTCATTGAGAGTCGAGACAAATGGCTTCAATGATTTACCCCTACTTGCAGACCAATGACATAGCCAAAGCAACGTTCAGTTCTGGGTTTGTTTATGTTCCATTAGATGAGTCATCATATATAATTTCCATATACCATTTATGTTTTTCATCTTTTTCACATTTGGTAGCTACCGTGCTTCATTCATTCATAATTGTCAACATTTAATATAATTATCAATTATTTAAAATCTTCATTGCCATCTATTTCTATGTTTTAAAATGTTAATTTTTACACATTTAAGTATGTTAACAATTTTTTTATTTTTAACATTTTTTTTTATCCTCATTGTCATTATATATGTAATATTTAATCTTTGCCTTCTCCAAGTACATGTCTCCCATTTTTCAAAAAAAATGTCATATCGCTACCTATACCAGTAGCTATTTTAGTATCAAACATAAGTACTCAAAGATCAAACTATTCAGTGCAAACCGGCAATGATATACAACATTGAACAAAACACTCATTCATTGCTTTCTTAATCCCTTCTAGTATCTACTTGTGGGCGTAAAACAATGTACCAATCGCTTTGCCATTTCATTCTTCCGTTTCTCAAATGCTGCATCATCTCCGAAAAACAATGATGAACTGTCACCTTCTAGCATTGTTCCCCCTTCTTCCCTGTCATACCTACAAAAACAAAGCTATAAGCTCTTAGCAGACTTTTATCTTAACAAAGAAGCAAACAGTTATTATCAAACCTATTTGGCGAGTTGAAATTGGAAAACTACCCTAATCCTCATTTACATAACCAAAGATCTTCGATAATCACAAACTCTTTTACCATGCTCGGTCAGCATCACGTTCTGCTTCCTCCATTTCTTCCACCATCTGTTTACTAACAGCATTTGTATCTTCTTTGCCAAAAGATGCTTTATCTTCAATTGCATCCTCCTGATAATGCAAGCATAAAAAATGAAAACAAAAATACAAAAAATAATTTGATAAAAAAAATCTCAAATCATCAAAAATACAAGCATAGATGCTATTAATTCTAGTAAAATTAGACAATGCAAACATTTTTCATACCTCATTCTGAGATTCTGTGCTTCTAGAATTAAAACTCAACTGATGAGACCTGACCCCTGAACGAGAGTTGGTTATTTTCATTGAAGATCCGCCAGCACGTATTGGTACAGGAGATGGTGAGATATAGTCCCAAGGAGACTCTGCAGACCCTGCCATGTTTATAATCATCATTATCAGTGAGCTATTTAATGGATTATATATGATTAAGCTTGCAAATGCTTTAGAATGTAGATTCTACCAATTCATGTATCCATCCATGATCCAAAGAAACAGTATTTATACCATTTGTTTAGCCCTTTACCTGGAGCACAGGGCGTATCTCCTCCTAGCCATGGTGACACTAAGCGTAAATCAGGTGATGCACCAACCAGCATTGGAGAAGGCATTGGAAGATGAGGCTCATGAACAGGTGTTTTATCTCGACGTGGTGTATCATCCCATTCCCATCTGCCATCATCCCAGTCGGACCTACCTGATCATATCCCATGTGAAGACTCATATAAGATGTATGCCATGAGTTTCTGTGCATGTGATTCACACTGTAGTGTAATAATGTCCAACATAAAGTTACATAAAAATGACACAAAGCATGTATACATGCTATACTAAATTATGTACCTGATCTCCTTGGAGAGTAATCATTTCTATGTCGTTTTGCACCATGCCTTTCATATTCATTCCGGCGGTGTCTATCTCTATCACTTGACCACCCTTCTCTAGCATCTCTCAAAGGTTCCCTAGAATCATGACCCCATTTCTCTCGTCTCTTGTCCCACTCATCCCCTGTACTTCTGCTAGATTCTCTACTACTTTCACTGCTTTGCCTATCTCTGCTACTGTCCCTTCTATCTCTTAAATGTCTGCTAGATTCCCTCCTTTCTCCTCTATGTCTATCACTCTCACTAATTCTATCATTCTTCACATCGCTATAAGATCTCCTTCTTTCAGTGTTGTATCTGTCTTGACCACCATCCCGATCATTATTTCTGTCTCTACTAAATGCTCTACTTTGATCTCCTCCTCTGTAAGGACTTCTACTAGATAGGCTTGAATCCTTTGAAACAAGAAAGTAGACGAGTTCACAAATTACAACATAATAAGATGGAAAACAGTTCAGATTTTGAAAACCAAGTTTTAAAAATAATTAATAAACATCCAAAAACAATTGCACTTGAGACTAAAACTAAAAGTCATAAATATTCCTCAAGATTAAAAAAGATTTAAATGAGAACCAATAAACATCTCACAAAGGAAGTTTCACATACTTCAGCTGATCCTTTATCATACAATCGTTCTGAGTCAGCAGCATTTATTCCACCTGTCAATCCACTCCTTTGATTTCAGTAATGATAATTATGTTACAAAAATTGAGCTGTCAGAAAAAGATGACTATAGGATTTCCTTCGTGTTACAGAAGAACATAATTTTCATATATTTCCTTGCAACTTTTGATTTGAATAAATGTAACGAATGGTCTCACTCCACTGCTTTGTAATGACTTAATAATGATTCTGCTAAAAGCTTAAACATCTTTTTTATTGCAGGACAAATCACATAATAATCCAGAAGTGGAGTGTTAAGGCCACTATTGAACAAACAAAAATACCAATTTAGAAAAGCACAATAAATGTGTCCTAGTGATCCCAAATACTATAAAAACAAGCTGGCACCACTACACCTCCAACACAATGAAGCGCCTAAATCTGACCAAAGCACACACAAGCCCATAGCCTAGAATCATAAACATGATAACTTTAAACAATTCCAAAATGAGCAAATATACACTTGTCTTATCAATAGCATCTAACAATACCAAGTGAGAAAGGATAAGTGAATTGTTATATACCTATAGAAGAAATGTAGTGGATTCTTAAAATTAACTTTGTTGTCAAATTATAGTGCATGCCCTCGATCACCAGATGTCAGATACTTCAGAAAATTGAATAACATTATCAATAGCAAATAATTTCTGAATAGATTATTTACCAACATATGGGGTATCTTCTAGACGAGGCTCTCGATATCTACGCATCACCTTGCTATCTTTTCTATGATCAAGAGCTTCAGAAGATTCTTCATTGCCATCAATGACCAGGTTTTCCTCTCTTTCACCCTCTTCCATAGTTGAAAGAGTAGTTGTTTTATGCAAGCTTGACCCATTCTCGACTGCTGCCCTCTTTGCCCGGGCCAGAGTATCCAAACCTAAGAATTATGCAAAATCCTAACCATTTAGTACATGAAAAAACATTGGCATATTCCAAATATCATTAGATGAACTTGATATTTAAGAAACAGTAGACTACCCAAAATAGATTTTCCGGTGGAAGGTGCTCTAAATATAACTCTATCTTTCCCAGGGATTTGAAGACCCCCTTTACTTTCTTCCTCAGCTTCCAACATATTTGAAGCTAACATGATTGCGCAGCAAATCACTTTTTAGTTTTTACCTAAAATAACAACCAACGAGAAAAATGAATTCAGTCCAATTATTACAAAAGATAAATCATTTACAAAAAGACTGGTATGTATATTCACTCCCGAATTGTAATGATCTCTGACCAATTGACATCGAAAGAATTGATTGTGATTAACAAGGAAAGAAGTGCTGATGTGACAAGTAAACTAGTAATGTTAACAGCAGGTAAATGCACCGACCCCTTCGGTGTCTTTCTACAGACCTAAAAACCACCTGATGCATTATTTTTACATTTTGGAGGAAATATCTAATCTTTATCCATTTATATATTTATGACTAATCTTATGGCATCATCATAAACCCCAAAATTAACATGCCAATAGAAGCAATAAGAATAATAAGAGAAAACAGGTATCAGCATCAATCCCTCAACCATGTTCGACCCAAAATACTTCTTCCGTTACTGGCAGAAAAAATCCATGTACAGGATTCAAATTGAGAAGATTTGCCCACATTTCCATGGCGTTTAAAACCCTATACACATGCTCGCATAAAAGAAAAACAGTAATTGAAATGAAGAGGCATACCTTAAATGGACTTAAGAGACCTGTTAAAATCTTCCTTGAAAGTTGAACGAGGGCTGCAGCGAGCTTATATTTCCTTGTACATAATCACCACCTCTTAAACCAGATCAGCCTCAAAAACAATGCCAAATCAATAAAATAGATCCTGTAAGGATAATTAACACCGACTTTGAGGAGTTTGAAAGTTATTAAGGCAGACCTATATATATGTACACAATACCATGCTTATAAGATAAAAAAGAAAGTATGTACCCAATCCTGAGAATGTTTGTATGTGATGATATTGACGTTGGCGACGACCACTCCCCTACACTGTAAATTCACGTTCGAAAATTTTAGGATTCCAGACTCAAATCTAGAATTTGGAATTGTTCGACGACAAATTTAAGCCGTCGTTTTAGAAAGGAGTACGCTTGCTGCTGAAGGTGTAAGGAATTCGAAAGTAAGTAAACAGCTACGGTTTCACTCGCAAGTTCTTATCAACAGATCAATTTTTTTAGTTTTATATAATTTTAAAACTAGCAATTGCACCTTGGCTTACTCATTGAAGAGGTTTGGAAGGTTTATTAATTAATGAAATCAACTAATATATCATTTAGCAAATCATTTTGTTTATACATTTAAATATTGAATGGAGAAGTGATAGTTCCAAACCAATATGCATCCATTTATAGGGATCTAAACACATGGAAACAAAACCTCTAAATCTTTTGGTAGAGTATTAATGGTTTTCCTTACAAAAACATGTCAACGTCATGGCTTACATATAATCATTCTATGGATCTAAGCACAATTTTAGTGTTTGGAATTGTTGTTTGAGATCAAGCTTATCATTTTAGATTTTGGGTTATGCTTAAATGTATTAGATTAGAAAGGGGGAAATATTATGTTTAATACATGGTTGTAGATATAATATATGGTTGAGGATTGATTACAAGAATATTATTAGTTTACATAATTCTTAGAGGTACATTCAAAATTATCCTAAATTGTCATTTATGAAGCATTTTAATGATGAAGAAATTGAGATACATTTCTATGATAAGAGAAGTTGAGATTCAAATAAAATTGTATCATTATATAATAGTTGAATCAAATAGAGTTATCATTTTAGATTAGTAGATGCTTACTTTTTATAGTCATATTATTTCCAATTTACCCTATTACAAGTTTTTTTACATAAATAGGATAAGGAATGACAAAATCCAATGTCTCCCTACTTGCGATGTAAAAGATATGAAAACATAAACAATAGTTGAAGATCATTGTATTATACACTTCTCAATACAAAAAGTTTACTTAGTATGGATATACATTAAAATATTTTATCTAAATGTGTGTCTTGATATGTCTAAGTTTATCACAATTATATTTTAATTTTAAGTTGTATATTTATAATGGTATCAATGATGCCCAGTACCCCTGGTCAAATTATTAGTTCTTCTTTATTTCATAATTATACATGTATACCCATGCACCTTCCTAAGCATCTCACATATTGTAACAATGGTGGTGGAAAAGAGAAATTATAGAAAGGCCTACAAACAATGAAGGTCACAAACCTTGCCACAAGGTTTTTACAGCAATTAAATCTAAAGTCCATCACCTACATGGGATTCAACAATGACATGATAGATCAGTTTTTGTCTCTATCTTTGGTACTATTTTGTTACACACATTAGTGGTGTGTCTCTCAATGCTATGACCTTCAGCACTGTGTCTCTTGGTGGCAATATTATCCATTGACACTCCTTACACAATCCCACAACTAATCAACATTGTTTCATTCACCTAAATTTAACATTAGTAAAATTCGATAAGGAAGCCATATAGACTTAAGGATTGTTAAAGCTAAATTTTAATTTTTATATAAAATATTACAAATGAAACCAAACTAAAAAAAATTTAAAAAAAGAAACATGTTTAAAAAATTATAAGTCAATTCATAATTTATTTATTTAATTAATTTAATTAATATAACTTATAATTATTAATAACAATATTTCAAAAAATAATTATAATTATTATAAACTTCTTTAAGTTAAATAATTATTATTAAAATTAGTTATAAAATATATTAAAATTGTTTATTTATATAATTTACAAAAATCAAATTATCATTACAATAAACAAAATCAAAATTTTAAAAATTAAACATAATTTTTTATTTATATATGATATTCATTATATATTATAATATAATTATTATTAAAATCTATAATATTAGAATTTCAAATTTTATAAGAAAATGAATGGCTAATCAAAAAGGACATTAAAGAATTGGATTATTTTAAAATAGATATAAAAACTTGTAACGTTGGGAAAAGTTCTTTAAAAAGTTTGAAATACACACATTTGCCTTGTTCCTTTAATATCATCACCTGCATTTACCTATACAAAAAGCGGTAAAACTATGTTTACAATGTGACACCTTACAATGCGGTGGGTGCATGGAATTGAAGGCATCGGTTTTCAAGAAGCCTGCAAAACTGTTATTTCCCTAGAATGTTTGCTAACGACATAGGGGTGAGGGACCAGTAGTTGAACGGGGTCCAATAATCGTTATAGCAATTGTGCTCATAATATCTAATCCTACCACAAATTTATACTATATATTATAAATAAATAGTCCACATGTAAATAAAAAATAACCTAATATCGGTCAAAATAGACCTATACTTGTGTTGGCATTTTGATGATGTTTTGATTGTCATTGATGGACACACACTTTCTTGATGATGGACACACACGTTCTTGATGTGTGAGTTATGCTCAACCGGTAATTGCTCCAACTGGTATTGTGTGTTATTGAATGTATAGTCTTTAGACTATCAGTATTTTGCAGAAGATGTTTACCGGTTATAGATCGACTGAAGAGCTCAAGCGGTATGAAGATCCCAAGCGATACGAGGAGCTCAAGCGGTACGAAGGAACCAAGCAGTAGTTAGCTTTTGATCGGAACACTACGATCTACCAGTCTTCATTTTTTACAACCGGTAATCGGTATATTGTATTAACCGGTATTACTCTGTGATGAGTTACCAACTAGTATTTCTGTAATGTGTGATGAGTTATCATCCACCGACACTTTAGCGGTGATTTTGTGTCATGTTACCAAATGTGTCTAGATGCAATGAACCTAGGAACTTGTAGTTTAATCCTATTGGACCGACATGAAATCAGATTCCTTTATAAGGACATCATGTCTAAGGTTTGTATGTGTGATATAGAAAAGGTTATGTGCAATCATTGAAGAGAAGATTAGGTCTATGTGAAGAGATAGAGTGTGGAGATATTGAAGAGTGAAGTAATGCTAAATGCATTAACAATAAGTTGTCAAGGATCTAACTAAGCATATTGTGCTATTATCTAGATCATTCACTTGTTGATTACTAATATATTTGACAAGTCTGAAACCTTTAACCGGGTAGGCCCAACAAAGCCTTTGTAAATCCTCTAAAAGGTGGTTCACAACTGTGGATCTAAAATCCTTTAACAAGGTAGTCTTTAATAGGACTTATCTCCTAACAGAGATCTAGATTCCTAACAAGATATGTTCTGGTGAAGAACATTGTATGACCTTAACCGGTCTAGTTTCTATTTTGCAGATAGTTACTTGTGAGTTTCTGCTCACCATGGTTTTTCCCATTTGGGTTTCCATGTCAAACATCTTGTGTTATGATGATTGTGCTCTTATGGGTGAATGCTTTGTTTGCTATTTGGTTTGCATTTATCTTAACCGGTTTATTAGTGAATCTGTTGTACCAGTTATCTACTAAACTGTTTAAAAGTTTGAATACGGTATTTTTTGGTATACTAATTACCCCCCCTCTTAGTATTCATCAATTGGTATCAAAGCCAACCTTTCTATAAGTCTAACCACTTGGAAGGAGATATGGGGGAATACAATGTGAGGGAACTTACTCATCGTCTCACTCAGACTAAGAGAGCCTATGATGAACTCAAAGTCAAGTATAAAGCCTCTTTGGCCAAAAGAAGAGAGCATGTTGAAAAACTAATGGAACTTACTGAATATAGCTCTTCTAATGAATCTGACATGGATGCCCTAGTTGAAGAAGTTGAAAAACTGAATGAATCTAAAGCCAATCTGAGAAAAGAGTTGGAAGGACTAACTATCAAAATGTGTCAAGAGCTTGAGAATAGAAGGAAAGCTGAAGATTTGGTAAAAGATAAAGATCATGAGATCTCCAAGTTGAAGCAAGAAATCGGTACCCTTACCACTCATCTCCAAGAGAGTAAAGTGGAAAAAGAAGAAATGCAAGGTGAACTAAACATGGCTATTTATGAGAATGCAACCTTGATGGAATCCAATGTTGCTATTTCCAAGTAACTTACTGAGTCAAAGGACATACTTGCCAAATTCAATTAGAGTACTGCTAAGCTAGAGCAAAAGTTGGAATCGGCAAAACCAGTAAAGAATACCACTGGACTTGGTTTCTCTAGATATGAGGAAGGTGAGACCTCTAGAACAGAAGCTGAAGCATCAAAGAAGCAATCGACATCCAAGGATAAAGGTAAGCAAAAATTTAAACCTGTTTGCTTTAATTGTCTCAAAGAAGGACATACTGCCAATGTATGTAGAAGCAAGGCTTATAACAATTTTCCTTATTTTCAAAACAATATGCCTAGATCCAATAGATTCAACGGAAACTGTTATGCATGCAACAAGTTTGGGCATAAAGCATTTGAATGCAAGTCATTTTTGCACAACACTGGGAGATATCCTCCAAGGACTCAAGGAGTTATCCCGGAACCCTCTGTGAACCAGAATCCCAACCGGTACAATACCTATGACCATCGGTCAGGTGGTTATCAAGTAGTTACTAGTTAAAGAGCAACTTGTTTGATCTGTCATGGTAGCGGTCACACTGCTACAACATGCAGAAGGAAGAATGAAAGTATGAATAACATACCATGGAGAACACCTGGAATGGTATGTGTAGCGTCGTGAATTGTACGCGCTTGCTAGGGTGGTACAATTTCACACCTAGTTTAGCACCCGCCTTGGCGCATTTTGCATTTTGCATTGCATTTCCCCTTTAGCACTTAATTAATTAAATTAATTAGGTCTAAGGTCCTATTTTATCATCTCCCATATCATAAAGTTGGGCCCTTTCATTAAAGTGTGCCCCTTTCATTTTATTCTTCCAGTACATCATTTAATCAAAAACCCTAATTAGGTCCTATTTTGAACTTGGGGGCTTGATTTCGGGGGTCAAAACATCTCGAAATCACCTGTAACTTCGGGATTCTCTCTAAAATCATCATATCTGACGGCCCTGAAAATTTGGTGAAAAGTTGTCGGGACCATGGCGCCCGTGCAACATGGTCCCGAACATTTTTCCCGAAATTTTGGGAGCACGATCCAATCATAAAATAAAGCTTAACCCCAAGAAATTGGCAGGACATTCAATCTCTAGGTCGGCCAAAATACGAATTTACAACCTAGGGTTTCATACATAAGAGCTCTCTTTCCTCATTTGAAAGGATCCGATTTTTGGTTTCCAGGAACTTCATATGCAGCGAAAGGGCAGATATTTGAAGACTTCAACAACACTCAACATCATTCTATCAAGCATCTATCAAATTCATTCATTCATCCAATTAGGGCTTGGAAGACATTGAAGAACAATAGGAGATTACCGACTGAAGATTGGCTTGTACTCCTCCCTTGAGGGTTGGGTATGATTTCATATTGTTTTCATGTCCTTACATAAGCTTTGATACATCATTTATTCATGCTTTAGATCACATTGCATCTTGATTTAGAGCATTTGCATTATCATTTACAAGCAATTAGGGTTTACTTCCTAGGTTGCTCTAGTTTGCTTTCTTGCATTTTGGACCTTGCACACACACTAGGTCTGCACACACAATACATTTTACAAAACAACTTGGCTATTCGTGGAGGTGGAAATCACCAAAGCGGGGGTTTGACTAAGGCAAAACCCTATATAGCCGCCCTTCCCCCTTTTCAGATATTATTGCAGGTTTCGGGATTCGGACGACGCCGCAGGACACAGATCCGGAAAGAGGAGACTGAGACAGAACTCTGTGTGCAATTGCAGCTCAGAAGACTGGGACAGGGGCGCTGGGCGCCCTGGTCCTGCCAAGACAGGGGCACTGGGCGCCCTGGTCCCTGGGACAGAGGCGCTGGGCGCCCTGGTCCTCCGGACAGACAGCTTTCCGACAGTTTCCAGACAGTGTTTCAGGGTGCAAAACAGTGGTTTTCGGTGCAGTTTTCAGGACAGTGGCGCCCGCGCCCCCGTCCCGAACATTTTCAGTCTGATTTCGACTCCAGGTACATATCTGCATTCTTATTTTATCCTTACATTTACAGCTGTTCATTGTTTAATCTCAATTCTGCAAACTTGTTACTAGTTCATACTTACATTTTGAGGTTAGGGTTTGAACTTGTATCATTTTAGCTTTCAATTTCAACAAGGGAATAGAAATCCTAATAGATATCCCGTGGCTCTCTCTTTCACAAAAAGAAGTAGCCAATTGTGTGATATCTCTAGGCTCTTTTGTATTCCGTAATGTGTGTCAAAAGGTAGGATTAGGGCATGTTAACCTAGTCTCGCTTTTTCCCCTACACATTTTGGTGAACCCAACGTGAATCTATCATTGCTTCCTCTTGCATTGCATTTGTTAGATCTAGATCTAGATTTAGTGTGTTTTCATTTCATTTTCATTATAAAAAAAAAAAAAAAGTGTGTTTCTTTGCATTGTGTGTTTAAATTTTATGCAATTTCAAAATGTCAGATTTTTATTTGCAAGATGTTCATATTTGTGATGATTATGAGTTAGATGAAGCTTTAGATGAATTTTTGAAACCTAAATATACCAAACCTTCATTTTACCAAAAACTCATAAACATTGTTACTATGCCATTTCGTTGTGATGAGAAAGATAAGTCGAATGATTCCTCTCAAGGGTACATTCCTATCAGCTCTTCCACTAAATCTAGTAACATGGTTGTTTTCAATGATCCCCTCTATGAAGAGATATCTCCTTTTGAATCAAAAGATAAACCTTTTAATAGATATGATCATGCTTTGTTGAATGATGCCCTTGATGCCTTTGTGTCTCCTAAAAAATGCTCCCTTCATGAGGATCCTTGTGTGCAAGAAGAGGACATTATCCCTACATTTCCTAGTGATGGCCTTTCCTTTTCCAACAAAATTCCCACTAGAGATGATGAATTAATGATAAATGCTTACCCTTCTCCTAAAGTTTGTCTTACCCATAAGCATCCCTTAGAGAAAGAAGATGAAATAATAAGCACTTTCCTTAATTCTCTCTCCCCTAAAGATCATATTGAACATATTTTGAGGAAAGAGGATGAGTTTAACACATCTATTGATGCTCTCCCTTCTAAGGATGAGGAATTAATAAACAATGTTAGCTCCTCTCCCGAAATTAACAATACTTCAAACATTCCTTTCAACCACTTCACTATTTGGGATGAACCATTAGAAGAAGGTGTAGATTATTCTCTCTCCCTTGATAATTTCTCACCTTCCTTGAATCTCAATTATTCTCCCTCTCCTCAACTTGGTTCTACTCATAAGGAAACCCTAGTTCAAAGCAAGATGGTTAACATGTCTTTCAAAGATCTCCCTCTCAAAAGTGAGACTTTAGAGAGTAATGTTGATCTTTCTCCTAGAGAGTTTATTCCCCATGTAGATCCTGTGATGATAAAGGATGATATGACCTTTCCTAGTATTACTCTTCCTACTAGAACATCAATGCCTATCCCTTGTCTCTCTCCTAAAATTGATTTGATTCGTGATGAGATTTTAGTGCAAGAGAAGACTATCAACAATTCTTCCAACATTTTTTTTCATTCCTCTAAACCATCCTCAATCAATTTGATACATGTGAATGAGACACCTAACAAACCTCTCTTCACTGTCCAAGGTGCTTGTCCTTCTCAAAATTCTCAACCTTTAAATAAGCCTATCTTAGTGGTTCAAGGTGGTTATGCTAATGATTCTTTTTGCACTCCTAAGAAACCTATTATTACTGTGCAAGGAGGTTATTCTTCTAAGAGCCCTTATGAGTATGCTAAGCAACTAACTAGAGAGAGTTATCATGCAGTTGCCCATACCTATAACACAAGAAACAATAGGCAACCTAGTCCTCCTCCAGTTATCCCCACTTCACTTCCTCCTTCCCAACCTATTCTTCCTCAAGCGCCTCGTATTTCACAAATGCTTAGTAAGGACTATGATCTCATAGAACAACTTAAAGCTACCCCTGCTAAGATATCCCTTTGGGATTTGATCCAAACTTCTTCTGCTCATCATGGAATGTTACAAGATGCCTTGAAAGATTTGAATGTTCCTCCACCTAATACATCTAGTAATATAGTGTCTTTGGTTAACTCTGTGATGAATCCTAAAGCTCAAATTGTGTTTACCCAAGATGAGTTGCCTACTGGTGAAATTCAACATCAATATGATCCCTTGATGATTGTGGTTATCATAAATGACACTGCTATAAGACGAACACTGGTAGATAATGGCTCTGGCCTTAATGTGTGTAGCATTAATCTATTGCATAAGATGAATGTGGATACATCCCTTATTGAGCCTGACTCTCATCCCATTCGAGGCTTTGATAATGTGGCTAAGTCTTCATTAGGTATTATCACCTTACCAATCACAGTGGGACCTGTTACTTTGCCTACTCCTATCCATGTTATGTCTGGAAATCTAACATACAACTTGTTATTAGGGAGACCTTGGATTCACAGTATGCAAGCTGTCCCCTCTACATTGCATAGACAAGTTAAATTCATTTATAACAATAAGACATATACCTTGATAGGCGATACTAATCTTCAGGCTTGTTTGCAAACATCTACTTCCAAAGGGAGTTCTTCTAAGCCTTCCTCTTCTAGTAATGACTCTTTGAACAAGATACCTATGGATAAATCATCACCCTCTAATAATCAAAATTCTTTGGATGAGCCTAAAGCTCCTGAAGAAGATCCTTCTGGACTTGAGTCTACACATGAAAAGGCTTTTGATCCTGAGAAGGTTCTCGCGGAAGACGATTGGGGATCTCTTGATTTTAATCCCACCTTTGTAGGTGAATATAGGGTTCCTCCTAGAGATCTTAAAGGTAAAAAGAAGGAAGAAACTGGAGATCAATCAGTCTTACCTGAATCTATGAGCAATAATTTTGTGGCCACTTCTCAAACTTCTTCTCCTCACACCTCTAATTATGAAGAGTTTGATTCTTTTTCTTATGAAAAACCACCTTCTCTTCCTGAAATGGTTGATCGTTATGGTCGTGGTTTTCGCATTTTTGCTAAGCATGGGTATCATGGAAATGGTTGTGGCGCTCATGAACAAGGGATAAAAGTTCCTCTAGAGACTAATTTTCACAATTATGCCTTTGGACTTGGCTATAATCCCTGCAAACGCACTAAAGCATCTAAAAGACCATCTCTCAATGTGAATGCTATATTTAGTAGTGATGATGATCTCACTTCAACTAAATCATCTTCTACTTCTATCAACTCTCATTCCCCTCATAAGGAAATCTTGGCAATGAACAAATCTCTTTATGAATCCCCTCAAATTTCTAAATCCACTTATGAATCTTTATCTCCTATTCATCATAAAGTCCTTTCCTCCAGGGATAAGGCTCTAATGAATTACACTTATCCCTCTTCTAAGAGTTCTTGTGACTTTTCTTCTTCAATTTTATACATGTTTTTGATCTCACTTATAGTTGAGCATTTAGCATGTCATATTCAAATACCTCATTCAATCTATCATGTCTTTAAATAACATTAATGGCTATTATGTTGCTCATCATTATGTGACATTGGTAGCTCATTTACTGGGGGCTCATTGTCATTCATGATGGTACAATGTCAAGTGCAATCATATTTTTTTTTTGAAGCAACATAATAGCCTAATTTTCTTGTTCCTATGGGGACAAGAGTGATTTCATACATCTCTTATTTTGCTTATGTCCAAATCTCTCCCTAGAAGATTGTGTAAGTCTTTCTCATTGACCTTATCCTTGGGAGGCAATGATCTTTCCTCATTTTTATCTAAGGATCCACTTTTTCCTATTTCGTGGATGGTGTGAACTTTATTACTTGATGTTATTCCTTGTATGCATTTGTTGTTTGTTCAAGGATTCTCTCTTACAAGAGGTGTAAGTCCTTGACTACAACCTCTTTTGCACTTGGTAAAATACATCTATAATGAATTCACTCTCCTAATTGGGTTAAAAAGAGCGTCATCCTTCATTAAGAATCACTTTCACCTCGCAAAGGAGGGAAGTATTGCATTCTTATTCTCTTCTTTGTCTTATTCTAGAAGATGTTATATTTGTCTAACTCATGGATCACCAATGTGTGTATTCATGCCTTTTTTTTTCCTTTCTTTTTCTTCTCTTTGCATTTTGTTTCCATGTACATCCTTCATCTTGTGTTAGAGAACTCTCAAATCCTCACACTCTTTGTTGTGTTGGAATTGAGATTTAGTCCTCTTTCTTACCAAATGATTCTCCATTAGTTTTTGATCTCATATCAAATCTTCTTGTGAGCATTTGTCATCAATATTCTTTAACAATTCGAAGTGGTAAACATGATACCCCGTTTCAACTCACTAAAATTAGCAAGCCGAAACAGGGGGGGGCATATAGCTACCCTCGAATTTTCATCACCTTCCTTAGTAAGCATTAGGTGATTTTGTGATCTAACGTGTGTTTTGTAGGGTGCGGTTCCTAACTGTGTACTGCAGATACCGCTGGGGGCTTCGTTCGACAGACTTATGGATATATCCTTTTTCAAATAATGTTTACTTTTCTGTACTTTAGCTTGCATATGCACGTAGTGTTCATATGACCGCTAAAGTGGGGGCTAAATGTAGCGTCGTGAATTGTACGCACTTGCTAGGGTGGTACAATTTCACACCTAGTTTAGCACCCGCCTTGGCGCATTTTGCATTTTGCATTGCATTTCCCCTTTAGCACTTAATTAATTAAATTAATTAGGTCTAAGGTCCTATTTTATCATCTCCCATATCATAAAGTTGGGCCCTTTCATTAAAGTGTGCCCCTTTCATTTTATTCTTCCAGTACATCATTTAATCAAAAACCCTAATTAGGTCCTATTTTGAACTTGGGGGCTTGATTTCGGGGGTCAAAACATCTCGAAATCACCTGTAACTTCGGGATTCTCTCTAAAATCATCATATCTGACGGCCCTGAAAATTTGGTGAAAAGTTGTCGGGACCATGGCGCCCGTGCAACATGGTCCCGAACATTTTTCCCGAAATTTTGGGAGCACGATCCAATCATAAAATAAAGCTTAACCCCAAGAAATTGGCGGGACATTCAATCTCTAGGTCGGCCAAAATACGAATTTACAACCTAGGGTTTCATACATAAGAGCTCTCTTTCCTCATTTGAAAGGATCCGATTTTTGGTTTCCAGGAACTTCATATGCAGCGAAAGGGCAGATCTTTGAAGACTTCAACAACACTCAACATCATTCTATCAAGCATCTATCAAATTCATTCATTCATCCAATTAGGGCTTGGAAGACATTGAAGAACAATAGGAGATTACCGACTGAAGATTGGCTTGTACTCCTCCCTTGAGGGTTGGGTATGATTTCATATTGTTTTCATGTCCTTACATAAGCTTTGATACATCATTTATTCATGCTTTAGATCACATTGCATCTTGATTTAGAGCATTTGCATTATCATTTACAAGCAATTAGGGTTTACTTCCTAGGTTGCTCTAGTTTGCTTTCTTGCATTTTGGACCTTGCACACACACTAGGTCTGCACACACAATACATTTTACAAAACAACTTGGCTATTCGTGGAGGTGGAAATCACCAAAGCGGGGGTTTGACTAAGGCAAAACCCTATATAGCCGCCCTTCCCCCTTTTCAGATATTATTGCAGGTTTCGGGATTCGGACGACGCCGCAGGACACAGATCCGGAAAGAGGAGACTGAGACAGAACTCTGTGTGCAATTGCAGCTCAGAAGACTGGGACAGGGGCGCTGGGCGCCCTGGTCCTGCCAAGACAGGGGCGCTGGGCGCCCTGGTCCCTGGGACAGAGGCGCTGGGCGCCCTGGTCCTCTGGACAGACAGCTTTCCGACAGTTTCCAGACAGTGTTTCAGGGTGCAAAACAGTGGTTTCCGGTGCAGTTTTTAGGACAGTGGCGCCCACGCCCCCGTCCCGAACATTTTCAGTCTGATTTCGACTCCAGGTACATATCTGCATTCTTATTTTATCCTTACATTTACAGCTGTTCATTGTTTAATCTCAATTCTGCAAACTTGTTACTAGTTCATACTTACATTTTGAGGTTAGGGTTTGAACTTGTATCACTTTAGCTTTCAATTTCAACAAGGGAATAGAAATCCTAATAGATATCCCGTGGCTCTCTCTTTCACAAAAAGAAGTAGCAAATTGTGTGATATCTCTAGGCTCTTTCGTATTCCGTAATGTGTGTCAAAAGGTAGGATTAGGGCATGTTAACCTAGTCTCGCTTTTTCCCCTACACAGTATGTTATCATTGCAACAAACCAGGACACACTGCCAAAACTTGCAAACTGAGAAAGAACCTATCGGATGATATATCAATCACTCCAGAAGGGAAGATTGATGTTGAAACCATTCAAATAGAAATGAATAAAACTTGGAAAAAGAAATCAAAAGAAGTGTCACAGGATAAACCGGTTTCTGCACCTAGTGTGGAAGTCTCTGAACCAGCAAACTGAGCTTCAAAAAAGCTTAGGGGGAACATATCGGTGAAATATTTTGAACCCCTGGTTTATATCGGTAAAGACCTTAACTGGTATATGTTACCTGTCAATCGGCAGAAGACTTGAAGTGGTAAAAGGCAAAATTAGGGTTTGTGCCCTAACGGTGATGCATTTATTATGGTAGGTAAAAGTTTGTTTAAAAGGATTTTCGACGTCATTATCACTTATCTATTTTCGAGAGAAGAATTTTCAAGAGCAGAGCAACAAAGAGCGATTCGTCTAGCGATTCAAAGTGAATTCAAAAATCTTGCAGAGGAATCCAGAGATCTTTTTCAATCTATCAGTGAAGAACACTAAGCAGTAATCTAGCAATCGAAGTGGTGTATTGTGGGCGACATTGGCAAACCCTAAATTTCGGATTGTGAAGGTATTTCTCAAAATTCTCTCTTATCATGGCTTCTACATCACACTCTAGTTCTAGTGCACCTGTAGATTCAGCCGAATTTCTTCAAAATAAAATGAAATATAATGCCCTATCTCAAATACCCGCTGGAGTTATTGTTGAGGGAGATGTTTCAAGGTATATAGACTGTAAATTGGAAGAGCTAGGATCCCTAGTGATTCATTCCCATCTGTGGGGATGACAAGAAGATCAAACCTGAGTATAGTGTCCTTGAGAAGATGAAACTGCACAATGCGGTGTACTTTCTGGAAGAGTTCACAGAAGAACATATCCGCATCATCCTCAGCAGAGTACATGGTGATAAGATGTATCTCGAGTAGACGGATGACATCACACCAGAAGCAATTCATGTTGTCATCAGTTTCTGCAATATTGGAGAGGTACCAGCTCTACGGAAGGTCACCAAAACTAAGATGACAAAGCTCACCGATTCTATGAGTGACCAACGAGCAATTACCGTCAACACCATTAAAGATGATCTAGTGAAATATGCTTGCATGGTGATTGGTTACCGGATATTTTATGCCAGCTGAATGAATTATGTCCCTGCTACTGCAATGAATGCCGCTTACAGAATGATCAAGGAAGACACTACATTTGACCTATGTACCTGTCTATAGAAGTAATTGCTATTGAACCTGAAGTCCATCAAACAGGACAATTCTCTAAGGTTCAAGTTTGGCCAACTTCTGGTCGGCTTATTCTTCTACTTTCAAGGTTATTTCCCTGGAGTAGGTGATGTTCAATGGTCTGTTGACCTACCGGTTTCTAGACAAATTAAGAAAAGTCTACAAGCAGTAGGAATTGGATATCCTGAGGTTATAAATAAGTATTTTAATGAATTCAAGAGGAAAATGAACCAGAGAATGAGGAAATTTGATGATATTGTGAAAGAATATGAAGATGACATCTGCTTCATAATAAGGATAGATGACTGCATAATGGAAGCGGTGGAACCGAGAAAGGAAGCAATTGAACCTATGGGTTATGAAGTGGTGAATGACCTATTGATCGGGTATGCCTCTACCCTACTTGCCTCACCATTGGATGCAAAGAAAAACAGAATCGGTACCTACTTGGAGAGGGTCACACCAGTTGAAGAACCAAAACAGAAAATGGACAAAACAGTACCATTGGTATCTGCACCGGTTACCTCTGCCAGTCCGAAAGTGACCAAGCGGTCACCAGCTAAGAAGAAACCTGAGATTATTCTAGCAAAGGTATTTGAGAGGAAGTGGAAAACCAAAACCAACTCACCGGAGTCAAAGGACACTGAACCAGAAATTCAAACAAAGAAGACAAGGCAATCAAGCAAGAAGGCGAAGTCTACCAATAATGTACCTACAACTTTAGAACCGGTAAATATAGATATTTCCTCTTATAAGCCAATGACACATTGTCAAATGACTCTAAAGAATATTAAGAGGAAAGTGCTCGATGATTTAGAGGAATATTTTGATGATTTTACTGATAGTGAGAAAGAAGAAGTAGAACATGAAGTCATCAAATATTTATGTGTTAATGATCAGTCGCCATCTGAGATTAGATTGGTTACACCAGATTATTTGTATAATTCTTTAGATAATAAATGGTGCATTGCCATTGAAAAGGAACAGGAGATCAGGGAGAAAATTTTTGCACAATACTTTCCTGATGCCTTAAATTCTGAATTATTTGAAATAATGGATAAGCACAAAGGCATTTTCTTCATGAGAAGGAGAAGACTCAAGCTACTAGAAGGTAAAGCTTCTGAAGTGGAAAAGGACACACATATACATGCTAAAGCTACTGTCAGAATGCACCGAGTATCTGAAGCTGCTAAGCAGGCTGATCAAGCACCTGACCTATCCTCAGGCCAATCAGAAGAGGCATTTGATAGTGAAGGTGAAAGAGTTACATAACACATTGATACTATTGATGTTGGTGCATTAGATACTGAGGATGTCACTCCTGACAAAGAGAAAGAGAAACGAGACAAGGAAAAAGCTGAAAAAGAGAAACTGGACAAAGAGAAAGCGGAAGAGGAAAATGCAAGGCAAGATGAAATCAAGAGGAAAGAGTTAGAGAAAAAGAAAGAGGAAGACAAGAGAAAAGAGGAAGAGAAAAAGAAAGAAGAGGAGAAGAGGAAAGAAGAGGAGAAAAGGAAAGAAGAAGAGAAGAAGAAAGAAGAAGACAAGAGGAAGGAAGAAGAAAGGAATGAAGAAGAGAAGAAAAAGCAGGAAGAGGACAAGAAGAAAGAAGAAATGGAGAAGAAACAAGAAGAGGAGCAAAAGAAGAAAGAAGAGGATAAGAAAAAAACAGAAGAGGAGAAGGAAGCAGAGAAGAAAAAACAAGTGGAGATTCTTAAGGCAACCGGTGATCAAACCAAACAGGTTGATACCACCAGTCCTATTGATCTTCAATCAACAGATGAGTCTGAGATGCTATGAGGCATCAAACTTGCACAGGAGAGACTGGAATAATTACGGAGGAAGAAGGAACATGATGTCATACAAACTGTGGTGGACACCCTTACTAGTCTAATTCCCGGTACCAACCTCCCCAGTACTGATTCCTCTCTATTCAAGCTCAAACTTCTCTGTACCGTAGTGGAGGACCAAGTACAATTCTTGGAAGATGTTGTTGAAGCAACTGCAAAGAAGAACCATGAAAAGGCACTCAATACTGCCTTAGTCAAGCAAATGAATGAACTACAGACACAACTACTGAAGCAACAAAAGGATATCAATGTTGCTATGGGTGAAAGTAAATTACTGTTGAGTAAAATCTGCCAACCCCATCTATTTTGTGACGATGTGCTTAACTAGAAAGCTAAACTCTAATCGGAGTTACAGACATATATCAACAATTTCAAGATGCAATATGATTCATTCACTACCTATGGATAAACTGTTCATCATTATCAGCATCAGACTGTCAAGATGGACTCGGAGATCAGCAACCGGACTAAAGATTTGTAGGAGCTTCAACTGCTCCTATTTCCAAGACTGTAGATTCTTCAGAAATGTTTTCTCAACCTAGAAGCTATCACGGTAACTCAAGACATGAGTACCATTGATGCAATGGAAGAAATGGTATTCCAGATGAAGCTTGAAAGTGAGGTTGCTACCTCATTACTTGAGTCATGGACATTGGCCATGAAAACTTTTATTTAGGACTTTAAATCTATTTTTGAGAAATTTCATTCCTTATTGTCATGAACGTCTACTCTATTTTATTATAAGCAAAAAGTGGTTATTTTGCATTACTTTGTCATTGTTGGCAAAGGGGGAGTAGTGTACATTAAAATTTTGGTGAATGTTACCATTTCATGTATACTTTCATGTTACCATTTTGGGAAGTAGTGTACATTGTAATTTCTACAAAAGGGATAGTGTATATGCTTAGGGGGAGTAATTTTGATTATGGTATTTTTGTTGTAAAAACACTTAGATGTCAAAATTTTCCTGTGTTTCCATCAATGCCAAAGGGGGAGATTGTTAGCATTTTGATGATGTTTTGATTGTCATTGATGGACACACACTTTCTTGATGATGGATACGCACTTTTTTGATGTATGAGTTATGCTCAACCGGTAATTGCTCCAACTGGTATTGTGTTATTGAATGTATAGTCTTTAGACTCGGTATTTTGCAGAAGATGTTTACCGGTTACAGATTGACTGAAGAGCTCAAGCGGTATGAAGATCCCAAGCGATACGAGGAGCTCAAGCAGTACGAAGGAACCAAGCGGTAGTTAGCCTTTGATCGAAACACTACGATCTACCAGTCTTCATTTTTGACAACCGGTAATCGGTATATTGTATTAATCGGTATTACTCGGTGATGAGTTACCAATCGGTATTTCTGTAATGTGTGATGATTTATCATCCACTGACACTTTGGCGGTGATTTTGTGTCATGTTACCAAATGTGTCTAGATGCACTGAGCCTAGGAACTTGTAGTCTAATCCTACTGGACCGACATGAAATCAGATTCTTTTATAAGGACATCATGTTTAGGGTTTGTATGTGTGATATAGAAAAGATTATATGCGATCATCGAAGAGAATATTAGATCTATGTGAAGAGATAGAGTGTGGAGATATTGAAGAGTGAAGTAATGCTAAATGCATTGACAATGAGCTGTCAGGGATCTAACTAAGCATACTATGCTATTATCTAGATCATTCACTTGTTGATTACTAATATCTTCGACAAGTCTGAAACCCTTAACTGGGTAGGCCCAGCAAAGCCTTTGTAAATCCTCTAACAAGGTGGTTCACAACTGTGGATCTAAAATCCTTTAACAAGGTATTTTTTAATAGGACTTATCTCCTAATAGAGATCTAGATTCCTAACAGGATCTATTTTGGTGAAGAACATTGTATAACCTTAACCAGTTTGGTTTCTATTCTGTAGATAGTTACTTGTGAGTTTCTGCTCACTGTGGTTTTTCCCATTTGGGTTTTCACGTCAAACATCTTGTGTTATTGTTAGTCTGCTCTTTTAATTTTTTCGCATCTAAAGAAAGTTTTCATTTTGTGGCCTTCCTTGAACTTGAACCTTGAACTTTTCAAAAAAGTGGTTCAAAGTTCAAAGTTCAAAGTCGGTTTATAAAGTCATGGCTGTGTTTAATAGGGTGTCAATAAACTGTGATAATTGTCATTGAACTTGAACCTTTGAACCTTCTTTTTAGTGGTTCAAGGTTCAAGGTTCAAACATCTTGTATTAAGTCTTTTGTGAGTCGCGTTCATAAAGTGTGAGTCCTTGTTTGGCTGAATGTTTTGTTCTCTAGTGCAGTCTTGAACTTGAACCTCTGAACTACTTTTGAGTGGTTCAGGGTTCAAGTTAGAGGATAGATAATTTTGAAGACAAAGTAATAAAGTATCGGCATATAAAGGAATATTTCGGATTTGAATGATGAACCTCAAGGGAAATGAATGATAATGACATCCGTACTAGAGATAATCATGTTGAGGAAAGATATGAAAGGAGAAGGCACGCAAGAATTAATAAGGTGTCAAGATCAAATCCTCTCGGCACAATGGGCACGAATAATTTGACAGGCGGGAGTCATAAAGAGTCGCGCAGCTGACATTTCAAGTTATGTTATAAGTCTGTTTCTTTGAAAGTAAATTATTGGCCTCTGTTGTTTGCTCAAATCAGTCAGTAGGGAAGTAGCGGTGGCGATAGTTTCTTTCTCAGCTTTGTGTGAATTTTCGGTTCTGCATGAAAGGTGAGCTCAAAGTTCTTCTTTCTTCCCTGTTAAATTGCATAAATTGAAAAGCGTTGTTTAGTATTTCAGTTAGTTCAGTCCATTCTTCTTGTTGTGCACTTTTCCTATTTGTTGAGTAAAAATGAGACCAAAACCACCTCAGCCGGACCCAAAATCTGGTCTAGTCTGTTCCCTGCCAGACATAGGAGACCTTCTTGCTAGCAGTGAATTTAGAGGAATTTCATGAAAGAGCACGCGATTTTGCCAATACCTCGTTAATGCAGAAGATTCTAGACAGTGGGTTAATTGAAGCCACAACATTTCCCCCTATCGTATCATGTCCAGAGTTAGTTTTAGAATGTATGAGCAGATATGACCCTATCGAGAGGTGTATTAGGGATGTAAAGGAGAAAAGTTTGCTAGTAATTAGTCGACAGACTATTGCCATAGTAATGAGGATTCCTGAGAAAGAACGGTATGAAGACTGGACGATTTGCAAGTCACAAGGGCTGTTTTCAGGGAAAAAAAAAAAAAGGCCTATTACCAAAGTGTTATTGCTAGAAATTAGCTGTTGAAATTCCAAAAAGGAGGTTCTCGGTTGCCCAGCCCATTAACTCGTGATCACATGATTCAAGAAGTAAGGGACATTATCATTCTCTTACATAGAATGTGGGGAAATTAGATTGCCTATTACTGGGAGGATTGGATGTATTTCTTTGTTCAGGTCATCTTTGGTGAGAAAAGATATATAGACTGGGCCGAGTTGATTGCAGAGAGAATGCATGAGGGCTTAAGCTGCTTTGGAAACAAGAATTTTTATATGTCTTCCTATCTTATATATTGCTTAGCTTGTATAAGACAATGGACAGGTTTATTCCATGAAGTTTGGCAGAATAATATGAAAATTTATGAGTACCATCCACATTTACAACAACATAGGGTAGCAAAGAATTATTATAAGGTTCAAAATATTTTCCTAAGTAGGATAGTATTTGAATTGAGGGGAGATATGCATAAGAGATTGACTGAAGAAGCTATGTAGTTTATAAGTACCTATGGCGGTGTCTATATTCAGTTTTCTATATTCACTTATCTGAGGGTTGGTGGCTTTGAAGGAGAACCCAATAAATTGCCGAGGTATGTTTTTGATAGACATGTGCTAATGGAAGTAAGTAGACAGCTTGCTTATATAGAAAAGAAATACAGAGAAAAGTATCAAACAAGAGTATCTTTCCCTATTGAACTAACACATTACACTTGCAATACTATTTCAAATGCCTTGAACCTAGAGCTAGAGTTCAAATAGTTCAATTTCAAACTGTATATTCCTCGCACTAACTTTGATATTAAAGGTTTTGCAACGGCTCATCTTACAATTAGTGAACATTTTCAGCATATGCCAAGTCTAGAAGATTTCTGGATAAATTGTGAGGATGAGTATGAGGTCCGGAGGAGAGCCCACCTAAGATTCACTATGCTACAGGTAAGAGAGTATGGCATGGAAATGAACACTGATCATATCGAGGAAGATGGAAAAGATTTAATTGATCCACAGTTTGTTGAAGATAAGCAGTCAGGAGTAATCTTAGAGATAGATTGGGAGAAAAATGAGGAGGAGGATATTCAGGCTAGAACCCTCATGGTCATATGAAGAACAGATAAATGGCTTAAGCAACACCGATTGAGGCAAAGCTGGTAGAAGGGTTCAACTTCATCCTCTAAGAGCCTGGTTTCTAATATATTTATTCAATCTTGTGATGCAGGTCATTCTCACAAAAGGGATAAAGGTGAACAGAAGAGCAGGGCACTACAAAGCAAAGGGCAATTGATTCCTATTAGAGTTACCCGCTCTAAAACCAGGAGTAAAAGAAGGTCCTTTCCTCCAGACACAGTAGTGGTTGATCTTGAAATGGATGCCCTTCAAGATAATCTAGGTTCAGAGCAACAAAATCTAGATGATGAGGAAACCAGCTAGCAAGCACAGGAAACCTTTCAGGTAGATTCTATCATGGTAATAAGAAATGAAAAAGATGCAGGAACTGATTTTGTAAAGACTCCGGTTTCCACAGGCCCAGTCTGGTTGGATAATATGCTTGGTAGCAAGAAGAGAAACATAGTCCCTACATCCATTCTGATGGAAGATATGGTGAGTAAGTGCCTAGGAAAGACTCCCAAAGCCAAGAAATCAAAGACTATGTCAAAAACTGATTTTGATGTTGATAGTGGAGATTGGGTGGTAGAGATTGCACATCCATTGACATATGCCAAGATTGAAAATCCTACAATTCAAGATTTTACTATTGAAAAAGTAAACATAGGGACTGCTACTCGTGCCACAGACGTTCTTCATCTTGAATCTTCAACTAAGAAGATTATTACAAGGACTTGGAAAGATGAAAGGGACAAACATCGAATGAAGGAGATGTTGCGCAAAATGGCAGAGTACATTGAGGCAGTGAACAGTCTGAATCCTCAACCCTTGTCTCAATTGCCTACATCATTTGATCCGAAGTCCCCGGTCAATCAGAAAACCTTGGAACAAATACATAAATGTAGACTGATAACAGAGACCGTGATGGAGTGGTTGGAGCAGATGCGGAAATCTGGAGTTGCGTATTTTGGGAACCTGAGTAAAGTTCATAATGGGGCAATACAAGTAATGAAGGAATTGGAGACTGAAATAGGTAATTGGAAAAATGAAAAGGTGGAATGGGCAACAAGGACTACACAGATGCAAGAAGTACAAACTTACGGAGTTATGAAATTCCTAACTAAGAAACCAGTGCCAGGACTGGATGATAGCATCTTGTATGTTTGCCAAAAGAATATTGAATGGAGGAATTCATTGATAAAACAGGCACATGAAGAATTCACAAAATTGGTAGGCCAACTTGCAGAGTTAACCACTTCCATGCGAAATGAGCTCTTATGCATTGGAATTAAGTGCCTAAAAAGTGATGGGACATTAGAGACCATCGAAGTAATAACAAAATCTTTTGAGAAAAAGATTAACTATGTAAAGGAGGCTAGAGGCTTGGTCTCAGATGACCTAACTACTATTGCCAAAATTGAGTCGCTTCTCTTCTTATGCATTAGACATCTGGATAGCCACTCCGATAAAGTTGCACAGGTTCACAAGGAAAAGGAGGTGTGGAAGCAGCGCATAGTACACATGGGGTTACCACATAAGCCTATTATCCAGCACTTCATTACGGTGTATTTTGATTGGAAGAAAGAATCTGTTTCTTGAAATTGCTTTCATGTTTTCTGGACAATAGGCTCTGTTTTCTGATAGTGAAAAAAAGATAGTTTCATTTGGTAAATTTTGTTGAACTTCACGGGGCGGAAAGTTAGTTTTTTCCATGTTTCCCGCTTTACTGTAAGCCTTGCTGTGGCTATTTAAGGGATGAAAAAGACTTTGTTTGGTTCTGAAAGATTTTTGGGGGAAAAAGGAATGCAATAGATAAAGATCTATTTTTCATGATGTTTTGAGAAAGAAGAGAACAATTTTTATAAATAAAATTGTTGCAAGTTCTGTAGTATTAAATCTGTGAGTTTAATAGATTTGGACGATAATCTCTGTGTGGATTTAGTTTGAATCTGGAGTTTGTTACTTTTCTTCTCATTATATGTGAATGCATGTAAAATGCTTTTCCCTTGAAAAACAAATGCTTGAAGTCTGTGAACTTCATGATTAAATTGGTGTTGTTAATTGAGAATATATGCATTGTGTGCTGACAAGTGAATATAAATATGCCTTTAAGTACTTTCGGGTAAAAAGTATGCAAATTAAATTACTATAATCAGAGCTGATTGAAAATCATTCTTTGTTGGGAAGCTGTACCCGTATGCAGAGGATAATTATTCCTAAAATTATCCAACTGTTAGTTGCTTTTGTCTTTTAATTAATGGGCATACAGAGATTTAATAATACAATGTATAAAAGACAAATCTGTTGACTAACAGTTATGGTGATTGTGCTCTTGTGGGTGAATTCTTTGTTTGCTATTTGGTTTGCATTTATCTTAACCGGTTTATTAGTGAATCTGTTGTACCGGTTATCTGCTAAACTGTTTAAAATTTTTTGGTATACTAATTCACCTCCCGCCCCCCCCCCCCCCCCCTCTTAGTATTTGTCAACTTGAACACATGAGAACCTGTAAATGTTATATAAAAAGTACAAATATACATTCATTAACAAGCGAAATAAATAGTTTTTTGTTTGAATTATCATAACTATCCACTATAAGTGTATCATTTAAAAATAAGATGCTTGCTTAAGCAAGTATTGTTGTCATAGTGAACAAATAGTATTTCTATGTGTACAACTATTGGGGTAGCAATGCATATTCATTAGAGTATTTCATATTAATAATTTATCCTATCACAAATATAAAAGGTGAGCACAAAAAATACCTTGTATTTTTCCATGAAATGGGAAGGATTTTCAACGAGTTTTAGTGTTCAACTATTGGTCCATTTGTGTTGGATATAAGTTGTATTTTATATAATAATGTGTTTTATCTATAACAACAAAATTTTTTTTTTGTTGAATTATTGATCCTTTATGTTGTATTTACAAGTTAGAGATAACAAATATTTATGGTTACTAATATGTATTTGGTTCATTTATGTTGCATATAAGTTATACTCTAAATAAATATATGATATTTTACTAACAAGAAATGATATATATTTTTTCAATTACTAGGCATTTTTAGATTAAGTTTTGGTCGAATCTTTAAAAGGTCATTTTTTGGACACTTCGAAGTAGACGTATATTTTGACGAGTTGCATGATGAGTCACGCCTTCAAACCTTAGTTGTAGATAGTTAAGTGTCCATTTTACATTTCTAAAAAAAATGGATGTCTTATGATATTCCATGTGACGGCTACATGTTGACAAAGTTAGCCCTAACGACTACTTGTCCCTCTCCCCTAATAGGAATAAAAAATTGTCGAAAAAATGATCTAATGGTTATTATCTTTTCAATATCTTGCACATATTTCGGAAGACGTGAATCGTTGATTTGAGATATCAGGTCATGCATCTCAAATAAAGGATACGCCTTCGGATAAATACATTTAAATATAAAGAAAAGAGACTGCTTTTGCATTTTATTTTATTTTATTTTTGATAGGTAATAGGCCATAGCCACAATATTTCTATTAAATTTTAAGATTTACACCTCGGTTCAGTGTGCGCACTGGTAGGAAAGAACCGAGGCAAGAAAACTTCTAGTCTCACCCAAGAAATTTCTTCCTAGCATATAAGTTTACATAAAATTCTGGGTGGGTTGGCATATTGTTGTACATTAATGAAACATGCTTTGTTTTTACAGTTAGGTTTGTCCAGCCGATTACATAAATACACAATACCTATTGTGTTAATTCTTTCACCAAGGTAAGTGCAAGAAGTTGTGTCCACTTTTTGGCCAAAAAGTGGAATTTGTCTCCCTTTTTTTCGATTTTGTCCTGTTTGACCTAAATAATTGAGGCACTTAAAGAATGAATCTTGAAAAAATTCAGCAATAGAAAATGTAGTGCTCAAAGTCTATTTTCCAAATATATAATTTATTTTAATACCCAGATCTTAAAAATGAAGTTTGAATAGGCATTACTAAAACCTATAGTTTAAAAGTCACTTTTCAGGACCATACCATGCCCGTGTATGACAAGCATAATTTGACCTAAATGAATTTGTTTTTATAAATCCTTTTGGGAAAAGATCTATAACTCACTCACCTTTGATGAGAATGTTTTCTTGTAATTTTTTTCTACATATTTTTTTTTTGTTAATTTTTTATTGGGCATAATCATTGTTTTGAAAAATTCTTGTGTATGGAAAGCATAATTTGACCTAAACTTAACATTTTTTGATTTTTTTTTTTTTTAACTGTATATAATTGTCTCTAGTTTGATTCCATATTTTTTTTTTTTCAAAAAACTTAGAAATAAAAAAGTTAAAAAAAAACAAAAAACCATGTTATTTCGTGTTTATAGACCTCTTTCATTAGTAATTATTTTTAAAATAAAAATATTGATCATTTTTTTTTTAAATTACATATTTAGAATCTAGACAGTCTCTACTATAATGGGTTTTTATTGTTTAAAAAATTTCTGAAAATTTGGTGTTCAGATATATTTTTGAAGTCATTATTTTATATGAAGATTGATTTGGCCTTCAAGTTGCAGGTCAAACCAGGTCCAAGCCTAAGGGTCAACTCTCCAAGCCATTTCCTAAGCCAAAACTGAAGCTACAACCGAACCAAAGTTGAAATTTTTAGAAACGGGATCCCGTTTACAAAACGGGACCCCATTTTCTTTTTTAAAATAATTAAAAAAATGTTTAGCAAACAGGATCTCGTTTCAAAAACAAAACGGGATCCCATTTCCCTTTTTTAAAATTTTTTTTTTTAAACAAACTATATATACATGAAGTATTAAATTTAATTTTAAGTCATATTTCCCTTTGTCTTTTTCCTTTCTTATACTTTAAGTTATATTTTATGTATATATTAGCAGGATGTTCGAGAATGGTTTCAGATCTTTAGGAGTTATACTATACAGATTCTAGATTTTAGAAGATCTTATAAATTGTGACGTAATAGAACCTATAATGTCATAATATAACCTTTTATGTCATAATAAGTCCCATTGGTACATAATAGGTCCTAATGTGTCATAATAGGTCATATTGTGTCATAATAGGTCCTATTGTGACATAATACAACTTATTACGTCATAATAGGTCCTATTATGTCTTAAGACCCCTCAAAGGACCTATTATGACATTATACCTCTCAATATGAACTATTATGACTTCAGACCCCTTAGCAAGACCTATTATGTCACAATAGTTCCTATAATGTCATAAGACCACTTAAGAGGACATGTCATGTCATAATAGGTCCTATTATGTCATAAGACCCCTTAAGAGGATGTATTATTATATTATACCCCTTAGTAGGACCTATTGAAGGGTATTATGTCATAATAGGACTGATTATGACATACTAGGACCTATGATGACATAATAGGTCATATTATGTCATCATAGGTGCTATTATGACATCATAGGTCATATTATGTCATAAAATCCCTTAAGAGGAACTATTATGACTTTATACCCCTTAGTAAGACTTGTTAAGAGGTATTATGTCATAACAAGACCTATTGTGACATAATAGGACCTATAATGTCATAATACGACTTATTATGTCATAATTGGTCCTTTTGTGACATAATAGGTCATTTTGTGTTATAATACCCCTTAAGAGGACCTATTATGACATTATACCTCTTACTAGGACCTCTCATGACATAAGACCCCTTAGTAGGACCTACTATGACATAATAGGATCGATTATCATATAATAGGACCTATTATGTCATATAGGTCCTATAATGTCATAAGACCCCTTAAGAGAACCTGTTTTGTCATAATTGGTCATATTATGTTATAAGACCCCTTAAGAGGACCTATTATAACATTATGCCCCTCAGTAGGACTTGTTAAAGGGTATTGTGTCATAAAAGGACCAATTATGACATAATATGATCTATGATGATGTAATAGGTCCTATTATGTCATCGTAGGTCCTATTATGACATCATAGGTCATATTATGTCATAAAACCCCTTAAGAGGACCTATTATGACTTTATACCCCTTACTAGGACATTTTAAAGGGTATTATGTCATAATAGGACCTATTGCGATATAATAGGACCTATAATGTCATAATACAACCTATTATGTCACAATAGGTCTCATTGTGACATAATAGGTCCTATTATGACATAATACGACCTATTATGTCATAATACAACCTATTATGTCATAATACGACCTATTATGTCATAATACGACCTATTATATCATAAGACCCCTTAAGAGGACCTATTATGACATAAGACCCTTTAGTAGGACCTATTATGATATATGTAGAGAAATAAGTTGGTTGGAAGAGAGAGATGGTATGTTTAGATAGAGTTGAGGGGTATTATGTCACAACAAGACCTATTGTGACATAATAGGACCTATAATGTCATAATATGACCTATTGTGACATAATAGGACCTATAATGTCATAATATGACCTATTGTGACATAATAGGTCCTATTGTGACATAATACGACATATTATGTCATAAGACCTCTTAAGAAGACCTATTATGACATTATACCTCTTACTAGGACCTATTATGACATAAGATCCCTCAGTAGAACCTATTATGACATAATAGGACATATTATGTCATAATAGGTCCTATTATGTCATAATAGGTTCTACTGAGGACCTATTATGACATTATACCTCTTACTAGGACCTATTATGACATAAGACGGACCTTAGTAGGATTTATTATGACATAATAGGGTTTATTATCACATAATAGGACCTATTATGTCATAATAAGTCCTATAATGTCATAAGACCCCTTAAGAGGACTTGTCATGTCATAATAGGTCCTATTATGTCATAAGACCCCTTAAGGGGACCTATTGTGACATTATACCCCTTACTAGGACCCATTAAAGGGTATTATGTCATAATATGACTAATAATGACATAATAGGATCTATGATGATATAATAGGTCCTATTATGTCATCATAGGTCCTATTATGACATCATAGGTCATATTATGTCATAAAACCCCTTAAGAGGACCTGTTATGACTTTATACCCCTTACTAGGACTTGTTAATGGGTATTGTGTCATAATAGGACCTATTGTGACATAATAGGACCTATAATGTCATAATATGACCTATTATGTCATAATAGGTCCCATTGTGACATAACATGACCTATTGTGACATAATATGACCTATTATGTCATAATATGACCTATTATGTCATAATACGACTTATTATGTCATAAGACCCCCTTAAGAGGACCTATTATGACATTATACCTCTTACTAGGACCTATTATGATATAAGACCCCTTAGTAGGACCTATTATGACATACGTAGAGAAAGATAAGTTGGTTGAGAGAGAGATATGGTACTTTTAGAGAGAGTTAAGGGGTATTATGTCATAACAGGACCTATTGTGACATAATATGACCTATAATGTCATAATACGACATGTTATGTCATAATAGGTCACATTATGACATAATAGGACCTATAATGTCATAATATGATTTATTATGTCATAATAGATCACATTGTGACATAATAGGACCTATGGTGACATAATAGGTCCTATTGTGACATAATATGACCTATTACGTCATAATAGTGTCCAGTTATGTCATAAGACCCCTTAATAGGACCTATTATGACATAAGACCCCTTAGTATGATCTTATTATGACATAATAAGATTGATTATCATATATTAGGGCCTATTATGTCATAATAGGTCCTATAATGTCATAAGACCCCTTAAGATGACCTAACATTATACCCTTTTGTAGGACCCGTTAAAGGGTATTATGTCATAATAGGACTAATAATGACATAATAAGACCTATTATGATGTAATAGGTCCTATTATGTCATCATAGGTCTTATTATGACATCATAGGTCATATTGTATCATAAAACCCCTTAAGAAGACCTATTACGACTTTATACCCCTTACTAGGACTTGTTAAGGGGTATTATGTCATAATAGGACCTATTGTGACATAATAGGACCTATGTTATGTAGGTAGGGGGTAAGGGGAGGTGTATAGAGATAGCGAAGATGAAGAGTAAAGAGTTAAGGATGTGAGAGAGAGGTAGAGACATAGTTTTAGATTTTGGGAGAGAGGGGACAAAGTGAGACAGAAAGGAAAAAAAAAAGACAAAGAGAAATGTGACTTATATATAAATTTTATATTTCATGTATATATAGCTTGTATTTTTTATTTATTTTATTTTATTTTTATTTTTTAATTTTTAATTTTTTATAAAAACGGGATCTCGTTTTGTTTTTGAAACGGGATCCAGTTTTTAGATCTAGGCTCGGGATCCCGTTTCAAATTTTGGCTCGAGATCCTGACGAGAAACAGGATCCCGTTTCATTTCTCATGCGTTTCATGAGATTTGACTTTTTTTTCTAAGTGTAAAACTTCCACACTAAGTGAACACAACTTTGTGCACTTACTCACCAGTACCATTGTGATGGTATTTTATATGGCTTCAGAGTAGTGCCATGGTGCTTGCCTATTACACCTCTCCCGGTACTCTTAGTTCCTTATGGATTTCCTCTTTTTCCTGATACCTCCTGCACATAGCAAAAACTACAACACCAAAACACATATCCATCTATCGAATACAATTTGTTAGAACCATCTCCTCCTCAATATCCTGGGAATATGCAGTTATTTTATCATATATATGCTCAATGTGAAAGGATCATACACCCCTGATCTTGCAAATAAATTCAGTGATACCTATTCGAATGTTGCAAAAAAATGCATAACTAATCATACATCTAAGACATTCATTTACCATAGTGAGATAGATACTTTCTTAGCATACTTTTGTGCTTGTTCAAGGTGGACAACATTTACTAATAAGAGAAAATAGGACAATCATAAATTTGTCTACTAACCTCCCCAGTCAGCTGCAAAAAAATCGTTAGTAATTTCAGAGTGGAGGATACAAAGTCTTGTACCCTAAAATCAACCCAGTAGGATGCTTCCGATTTGCATTGACTTCATGATAAAAGGACCTCATATCTTCCCTTTAACGCCTGAGGCTATATCACATGGTTGTATTTAATTAAAAACATGAATTTTAGCTCACCCAATACTAAGAGATAGTATTCTATGGGATAAGGAACACAAAACCTTCAAAACTCATTTGCCTTAAATAACAATCTTCAACATTTGCAAGCTCTATTGAGAGTTAATACAATAGACACCACGAGCCCCCCTACAGACCATATCCTGCATGGATATTACTTGTCATTTTACACAGGTACTAAATGACCCATTCTTGTTTTTGATAAGGAGTTTTAGCATGAAGACCTTAAGTAGCTGTAAATAGGGCCCTGGCTTGTCCTGTTCTGACAATTTAGTCTTTTAAATGATGAATATTTAATGCCTAGATTTAGTCTTATCTTATAATCATTAGTGTTATCCTCCTTAATAGTGTGCTTCCAATCATAATGTTAATACCCATGTGGGGAGTAGTTAGCCATGAGAGGTTGTCATTGGAACAAATCGAGCAAGAAGGCACCAAAATAACCATCCCCCAGACACGAAGGGGTAGGAAAAATGAGAATGTCAATATATATATTTATGAATATATATAAATATATAAAATATATATTTGTGTGTGTGTGTGTATATATATATATATATATGTCTAAATTTATATATATATGTATATATATATACATATATATACTATATATATTTTTATAAATAAACTAGTGTATTCAGATATCAAAGGGAACACACAGTATGAAAATGTGTCACAATAGCTTACCTGTTATGGATACACCACCTTATCTATTGGATCCCCTGCAACTGATTATCCAGGAAACAGCTTGCTTATAACATTTTTCTTATTTTTAATGCAAGGAATTATTTCCATAGAGAGGGTTAACAAAATTACATTGAGTACTATATAGTTAAGCATAAACCAAAATTATCAGAGCAATTAGGGTTACGCTTGCAAAATGCACCATTACCGCCTGTTACAGGGCGCAATAACAAACGCTTGTCTCAAACGGCATATGTCCATGCTGCAATAAACACTATATAATCTTAGCATATATTAAACAGACTGTAAATTCAGAGTATACCCAAACCTTGCTCTGAGATTTTCAAAACTTCTCCAATTGTCTCAGTTTGACTACACATGCATCTTATGTATAACAGTCTATTGGGAGGATCTTCTTCTAGCTATAATATGCCTCTATTTTAGTTTAAAGAGAGTTTATAAACTATGCAGAGTTAACAATAAGCCCTAGCTATACTGTATATGACCAAAAAATTGCAAAAGAAAGAGGGCTCACCTCGGGTATATCATCATTCTTCTATAGATTCCAGGGTGTTGGGTTCCCCTTCAAGCTCAATGACTTGTAGCTTGAGGTAGTATTCAAACCACGTCCCCTTCCTAGGTGCACGGAGGTGGAATAGGTTGAGGAGAAATTCAATGCTTCTTTGTATCTCTTCCACCCTGGCATTGAAGGCCTCATGGTCCTCAATAACCAATATTGGCTTTCTAGGAATCGAGTTGTTGTTTATGATCAAAGTGTCATAGTGTGAAGGTCTGGGAATGGTCATCTCATTGCTAATATTGACCATAATCCTATCTAATTCATCCATAATTGAAGCCTTGAAGATTTCCCTGCATAGGCCCACTGTAATGTCTCTGTCTTTTTCAATACACATCATGACCACTAAGAGCATGGCCACAATGGCATTGTTGGCTCTGATTCGATCTTCATTAGTTAAGAATTCCCATCCAAGGATGCATTCCACCGCATCCATCACCAACTCATGGGGAAATTTGGTGATCCTTTTCAACCTATCCCTTAAAATTTCCCCAATGAAGGTCATTTGTCTTTTCAGGCTTTTCAGTCTTACCGGGTATCCATGGTTTCTGTCTAAGAAGTTGTTATCAGAGGGAATTAGATAGTTTAGCAAGCGTCTACCATGAATGAAGATGGCTTTGTCTCACTTTTTAAAGATAGAGGTGAACTTTCTAGATATCGCTATAATTAATGGGCACGCATTTGATGTCGAATCATAATTATTATTAAGACAGATCTTTCCCATCTGCCAAAAAAGTGATCATATAAGTGCATCTTCCCATATCAGTTTCTTACTCCTTATGGTGTGAGGTCGACATAGTAATTAATTGACACCTCATCTTCCTCGAAACTATACTTTCATGGGGAAGTAAATATTATCCATTAATGAGTATCATAACATGTGTTGAGTTTAAATGCTATCTTGGTGTTATATATAGGAGGGGCCTCGTAGTTACTTAACTACAATCCGATTGCTAATTATGCAGTGTATACTTTTTTTGGTGAGAATTATGATTTTATTTTAATTAAAGGAATTACTTTGTAGTTTCTATTAACAAATTTAGGTTCTATTAGTAATCCCTTGTCTGTTGGCATTATGTGAACCAGTATGAAGACATAATGATATTGTATGTTGTCATTGATGTCAATATGTGACATGATGTGAACTAGCACATATGACATGTGAGAAGAGAGAATTGACATATATATATGAACCGGTATATATGCCAAAGTGAAGCGGTATATCTGTTCAAGATGAACCAGCATGCAGTCATGGGAACCGACACATGGAAGCATTGGATGACTACCGGTTGATAGGTAGTTTCCACTTCAGGATTTCCGGTTGGAGTACCTCAAGCCTATGTAACTCAATTGATGATCTTTGTGTGATGAGTTAGCAATATAACAGAGAACAGATCGTGTTGCCACGTAAGCACTGAGCGCGTGAAGGATCTTGCATGAAGAAGACTATCCCTATCTACGTTGGGAATGTGCAAAGTTTGTCAAACAATGATAACGCGTGATGGGTTATCAGCTGCCATGAAATCGGTGGATAATGGACGATGGAGAATGTCTTGAGATCGATTGAAGAGTGTTGCATTTAATGCAGTATGATTCAACGGTCAGGATTGAACCATTTGAATTATTTAACCTAACAGGTTTAGGGTTTAGGGTTTTTGCTACCGACCTGTTTGTTTCCTATAAGGTCGATGTTGTGTTTCTTTCTAAAGTTGTTGGCAAAAGTTGTATGTGTGTATCCAAGGGAAGTGATACGTGATTCTTGCCAGACCAAAGGAGAGAAGAGATATCTACAAAGTGAATGTGTAGAAGCTGAAGAGGAGTCAAAATGGATCTGCATTAGCATTGAGTGTTGTTACCAGATCATTGTAATTCTTGTTGATCTTTAACCACTTCAACAGTTGTGAAATCCCTTAACAAGGTAGCCTTAATTGGCTTGATACAAATCCCTTAACAGGGTAACTTGAAGTTATTGAGTTCTGAGAAGCTATAGATCTTTGGAGATCCTTTAGCTATTGAGTTCTTGAAATCCTCTAACAAGGTAACCCTAACCGGGTTTAACCCTTAACTAGGTATTATAGCCATCCCTTAATCGGGTGATCCCTGACATGATCGGTTCTTAGCAGAACCTATTGTAATGTCTTTAACCAAACAAGGCTCCTAACAGAGCGGACTTCTAAAGAGTTCAAAAAGCAGCTTGTGGGTATTCATCCCCACCGTGGTTTTTCCCAGTTGGGTTTCCACGTGAAAAATATGTGTGTCATGTGAGATGCTTTTATCTTGTGATGCTTTGTTATTACTTGTTGAGCATATGATGTTTCTGTGTTTTATGCCTGTCTATAAAACATATTGAACTAACTATTGTGAAGATCTGATGATAGTTTACATGTTCATGCATGAGGGTGTAATGGTGTTGTAGTGTTGAGCTAAGAGGAAAGCTTAGTGAGTAACCGATTTATGATTGTTTTAGTTGTTCTGGGTCTTACCGGTTGCACTCTGTTTCAACCAGTATCACTGTTTGCTAGTCATTTGGAGTATTTGTTGTCAAACTAGTTTTGGACTGTATTTTTGTCTGTACTGATTCACCCCCCCCCTCTCAGTACCAGTTTGGTACTATTCATTCATCTTTGAGTTATCAATTGGTATCAGAGCACTCTAGGTCCTCTGTGTTGTAAGCTTAACTGCTTGAGGTAAAGATCCCAGTCAAATGATGAAGAGGGAAGGTCCAAATTTTAATAGGAAAAATTTTGGTATATGGAAAGATAGAATGAAGATATTCATCAGAAGCATGGGTGCTCAACAGTGGAGTTATGTTGAGAATGTCTATGTTGTCCCTACCGGTACTCTCACCGATGACCAAAAGAGAGAGATACAAGAAAATGGGCAAGTCATGGAAGCCCTTATTAGTAGTCTATCTGACATTGAGTTTATTGATGTTCAGGACAAGGTAAATCCCAAAGAGGTATGGGATACTCTTGAAAATATCTATGGTGGTGATGAACATGTAAAACAGGCTAAGGAAGAAAGCCTGAGAGGGATGTTTGAAGATATGCAGATGGTTGAAGGTGAGACCATTCAGCAGTATGGAATAAGAATCAAAACAGTTGTTGGAGAAATCAAGAGTGTAGGTGGTAAAATAGAAGATTCCACTGTGGTAAGAAAAGTCTTGAGATCCCTGTTGCCGGTCTATGCAATAAGGGTTGCTGCTATTCAGGAGCTGAGATCAATAGACAAGACTAAGGTATCCTTGGACTCTATCATAGCCAAGTTGACAACCTATGAGCTAAATATTTTTGATGGCAGTGTTCAAAAGACTAAATCAGCATTTAAAGCTTTTGCTATACCATCCAGAAAAGGAAAAGAAGCTAGCACTAGTGGTGAACCTAGACAAAGCAGAGAAATGAATGATGAGGAGATTCTGATGGCATTTGAAGCTCTCCTTGCTAGAAAGCTTCCTAAAGGAACCGGTAAATACAAAGGTAAGCTACCTTTGAAATGCTTTTCCTGTAACCAAATAGGACATATTGCTATAAACTGTCCAAATGGCAATAACAAGGACAAACCAGAAAGGTTCAGGAAATTCAAAGGAGGAAACTAGAGAAACTGTTGTGTAGCAGTTGATGAAGGTGTCACAGATGAGGAATCAAAAGATGAAGAGAATGAAGACATTGTGTTTGTTGCTATAAAGGAAGATGTGGCAGACAAGAAGGCTCTTGTCTCCCGGTTTGATAATTCCAATGAGTGGATCATTGACAGTGGTTGTTCTCACCATATGACTGGTGACCGAAGCAAGTTTCTATCCTTGGAGGAGTATGATGGTGGTGTGGTTCGCTTTGGCAATGATGCACCATGCATGGTCAAAGGCAAAGGGTCCATCTCTCTGAATGGAAAGAGTAGTGCTGACAATGTGTACTGGGTTGATGGCTTCAGACACAACCTTCTGAGTGTTGCCCAGCTGAATGATAGTGGCCTCACTCTGGAATTCAAGAATGGAGTTTGCAGAATCAAAGGAAAAGAGGGTGAATTGGTGGCCACCAACATGCAGACCAAAGGTACCTATTTCATTTGAACTCATATATAACCACATGTCTTATGGCTAAGTTTGATGATAGCTGGATATGGCATAGGAGACTCTGTCATGTAAACTTTGATAACATTGTGAAGGCTAGTAAGATCAAGGTAGTTAGAGGGTTGCTGGTGCTAAGCAAACCAAATAATACCTTGTGTAGGGAGTGTCAATTAGGGAGAATGTCTTCCTCAACCTTTAAAGGTAAATCTTTCACTGCTGACAACTTGCTTGATCTTGTGCATATTGATTTGTGTGGTCCTATCAAAACTAGAAGTGTGCAGGGTGATAGGTACTTCATGATTCTCACTGATGACTACTCAAGAATGATGTAGGTCACATTCTTGAAAGACAAGTCTGAAGGCTTTGTGAAATTCAAAGCTTTCATAGCATTAGTGGAGAAGGAAAGTGGTAAAAGGATCAAATGTCTCAGAACTGATCAAAGAGGGGAATTCACTTCTAGTGAATTCAACAAGTATTGCAAAGAATTTGGCATCAAGAGACAACTATCTGCCCCCCGGACTCCACAATAGAATGGCCTAGCAGAGAGGGATAACCGGACTATAGTTGAAGTAGCTAGAACCATGTTGATTCAAGGGAAGGTAGCTCACACCTTTTGGAGAGAAGCGGTGAGCACTGCAGTCTACACAATGAATCGGGTACTCAACAAGAAAGGTAAGGACACAACTCCTTATGAGTATTGGACCGGTAAGACACCTGTGGTTAGCTACTTTAGGGCATTTGGTAGAAAATGTTACATCAAGAGGAGTGAACATCAGGCCAAATTTGAAGCTAAATGTGATGAGGGAATATTCCTAGGATATTCCACCAAGAGTAAAGCTCTCAAGTGCTACAACAATAGGACTCAGAGAATTATGGAAAGTATCAATGTAAGAGTTGATGAATCCTCTGAGAAAACTGAGGAAACCAGTAGTGAGAAAGATGTAAATGAACCGGTTGCAACCTTCTGGGAACCGGTTGTTAGTCAACCAAGTACTAGTAACAGTGTTCCTGAACCGGTGAATGTTGATACTGATGAAGATGAGGATGAAGAGGAAAAGAAAGAAGAAACAGTCAAGACCATTCCTCGATATGTCAAGCTGAATCATGATCCTAAGCAGATCATAGGAGATAAGGATGAAAGAATCCTTATAAGAAGAAAGATCAAAGAAAACTCATGTATGATCTCTGAATTTGAGCCTAAATCATTCAAAGAGGCTCATAAAGATGACAACTAGATCAAGGCAATGGAAGAGGAACTTGACCAGATAGAGAAAAACGGTACATTGTCCTTGATACCCAGACCAGAGCATAAAAATGTCATTGGCACCAAATGGGTGTTTAGAAACAAGCTGAATGAGGATGGCACAGTGATTAGGAATAAAGCCAGATTGGTGTGCAAAGGATATGCTCAAGAAGAAGGAGAAGACTATGGAGAAACCTTTGCTCCTGTAGCCAGATTGGAAGGAGTTCATATGCTTCTTGCATATGCAGCTTTTAAAGGGTTCAAAGTATATCAAATGGATGTAAAATCTGCATTCCTAAATGGTGTACTTGAAGAAGAGGTGTATATTGAGCAACCAGATGGGTTTGCCCTATTTGAAGACAGTGACATGGTATGTAGGCTACATAAAGCCTTATATGGTCTAAAGCAAGCACCTAGGACATGGTATGAGCGCCTACATTCCCATCTTGTGAAGATTGGATTTGAAAGAACAAGTGAAGATAGCAATATCTACTTGAAGTCTGAAGGAGATCAGATCCTGATCTATGAGGTTTTTGTTGATGACATTATCTTTGGAGGAGATGACAAGATGAGTCATGAGTTTGCTGATGAGATGAAGAAAGAGTTTGAGATGTCACTCATAGGGGAGATTAAGTTCTTCATTGGACTATAGATCTAGCAGATGAAAGATGGAATCTTTATCACTCAGTCCAAATATGTCAAAGAGGTGTTGAAAACCTTTGGCATGGAAGATAGCAAACCGGTTGGTACACCGATGGTGATCGGTTGCAAATTGTCAAAAGAGGATGATTCCGCACTAGTTGATGAGAAAGAATACCAATCAATGATTGGTAAGTTGCATTATGTAGTGCATAGAAGACCGAATATTGCACATGCAGTTGGCATTACTGCAAGGTTCCAGAAAAGTCCAAGAGAATCCCACTTGGTTGCAATCAAGCGGATTCTTAGGTATCTGAAGGGAACAGTTGACTATGGATTATGGTACCCATACAACAATGATTTCATTTTGAAAGTATTCATAGATGCCGATTGCGCAGGTAATGTGGATGAATGGAAAAGCACAACCGGTGGTGCATTCTTTCTTGGCGGTAGACTGGTCTCATGGATGAGTAAAAAGTAGAGTTGTATCTCTCAGTCTACAACAAAAGCAGAGTATGTTGTAGCCTTCATGAACTGCACTCAGACAATCTGGATGAAGCATGTTTTAAATGGTTTCAAAATCCCTGTATTTGAACCGGTAAGTATATTTCGTGATAACACAAGTGCTATCAATATTTCAATGAATCCGGTTTTACATTCTAGAACCAAGCATTTTGAGCTTAAGTATCATTTCTTGAGGGAAAAGGTTCAGAATAAAGAGATTGCACTGGAACATGTTTCTAGTAAGGAGCAGTTAGTAGACATATTCACCAAGCCTCTCCCAAAGACTACATTTGTGCATTTAAGAGGTGAATTGGGGGTACTGCCCCTTCAGGAGGTGAACTAAAAGTATTTGTTCCACATCAGTCAGGTGTTGCATAGTCAAACTTTTGTTGATTGATGTGTTGAAGGATGCTACTCCTCAGGGGGGAGTAGCATAATGGAACAGGGATGCTTGTGCCTCCACTTTGGCATTGTTGTCAAAGGGGGAGAAGGAGTGAAGCGGAAAAGATATCTGCAGAAAATGGGGGAGAAAATGTGAAGAGGAGAGATATCTTTGTATATTGCCATCAATGCCAAAGGGGGAGATTGTTGGCATTATGTGAACCAGAATGAATTCATAATGATATTGTATGTTGTCATTGATGTCAATATGTGACGTGATGTGAACCGGCACATATGACATGTGAGAAGAGAGAACCGACATATATATATATGAACCGGTATATATGCCAAAGTGAAGGGGTATATCTGTTCAAGATGAACCGGCATGTCAAGATGAAACAGCATGCAGTTATGTGAACCGACACATGGAAGCATTGTATGACTACCGGTTGATAGGTAGTTTCCACTTCAGGATTTCCGGTTGGAGTACCTCAAGCCTGTGTAACTCAATCGGTGATCTTTGTGTGATGAGTTAGCAGTATAACAGAGAACAGATCATGTTGCCACGTAAGCCCTGGGCGCGTGAAGGATCTTGCATGAAGAAGACTATCCCTATCTACCTTGGGAATGTGCGAAGTTTGTCAAACGGTGATAACGTGTGATGGGTTATCAACCGCCATGAAATCGGTGGATAATGGATGATGGAGAATGTCTTGAGATTGATTCAAGAGTGTTGCATTTAATGCAGTATGATTCAACGGTCAGGATTGAACCATTTGAATTGTTTAACCTAATAGGTTTAGGGTTTAGGGTTTTTGCTATCGACCTATCTATTTCCTATAAAGTCAATGTTGCGTTTCTTTCTAAAGTTGTTGGCAAAAGTTGTATGTGTGTATCCAAGGGAAGTGATACATGATTCTTGCCAAACCAAAGGAGAGAAGAGATATCTGCAAAGTGAATGTGCAAAAGGTGAAGAGGAGCTGAAATGGATCTGCATTAGCATTGAGTGTTGTTACCAGATCATTGTAATTCTTGTTGATCTTTAACCACTTCAACAGTTGTGAAATCCCTTAACAGGGTAGCCTTAACTGGCTTGATACAAATCCCTTAACAGGGTAACTTGAAGTTATTGAGTTCTGAGAAGCTATAGATCTTTGGAGATCCTTTAGCTATTGAGTTCTTGAAATCCTCTAACAAGGTAACCCTAACCGGGTTTAACCCTTAACCGGGTATTATAGCCATCCCTTAATCGGGTGATCCCTGACAGGATCGGTTCCTAGTAGAACTATTGTAATGTCTTTAACCGGACAAGGCTCCTAACAGAGTGGACTTCTAAAGAGTTCAAAAAGCATCTTGTGGGTATTCATCCCCACTGTGGTTTTTCCCAGTTGGGTTTCCACGTGAAAAATATGTGTGTCATGTGAGATGCTTTTATCTTGTGATGCTTTGTTATTACCTGTTGAGCATATGATGGTTTTGTGTTTTATGCCTGTCTATAAAACATATTGAACTAACTATTGTGAAGATCTGATGATAGTTTACCTGTTCATGCATGAGGGTGTAATGGTGTTGTAGTATTGAGCTAAGAGGAAAGCTTAGTGAGTAATCAGTTTATGATTGTTTTAGTTGTTCTGGGTCTTACCGGTTGCACTCTGTTTCAACCAGTATCATTGTTTGCTAGTCATTTGGAGTATTTGTTGTCAAACCGATTTTGGACTGTATTTTTGTTTGTACTGATTCACCCCCCTCCTCTCAGTACTGGTTTGGTACTATTCATTCATCTTTGAGTTATCATTGTCATTATTGATTGTTAAGAGGATCACGTAGAGGTGTATGGCCAGGCTTTATGTAGATACTAGGTTTTCCATCTGCACCTTGGTTTGCAAGATGGTCCGCCCTAGAGTTACCTTCCCTATATATGTGGTTGAAGGTCACCCCTTCGAAGGATTGGACCATACTAAGAATGTTATTTAGGATTGCATTGAGTTTCCAATTGGGCATATCTCCTTTCTTGAGGGCATTGATAATGATGGCAAAGTCTCCTTCTATGTTAATTTTGTCAACTTTCAGGATTTTACATAATTTAATTCCTTCCTCAAGAGCTCTAAGTTCAGCTTCATTATTTGTGCTAATTCCCAAAGGACGGGCTAGAGCAGTTATTTCCTCTCCCTTTGAGTTATGTATGCAACAGTCGATGCCCATCACACCTAGATTGCCTCTAGAGGCTCCATCTAAATTGAGTTTAACCCAACCCTCAGTTGGGGGCATCCACTTACAGTCTTTGAGTTTTTTAATAACTCTAATAGGGCCATCCCCAATAAATGGGGGAATCTTTAAGGCAGTCCATTTTGATCTCATTTTATCATCCCACTATGTCATTTCCACTTTTTTATGGTCTTTCATAGAGTGACTATTGATTAGTTTTATTATGGTCGCCTCTACCTTGTTTGTGAGTTGTTGCCATTCCAACTCGTCTTCTTTGAAAATTCTCCTATTTCTTTCTTTCCAAATCTCTCATACAAGCATTGAGGGATCTACCACCCAAAGCCCATCATAAATGATCCCTTTGTTCTTGATGGGCCATGCCTGAAATATAGCCATGATTGAATCTGGGATGAGGGAGTGCCAAATCATTTGTTTTCGAAGCCCCCTTGGTAGGGGAGCCTTCCAGTCTCCTTATTCGCAATTTTTTGTCAAATATTTCTAACTCATCTTTACTTAATTTGGACTCTTGTATCATAATTATATTTGGGTTAGTTATGCAGTGTTTTAAAATATGTTGCTTGTTAGGGGCATTCAAGCCCTTAACATTCCATGTGAAGAGCTTCATTTCTCCTTGGGAAGGTCCTTCCCCTTCCCTCCATAAAAGAGATTTATCAATGTAGTTTGGCCCTCAGCCTTGCCTGCTTTATTAATGAGTTCTGATATTGATTTCCTTCCTCTTCTTTTTACCTCTCTTGCACAGTCTGGGGATTCAATAATATCTATTGTTTTAGCTAAGCCCAACTCCTCTTCTCATTTGTCCAAAGAAGCCTCTACTTCTAGAATTTTAGCCTTTGTCATATTTCCTTTCAAGAGACCTGACATTAGTAGTCTTTTCTGATATGCGAGTTCCTCATCATCCGCCAATTCATTTATAAAGGAGTCAGTCAAATCATTAACTGTTTCATTGCCCACATACTCCAAAATGATTTTATTCTCCTCTATTATCCTCTTGGAAAAATCCTCCTCTGATTTCTCTGTATCTAATATAAAGGGACTATTGGGTGATGACTCAAAGCCATCATTATTATACTTGGTATCAAGTTGGGTATCCTTTTTCAAGCTTTGTTTTATTTCCTTAGGAAAATCCATACCTATCTTTTCTTTTAAATGATCCTCCATACTCCAATTTAAGAGGGTTTGGTCCCCAATGGGAGGCATCAGGATGTATTGGTCCATTCATGAGGGAGTATCAGATATGCCCTCCCTACTGCAGCCAATTTTCCCTTCCTCCAATTCTAGGGTTGGCAATTCACTAGGTGTTGGTTTTGGATCTGGTTTGTGCATTGAATTCATATCCTTTTCTTTTGAATCTCTGATGGTAGATTTTATCTCCCCCAATGTTTCCAGGTTGATGTTTACCATATCCTCATTTTGATATCCCTGACGGATATGAATTCATATGTAATGAAGGGTTCTTAAATGTAAATATAAATAAGAACTTGCTATATACATATGTAATGAAGGGTTCTTAAATGTAAATATAAATAAGAACTTGCTATATACATATGTAATGAAGGGTTCTTAAATGTTAAGGAATGCTTATAAACATGAATAGTGAATACATATCAGGATAGTAGAAATGTATGTTAAGAAATACATATGGATAATGGTTAATGAACATTTTATGAGTATATGTAATGGATACATGTGAATTCAGGACTATGTACATGTGGGTTATGGAATAAGGAAATAGTAATAAGAATACAAAAATGTATTGTAAATGTAATCACATGATGGAGGCTATAGGGAGGAAAATCCCTTAGTCTAAGGGAGGGATTATGATAATCCCTAGGGTAGTATATACTGAACATTGATATGCATATGTATGGCTTGGTTGATTAAGTTCAACCAAGAAGAGATGGATCTAGTTGGTCCCCTCTGAGGACTTGGATGATGGGAGGCATCACCCAAGGCAAGGAATAGAAAAGGGTCTTCCTTGGATGGCTTGGGTGTAAGAGGTTACACCCAAGACAGGAATCAAATTCACCTTCGACTTCCTGAGGGCTTGGAACCAAGAGGGGTTCCAAGAAGGTGAGCTTCATGGCCACCTAAGGACATACTTTGGTATGGCATTCGTATCCTTTTTCTTAGATAAATATTATGATTATGTTAATTAAGTATTTTTAAGTTAGATTACAATTCAGATTAATTATATATATACATGTCGGTTATATTCTAACAAACTATTTTGAAGGATAGTGATCTCGAACTAGTAGGGACACTACAATGGTATCAGAGCATAATCTTGTCATCCCGTGGGAAGGGTTCTTAGTTTATGATCACATATCAGAGAAAGAAAGGAGCAAAAACAATGGCTGATCAATTGGCTAAACAACTCCAGACTTTCATGGAGCAAACCAATGAGAAATTCGAAAGAATGAGCCAGTTAATCCTCCAAAGTACAAACATCAATAATAGAGAGATGTTAAACCCTAGAAGAGAGATATACTCTAATCATGCTGACAACGAATGATTGCCTCAGAGTTCTAGACAAACAATTCTTGAATTTCTTCGTAGAGAAGAACATGTGAGGGAGGAAGAGGAACCAGCCACACTTGGGGTGGAAGAAATCACCCAAATTTATGCTAGATTGGAACCAGAAGTTCAGAGGGTGGTGTCCTTCAGGGACTTCTGTGAGTCCAAGACTAATAAGAGTAGGAGGAGGAAACCTATGGGTAACGACCTCAAAGCTAAAGTCAACAAAATGTCCCTACCATGTTTTGATGGGTCTGGGAAGGATGTCGCCCAAGCTTGGGTACAAAAACTAGACACCTACCTTTCATACAACCCCATGACCGAAGGAGATGCTATGAAATTTTCCATACTACATTTAATCGGAACTACCCATAATTGGTGGCATAACGGTCTCATTACCCTAGGACACAAAAATGTCTCCACCTACAATGAGTTTACCCAAAGGCTCATCAGCTGATTCGACTAGAAAGACTCTGAATGGTACTTCCAAGAGCTAACATACCTTAAGCAAGTAGGGACCATTGAAGATTATATAGACCAATTCCAAAACTTGTTAGTAATGGTCCCCAACCTATCCTAGAAAAGGCTTACCTACATGTTCTTAGAAGGCCTGAAAGACCCCATTAAGATTTTTGTTAAACCCCTGGAACCACAGAACTTAGGAGAAGCCATTAAGAAAACTAGGATGGTCAAATTTAGTGCCCCCAAGAATACCTCAACCAAAACTCCACATAGGAATGAGGGACCCTAGAGGGACCACCGAGAAAAGCCTTGCTGCTTGTGCAAGAAACCTTGGAGTTTCAATCACCAATGTAAGGAGAGAGACAAACCCGTGGAGAAAGGGTTATGTTTCAAATGCAAGGCCCCATGGGGGAAAGGCCATGAATGTAAAAGAGGATAGTTAAATAACATTGAAGAAATACAGGATGAGGAAAGACCCTATAAAAGAGCCAGATTTGAAAACAATGTACCAAGTACCTTGGCAGTCATCACTCAAGGAAGTGAGAATAGATGCTTCAAACTCAAAGAGACTATTAAGGGATAAAAGTAATCGCATTAGTGGACACCGAAACTTCACATGACTTCATTAGAAAACACTTAGCAGCAAAGAGAAGATAAAAAACTCAAGAGTTTAGAGGATTTGAAGTGATCATGGGCAACAAAGTCATAGACAAGTGCACTAAAGTTATACCCTAATTGGAAGTCACCCTGGGAGGACACACAATTACAAGGAACTTTTTTGTGGTAAACCTAGAGAATGATATCATTTTGGGGATGCCATGGATAAACTCATTAGGATGATTCACCATGGATAGTCCAAATTGGGAGATATGCTTCCAACATGAAGGGAGAGAGATAAAATTAAAAGGAATTCCTGATGGCTCTCCAAAAATAGTATCATGCAATAAAATGGAGAAAATCCTTAGACACGATCAAGGAGAGTGGGTCGCCCAATGTATGGTCTTGGATAAATCTCCAATCGAAGGTCAAATAATTCAAAATGATATACAACCCATCCTTAGAAGACACAAAAAGGTCTTCAAGGATATTCCCCCGGGTTTACCCCCAAAAAGGGGATTTGAGAATTCCATTGAATTAGAGGAAGGAGAAAAACCTATCATTACCACTCCTTACTGCCACCCCCACAAATTCAAAGAGGAGATTAAAAAAACCATAAAAGAATGATTAGAAATGGGACACATCCAACCAAGTAGTAGCCCTTTTGCTTCATCAGTAGTATTGGTCAAGAAGAAAGATGGGACAATGAGAATGTGCACAGATTACCGGGCCTTGAATAAAAAGACTATAAAAAATAGATACCCTATCCCAAGAATTGATGAACTAATGGATGAGCTCTATGGAGCAAAGTATTTCTCCAAAATTGATCTGAGGTCAGGATATCATCAGATTAGAATGAGGGAAGAGGATATTCCCAAAACAACATTCAGATGTCACTATGGACATTTCAAGTTTTTGGTTCTGCCATTTGGTCTCACCAACGCCTCGGCCACCTTTTAGTCATGCATGAATCATACATTCAGGCAATAATTGAGGAAATTTCTACTAATATTCTTTGATGATATACTTATTTACAACAAGACATGGGAAGAGCATCTCCTGCACATCGAAGAGGTATTAAATATTCTTGAGTCAGAATGATTATATGTTAAAGCCTCCAAGTGTGAATTTGGGATGAAAGAAATCATCTACCTAGGACACAAAATTAGTGAGGCCGGAGTAAGTGTGGATGAAGAAAAGATCAAAGCCATCAAGGAATGGCCCATCCCTAGAACCTTAACACAATTAAGGGGATTTGTGGGGCTATGCAGCTACTATAGACATTTTGTAAAAGGATTCTCCAAGATTGCAGCACCCCTTACTGATCTAACTAAGAAAGGGGCTTTCGCATGGAATGACCAGGCCCAACGGGCCTTTGAACAAATTAAGATAACCATGAGCTCTTGTCCAGTATTAGCCATCCCCAACTTCTCTATTCCTTTTGAACTACAATGTGATGCATCAGGGGAAGATGTTGGAGCCGTACTCATACAAAGGAAACATAGCATAGCTTTTGAGAGCCATAAACTCACCGATGCAAAAAGACACTATTCTATCTATGACAAAGAAATGCTAGCCATAATGCACGCCTTGGCTAAATTTCATCAATACATAGTCTGTGGTAGGTTTGGTGTGAAAAATGATCATAACAGTCTACGCTTCTTCCTGAGCCAAAAGGATCTCAATGATAGGCAACAAAAATGGGTGAGCAAAATACAAGCCTACGACTTTGACATAGAATATGTAAAAGGGGTGAACAACGGGGCAACATATGCACTATCCCAGAGAGCTCATCTCAACACCATTACCAGTATCTCAAAAGACTGGAAGGAAGAAATCCTTAACGAATATGACCAAGATCCACATGCAAAGGAAATCTTGGCAGGAAATTTGCCCAATGAAGATTTTAGAGTTAAAGGGAACCTCATCTTGTATAAAGGAAGGATATACTTGACCCCTCAGACCAGATTCAAAAGCAGAGTTCTCAAAGAATTTAATGATAACCCCCTAATAGGACACCCAGGGTACTACAAAACTTATAAACACATTAGGGAGATATCCAAAAATATGTACAAGAATTCCTAACATGTCAACGCAATAAAACAAAACTCAACCACCCGGCCGGATTACTTCAGCCACTACCTATTCCTAATCAAAAGTGGAGAGTATTTCTATGGATTTCATAACTGGGCTGCCAAGGACGTAAGGGAAGGATATCATTTTTGTGGTGGCAGACAGACTCACGAAGTATGCCCATTTCCTTGCAGTCTCCACCGAATACAAAGCCTACCAGATAGGAGATCTATTCTTCAGGGAAATTTTCAAACTCCATGGGCTCCCTCTGAATATTGTCAATGACAAAGATAGCAAGTTTATTAGCCAGTTTTGGCACGAACTCTTCAGATTGGCAAGAACAAACTTGATCCCTAGTACCAGTTACCATCCTCAAACCAATGGGCAAACTAAAATAGTGAACAAATGGATAGAGGGCTACCTTAGGAATTATGTTACAGGGCAACAAACTGCTTGGATTAAGTGGTTACACTTAGGAGAACATTTCTACAACATGACTCACCACATGTCAATAGGGATGAGTCCTTTCCAAGCCTTATACGACTATGAGGCCACAAGCTTTAGGGAACTAATAACCCAAGAAAGAAAAGTACCAAAAGCACACGAATTTGTGCAACAGAGTAGGGACATCTTGAAGACTTTGAAAGAGAATTTACAACAAGCCCAAAATCAACAAAAGATCTATGCTGACAGGAAGCGTATAGAATGGTCATTTGAGGTTGGAGATCTAGTGTTTCTAAGAATACAACCATATAAGCAATCATCCCTCAAGAAGAATGGGATTGAAAAATTGAAACCCTGATTCTATGGACCCTACAAGGTAACTCGAAGGATTGGGGAAGTAGCTTATGAGATTGAACTTCCCAAAAGCAGCAAAATACATAATGTGTTCCATGTTTCCCGACTTAAGAAGGTTCTCAGACAACACTTGGTTCCTTGCAGTGAACAACCCCCCCTAGATGATGAAGGGAAACTCACATTGTACCCAGAGATTATTCTGGACACACGAAAAAGAGAGCTGAGAAATTGAACCATCACCGAACACCTGATAAAATGGAGGAATCTCCCAAATGAAGCTGCCACTTGGGAAAAAGAGGAGGATCTAAAGATGCTTGAGGACAAGCAAAGTTGAGATGGAGGGACTGTGATATCCCCACCGTATCATATGATGTAAGCCCTTTTAACATAAATAAATACAAAATCAATTATTAAATGAGGTAATAATGTTAATACACTATTGAGGAAATAATACTAATAAATCATTAGAAAAGAATTAATTAATTATATTTATATTCAATTAATTTAATATAATTAATATGTTTAAAGTATATTGATATTTAATAATTAATAGTCAACCTAATTATTAAATATACTAACATGGAAATAGGAATTGTTCCTTTTTATAAATTAATAAGTAATGTATTAGCTTTTACATTATAATGAATAAAGTAAACTAGGAAGAACTTGTTGTATGCATATGTAATGAAGGGTTCTTAAATGTTAAGGAATGCTTATAAACATAAATAGTGAATACATATCAGGATAGTAGAAATGTATGTTAAGAAATACATATGGATAATGGTTAATGAACATTTTATGAGTATATGTAATGGATACATGTGAATTCAGGACTATAAACATGTGGGTTATGGAATAGGAAAATAGTCATAAGAATGCAAAAATGTATTGTAAATGTAATCACATGATGGAGGCTATAGGGAGGAAACTCCCTTAGTCTAAGGGAGGGATTATGATAATCCCTAGGGAAGTATATATTGAACATTGATATGCATATGTATGGCTTGGTTGATTAAGTTCAACCAAGAAGAGATGGATCTAGCTGGTCCCCTTTGAGGACTTGGATGATGGGAGGCATCACCCAAGGCAAGGAATAGACAAGGGTCTTCCTTGAATGGCTTGGGTGTAAGAGGTTACACCCAAGACAGGAATCAAATTCACCTTCGACTTCCTGAGGGATTGGAACCAAGAGGGGTTCCAAGAAGGCGAGCTTCATGGCCGCCTAAGGACATACTTTGGTATGGCATTTGTATCATTTTTCTTAGATAAAGATTATGATTAAGTTAATTAAGTATTTTTAAGTTAGATTATAATTCAAATTAATTATATATATACATGTCAGTTATATTCTAACAAACTATTTTGTAGGATAGTGATCCCAAACTAGTAGGGACACTACACTCAGAGGGTATTTTTTGATCTTTTTTATGTTGTTAAGGGCTGGGAAGGGTTGGACATGGTAAGATTACTTCAATTTGTTCCACCCTTCCCTTATATATCTCTGGTCTTACCACATATATTGAATGGTTAGTTATTATTTTAATAGGTTCCAAGCTTAAGTCCTTTATATGCAGTTTAGCCATTATTCTGGTTGTTGCAGAATCTCTATAATTTTCTTCAAAACCTTCGAAACCTCCTAGTGAATCCTCTATTCTAAGAAGGCAGTGCTCATTAAGAAGTTCTACTAGGAGATTTGGCAGTTCTACCCATTTGGGAACTAAGCAATTCTCAAACATTTTAGGGGAGAAATTTTGCCTCCATTTAAAAAAACAAAAACAGTAACCTTTAAAGAAACAAGGTTGATTGTTACGTATATTCTCTCTTAATTCTGATGAATTATAGAGAATAAACAAATAATTATCCTCTAAGGTTGTGATACTTACCTATCCTTTGGTGACCGATACCAGCCACTAGATGATTTTCGAGGTGGAGGCGCCATATCCACACCATTTTCCAAATAGCCCCCAACTCATATATTCTTCCTAAAGACTATTTGTGTATTGATTGCTAATAATAATAATTTTTTGGTTCGATTTGGAATAACTTGTTGCTTGTTGCTCCCCTTCATATTTTTGTCTTTTATTATTAGGGATGATAACCTAAGGAGGGTTCTCTGGAAGCTTTGACAGAGACTCAACCCTATTCCGTCTTTCGTCTAATTTTGTCAAATTCACACCAGTGGCGACATAATTTCGAGGAGGAGATGACTTTTGTGGAGGCCGCCTATTGACCTTCCCCATTCTCACATTATTATGGATACCTTGAGCTGGTCTAGGGTTCCGTTGTTTCCCATACCAAACTAGAAACTCCTGCAACAGATGCAGGGGTTATTTTTTAAGATTTTGAGATCTCAATGCTGATTGGAGGACCCCTTGGAACCCTAGCCACCTCCTTGCATCTTTGATTCAGAGAAACCAGGATGGAATTTTCTCCCGTGGCGCAGGTATTTAGGGCCTCGAATCTGTTTGCAGACCCCACCTTATTATTGTGGGCGAATTTTTGAGGTTTTTCTACTTGCCATGGGGAGTGCTTAGTGATTCCATAGTTTTTCTTCTGCCTTGATCCTTTTAAATTTGCAGTCGCATTTTTCTGTGTTCCACTTTTTGTGCATCCAAAATTTTGTAGAGCCATTTTTTAATGCTAGAGGAGATTATATATTTCTTTATTTTATTTTATTTAGTTTTTTGATAAATCTTATCTAATAGATAAATGTTTTATATTTTGATTTTAAAGAAATTTATTTTGTTTTGCTTTTTAAAATTATTATATTGGATATTAGAAGGGAAGGATTGAAAGTACTAATGTTGGTGGTGGAAGTTGAAAGGTCTTTTTTATTGTGCCTTCATCACGTTCTTTTATTTGTGTTATTGATGATCTTTGTTATTTTGTTTGTGTTAGTTTTGATAATTGGGTTTCTTGTTTAAATAGATGCAAGATTTTTTTGTTGTTGTTGGAACTAGTTTAATTTGGTTTCTTCCTAACTTGAATCATTGTTAGCCCTTGCATTAATCATTTGAGTGTGATGAGCTTTTCAACCAAATGTAAGGTGATAGAATTGTCAAGAAGTTAATCGTGTGATTTATTGTTATAAATATTTCAAAGATATCCTCATCAATGGTCAAGGTTGACTAGTTTGTAGAGAGTGCAAAATTTGTGGTTCATGATGCAAGGTTTATCTAAGCACGAGGAAAAAATGAAGGCCCAAAAGATGAGCTTATGGTTACTCTCTTTTTGGTTCCTAATGAGGAAATGGTTAGGGCCTTGGAAAAAAAATAATGTAGATGAACTCCATCAATATCTTCTTTATTTGTTTAACCCTTGATGCTTTACCTTCTTGAAATTATTTTGATGAATGGTTGTCTTCTATTTGGGGAAAAAACTGGATCTTTATATTTCATTTTGTCAAATTCTACAAAAAGATCTATTTTTTGTTTCTTAAATAATAACAATATGCATAAGAGAATTATTAATAAAGGTTTTTGGAATGTTGGCAAGTCAATCTTTTGAAACTTTGCTTGGGATCCTATTTTAAATACTAAAGAAGTAGTTCTAAAATCCTTTTCTAAGTGGGTTGAACTATGGAATGTACCTCCATCTATGTGAATTTAATTGCTTCAATTACTAAAACCTTTGGGTTAGGTTATTGTAATGGGGAAAAAAAGGTGAATGATGGAGAGATCAAGAGGAAAGCTTTTCTTCCCTCCGAGGAGAGATGAAAGTTTCACTGCAGATTTCCCTTCAAACACTTTATCCACATTACATTTAAAAGAGGGGGGGGGGGAATTCAATAGATCCAATCTCTTAAGGAAGAGATTGAATACTAAATGAATTGATAATGAGATAGAAATGACAAGCTAACCCCTCTTATAGAATGGAAAATGATTGAATTACGTGTTGTAAGACTAACTATAAAATTAGAAAATATTTGATTATAACTCGAGATAGAAGCGTGAGATGAAGTTGTACACTTGGATCTGGCTATAATATGTTGAGGCGAAGCTGCACTATGAATTTAAGGAAAAGCTGTCGGGACCGTGCTGAAAGTGTCCACGGTCCTCCAAAAAATCCACGAAATGAAAAGGGTTTTTCCGCCTCTACAAATGGAGTCTAACTCTGCAAACACAGTTGCACACTTGTAACCCACACATAGAAAAGAGAGGAAATGGGGTTGGGATTGGGGGTTTGCCTTTAGGTCAAACCCTAGTTTTGGAATTAACCAAATGATGAAAGAAATTACTTGCAAGTAAATGTAAATGAAAGACTGAAATTTAAGTCACCTCAAGAGAGGTTGTAGATAGAAAGTAGGTAGATTTTCTTGTATTGAATTGAATGTTGAAAGGGATCTCCTCTTCAATGGTTGAATCCTTGACTTGAATGCAACACCTAGCCTTGAAGGGAGACTTGAGAATTCTCAATGCTGGAAATGAATGCTTGAATGCTTCAACTTATGCCCGCCTTATCGCTTATCCAACTTTTTCACTTGTTGAACTTCATGCAAATGAGAGGGAAAATGCGACTTATATACTCATCAATTAGGGCTAATTGATTGATTTTTCGTCACAGGCCGACACAAGGAAAGTTTTCCTGCTTTATGCAAAGTCCAATGTAAAGATAGGACAAAGGGGGGCCCAAAATAGGGCAAGGACAAGGGTGCCACACCCCTTTCCTAGGAGGACAGGGGCACCACACCCCTATCCTGCCCTTGTCTCAGGACAGGAAGTAGGTTCAGGCCATGTAGAGAGTAGAACAAGTGTGGTTTTCGGGGGTTGAGCAAGTCTCGGGTCTCCGATCAGGCTTAGGGATTCAAATCGCCAAGGTGAAGACCCTAATGTGGTCGCAAATTGTAAGGGTTGCAATTTTATGACACTACAATTATTAAGTTAAAAGAGACTAGAGTTTTCCTTCATCATATGAATGCTGGAGTTCTATTTTTTTCTAAATATGATGTTCTTCTTCCAAATTTTATCTCAATTCTCTTGCATATATTTTTATACAAAAAAAAAATTGATTATTTGAGAAACTTAAATGATTATTTCTACCATATAAAGGATGGTCATTTAAGATATGTCTACCCTTTGTTAAAAATTGGGAATGAAAATTCTAATTCAAAGCATGTTGAATTTTCAAGAGATTTTAATATACATAATATGAATCTAGATGGTAGTTGTGGTGATATAGATATGGATAATGTAAATAATTTTGAAGATGTTAAATATCCCCTCAAATCGCTAAAGAAAATTTTGAAGAGTACAACGTTCTTCCTACAATTCTTATTGTGTCTTCTTGTTTGGATTTGCATTCAATTGGCTCTTATTTGCCTTCATTGGTTTTTAAAGTTGATTAAAATAATAAAAGAGTATTATTTGGTGCAAAAAATTCAAGGCCTTTAGTTATCTCTTATAAATAAAATCCTACAGTAATTGTTTTTTTTAAAATTTGGGTGCTAAAATTGATCCATGGCTTAAAAGTGATAGAAAGTCTTTTAAAAGATAGAAAACTATCTTGGTTGATGATGGTTTCAATGATCTCTTATGAGATGATAATGGGTGTAATGCATTTATGCATTAAAGTGTAAACATTGGCCTTCCCTAGGAGAAGTTAAAAAGTAATAATATACCCTTTTGTTTTGTAAAGTACATCTAACCTTGATGGTTTGTTGCTTCAAGAGGCCAAATATGTAGTGTGTTATTTGGAAGGGGCTTGTAAAGTGATTTGGTCCAACTCTAATATTTTTTCATCGTAGAGTATTAAAGGGAGGGGTGTTTGTATTCATCTAGATCCTTCTTTTGGTCAAAATGTTATTAGACATGGATCTTTAGGTCGTTACAAAGTTGTGTATATTGAATTAATTATTAATATTAATATTTTTGGTGTATGTTATGTATGTGCTCATGATGGGTATAATGATAGAGAAAACCTTTAACATTGGTTGGATATGAACATGAAGAATATTCCTTGGATTATAGGTGAAAATTCTAATATGGTTGAGAGTATTGTAGATAAGCTTGATGAACTTAAGTTTGAATGGAAAGGAATTTTTCTTTCTTATTTATTTATTTATTTTTTGAGGGGGGGGTGGTGGTGAAGGGGGTGAGAGAATTTAAAGGGATAAATAATCTTGTTGACTCTTTTTGTTTTTATGTAGGATGGTCAAATTTAAGAACAAACATTTTTCTAGATTTAATGGGTTCATGGTGGATAAATCCTTCTTTTATATATTTCATATTGATAATAACAATTTGTTGTAGGTTCTCCCTACTGCCCTATCATACCATCATGTAGTGGAGATTGTAAGAAAACTTGCAACCAACTTTATGATAATTTTCACATAACCCAATTGAGATTTTAACAAAATAAACTCACCGAATCCACATGCAAAGAATAGACAACATACCCATCAAAGATGACACAAGATATATCCTAGGAAAACCCTCATGAGGAAAAAATCTAAGTTCCAAAAACATCCATCACTGTATATTATTCAGCAATGCAAGATTACAATATAACTATGAAAGCCTTTGAAACCCTAGCCATAAACAAGCACTCCATGTGAACAAGCATGTAACTACACATCCCATGTCATGCTTCCAACCTTCACAAATGCTAAACCTAGCTAACTGGCTAACTCCAAACAACTACCCTTGTGGTTGCTTTTATAGAAACAAGCTCCCACAAAACCACCAAGTGGTGTTACATCAAAACCATGTGCAAATATCATGGGCTAACTACCCCATTGACCCCACATCTAATATTGGGTACTTTATTAAATTAATTTCCCCAATATTAAATAAATATAATATATATCCCAATTTACAATACAACTCATCAAGTGGCCTCGAGAATATCCCCAAAGAATCTTTACATGTTACATGTCCATGTGCAACATCAAATAAATAAATATTACATTGCACATCCATGAGAAACTCACATAATAAATAAATATTATAATTATAAACATTATTATGCAAGGTGTACAACACCCATTTGTTAGACTTGTGTGAATATTGTCAGTGTTGTCATTGATACCAAATTAGTCATTCGGTTTGGTTCAAATGGCATATGCAGTTGATATATATATGCAAATAGTATGTGCAGATGATGTATGCAATTTATATCGTACATGAAAGTGTACATTATCTACTGGAGTCACTTTCAAAAGATATGCTAAGTTATGCCTATTGTGATCCCGATATCTATTGTGTGTTCTGGTATCTGCTATTTTAGTTATGAAATTTATATCTTTTCATGTCTTGTGGTTCGGTATCTATGGTATACGTAGCCCTTGTGTTTTGGAGTTTGGAGTTGCTATGCTTGGAGCTTTGTGTTTTTGGGTCAGAATTTGTGGGTTTGGTTGACCCCTATTCTATTATGGTAATTAAGGTATATGCATCAGTGAATGAACTATGTAAAGGAAGTGTGTAGAGGTCTTGCGGAGGCTGGCTTGGTTATCATGTTTATATTTAAGGCTTTATTGGATAATGTGTTGATCTGAGAAACATGCGTGGGTGAGACATTATCTTGGTGTATAAGCTTTTTGGTATATATAGAAGTGAATGATGGCATTGTATGAGTGGTAGTGTGCGAAGCATGAGTGAAGTAGTTGGAGCAGAGTTAGAGTGCAAAGCAGTATTGCAGTAATCCTTTACCAAATCGGTTGTAGTAATCCTTTACCGGATCTGTTGTAGGTGTTTGTGGACAGTGGTACAAAGATATTTTACTGGATCTATTGTAGGTTTTGTGAGTTGTGATCCATAAGCAGGCACAAATTGTGTCATACAATTAAAACTTCTTATGTTCTTAGTAACACGCCTAATAAATAAAAAATAGAAAAAAAACAGACTTCTTTGATGGGGATAGAGGGACTCGAACCCTCACGATCTATAAAACCAACGGATTTTCCTCCTACTCCAATTTTCATTGTTGTTGACATTGACATGTAGAATTGGACTCTATCTTTATCCTCGTCCAATTATTACTTCCAAAAATTGGAGTAAACGCAAATCATCTCTTTCTAGAGAAGCTCTTAATTGGAAAAATCCTTCAATTGCTTTAACGGAGTAGGAGAAATGATTAGATCTTTTAGAATGCTTAGAAATTTTTCTAATTTAAATTGGTATGGTTCTTGGCTTACATTTCTGGACTATATCGAGATGGAATCGGATCCTGATGAGGCTGAAGCAAAGAAGAAATTAGAAGATAGAAAAATCTGGAATCAGAGTACTTATGCAAGGAGGTTACTGGTTCATCAACCTAATGCACAAAGGTACCCATCTTTTAATGGTTATTGTTTTCAATGCAATAAGTTTGGTATAGAAATATTTAGTGTTATAATTGCAAGAGATTTGGTAATAAAGTGAATTACTGTAGAAATCATGCTATGAGTTAGAACCATAATCCGATTGGAACAATATACAACAACTTTCATGGATATTGTCATACATGCAATGGTTATGGTCATAAAGCTAATCAGTGTAGATCTAGAACTCTTCTGGTAAATTTAGTGAAGAAGAACATCAATTGTTACAAATGCAAGCAACCCAAACATCATGCTAATTATTGTAGAGATGAAAATATAGAGAAACTTGCTGAGGAGAGTATAATGAAGGATAATGAATCAAGGAAGAAGGAAGTCTTGGTTTGGAGAAAGAAGGAGGTGGATAATGAAAGCCAACTTGGCGTATCAGAATCCGATGCAGGAACCTCTTCCTCCAGTATTTGAGCATATTGCTTTGGCTTAGGGGGGGTTCTTGAAGAAAAACCATTTGTTCCTCCCTATCTGAGTGGATCATGTCAACAATCCAGCATGACTTAGTTAAAGAGGTTATCCGATAACTAGTGGTTTGTGTTGACATCATCAACAAAGACACTTTTTGGCGGCAAAACCCTAAAGGAGTTTTTTTGGAAAGATAAGTATCGAAGTTTGAATTTATTTTTTATTATGTCATTAGCACTGGAAAGTTTTGTTAATGGTAAAAGAGAAGCAGAGCAAGGAAGCAGAGCTAATTATCATGGAAAGAAAGATGATCATTAGAGAATCAAGTAGGGCAAAATTTCAGGTTGTGGAAAAGGTATTCTTGGATGGATTTGACCTAGAGAAAATTAGGAATGTGAAAAGCAGTTTGAGTGATGCAAAGTTGCAAAGAATCAAGGATTGAATATATGGATAAATTTTTCCTAATTTGAAGATGCGGAAGTGATCAAAGTAATCCTTAGTCATGTGTAGGATGACAACATCGTGTTGGATAAACCCTATCCAATCACAAAGGATATTATTTTGGTCATTACTGGTTTGTGTGACAATGGAGTCATTTTGGCTAAGAAATCAATAAAGAACAAAGAGGTGGAAACCCTAGCCACCATGAAGGGCGATTAGCAAGCATTAATCATTGACAAAATCAACAATCCTTTTGTAAGGTATGTTGCCTATGGCATTTCCTATAAGATATATTTCCGAAATAGGGAAGGTACAACTTCGGGTATTGTTGTGTATTTGGCACATATACATTAATGGAAGACAAAGATTTCAATTTGTGTGAATTGTTGAGGGAATTATTGTTAAAAAATATTAAGATGTCAAGACAGCAGAATTATCATTTCTGGATCAGATCATTACTTGTTTGCATAGCTATGTATTGTTTGGGATCCCTTCCGACAAAAGAAAATGTGATGTGGGAGTCTGGTGTTGTGATTGCAAGGCAAACTTTTAGATATTTGAACAATTTGGATAGAAGAGAGGAGGCATGCAATGTATATTTGGAGTCTTTCGGGGATATGTGGAGTATCGATTCGGTATCCCCTACTACCAGTAATGTTAAAGGAAGTTCATCCTCTGGTAAGAGGAAAAGGGGAGAATCTATGTCTTTGAGTGTTGAGGTATCCAAGAAAAGTAAAGAGGATCAGAAAGAAAAAAAAGTGTTGTAATTATTGATGATCCCGAATCTCCTATAGATAAGGGAGAATTGGTTGTTGCAGAGTAGGAACTTAAATAATCTAATAATGAATCAAATCTTTTAGAGATTGTTAGCAGCATTGATGGAATCATGAAAATTGGTAAGTTGTGGTTGACTTTTGTTGAGTTGGATAGAATTGAAAATGTTCTGATGAACCATTTGGTTCAAAATAGTTGAGGATTTTAGTAATGTACTTCTAAAGTCTCTGTGTGAAATCGTTAAGGAGAAATTATCTGAGAAATATGTTGAAGCTAAGGTTTCAGAAGAAAAAGTTGTTGATATGCATATTTTATTGAAGGATTGTGATGATGCAAAGAGAGCTCTGTTTATGTACATTAATGAGGTGAAAGACTGTATCCGCAGTGCACATAAAATGTATAGGTATTGTATCTCATGGCCGGAAATTGCAATAAAGCATAAAGCTAAGATTGATGTGATTGAGGATGAATTGAGTTCATTGGGCAAATATTTTGATTTTCTGAGTGACAGAGATGGAGAGCAGAGGAAAAGAATAAATTCTCTTCAAGCTAAACTATTGTATCTGCAGAGGAAAAGAGAAGATTTTGTGACCATGTTTTGAAAAGTAAAAGAAATTGTTGAGGCAAAATTGGAGAATTTATCAGCATTGCTTAATAGTGCAGTTGAGTATGAGTAGAATCCATCTACTACGAACAGTGTTCCCCATGCTATTGATTTTCTAGTAGAATGTACAAGATTTTGTCAGTAAGCATCAAATTGGTTGTGAATTCTTGGGAGGTTCTTCTTCCAGAATTGAAAGAGAAGTACAAGCTAATATTTTTGAAGAAGAGCAGTTGAGTATCACATGAGTTGGTATGCAAGTTTTGACATTCTTTTTTGCAAATGAAAGCATTATTTTTCTTTCTTTCTTTTTTATCAAAGGTATCCTTTGTTCTTGATGTCAAAGGGGGAGAAAGGATTGTGGCTATTGGAGAAATATTTTGGAGCAAGGAGATATATAAGTTAGGGGGAGTTGCAAGTAGATATGTTTCTTTATGTTTTTGTTTTGAGATGTTTTGAATTCAATGACAAATGGGGAGATTGTTAGACTTGTGTGAATATTATCAGTGTCATCATTAATGTCAAACAAACCATCCAGTTTGGTTTGGATGGTATATGCAGATGATATATATATGCTTATTGTGGTCTTGGTATTTGTTATGTATTCTAGTATCAACTATTTTAGTTATAACAGTTGTATCTTTTTATGTCTTGTGGTTCGGTATCTGTGATACACGTAGTACTTATGTTTTGGAGTTGCTATGCTTGGAGCTTTGTGTTTTTGGGTTAGTATTTATGGGTTTGATTGACCTTTTTTCTATTATGATAATTAAGGTATATGCATCAGTGAACTAATTGTGTAAAGGAAGCATGTGGAGATCTTGTGGAGGTTGACTTGGTTATCATTTTTATGTTTAATGCTTTATTGGATAACGTGTTGATCCAAGCAACATGCTTGGCCAACATATTATCCCGATGTCTAATATTTTTGGTATATATAGAAGTGTATAAAGGCATGGATAAGAGAGAGAGAGAAGGTATGAGTGGTAGTGTACGATGTGTGAGCAAAGTAGTTGGAGTAGAGCTAGAGTGCAAAGTAGTGTTGCAATAATCCTTTACCAAATCTATTGCAGGTGTTTGTGGATAATGATACAAAGATCTTTTACTAGATCTACTATAGATTTTGTGAGTTATGATTTGAGCTTAACTTGGAACTGATTTCATGCATTTGAAGATGCAACTTTCTTCAGTTTATTTTTACTTATTTCAGTGAGCATTCTAACAATAAGCCGACTTTGTAATCTTGTAGTGAGCATTTTGGCAGTGAGCCATTTTTGCAATTTGGTAGTGAGCTAACCAACAATGAGCCACCTATTTTTTAAACACCATATAACTAGTTACATTATCTTGAGATTTAACACTGTCTTTTTTCCCATTTGAGTTTTCCACATATAAAATCTGGTGTTCCATTTGTGCCTGTGTTTTCATATTTATTCTGCATTTGTTGTTTCATGTTTGGTATTCTTAATTGATAATTTTAGTACATTTGAGTGAGGTCTTGAGTTTTGGAGAAAGATTTAAATTGGTGAGAATACTAATTCACCCCCCTCTTAGTATTTGGGTCCTTTCAACCAATCCAACACTATTTTGTCAGTGTTCTCTCACTTGCTGTATACATTGCATAAGGGCAATACGAAACCACAACATGAACAAGGGAACAATCCCTTTAATACATATAACATCATGGGATCCAAGTGCTCCATGTGCTCCATCAAGATACCTGCAACAAGAAAAAAAAAGTGTCTGCCATCTCATACATGAATGCTCTCACCCTCCACCATGCCACTACCACTGGACATAGAAAAGGCCATTCAAAGAGACGGCCACACAATCTAGACTGCAACAAAATATAAGTCCTATCGTGACTGATATCCAAATAGAAACAATCTAAAGGTATCCAATGCATCAGTAGTTGTCAAGAACCAAAAAAACATAGCTAAAATAACACCCATAATAAGCGCTAACACATCCAACTACCCATACCTCCAAGGTATACATATCAATTAAGTCACATATCATCAACATATACACCATGTAACATGCAATCACAAAGCTCCAAGTGCAATACCCATCACATATGTACACCTAGAAAGTCCCACTGCATAGGTAATGTCAAATCTGAAATGAATCGACTAACAACATCTCATAGAAAGTGTAACCATAACCATGTAGTATCAAGGAACATCCACAACAAAATGAATAACATGTAAACCAATAACCTACAAGTAAAAATATCACCGCAGGTCTCCATAAGTCTCCCATGTTCTCCACAACCAACAAAAGAAAGAGATAAAGGAACTTCCATGTCATCTCCCGCATGACAACACATGAACACAAACTAGTGAACACATAGCTCCAAACAACCTCAAATCCAATATAGTATGAAATCAAACATTCAGGAAGATAACCAAGACCAAAGAGAGAAACACTGCAAATCAAAACTTGTAGCATGTCCTTCTACATATACCTCTAAATGCCAATTGTGTCAAGTATGATCTCTTCTATAAAATCTTGAATGAAAAGCCATAACAACACACAAACCCATTTAGTCCCTTGAATCAAACATACATATATATCATGCAAACAATGGGGATGTAAGTCTCTCATAACCAAGAAGATCAAACTAATATCCATTCCCAATCCCAAGAGAATATGGCCAATAAACCATCTCCCAAATTTAATATCAATGAATGACATCATAATAATGACTCAAACACACAAGGAGATAACCAATACCAAACATCTCTCAAACTAAATCCTCCATATCTAACCATCTACCCATAGCTCAAGATCCATATCTATGAAAGATAAGCATAAACATAATGCACCTGAAAGGAATAATGGGCAATACCTCTCAAGTAGTAAACTGCCGAGTAGACCAAGAGTGGGGAATGATAATTCTCCTCCAAGACATGCAAGTCATCATGACTGATCTAAGAACAATCTCCTCTCAAGTCTATACAATGTGAAAGCTCCTTGGTCTTCTTGTTGAAACCATCAACTATCTCAACACATTTCTCTAATCACAAGAGAATACCAACATCGCCTATGTCTCTAACTATCCATGAGTACCTATAACCAATCAGTCCATGCCAAACTCCAAATGCAACATAGAATCACCATGAAGTAATTAAGCAAATGATCATGTACACAATACAAAAGAACCACCAAGATCAATGTCAAAGCTCCAACCACAAAATCAAGAATATATACATGATCTAACCATCTCCTCCAAAGAGATAACATGCTTTATATGAATATATAAAATAACCATATCATGCCAAAACTCTAAGAATGCAATCAAGAGTATACCATGACATAATATCAACCATCTATCAAACAAGGATAACATATCAAATGAAAGCATAAACCACGACTCAACCAAAGAACTCCTTGAGCCCTCAAGATGTCAAAATCCTCAAATATCATGAAGATCACTATCTCTTACAAGTATACCCACAAATGTGAAAGACCCTTCTGCAGCAATAGGATCTAAGACATCCTCCAACATATGCACACTAAGAAGATCATCTTCCATCCAATGGCGAATACACATCACTGCTACAAGCTCCCACTGAACCGTGATAACACGCTCTTTCATAGCATCATGATAACCATCTCCTAAATGAAGATCATCCAAGCCTACACACATACAACTGGCATGTTAATAACATCAAGTAAATCATGAACTCCAAGACAAGAAGATACAAAACTGCCAACAAACAATTAGGAAGCAATCCTACACCACCACACCATCACTTTCAAAAGCTCCCACAAAAAGTGTATACAAGCTATCCATGGTATCATGATAAAACCGTCATCTAACATAGAATCAACCAAAGCCATCTAACAATCAAATAACTCAAAGTGCATATAATGAGCTTCCAAAAGCCAAAATAACCATGATCCTCAAATGAAAATATAGGCTGTCATAACCAATCAGGAATATAAATCAAATCATTATCGATCAAATCACCTACAAATCCAATCACGTCATACCAAATTACCTAAACACAAAGAACAACCATGGCATCATGATCACCTCTAGGAAACAAGCATCTAACTCTTAATGTGTCCAACCTGTCAGCATCACATAGTCTACACTATAGATCCTCCATCATTATTGTACTTGGTAACACCATCTCTCCTCCTCAACATGATAACAAAATCAACAAACCATGTGACTAAACCAAGCCACCAATTTGAATATGCATCAACAATGAAAGATCTATGGGCATAGACAACCCATATCCAAACCATAAATGCAATCCTATAAGTATAGATCGTCTACAACATTGCATAACTTGTAGACCCAACAATGCAACATACATACTCAAACCAAAACTGATAACCATGTCAACATGAGAGAAATCTAAGATACATATTGAGTATACAATGACATAGACTCCAATATGTAACATGTCATAAACTCATAATGTCACCATAGCCAAAAGAACCCATAAACAAAACAGATCAATATATCAACAAATAAATTATATCAAACTTGCTCCAAATCTAAATCAAAGTGTATTGCTTTTCAAGAGATTTCCATCGATTATTCAAAGTCCAAAACCCGACTTCGCATGCCCAAGTTATGACCTCTCAAATTCAAAAAGGTAATTGTCACTTCTAGTTGACATTTCATTGCCCAAATAGTAAAATCTATAAAAAATAATCGTATCACATCATAGTAAACCGAATCACCTTTCCAAAGACTATAAGAAATAAAAAAACAGACTCCATATGCCCAAGTTATGCTCTGTGGAAGAAAACAACCAATTAGGCTAAAAGTGCAAGCGTGGACTCCAAAATGCCAATATGCCTCAAAAATTATTTTCCATTTCTCCAATATTCCATAAAAAACCATTTTCAATTTTTAATAATAAAATGTATCTCAGGTAAGGTCGACCCTGACCCGATCTCCCATACTCCATCATATGGCATAAATAAAATACATGGCATTATAAATTAAAGTTTTTATATAAAAGAACAAATTTTAATTTTATTTTAATCTTTTTTTTCTTACTACTTTTTTAATTATTTTTTTAATTTTTAATCTTTAATAATTTTTTGAAAAAGGTCAATGGGTTTTTTTGCAAGAATTTTTTGTCCTCTAGCGACACTGCGCAGGTGGTAGGGCCGTACGACTGTACTATCTAAAAAAATTGCATCTCAAGTCTTTGTCACGAAAATAGGTTGAGTTTTATATCAAAATTTGTCTCTTGGCCTCCTTGATCACAACGATGGGGTTTGTTTTGTCACATGAGGTCAAATCTGAAACTTCACACCCAAAACCTCCAAAATGCAAATCCATGGAAACCCATTTTGAAACATATTTTAATAACACCAAATCTACAACAAATGCCCACAAATTTGTAACCCTACATGGATTCAACACCTAGGGTTATAACACCATAAAACCATAGCTCTAATACCACTTGTAAGGAAACTTGTAGCTAACTTTATGACAATTTCCACATAATCCAATTGAGATTTTAACAAAATAAACTCATAGAATCTACATGCAAAGAATAGACAACATACCCATCAAATATGACACAAGACATACCCATCAAATATGACACAAGACATACCCTGAAAAAACCTTCATGAGGAAAAAACCCACCTTCCAAAAGCATCCATCACCATGTATTATTTAGCAATGCAACATCACAATACAATTGTGAAAGCCTTCAAAACCCCAACCATCAACAAACACTCCATGTGAACAAGCATGTAATCACACATCCCATGCCATGCTTCCAACCTTCACAAATGATAAACTTGGCTAACTGGCTAACTTCAAACAACTACCTTTGTGGTTGCTTTTATAGACACAAGCTCCCACAAAACCACCAAGTGGTATTACATCAAAACCATGTGCAAATACCATGGGATAACTACCCCATTGACCCCACATCTAATATTGGGTACTTTATTAAATTTTCGCTGTATTAAATAATTACAATATAATATCCTAATGTTACAATACAACTCATCAAGTGGGGCCTTGAGAATATTCCCAAGGAATATCTGCATGTTACACGTCCATGTGCAACATCAAAAAAATAAATATTACATCACACGTCCATGAGAAACACATACTAAATAAATATTACAATTATAAACATTACTATGCAAGGTGTACAACACCTATTTTCCCAACAAAAACTGAGTTGTTCCCTAACTCTTATCCTCCTAAGTATCCATATAATGCTAAAAAAATGCCCATTTTTTATGTTTTAAATAATAATAGTATGCATAAGAGGATTATTAATAAAGGTTTTTGGAATGTTGGCAAGTCTCTCTTTTGAAGCTTTGCTTGGGATGCTATTTTGAATCCTAAAGAAGTGGTTCTAAAATCCTTTCCTATGTGGATTGAACTATGGAATGTTCCCCCATCTATGTGATTCTCATTTCTTCAATTAGTAAAACCTTTGGGTGAGGTGATCAAGTTAAAAGAGACTAGAGTCCCTCTTCCTCATATGGACTTAGGAGTTCTATTGTTTTTAAATATGACGTTCTTCTATCAAATTTTATCTCTATTACCTTGCATATGTTTTTATATTAAAAAAAAATGATTACTTGGGATGCTTAAATGATTATTTCTACCATATAAAGGATTATCATTTAAGATATGCCTGTAAAAAAATGGGATCAAAAACTCTAATCTAGAGCATGTTATATTTTCAAGAGATTTTAATATCATAACATGAATCTAGGTGGTAGTTGTGATGATATACATGTCAGATTCTGCTAGAAGCAAAAACCAAGCCAGGATCTGATGTCGGTCATAGATCACATGCAACTCCAAGCAAAAGATGAATGAAGATCAAAATAGTTGAATGAAGATAAATCTGAAATGAGAGAAAAAATAGAGACATAAGAGAATTTGGAGAAGACTCCCCTCGGGCTATCACTGAACTAGTGAAGGTGAGAATATAGTGCTTATTATATAGAAAAATAATAACATATACATCCAAGGGGTGCATTAACTCCTATTCCCCATGAAAAGTGGGAGGTTTTACCTTCTTATTAAATGGAAAAATATGTGGCATAACCTCCTTACATGAAGATAAGAAAGGAGTTGAGAAAGTTGGCACATAAGGCCAAAAGAGGGTGAGAAACCCAACTACCCCATAATCCACTTAGGAAATGATAAAATACTGGTTATGAGAGGTGGCACAACAAGCCAAAAGAGGATGTGTAACTCAACTACCCATGTGAGGCGGAGATTTACACATGTAGCTGAAGTATTTTTCCACAACTCCTCATATTAACCATTCCTAATAACCTGAGCAAGCTTAAATAATGTGTAGGAAAAATAAATACCCCCTAACATAAAGAAAATTAAAAAACCTACACTAACAATAAATATGGATAATGTAAATAATTTTGAAGAGGTTAAATAGCCCCTCAAATCGCTAAAGAAATTTTTGAAGAGTACAACATTCTTCCTACAATTCTTATTGTGTCTTCTAGTTTGGATTTGCGTTCAAATGGCTTGTATTTGCCTTCATTGGTTTTTAAAGTTGATGGAAATAATAAATGAGTAATATTCGATGCAAAAATTTCAAGGTCTCGAGTTATCTCTACCAATGCAGTATCTTTTACTTATCTCTACCTCCACTCATGAGCGATGTGATTGATACCTCATGGTCCTCCCCCACACCAGTAGACATAGAATATAGTACACATCCTTTAAGGTAATTGTCATCTCTCCAGTGGGAAGATGGAATGTAGATGTATCCATGTCTACCTCTCCATTAGGTCCATCAACATCAAATCATGATATTTTACCACTGACATGTGGTATACCCAATATCGTCCCACATCTTGAAGTAACTTCCTCTCATCGTGTTCAAGGTTGGAGAGATGGCTCCAAAGAAAGTTGCACACAAAATCTCCAGCATGTTCTCACATGTATGGTAGTTCTTGCCAACAACATTATCAAAATGACCCATCAATATTATAATCAACTCATGAATTATTCTAACCCCAAGTGTGTTGCATAGTGCCCTGTCTTAGACCATGGCAACCTTGTGGGACCATGGCACCTATAGGGCACTAGGGTGCCCAAAGGGGACTAGGACGCTCACCGTAGGTGGGCCATGTGAGAACCTATGGTTTAAAATAGAAATCAACATCTCAAATGAAAACAAATCAAAAAGAAAGGTTGGTCAGCCCGCCTCATCCAATGGAAGACCCTCCTCGATTGACTATTGTAAGTTATCCTTCCTCATGGGCAAATCTGGTCATTGGATTGATATTTTTCCTTGATAGACTCCTTCTTCGCACTTCAAAATAAAAAGTCTAAATAAGACAAATGAATAGTGGATTTGTCACTATTTAAAGGTATTTTTTTTGAAAACCCTAATTTTTCTATTTACTTAATCCTTCGTATCTTGGTCTAGAGGACTTCGATTCACATGTCGCTCATTGCATTGGAATTGTGAATCACTCCTCTAACTTCAAACTATTTATTGAGTAATTTTGGCTTTGTATCATATTTCATTACATGCAATTTTCATCATTTACACTACACAATTCAAAGTGGTAAACATGATACCCTGTTTCTACCTCCTAATCAGCAAGAAAAAATGGGGCAAATACAACTACTCTCGGATTTCATCACTCTTAATGATCATTCTAGGAGATTATTATTTTTAACTAACAAAGTGATTTTGTAGAATGCAATTCCTAACGTTGTATTATAGGTATTATTACACTAGGGGCTTCATTCAATACTTATGGAAATATCCATTTTACTTGAATGTTTACTTTTTTTGTACTTTAGCTTGCATATGCACGTAGTATCATATGATGACTAAAGCGGGGGCTAAATGTAGCATTGTAAATTGTACAACTTTAATTAGGGTGTCTGATTCCAAACTTAGCACTTATTTTAGTATGTCTCATTATAGTATGCATTATAATACTTTCATATGCATTTAATTAATTAATTAATTAAACTTGAGTCCTTTGTTAATTCAAATCACATCACATTTTATAAATTGGGCCCTTGATTCTAGGTGTGCCCTTTTATAATTTTATCCTAATTTATATTTAATCTTATCCTAAATGTAACTTTCAAAATACATTCCATACATCTATACATCATGGTTTGAGTCATCAGGTTGGAATTAGCATTAGAACCTCGTTATCTTATATCCTTAGAGATTTGGGATAAATTTGTTGAGACCAGGATGATCAGCTCCCCTTGATGTCAAGAAAATTTCCCCAAATTTTGGGAGGATAATGTCACAAATCCAATCAATTCAAATCCCACTATGTGTGAATAAATCACAAACTTAATTTGAATTTTCATCAAATTCAAACCTAGGATTTCATATATATAAGGAAATTCACTTCGTCATTTTTTATTATTTTTTGGCATCTTTGGGGAGCAACAATTATGAAATTGAAGGTATCCAAATGAAGTGAAAGTGTTGTTTTAAAGGGGTCTCATATTTTCAAATCAATTAAATCTTCATCAATACTCATTCAACCGTGGAAGCTTCAAGAGACATTGGAGGATGATAAAAAATCATTGGCTGATGATTGGCTTATACCTCTTCCTAAGGAATTTGGTATGATTTCATGTTGTTCTTATGTTTATACCATTGAGCTTCAGATCTACATTACATTTAGTTTCATATTTATATTATTACTTCATATCTACATTCCAATCATAAGATTTAAAGCATTTCCAATTCAATAATTATAATTTAGGCTTTTTTTCTCTAGCACATTTAAGTAGGACTCTAGTTTACATTATCAGACACTTTAGCTCATAGCAATCTTAGACACACTTAGGACTCAAAAGCACACACATTATTCTAATTTCAACATCAATTATTTGTGGAGGTGGAAACTACCAAAATAGGGGGTTGACCAAGACAAATCCCTATATAGCAACTACCATACCTTTTTCTATATTGCAGGTGCAGCTACACGTACCTGGCATAACTAGGAAGCCCAAAAAAATATCAGGAGACTATCCCAGACTTGTTCTTAGATTTCAGACCTCATTTCCAAGGACCAGGGTGGTTGGGGCATGCTTATCTAGACCAAGGTGTTGGGGGTGTCCCTGTCCTCAACATTTTTCTCCAGATTTGACAAGTGGTTCCTAGATAGATTTAGGTTTTAGGTTATTAGACATTAGTTTATACTCAAAAGACCAAGGCATTTTGAGCATCCCAAACCTACAGATTCAACTTCATTTTGCAATTACAGGTGCACAGTTAGATTTCCCATCCATTTCTGTCTATTACAATATTTCTTTGTGTATATCAGTCAAATAAAGTATCATACGTGCTCATTTACTTCATACTTTAGCCATAGTATTATATCAATTCAATCTATTTTTGTAGTTAATTCACTTTCTAAAGAAGCAAAGGAAGAAAAACCCTAGAAGTGTCATTTGACTCTCTTTTACAAGAGTTATTCAAATAAGATCACTCCTTTAGGTGAATTTGTATTCCAATATATGTATGAATGTGGAGCTTGGTCTTAGTCCTGCTTGGTTCTATTTTTGTACCTTACACTAAGGAGCTTGGATGGTAAAGTTTTGAAATTGCAAATGCATGGACAATTCCTAAAGCCCTACTTTGCTTGAAGTATGATATTTTCTATGCACAATTTTACTATGTTATAAATATTGTATTCAGATTTACTTTTAATTTTTTTCTATCTTTTTATCTATTTAGTTTGGTCCACTTTCCAAAGATTTGAATCCTTATTCTGACTCGCTTGGTCACATTTCCCCAAAAAGAGCCACTGATGAAACCTCTAGTTTTTTGCCCAAAATCCCTTTGAACCCTCTTAGATGAGCTTGACTATGTCCTAAAGGTCCTAAAACCTTAAACCCATAAGCTTTCATTTTGTAGGTTAAGTCCTCAAACCCTATATTTATATTTCCTTGTTGACTTGTGATGCCCAATTTCCAAGCCTTTTAGTTATAAGTTCAAGGGTCGAGTTTTGTGATTTACTAGCCCCTTCATTCTAGTGACTTGTTAGCCTTATCCCTTAATATTTCCCATGTTAGTGCATTAATATTTTCTAAGTCTTTATTTTGTTAGATTCATCAAGACCAATGACTCGCACACATCCGCTACCTAAAATTGTGTCAAACTTATTAGGCTCATGGAGCAATATAGACCATTGGATCATGGATGAACCCGATCTTAGGTAGACCACATTAGAGAACTTTCTTCCCTTTTTATTGGAGCATGCCCCTGTAGACACCCAAATCTGTCCACTTAATTGAATGAATATTTAGTATTTATTCGATTATTTAACCATCGATCAACAATTAATTAAATTAATATTTAATTAATTCATCTTGAACCTCTTCTCCTGTTAATTAAACAAATTATTCAATTTATTTAAATTAATTCATTAAACCATATTCCAATAATTAATTAAATGAATAAATCATATTTGTTTAATTAACTCCTCTCCACATTTAAATAAATAAATATTTATTTAAATCTCTAAAACCCCCCCACTTGCATTCTCCTTCAAATGCAAGTTGCACAATTTTAGTTGAAATAAATGAATTTAATTTAATTAAAATCCCATTTTCTCTCACCCACCAAACCCACTTGCTCACTAATCCCCTTCTAGACTCTTCTAATCCCCTTCTAGACTCTTCTAACCACTTCTAAATTAGCCTAATCCCCCTCTCCTAATCATTTGCACATTCCTAAACAAAGGTCACTTCTCAAAAATGCCTCAAAGTCTTTGAAATGCATTAAAGACTTTTATTCTCCAACAAGTTAACCCCCAAAGTCTTCCAAACCATTTATGACTCTTACATAACCATTTATGGCTCTTACATAACCATTTACGGATCTTACATAGCCATTAATGGTTAACTCAACTTACCTATATGGTTAGTGGCTTTCCCTCTAACTCAACTCTCATTTTAACTCATGGGTCTCTTCAAGCATTCATTTCTTTGACCATGGTTATCCCCATTAACTCTTGCACAAGAGTTTATCCATTGGATAAAAGAAATTACCCTTGGATAAAAGCTTTATCCACTAACTCAAGCCTAACCAAACCCTCCTAGGGTAACCTTCATGTCATCTCAAGCATTTGATGCTTCTTCCCTCTCCTCTCAAGCCATCTTATGTTGACACTTGTCATCATGGGATTGGGTTGAAAGCCATCACATGGATCACAAACCCATCAATTGTAGCCCTTCATAAGCTCACTCAATCTGGGCCATTCAATCAACATTTTTCCCTACAAAAGGACCTCATTCCTCAAGCAAAGAGAGAGTATTAGGAAGCATTTTGCATTGTTATTATACTAAGATTCACGTATACTAATTAGGAGCTTTCTCATAGAAAATCATTTACACTTGCATAAGCATTTGTTTTTCATTTACAACCATCTTGAATCTTCATATGACATCCATGTATAGTGCTAAAAGTTGAGAGCTAGACTCATGTGGGACTTGGAGAGGAGAGGAACAAGGGAGAAACATCTATGGGCATCCTTGGGAGCATCTTGGGGGGTTTTCTTTCCCTTTTTCATTTATGCATGCTCTTTATTGTGTGTTTTATATCTCTCTTGATATGCATCTTAAGGTTTTTGAGTTCATTTGTATTTAGTTTTGGTTGTATCTAATCTACTAATGTTTGAACTTGTGTTTGTGCCTTGTGCCCCTTTTGCCTTGCATCAGCCCCTATTATGCTAGATATGCCAAATCCTAATCATTCCAGTAGCGATGACACATAGCAAGACCCACTTTTCACTTAAGCATTCTATGGCCCCTTGTTGTTAAAAGTGCAAGGACCTTATCAATGTCATGATACAGAAAGATTATGACACGTGTGCAAATGGAAGATGACATGCCAAATATTTATTGATTGAAAAATTTCAATAAATTTGGAGTTAATATTCAAATCAAATCTTTTAATCTTCATCATTCGATTTCCCACGATCGTCAATCATTGATAATGCATATTCAAATTGTAAAAATGATTAAATTACTGATGTAGTTTGAGCATGTGAATGCAGTAATGGTGAGATGAAAGTAGGCTGATCTCTGACTATTTCATATAATCAAATATGAATTCCAAACTAATTTCCTCACCTTATTCTATCACGTCATAATTTGCCAATTCGAGCTCTAGAGTGAGTTGCTGGCAAATTTAGGGTTTGCAGGCAAATCCAAAGGAAATGCATTTGAGTGGTAATTATAGTTGTTAAATTTTAGCTTTTTTGGTCTTATGTTCATAATTGTGAGACACTTTAATTCATAGGCAAAAGGAGGAAGTAAAACTATGTTCAAAGCTAGTTAGAGAAAAACCCTAGGTTGTAGAGTAGTTAAGCTCTAGTCTAAAAACAAGCTTAACTAACAAAATGAGTAAGAATACTTCAACTTATAAGACTTCTCATAAGGTGTATGAGGAACTTATTAAGTAATTACAAGAAAAAAGAGTACCATTACAAGTTCATGGTCCAAAAAGTCTAGATGATAGGGTATTCAATAACCTAGCTGGACTCAGAGATTGCAAAATTACTAGAGCCTGAGTGGAATTTATTTGAGCATTAGTATTATAAACAAAATTTAAAGGTTCCAATGAGGAATGGATGTGAGCTTGACATGGGTAAGCTTGTAGTACTTAATGTTTTTATTGATGCATATTTCATTAGACTTGTAGTTCAGAGTTATTGACAACCAATGGAGGAAAAATCATAGATATAAACAAGACAACCATTGCAGAGATTTTTGGTTTGAATAGAGCTTCATTAGGAGAAATTGACCTAAGGAAGTAATTAGACTCATATTCATTTATAAAGAGGCAATACGTTCCCTAAGTTCAGATGAAAAGGGATATATGGGAAGCCAATTCCAATCTCTAAGTTTGAGAAAGTGTCTTTTTTTCTTGAATACATTTGAAGATTATTTTGTGAAGACATATTATATCTTATGTCAGATTTTAGGTCATGATGCAATACACACAATGCCAATACACATGATGAATATGACTGGAGACATACAAGATACAATAAAAAAACACAGAGTTTGATTATGCAGGCTTCATTGAAGATAATATTCAATAGAGGTTTGTGAAGGAAAAGGTAAACCCTAATAGGTTTGAATTCAAGTGGTATTCCTTGATTTGCAACATGTTCTTACAGAGAGGTAAATGAATTTGGGATGAAATGCTCTAAGTTAGAATGAAGGATAATCAAGGATATTGGTTTCTAGTCCAATGTTGGACATATTTGTGGGATAAGAATTGCACCAATTTTGACTTTATCATTTTTGAACAATATTTTCTAAAAAGGTGCTAAGTTACTTTGCTATCCCAGAAGAGAGGATCCCAAGGGATGTGCTAGACCTTCTTAGACATGCAGAGAGAAGGAAGGATCTTGGGATTTCATATAATTAGGGAGATAAGTATCTCCATACAAATACTATTGCGATTCAGGTATATGGAATTTTTGTGCAACCCTATGTGTTGCCAAAGTGTGTGCCTTGGAGGAGAGCATTTTTGGAAGTCCTCTAAGAGCTCAATGAAGGGCTGATCTTATAAATTTTAGGAAACCAAGGAAACCTTCATTATTCCCTACACAATGCAAGTTTTCTAATTTTATTTTTCCAACAAGGATGACCTTTATAGGGTTTATTACATTATGCAATCATGTAGTTTATGAGACTTGAAAATGCGAGGATATTTTATCTAGAGGGATATACGAAAATATTGAAGTTGGACTTCACTCATGTTGCTTTCTATGAAGAATCTGTAATCAAGAATTGTGCTTCAATTGATAGAGTTTACAAAAGGAGGTGATGGAATATGGTTATGAAATTTGAGGAGTTAAGAAAGAAGACAAAACCTAATTTCCCTGGGTTGTTTAGTAATGAAGAAAATTATGTTGTTAAAATTTGAAAGATGATTGAAAGTGTAGAGGCATTACTCAAAATAAAAATGGTCAAGAAAGGAAAACAATTAGAAATCTTTGCCAACAAAGAGGAACAAGAGGAGCCTCCAACCAAAAAGGGGAAGATGATAGCATGGAAACAAGTGAAAGTAACGAGAATCCAAATAATTGATGTTGAAGAAGAAAATGTTGATCAAGAAACACAAGATCATTAGAGAAAGTGTCATCACCACTTGTTGATTATCCACCTTCACCTCCCCTTTCTCCATTAGGACAAAAGTTAAGAGAAATAGTCCTAGTAATATCACCAAGCAAAGCTATTGAAAATTTGAATATTTTAGATGATTCAACTGGTGACATTAGAGCTCTTTCTTGTAGTCAATTCATATTGATGAAGATTTTGTGAAGACAAAGGAATTTAGACACTTTGTGCTAACAAGGAAAAGAGAAGAATATTTAAGGAGAATATAGTTTAAGAGAATTTTATTTTGGGATAGATGATATTACTGTAGAGAAAGCTAAACAAATGGTCAAAGATGTTGGAATTTTATTTTCTTGGATGGGACACGTAACTGCGTTAACCTTTCAAACTACAAGGAACAAGAAACAAATAATATATCATTCAAAAGAATAATTTGAGAAAGATTTCTATGGTTTAGCTTTAAGCCCCAATTTTGAGTTCCTTTCTATTTGGGCCTTAGCCCCTAATACTAAGAAACTAGATTACTTTAAAAGCTATGATCAATTTAGGGGAAGTGCATTAATAAAGAGAATAGAAAATAATTCTGCTCTTGAGGCTGCAAACCTAATGGTTAATATTGCATTGTTTAGTAAGCCTGCTACTGACAAGTTGTATGCAGCTCATGAAGATTTGAAGAAAGAATACATGAAATTAATTATTGAAAATCAGGAGCTTAAGAGGGAAATAGAGATTCTAAAGGGTGGTATAGTCCCAATCTTGTAGACTCCTACTATTACAATCTCAAAGTTCTTAGATAGAGAAGTTTTTATGACTTGTATTGGAGAACTAAAGGAAGAATAGAAAAAGAAAGGTCATCAAGAAAATAGGCTACAATTTATATGATCACCAATCTATTTGACCATAGGTTAACTAAAATCAATATGAGAACTGAGAAAGCATATAAAGGATATTGTGATCTTGTAGTTGCTAAGGTCAAAATTGAGCAAGATGCTAAAGACCCGAAACCATTAAAGAAAAAGTGGCTTGTAAGGACACAATAATTGGCATATATGATCAAGAGATAAAAGAATAATGAGAGAAAGCCACCTGAACTCAAAAGTGTGTTTAACAATATTTTATTAATTGAGGAAGTAGTTTCTTCCATGATGAGATTAGAAAAAAAATTAGAGAAAAAGTTGAAGACCATTGATTAGGCTTAGTGTAATGCACTTCCAACAATAAAGGATGATCAAGAGAAACCTAAGACACCTAATCAATGGAAATCAGAGTTCAAGTCATTTGTTTCAAAGGAGATTTAAGATGTGTATAAGGATGATGAATTGCACATGGGCAAATTGAATCAACTTCTAGATGAGATGCATACATTTGAAGTTGTATGTGAGATTTATCGAAATGATTCAAGAGTAGACTTAGATTCAAGATATACAACTTATACTAAAAATGTTGATAAGATGTTGAAATAATCATGGCTAGAAAATGGAATTAGTAAAGTGTGGGATGCAAAATATGGTCAAGATTAAAGTGCACAAGGCAATTGGTCAAAACAAAGTTAGAGGGGCTTACCTTGAAGATGTCTAGATTTTACAACAATATCAGTCTCACAATTTTCTCCTAATTTTGATGTCCTTAAAAGGTTCCATTTAAAAGATTATGAAGTTGATTTATCTCTTCTCTTTTCATCTTTCTATTTCTATTTTTGTAAATCTCTGATACCTAAAGTTTAGGATAATTTGTAAATCTTGATTGTTAGATGATAAAGTGACACACACACAATTTGTTTGAAGCTTCTTTGCTCCCTTATCTATAAAAAGGGAAATAAGAGTAATTTTACCTTCTTATAGAATTTTTGTTCTTTGAGGAGAATATAAAATATAGTTTTGAAAATAGGTGTTTATTGCAAAAAGATAGATACATAATTTTGCAAGTGTAAAGCATACTTTCAAAATCATATAAGAAAAATGGAGTTTGGAATTTGTTTGGTGTAATTATCTCCATGATATTATGTTTTATCCTTTTGGAATATTGAAGCAAGTCTTTTATATTTCATCTCTATTAGTATTTTTAGTTTATGTCATGATTTTTGCTTCTTTCCAATGAAATGATTAAAAATGCTTTGATCAAGACATAGGGTTTTGAATGCAATTTCAAGAATCTCAAAGAGGAATTATATCTTAAATTATAATGGGAAAATTAATGTCATGGATTAGTTTGTTTAGCCCAAGGATTTTGAAAATCTTTTTGTGACAGGAGTGAGAGATGGTGTTTGATCTAACTCTATTGCCTTAATAAGACACTGAACTATATGATCCTTAAGGTTAGGGTTTTCGAGCAAAGTTAAATTTTTTTTTAAATTACTTTCAATTTTAATTTAGTTGAGGGTTTGATATTCTCATGATTTAAAAGAATCAAAACAAATAATCTAGCCATAATGGATTGCATCACGAGGTTTGATATTCTCATGCTTTAAAAGCATCAAAACAAAGAATCTAGCCATAATGGATTGCATCATGAACTTTGGGTCTTATGTGATAGAATATTTATGCTAAAAATAATACCAATTTCAGAGATTAGGATCATAAGGTATTGTAGTAGGTTTACCCCCCTTGGTTTCTAGAGCCAAAAGTGTAGAAGGTATTAACGTTAGGGTTTAACCTTGTTCGTTAGCAACTGGACTAATAATCCTTGAGTATAATAGATGGCTAATATATGGCTAGTCTTTAGACTATTTTAGGGAACTCGGTTGAAAAACACCAATAGGTCTCTCCCAAGCTTTCTTCCTCTCTACCTTTATCTCCACCTCCCTCCTTACCCCTTATCTATCTTTCTCCCTAATCACTCTCTCTCTCTCTCTCTATTGTCTAGGTCATCACCTCTCCCTCCTACCCTCTCTAGAGTCTCTCGAGTGTGAATTGTTTTTGAAGAAAATGCAAGTGCCAAGGTGTGCACGCCGGAGTGCCCACCTTGGCGAAGGTGCGCACCCAGGGAAAATTGGGTATAGTTTAAGCGGTGAATCGAGTGATTAACCCAACTTATAACTTCATTTTTCATTGAGCGCACCTTGGTGCGCCCCCTAGCCGAGGTGGGTACCAAGGTGTGCGCACCCTCTCTAGGTTTCCACCTCTCTCCCTCTCCATCTCTCTACCTCTCCATCCATGTATCATTACCAACCTCTCTCTATCCCCCTCTATCTATCTCACCTCTCTCTTTCCCCATCTAGGTTTCTCACCTCTCTCTACCCCTCTAGGTATCTCACCTATCTATCTATCACCTCTCCAATTCTACCCTTTCCTCTCCACCTATCTCTCCATCCTCCCTTACCCCTCACCATTTATGAAATCTCTTTCTCTCTCTAGATCTCTCCATACATTTATTTCCCTCTCCCTCTTTATCTCTCCCTCCCTCCTTACGACCCTCCTTCCCTCCCTCCCCCACTCTTATTCTCTCTCTCTCTCTCTCTCCACTGTCTATGTTGTCACCTCTCTTTCTCTCTCTCTCTCTCTATGTTTCTACCTCTCTCCCTTTCCAACTCTCTACCTCTCCATAAATGTCATATTACCAACCTCTCTCCACCCCCATCTATCTATCTATCTCATCCCTCTCTCTCGCCATTCAGGTCTCTCACCTCTCTCCATCCTCTAGGTCTCTCAACTCTCTATCTACCCCCTCTCTAGTTCTCTACATCCCTCTCCACCCCTCTCTCCATTCCCCCCTCACCCATCTCCCTTTATGATTTCTCTCCTATGTCTCTCCCCCCTCACCTCTCTATATCCTCCTTTTTTAGGTCTCTCACTCCATCCATCCATCCATCCATCCATCCATCCATCCATCCATCTCTCACTCCATCCATCCATCCATCCATCTCTCTCTCTCTCTCTCTCTCTCTCTCTTTGTTCTTCTCCCTCCTTCCCCTCTCTAGATCTCTCCCTCCCTTTCTTCCTCTCTCCCTCTCTATCTCCCCCTCCCTCCTTACCCCCATCTCTCTCCCTCCCCTACTCTCTTATTCTCTCTCTCTCCATTGTTTAGGTCATCACCTTTCCCTCCTATCCCCCTTCTTGAAAGATGAATGATGCATAAAATAGTTAAAATGTATATATAGTTAGGAAATACAAAGAAAAATGTAATTAAAGAAGCAATGATCAAGTCTATGGTGGCCTATATTGCAACATTAGAAAATATGATATAAAAATTTCTAGAGTAGTTAGCAACTTACCTTAAGAAGAAGAGGGAACAATAAATCCAAACTAATGAGGAAATATATAATAAGCATTCACAAAGATCTCTCCCTCCCTACTTGCAACTAAAGAAATTAAATTTGAACAAAAATTCATTTTGTAAAATCTCTAGGCCAATTAATAAATGCAAGAGACACTTGTGAGGACTCAAAACACATATGTGACACTAATGGAAGAACAAAAGAAACTCAACAAGCACAATATAAATCCTCAATAAGCACTCAATAGGATACTATCAAATCTAAAGGGTAGGTTCCACTACAAAAAATACTACCATCTTCATATAGACCTTCCTCTTCTACTACAATTTCACGCATGTAATCCATCAAGGATTTTCACCAAAATAAAATAAAATGTAGTGATCAACTTGAGTGCTATATTTTAAAATTATTCTCTAATTAAAAGATGATTTATGACATGCACATGCACATCATAAACTATTATAAACTTATCCAAGATTCCAAATCCACTTTGTATATCTGTATAATCAATCTCTTACATAAAACATAAAATATATCATAAGTAACTTGCACAACCTATAAATTTATAAGATGTTCTTACACATATTGATTATATTAAATTCTTTTACAACCTTTTATATGAAATCAAAGATAGTTGACATGTGGCCAAAATTGTTACCTCAAAATGGGATGCTTAATTTTTCTAATAAGAACCAAATAGTTTTGGTGTAATTAATTTGCTTTATTTATCTCCTAGGATACAATTACACTTTACTTAAGCTTACTTAGGGAATTGCATAGGATTAGTTGGAGTATTTCCACTTTAGGTGGACTTGTCCTTTCCTAGGATGCATAGTAATTTGTGTCGGGTGGTTGAGTTATAACTAACTCCTACCTACCCTTGCATCTTATTGGACCACATGTCATTATTGCGTGCTCTAATTCCCTTTTGGTTCGCCTATATAAGTAGGCTTATGTACATTGTTTGGATTGCGCTAAATTTGCATATTGATGTGTGTGATGCATAAAAATGGAACCAAGTAGCTAAGACCTAATCCCACTCTCTTGTACACATAGTGGAATACAAAATAGCCTAGAGAGATATCTTGCTTTGACTACTTCTTTTAGGGAAGAGAGAGTAAAGGAATATATCTTAGGGTTTCTATTCCTTTGCTGTAAATGAGGAGTAGATATGCAAAATATGATGCAATAACCAACTATGCTAGGAGATGGATAAGGAAGCAAGTATAAATTGAAAATGCAAAAACTGATTGAACTGAAACCGAGAATAGAACAGAAAGGGGAATTATGATGTGTACATGACACTGAAATTGGGGGCTGAATGAGCAAGACCAGGGCACCACACCCTAGTCCCTAATACTGCAGAAAGATGAACTTCCAGATTTGAAGTTATGGGATGCAAAAATGTAGAACTGCCAACAGAAACTGGAAAATGCAGAGGACCAGGGAGCCACACACTGGTCTAAAAAAACTAAGACCTAACTCTGTCCCTAAGCCTCCACATATGCGATCTATTGGTCTTGAAATTCGTGCGTTCGTCAGATTCCTATACCTGCACCTACAACTTGAAAAAGGGGGTCTAGGTGGCTATATAGGGGTTTGCCTTAGTCAAATCCCCTTTTTTGGTGATTTCTACCTCCATAAATAGCCGATAATGTACTGAATGTGTGTGCAATAATCTTGTGTGTATGCAAGATCCTAAATGAATAAGAAAGTAAATCTGGAGTTCTACCCTACGCTTTGGAGAGTAAACCCTAAATGAATGTAAATGTAAATGCTTCAAATCACAAATACCATAATGGATCTAAAGAATGAATGTAAATTTGAAAATGAATGTTATGAAGCTCATACAAAGACATGAAAATAACATGAAACCATACCAAATCCCAAGGGAGAGGTACAATCCAATCATCAATCAGTGATCTCCTATTATTCTTTGATGTCTTCAAAGCTCATAAAGGGTGTTGAAAATACTTGATGTAGACTTGGTGAATGCTTGATTTGCTATTGTAGACTTCATATAACCTACACTTTCACTTCACAAGAGGCTCCTTCAATCGCTAGATCTTAGATCCTTCAAATGAGGAAAGGAAGGCTTTATGTAGGAGACCCTAACTTTGTTTTGAGTCATAGGTTGAGTTAGAAATAATATTTTTTTCCAATCTCTTGGATTTGAATATTAAAGTACCACCAAAACATGTTCCCAAAATTCAAGGAGAAAAAGTCGGGACCATTCTGAACACACGGTCCAACCAGCTTTTCGCCAAATTTTTGGGGAAGCAAGATATTGTGATTTTAAAGCGAATTCCAAGAGTATATGAGAATTTGAGATGTCTAGATATGAAAAATCAGGCCTTGAAGGTTGAAATAAGACATAATTAGGGTATTTGATGAAATAATTTATTGGAGGAATAAAATTAAAAGGGGCACACTTAGGGTTAAGGGCCCAATTTTATGATGTGTAGAGGGATAAAAGAAGACTTTATATTTAATAAAATTAATTAATTAAATGATTAAAAGGAATTTTAAATTCAAGATGCAAATCTACTAAGGCGGGTGCTAACCTAAGCATGTAATTGTACCACCCAATTAAGGGTGTATAATTTACGACGCTACAATGAGAATACAGTTTGTTCTTGCCTCTATTACTCTATCTTGTTTGTGCTAATCAATTGGTCTCTAGATCTTTGGTTGCTAAAGTCAATTCTTACATGGTATCAGAGCCTTCAGGGTGCCATTGATAGTAATCTTTGGAGAGATATTGGTGCATTTGAAGGTTGGAATATTGAGAGTTTTGGGTTGAAGTGCATTTCAAGAGCGTCCTATACCATATTTGTTCCCATCATTTCATTCAGGAGGCCATTTCCATAAATTTTGACTATAAATTTGCCTATATTAGGTTGAAAGTTGATTTCAGGGCAATTTTTTTTGCAAGCGGGACCAAACGCCTTACACATGTAGGGGTACATTTTAAAAAAAAATAAATTATTTTTAATTCTACTTATTTCAATTTATTTATCATCGATTATTTTTTAATTTAAAACTTTTTTGTCTGTTAAATTAAAAAAATAAAGTGAAACATTTGTTTTGCAGAAGTCAAAACTTTTTTGTAGGGGGCGTACCTTGCGCAAATCGTAGCATTGTACCCTACCTCCATGCTTCGAACACATGCCAATGATTGAAATATTGTCTCATTAGCTTCAGTGACCTTGTGCTCCGACGATGATAGTGATTAATCTAACACCCTCCTGGCAAATACTTTGTTTCGACCAACATTGGCTTTGCTTCCAATGGCGATGACCTCCGTTCCTACCCTCCCAATGGCAACGACTCCCCTCTGTGACTTCCACCGATGAACCCTTCCCCTATTGACAATGTACTAAACAAACTCCTGGTATCCTTTCCATGACCAAGAGAACAAGCCCACGTGTCACGTGTTTTGATTTGTCGACGTGCACAGTCAACTCTACCACGTCGAGTATGAGATATCTAAGATAGGTGCCCAGTTAGCATGTAGGTGGACCCGTCAAATGCATAGTCAATAATGACATGTAATCACCATGTTAGAAAGTCCATACTACCGTGTTAACACCACATCAACTAATTTTTATTGCCACGTCAAAAATCTACGCTACCATGTAAGCACCCCATCATTAGTTTATACAATACAAACAACCACATAGGTAGGGGATTTTTGCACGATGGTCAGATGACCATAAAATTTGATCAATTGTTTTGGTGATGCTAGAAAAACATCAACCTCTTTTTTGAAAATTTGTAGACCTCTCTCCATTGAGAGTTTCAATTTTGTAGTCCAACTTTGAAGGCTCATATCTTGGTCATTTTGAGGCCTTTTTCAATGCTTTTTTTTTTATTTGGACTATTTTTTTGTTTTCTTTTCCATGGTGTGGTTGGTTTATAATTTTGGTGGATAGATTTTCTAGAAATTTAAGTTTTTCACAACTATACTTGTCCAATCCTCATTTTTGCAACTTCAAACACTTCGTTCAGGCTCATATGACCTCCTTTTTAGGTGTTGTATTTTTTGAAAGTATAATTTTTTTGTCTACCCATCAGTTTCTTCATCATTGATAGTAGAAGTATCACTTTCAAAACTTGGTCTTTTTTGGCCTATTTTGGCATATGTAATGCTTAGATCTCAATAAGGTCTTTTTGCATTAGTGATTTGAGTTCACTCTAGCTTTTTTGAGGTAGTTGTAATCATTGAAATCATAATTCCACCTCACCTTGGCTTACAAGTGGCCGATTATACATGTAATAAGTGCTATTTTTTTTAAAAAAATTTTGTTGGGGGGGAGTGTCTTGTGCGTTTGTGCCTCTCTCTATCTCTTGTGCTCTTTTATTTTTCAGTTATGGGTTCTACTTCTAACTCCACATAATTATTCATCACAAAAAAATGAAGCATGGAGTAAATTAATGAAAAAATGACTAACTCATTACATTGATGGAAATGTTGAAGCACCACCAAAACCTAAAGCTGATCCAAATGCTCAAATGGAATGGCTCACTAAGAATACTATGTCTCTTGGAACATTGAGGAAGTATGTATTAGATGATCTTATCTTTCACATTGATAAGTGTAAGACAATCAAAGATACTTGGAAAAAGTTTGGTCAATTGTATGGCCAAGTTGATGAGATTAGAGGCTATAAGCTTGCCAATAAAGTCATAATGCTGGATCCCAAGGATTTTGATGAAATCCAAGATTATGTAACTAAAGCAATTGAGTTAAGAGCAAAACTCAAGGATTTGAGGCATTGAAAAGAACGATGTACAATTGGTCTACAATTTGTTGGACAAGCTTCCATCAAAGTATGTAGCCTTTGTTTCTGGTTTTCAAACCTATCGATTAACTTTAGGCAATTCTTTCACTACACCATCATTTGATGCATTCACATAAATGTTGATGCTTGAGAAAGAAAAGTTGATCACCATGAAGATTCTCAAGTCTTCCAAGTTAAAAGCTTTGGTGGCTAATCAAGGGAATCAAAGGAATCAAGGAAAAGACAAGAACTAAAAGAAATCTAAGCCAAAGCCACACCAAGATAGAGCACAATAATCCCCTCCAAAACAATACAACCCTTCACCTTCTTCCAAGAAGGAAAATTCAACCAAGAAGGAGAAAATAACTTGTTCATATTGCAAGAAAGTTGGTCATTATGAGCATTGTTTCTTCTCCAAGAAAATTGATGATTTTACAAACATCTGTCAAGAAGAACAACATAAACTCGCCCTCCACCTACAAGAAGAAGAATTCATCTCCTTCCACTTCCTCATAGCCAAAAGAAAAAGAGAAAGCATTTACGTCAACTATAGGTTCTTCATAGCAGTGGATACTTGACTTGGGTTCCTCTCATCACATGGGTTCTACAAAAAAAATTCTTCATTGGAGCTATCAAAGGTGCCTCACATTTTCATACATAATGATACACAAGTGGAAGTTGAAGGGAAATGTTTGGTTGACATGGATGATGAAATATTTGAGAATGTTCTCTATGTTCCTAACTTGAGCACCAACCTTCTTTCAATATACCAAATCACTCACTTTGGAAATGGAAAGAAAGTTGAGTTTCTACATAATTCAGTTGTGGTCAAAGAACTTAAGAATGATGCCTTGGTAGTAGTCCAGGACAAGCCAATCACAACACTCGACTTTATTCATTCTCCCACTTTGGGTCTACTCATTTAAATTTAGAAAGTAAGTTATGGCATAAGTGGTTTGGATATCTCAATTACCACTATCTTCAATAGCTTAGCTCTAAGGATATGGTTACAAGATTCCCTCAAATCAACTTTTCAAATGGTGTATGTTCAGGTTGTTCTATGGGAAAGCATCCTAAAGAGAAGTTTGTCAAAGGTAAGTCTTAGAGAGCTTTGGAAGTTATTCAATTGGTTCACAATAATGTAGGAGGCCCATTTCTAGTGCCATCATTTAGCAAGATGCGTTATGTCCTCACCTTCATTGATGACTACTCCTGCTTCACTTGGGTCTACTTTATCGGCCACAAGAGTGAAGTGTTTGACAATTTTATAGCCTTCAAGTCTCATGTTGAGAAGCAATCAGGGAGGCAAGTCAAGATTCACTACACTGACAATGGAAAAGAATATGTGAATAATAGACTTGAGGAGTTTTGTACTCTTGATGAGATTGATCTTCAACACTCCATTTCCTACACTTCATAGAAAAATGATGTTATAGAAAGGAAGAATAGAACCCTTAAGGAGATGGCTAGCTACATGATTCATGTTTTTTTCTCTTGGACCAACTATTTAGGCAGAAGCTATTAGTTGTGCCACACACATCCAAAATTGGGTTCCCCACAAGGAATTGAAAGACATGACTCCTTTTGAGGTTTGGTGTGGCAGAAAAATGATTGTGAGACACTTCAAAATTTTTGCTTGTCCAACATGGGCTTGCATTCCTACACAGAAGTGCAAGGCATTGGAACCTCAGAGTAGGCCTTGCATGTTTGTTGGATATCCTGAGGGTGTCAAGGAATATAGACTTTTGGATCTAGAGATACATGAGCTATTCATTGAGAAGAGTGTTCAATTTGAGCAAAGCTCTCCTAGATTGGCCTCTAATCCTCCTCATCCTTTCTCCATAGTGGAAAGTGATGATAGTGACTTAGATGATGACTCCACCTTAACTCTGACTTGTAGGTTCACACCTCTGTAGGGTCCCCTTGCTGGGGATCCTTCAGACACTCGAAGGACTAGGTCACAACATCAACATGTTCCACATGCTTACATTGCTAGTACTTCTAATTTTTATAATCTTTTAAAGAAGCATGAAGAATTCACAAGTGGGACTCATCGATGGAGGAAGAGTATAGCTCCTTAATGAGGAACAACACATGATATTTAGTCCCTCTCCCTAAGGGGAGAAAGATGGTTCAATGTAAGTGGATCTATTAAACTAAGTTCACAATAGTTATAAGTGTGGATAAGTACAAAGCTCTACTTGTAGCAAAAGGTTTCTCCCAGGTTCTTGGTGTTTATTATATAGAAACCTTTGCTCCCATAGATAAGATGAACTCCATTTGCTTGACACTTGCTATTGTTGTAGCTCATGGTTGGGATGTACATTAGATGGATGTGAAGAGTGCATTTCTTCATGGGGATCTTTAGGAGGAGATTTATATGGAGTAGCTATAGGGATTCATTGAGGATTATTATTTGGTTTGTACATTGAGGAAGTCTATCCATGGCCTCAAGTAGGCTCCTAGGACTTGCTATCCCAAGATGGATTCCTTTCTTCTCTTAGTAGGATTCACTAGGTGTCATTCAGATCTGAATGTCTACATTTTGTAATTGGATGAATCTCATTTGCTACTTGTGCTCTATGTTGATGACTTGATCATTACAGGGAGTACCTCATCCATCATTGATAGTGTCAAATCTACCTTGCATTAGAGATTTTCTATGATTGATTTAAGCCTTTTGCACCACTTTCTCGGGATTGAGATATCACAATCTTCTTCTGGGATCACTCTTTCTTATCTCAATTATGCTCTTGATCTTCTAACTCACTTCCACATGGTTGATTGTAAGCCTAGATTGACTCCCTTTCTTTCAGGAGTCAAGTGTGAGACTAAGTGTTCCACTACACTTCTTGACGCCACATTGTATCATTAGCTTGTTCAGAATCTCATCTACTTGACTCACAATTGCCTTGATATTTTTGTGTTCAGTTGGCATGGTTTCATGATTTATACAAGAATCATGAGCTTCATTGGAAAGCTACCAAATGCATCTTCCATTACATAAAAGGTACACATCACTTTGAGATTCATTATGCAGTAGGTACATGACTTACCTTGGTCGGTTACACAAACTCTGATTGGGCTAGCAATCTTGATGATCACAAGTCCACTTAAGGCTACAACTTTTGTCTTGGTTTATACCACATTTATTGGTAGAGTAAGAAGAATCACGTTATTGATCTTTCTTTGACTAAAGTTGAGTATTGAGGGGTCATTAATGCAACTACTGAGGCTATTTGGATTTAGAATATTTCTATCAGAGTTTGGCTTCACCACTCTGCGACCTACTATCCTTCATCATGACAATGAAAGTGCCATTTAGATCTTGAAAAACTAAATTCACCCCCAAAGGACCAAATACATCGAGATCCATATGCACTACATCAGGGAGTTAATGCACGAGTAGGTCATTGATTTGTAGTATTGTCCTACAATAGAGAAGGTTGCAAAAATCTTCACCAAACCCTTCACTGAGAGTAAGTTTCATCAATTGCGATCTTTCTTGGGTGTGTGAGATATTTCAGCAGGGGGGTCAGTTGACTTCCATTCTCTCTTATGGGGGGGACTTTTTCCTCACTTGAGGTTTTGTCACTCTCATTCTTCTTTGAGAGTTCTTTTGTGTGTTCATCTCTCTTTTTGGGGGGAGTTTTTTCCCATTGGGTTTTCTCCCTTTCTCTGTTTGTGAGAGATTGCATTGCACTTGTACATGGGTACCAATCATGGCCTAGTAGCCGAGACCCATCTTGCATTGTTACCTTGAGATACATACATTCCCCTAAGTTGCACCTAAGGGGTGGTGTTGGTGTAATTAATTAATTTTATTTATCTCCTAGGATATAATTGCACTTTACTTAAGCTTACTTAGGAAGTTGCATAAGATTAGTTGGAGAATTTCCACTTTAGGTGGACTTGTCCTTTCTTAGGCTGCATATTTATTTGTGTCAAGTGGTTGAGTTATAACTAAATCCTACCTACTCTTGCATCTCATTGGGTCACATGTCATCATTGTGTGTGCTCTCATTCCCTTTTTCCTTGATTATATAAGAAGACTTATGTACATTGTTTGGATTGTGCTATTTACATCTTGATATAAGCAAACTTATGTACATTGTTTGGATTGTGCTATTTACATCTTGATATAAGAAAACTTATGTACATTGTTCGGATTTTTCTATCTTCATCTTGATGAGAATACAATTTGTTCTTGTCTCTATTGTTATCTCTTGTTTATGCTAATCAATTAGGCTCTAGATCTTGGGTTGCTATAGTTAATTATTACAAATTGAAAATAAATATAAATAAATAAATAATTCAATGTTGGGACTTGTTTGGTGTAAGACAGATTTGATCCTAATATTTATATATTGGGGTTAAATGTACAACTTCATAATAAATGCTTCCAAGGTTCTCTATGTCCTTAATGCCTACTATAATGTATTTTTTTGGTATTTTTTGGTTACTAACATATAAAACAATCAAATAATTTTGGATTTTATGTCATTATTATATAATGAAGTATTAATATTAAATGAATTATAATAATGGATGGTCATATAATATTTATTAAAAATGATTAATAGATGATATGCTATTTTTTATAAACTTTGTAATTATATGGAAAATAAAATTAGTAGATGAAAATATCAATAATTCAAAATTTAATATTTAATGTGTTGCCAAAATCATAATGTTATTTTAAATAATTAGACAAAACTTTAAATTTTATGATGCATACAGTTTTTTGAGTGAGTGCACTAACTAATAATCCTTTTGTGTTGTATACCAATAGTAATGAAGAGGGACCATACATTCTCTTTTACCATTGTAAATGGACTCCTCAATAGGTCTCAACTTCACGTAGCATCTAAAGCATGAATAATAGTTAGTTATTGGTGTTAATTTTCTTGTCATGTGTGGTATTTTATTATTTAAAACTAAAATTAGTTTCATGTTGGATTCATATTTCTCTTCTAAGATTTCAAAATTAAAATTGGTTTCATGCTAGATTGAACTTTCTCATCTAGAATCAGCTTATTGATATAGATTAAGTAGTTTGTAAAGATAAATTCTTTTATAAAAATAATTAATTTATGACTAGTGCCTTAAAAAAATTGTAAATTACATCTAGAATTACAAGGGCTTGATTTGAAATATTCTTTTCTTTGGCCTTCTCTCTTGGATCTACATCCTTATATCTTTGAGTGTTGGAATCCTTTGGTTGAGGATAAGATAGAGATTTACCCTTTTGATAGAGGTTATTTTATGGTTTGATTTGATTCTTTTGAGGGTAGATATATAATTTCTGAGGGTGGTGTTTGGATGTGGGATATGTATTCTTTTTCAAGGAAACCTTGGTTTCCTTCCTTCGATCCTTTGAAAGAATCTATTGATTGAGCATATTTTGGGGAAATTGCTTTATTTTGTTGAGATTACTTTATTTTGCTTTGTAGTTTTGGAATTCTACTACCTATGAGGCTATTTGTAATGCTCTTGGACAATTTATAAAGCTGGGAATTTCTTCAATGAACATTTCCCACACTTCTTTTTCTCATATCTCGGTGGAAGTTGATTCATCGAAATATTTTACTAGTGAAGCTGTGCAATACATTAATGACCGGTCTTGGCCTTAAATTATGGAATATGAAGTTATCCCTTTTTGATGTAGGTGTTTTTTACTACTAAGCACTTGGCCTATGCTTTCTCCCATGTCTCTTGTAAGATTTCTTCTTCGACTTTGTAGGATAACACTCTTCCTGACCATCTTATGATATTTACTAAAGTTTTTATTGTTAGATCTACTGATTTGGAGACACCCTCATCCATTCTTGAAACTCCTCTCCATGGACCTAGTGCTTCTCTTCCTGCTTAGTTTGCTAATATTCATTATGGTCAAATTTTTGTTTAACCTAGATTGTTCTTGATGCTCATATTTTGGACAAGGTTGTCTCTTTTTCTCCACCTTGTCTCTCTTGTTGTTGTACCCTTTGATCAACATTATGAGGGGCATCTCTCCCCTCTTGTCATAAGGTTTCATATCTGGATGATGGTTCTTCTTAGACAATTGTGCAATGAAGAACAAAATTTATTTCTAAGATGGTCTCATGCCCTTGGGTCTAATTTTTCTATTTTTGTGCTCTTTCCTTCTCTTTGTACAAGGTTTGGGGTGCTTTCAAAATCCTACTTAATAGAAAACAAAGATATTCCATTTTCAACATTTCTCCTTTCTACTCAAGATAAATATAAAATAAAATTAGTTTCATGGTATCTTTAGCTTGTTCATGTAAACTAAAGTTGAGATGTAAATTATGAAACTTCTAAAAGCTATAAGATTAACATCAAATATATTGTACTACCATGCATCAAATATATTGTAGTACCATCATTGAATTTAATAGAACATTCCAAATTGGTTACTATGACATCCCCTAAAATAATTTGAAAATATTTAATTATGAAACTATATATGATGTAAATTAAGCTTTTTACCCATAAACTTACCCTAACTAACATTCCATTTACTAATACAAAATCATGAAATATATGCTTAATGATTGAAACTAATTACACTTATTCATAATCTTCTAGATTACCTAAATTTCATGGCAAGGAAGACAAGGAAGACAAGGAAAGAAAGAACATTTTCTATTCCCATTCAATGATCATATAAAACAAGCTTTTAAATCTTAACCATCTTGATAAAACAAGCTTTTGAATCTCAACCACCTTGATATACTAAGTGGGATTACAATACCCCTATCACAAATACACTATTCAAAATACAAAGGGAATTGATCTCTTAAACAAGAGAGTTGTTAAACACCACCATACACCATATCATATAATGTTTATGTTGAAAATATTCTACTCAAGGGATGTTACATTAATGGAACGATTCTTTCCCAAGGAAGAATAGGATAATAAGAGTGGGAAAGGTGCAATTTAAAACAAGCTTTGATAAGAAAATGGAATATATATTTGGATAGAAAAGTGGGCATAAATTTTTTTCAGATAGGAAAATGAAATTATACTTAAAATAACATTTAAAGAATAATAAGTGTAAATGCAACTGTAAATTATTCACCAATAGTTGAGGGAAGGCCTAGAGGACAATAAAGATAAACTCATTTATTGAAAAATAAAAATAAAATAAAAAAACAAAAAACCTTGAATACGAGAATACGCGTATGAGAATATAAGTATGAGGAAAAGATTATGTATGAGAATATTCCTTTATTTTTGGGGATAATTTTAGTCAACTTTGTATGTTGCCCTAAAATATCATGTTATAAGCGGCTAGAATGTAAAAAAGGCACTGTAATGGTATTGTACTGTTTTACTGGATAATAGGAAAAAGATTGGATATATGTGCTCTATGGATTTAACCCATCTTGGGTGAACCATGTTAAATCTCTGCGTTATTTTTGTTGTGTATTTTTCTTCATCTTTGTGTATTCGAATCTACATATAATTGTTAAATTTTATTTGCTCTGAATCCACCAAAACCCTAATAGAGAGAGGTAGGGTTTGACCTTATGGGAAAGGGAGATGAAGATGACAAAGGTGACGATGATGGTGTTAAGATGTTTTTGTGACTTTTCTAGCTTGGGCTAGTGGAGATTTGGGTTCTGTGGTGTGTTGTGGGGGTTTTGTATTTGGTTTTTTGTCTCCTATTTTATTTTTATTTTTGCCTCTTGTCTACAAACTAGATATAGTGTTCTTGGAGACTTGGGTTTTCATTTATAGCTTAGAGATGGATCTTCTTTCTCTTTTTCCTTTATGATTGCTGTTGAGTTTTTGTCTTCCTTGTGCTTGAGAATAGCCTGGGTTTTGAGTGGTTGCATGCATGCTCTAGGCTTTAGTAGTTTGGCTTCTTTTAGCCTAGTTCATTTGGTATGAAGATATTTTTCTTTGTGATAGACATGTTATAGCAATGTTAAGAGGTTTTATTGAAGTTATGAAGGGCACAGGTCTATTGCACTTGTTTTTGGATTTTTCTAATTTTTTTTGGGAGGCTATTATTGGTGTCATTCCTTCTACTTCCCTCCGTGGTGATTAGATTGCTCTATTGCATCTTTCCTTTGGTGTCAACTATGTTTTTTTTCCTTGGATGTGTTTGCAATTCTATTGGATTTAGGATTGAGGTAGTTCTTGTTTCAAAAGGCTTAGATCTTGACTTTCCTTGTTCCTATTCTCTATTGGAGTTGGGGGGTGGGGATTTATGTGATCCTAGCCTCGTTATGATATTTTCTCTCTCTTTCTTATAGTTCTATGAATATCCCTACTATGAGCTTGGGTTATTCTCAACTTATCAACTCTATTGTTTCCTCTTCTACTAAAGAGTTCTTTGAGTTCATCTAATTGGAAGTGGCTCGTCTGTCTTCTGTTAACACTGGTTGGGGTCTGGAGTCTATAGCTAGCTTTGTTCTTCTACATGATCCTCTCTTTAGGGATCTTGTTTCTCTACCCTTTTATTTATCTTCAACCAATCCTATGAAGGTGGACACTACCACTATTGGTCCAATTGAGGATACACTTCAAGGTTTTCTATATCGGCTCTCATAACTAGGATTTTTGTTGCACACTCTTCCTCTCTTTCTTATGCTTCTCATTTTGAAGAGAATACTAAGCATTTTCCAGTTTCCTATTTTGAGTCTTCTATTGATATGGAGACATCTCTCTAGAAATCTGGTTGGGGACATTGCTACCTTAGGTATTTTGGGGCATTTTCTTCTTCTAGTGTGGTTTTCTCATAGGGGATTTTGGTTCCCTTTTTATTTTTACTACAAATCTTATGGAGTTGGATTCTACATTGGAAGCCAATTTTCTAGACCCTTTAGAGGTGGATGCTGTGGTTAGTTTTAATTCTGGTCCTATAGAGTGGGGTTTTTTATGTGGTTTGCAACTTTGGAATTCTAGTTGTGGCTTCTGATGTTGAGCTAGCTGGGTTTTTATCTTTGAGATGGTTTCTTTTCTACTTAGAGTGGTTGATTTCACTCTATTTCTTTTGCTATCTAAGTTTCTAATTTTGTTCTCTTCTAGTCTCTACTATTTGATAGTTTTCTCCTATCTCGATTCTAAGATCTTTGTTGTCCCTGTCCGTAGTTGTGAATTCCTTTGTTCATGGTGTTGCTACTAGTAAAAGGTTTTGGGATGCCTTTCAAAACTCTTAGATTAATTCTATTCTACTCCACTCTTTGGTTGGATTCTCTTTAGTTCAAAGTGCTCTCATGTATATTCTAGTCCATTCTTTGGCTATATCTTTCACTAATCAATGTGCTCTCATTTCTAGAAGGTTCATGGATCCCTATCAAAACCCATTGTTCTATATTATGTTTTCAATTCATTTTTTTTTTGGTTTTTATGATGTTTTACCAATCCTTGGCTATCTTCTCTCCAGTTCAAGGTGTCTTTGGATTAAGGTTTTATGGTTCTTCTAATAACTTGAAAGTTTTATTCGATATGATTTAATTGTGTCTTGTGTTTTCCTTCAATTGATGTTTCGATTCTTTCTAGCTTCTAGTTTGTTGGTTTTAGGTTGATATGTGAAAGGGGTTGGGCCCTATATCCCAAATTACTCAATCAAAGCATGAAAATCAATACCTTACTCCTTTAGTTAAATTTTAATATCATAACCCCTTATAATAAAAAGGTCTAATTCTATCAACCTCAACCCAATAATCTAATATATTAACTTGATGGAGCAGAGTGGGAGCTAGGGTTTTGGTGGGTGAGGGAGATACAAAAGATGGTGTAGAATAAGATGGCAAGGCATATGATGAAGAGGGGCTTCTATTTTTCATGACCCCTATCTTTTGTTTCATCTGTGATAGGGGTAAGTGCACAAATATGGTGGTAAAAAAGGGGGTTATAAGTGGACATTTTTTTTTTCTTTTCTGAAATCAGGTGAACCTAAACTTGGAGGCAAAATTTGAAAGTCATCCACTCAAGATATGAAGATAATCAAAAAACAAATATTGTAGTACTCTGAATCTAGTTTCCAAACTACTAAACATTTTCAAAATTGGATAAGATTAAGGGGGTCAAATCCTTCACACACAAAAAACAAACCCTGATTCTTAAAAAAAACTTAACATAGTGTCTGATGTGCGCATCAAAAAAGTCATAGTTAGATTTAGTATTTTGACAAATCCTTTGGCAGAAAGATAGTTAAGAGTGAGCACTAGAAGATGTGTATTGTTTTGTAATTTTTTGTTGAGTATTTTTTTTTAAATGATTTTTCTAATCGAGCACATCCTGAAAAATTAGGTACCTATTCATGCGCGAAGCATAAGTTGCACTAAAAGAATCGAAAATGCAATTTTTTTTTTAAATTGTAAAGAATCAAGCTCACTACAATAATATATAATTTTTTAAAAATTTGGATGATTATATCAAAAGCTATTAAAAAAATGGTGCACGTATGTCTGTGAGAACTATGGAGACACTGGTAAAAGAAATTCAATAATAATATGTTATTGTTGTTCAAATTTTAAAAAAATTATATGGTTAGAAAGCTCAGAAGATGGGTGAAAATTTGGTGGAAATTTTAGAAATACCCACTTGATGATGTGTATTCCTGATGATGACAAAGTTGAGAAACCAAGTTGATAATATAAAACACGCCAAAAAGGAAGGAAATGGAGAGAAATCAAACTTCCAAACCGTAGCTTTGTCATCCAGGCCTATTTCCAAGCCTAAATAGACAAAAGCGCATACGGGGTACCTATGGTATAAAAAGCGCGTACGGGGTACCTATGGTATAAAAAGCGCGTACGAGGGTACTTATGGTGTAAGAAGCGCGCACGTTCTATCTTAACTATAAAAAGCGCATAGGCACTATTTTTACTATAAAAAGCGCATAGGCACTATTTTTACTATAAAAAGCGCATAGGTGTAATTTTTACTATAAAAAGCGCGTATACACTATTTTTACTATAAATAGCTCGTATGAGTTAAGTTTGTTTAAATTTTGGGAGTGTGTATAATATGATATTGTATATATATATAATATGTGTATATACATATGATATATAATTTATATATAATATAATAAATAATAAATAATAAATATATTAAATATATATACACACATATGTGTGTATGTATGTGTATTGTCTCCCTCTCTCCCCCTCTCAAGCCCGTACAAGGTGCCTCTCTCTCTCTGTCTCTCTCTCTCTTCCTCTCCCTCCAATATATCTTATTTTTGTTTGCATATATATATATATATATATATAATGTGATAAGAAGATTGACAAGGTGGTCGATTTGCTTTTTTTTTATAAAGAAGATAGGATATAAAGTAGAACATTTGAAGAAAATCAATGTATTGGTTTCTTTGGATCATGTGGATGTATTGGTTGGATAATATTTATTGGTCGTATGGTGTACTAAGGGGTCATATGGTGTTCTATGATCCCTTAGGACACCATATGACCCCTTAGGACTGCATATGGTGTCATTATGGGTCATATGGTGTCCTAAAGGGTCATATGGTATTTTATGACCTCTTAGGATACCATATGATCCCTTAGGTGTCATTATAGGTCATATTGTTTCCTAAGAGGTCTTATGGTGTCCTATGACCCCTTAGGACACCATATGACCCCTTAAGACACCATACAACCCATGATGACATCATATGGTGTTTTAAGGGGTCATAGGATGCCATATGATCCCTCACGATACCATACAATCCATAACAATACCATATGGTGCCCTAAAGGGTAATATGGTGTTATATGAGCCCTTAGGAAACTATTTGGCATCATTATAGGTCATATGGTGTTCTAAGGGACCATATAGTGTCATATGACCCCTTAGATGTTGTTAGGGGTCATATTGTGTTCTAAGGATCATATGGTGTCCTATGAGCCATTAGGACACCATATGGTATCGTTATGTGTCTTATGTTGTTGTATGACCCCTAGGACACCTTATCACAACTTAGGACACCATATGGTGTCATTAGGGGTCATATGGTGTCCTAAGGGGTCATATGGTCTCCTACGACCCCTTAGGACTCCATATGGTGTCATTATGGGTCGTATGGTGTCCTAAGAGGTCATATAGTGTTTTATGACCCCTTAAGACACCATTTGGTGTCATTATGGGTTGTATGGTGTGCTAAGGGGTCATATGGTGTCTTATAACCCTTTAGGACTCCATATGACCTCTTACGTATCGTTATGGGCCATATGGTGTTCTATGATCCCTTAGGATTCCATATGGTGTCATTATAGGTTGTATGGTGTCCTAAAGGGTCATATGGTATTCTATGACCTCCTAGGACACCATATAATCCCTTGGGTGTCATTAGAGGTCATATTGTTTCCTAAGAGGTCATATGGTGTCCTATGACCCCTTAGGACACCATATGACCCCTTAGGACACCATACGACCCATAACAACATCATATGGTGTCCTAAGGGCTCATAGGATGCCATATGACCCCTTAGGATACCATACAACCCATAACACCACCATATGGTGCCCAAAAGGGTCATATGGTTGTTTATGAACCCTTAGGATACTATTTGGCATCATTATAGGTCCTATGGTATTCTAAGGGATCATATAGTTTCCTATGACCCCTTAGATGTTGTTAGGGGTTTTATTGTGTTCTAAGGGTCATATGGTGTCCAATGACCCATTAGACACTATATGGTATCGTATGTGTCTTATGGTGTTGTATGATCCCTAGGACACCTTATGACCACTTAGGACACCATATGGTGTCATTAGGGGTCATATGGTATCCTAAGGGGTCATATGGTATCCTAAGGGGTCATATAGTCTCCTAAAACCCCTTAGGACACTATTTGACCACTTAGGACTCAATATGGTGTCCTAAGAGGTCATATAGTGTTTTATGACCCCTTAGGACACCATTTGGTGTCATTATGGGTTGTATGGTGTTCTAAGGGGTCATATAGTGTCTTATGACCCCTTAGGACGTCATATGACCTCTTATGTGTTGTTATGGGTCATATGGTGTCCTATGACCATAAAGAGGGAGAGAGGGGGAGGCAATGGGAGAGAGATACACCTAAGAGAGGAGGAGAGTGAGATAGAGAGATAGAGATTGAGAGGGAGAGACAAGAGATAAATGAGAGAGAGAGAGAGAGAGAGAGAGAGAGAGAGAGAGAGAGAGAGAGAGAGAGAGAGAGAGAGAGAGAGAGAGAGAGAGAGAGAGAGAGAGGTGTGAAGAGAGGGAGAGAGTGAGAGAGTAAGAAAGAGAGGTAATGAGAAAGGGAGAGAGGGAAGGAGAGGGGAGAGGGAGAGAATGAGAGAGAGACACCTGAGAGAAGGAGAGAGTGAGATAGAGAGAATGAGGATGAGAGGAAGAGACTTCAGAGATAAAGAATGGGGGAGAGAGAGAGAGAGAGAGAGAGAGAGAGAGAGAGAGAGAGAGAGAGAGAGAGAGAGAGAGAGAGAGAGAGAGAGAGAGAGAGAGAGAGAGAGAGAGAGATAGATAGATAAAGGTTGACAACCAGAGATGTGATAGAGAGAAGGAGAGAGACTTGAGAGAAAGAGAAATGGAGCAAGAGGGGGAGAGAGAAAGAGAGTTAGAGGAAAAGAAATAATTGAAAAAGGAAGAGAAAGGGAGGGGGAGGGATAGGGAGAGAATGAGAGAGAGAGACACTTAAGAGAGGGGGAGAGAGTGAGAGATAGAGATATTTGAGAGAGGGAGAGAAAGAGAGGGATATATGAAAGAGAGAAAGAGGGTGAGGTAGATGAGAAAGAGATAGAGAGATACTTGAGAGAGGGAAGGAAGTAGAGAGGGAGATGCCTAAGAGACAAAAAGGTAGGGGTTAAGGAAGAGAGAGGGGGAATGTAGGGAAGAGATGAGAGACATAATGCTGATTATTGAAATTTGACTAAGTCTAAATTTTTTTAAGAATACTCAAAAAACTAGAATCTGTATTATAACTCTTAGAGATCTGGAACCACTCTCAAACATCCTGAAAATATATACATGAAATATAACTTAAAGTATAAGAAATTATACTTAAATGTTAAATGTTATATTTTATGTATATATCCTACTGAAAAACCTAATGGAATGCTAAGTGAATTGCATTTTATTGACAGACAGAACTGCGTACGCAGTTAGTATGCTTTAAATAGCGTACGCGGTTAGTATTCTTTAAACCGTGAATGCGGTTTAGCTTTGGTTAGGCTTGAAAAAATGAGCCTAAACGTGTACGAGGTTCTTTAAATTTGAAATACCCCATACGCATTTTGGTGTTTTTCATGTTTTTTTTTGGTGTGTCCACTTTTTTGACCACCATCTTTGTGCACTTACCCATAGATGTATTTGGGTGGAGGATTGTGGGATATAGTCTTTCTATTTTGGTTTTTCTTTGCCTTGGTGGGCCAGCTTGGCCATGTTATACCCTTTTCAGACTATGATTAGGGGCCTTTTGATTTGTGGCTCGTTGTCTGGTCACTATTTGACAACCTAGGACTCTTGGTCCCTATAACACATGGATGAGCTTCTTGCAATCTTCATCCATGTTTTGTGGGTTTGTGTCATGCCTCTTGGTGATGTGGTGCCTTTCTCATGCATTGGCTATGGTGCCTTTCTTGTTAGGAATTCTCCTTACTATCATAATGGATGGTTTGTGGGTTCCCTTGGTTGTTGCAGATTAGGGTTTATGTGGGTGGTCTTACCTTGTGGGCTCTATTGGCCCTTGTGTTGGTTGGATGGGGGGAGGGGTCCTCTATGAAGCTTCTCATGGGTTGATTGGTCAATTGGGGTTTGCATCACTAAAGCTTTGGAAGCTAGGGCCTTGACTCTAGGGTTTTTGCTGATAACAAACTTGTTTTTGGGGTTTGTAATTGTAGATTTGTATGGAAGATGACAACCTTATTAGTGTTCATTCTTCACTATTAGAAGTAGGTAGGATTTGGCCATGTGTTGAGGGCTACTTACCCTACATAAGATTAACTAGAGATAACTCTGCCTTCTTGGTGCTTGCTTCTATGGTGGGCTCTGATTTCCTTTGTTGGTCGTTGCTTCTTTTATGGGTATCTACTTATGCCCCCTACTTCCCTTGTCATCAAGTGCACTCTTTGAGGGTGAATCCCTCATTAAATTTTTCTTAGAGATTTAGTTGGGATATTCTTTGTCCTAGTTTGTTAGTGAGGGCCTCTTCTTCATGATTTTGTCCTACTGGGCCTTTGGTTTCGAAGGTACTACAAATAGAAGATCTATTAAGGTGGTCCATGATTTTTTTTTCGCAAGACTATCCACTAGTGAAAGGTTTAGGGATGCCTTTCAAAACCCTTTGAGTTTATTTGTGCTAGCCTAGTCTATGGTTAATCTAAATAATGCTTTTTTTATTAGGCTAGGTGTTTTTTATGTCACAAGTTTTCTAGAGATTTTTAGATTGTTGTGGTCTCCCTCCTTGTTTGGGTTGTAGGGTGATCCTATTGGTAAAAGGTTGTAATAAGCATTTCAAAATATTCTACTTGATTATTTCCTTGGTTGTATCTATTCCAGTGATAAAGGGGTTCATCAAGAAAATGGTTCAGGGTTCTTTATTGAACCCCTCTATTTTGATTAAGTAGTTTTATGGTGTTAGGACTTGTGTTCCCACTAGTTTGTTCATTCGATCAAAAGCATCCTTTCAAAATACGTTATCCTTTTTTGGTGTTTTTGTTCTTGGTGATCTCACTACTTGTAATTTCCTCCCTTTAGTGTGCACTTATGTGGTAGTTTTGTAACGGTTCACACCTTTCCCAATTTTATCAAAGAGCATTGTGCAGACATCAAGCATGATCGAGTGTCCCAATCAGCTCTTGCCAAGCACTCTTCCTTGACCAAGCACCATATCTATTTGGAGAACACACAAATCTTGTTCAAGGAGGATAATTACTTCAAAAGTAAAATTTTGGAGGCCATTGAGATCCATACTCACCCCAATAACTTGAATAGAGATGATGGCTGGAGTCTTAGTCATGCTTGGCACTCCTTACTTTCCCACCTTGGTAAGCGTCATCCCCAATGGCAGGCCCTTCCTCCTCGCCACCCCCCTCCTCTTGTCCCCCTTTTCATCTTCTTCCTCCTTGTTCATTCTTCCCTTTTCCTTATTTTGTTTAACCTCTCGGTTTGCGTTTTTTTGAGGAGCCTTCGGTTTGTTGGTGTTTGTTAGTTTTTATTTAGTTGTTTAGTTGTTTTAATTCTTTTTTTGTCTCCTTTTTTGCTTTGTAATATTATATTATTGTAATATATATACATATATACATATATATACATATATATACATATATATATATATATACATATATATATGTATATATATATATGTATGTATATATATATATATAGATATATGCATGCGTTCAGTAGGTCCTATGGATTTGTGACATGACTTTCTCCCACCTCCCATGGATCCTTGTCTTTGACCGCTCTCTCGTTCACTAACAACTTGAGCTTTTGGTGTAATGACAACAATGATTTCAACAAATGGTATTAGAGCACTGGGTTATGGGTTCGAATATCAGGTTGTACCCCTAGAATCCTCAGTAGTCGCTGAGGGGGGATTGTTGGCCGTTCGGTGGGTCAATGCCTCCTATGGATTCATGACATGGCTTTCTCCCACCTCTCATGGATCCTTGCCTTTGGCCACTCTCCCGTTCACTGGCAGCTTGAGCCTTTGGTGTAATGGCAATGATGATTCCAATTTTATATATATATATATATTGTGTAGGGGAAAAAGTGAGACTAAGTATGGAAACCCTAATCCCACCCTCATAGAAACTTCTTGTAATAAAGAGAGAGCTGAGGATTACCTCTTAGGGTTTCTATTCCCTTGCTACAAATGAGAGAGAGGAATGATTCAAAATGCAATTTAAACTAAAGTGCAAGTAAGAAAACAAACCCTAATATGGAAATCCAGAACATAAAACAACTGATATTTTGCTGAAAAGTACAGATTAGGAAGCAAAGTTAGAGGTACACCTGTGTTTGAAATTTGAGCCAAAATTTTCGGGCCTAGGGTGCCACGCCACTATCCTGATTCTACAAGTTTGAAGCTGCAACTGACAAGATGGGATCTATGCATTGCAAATTGCTGCACTATCAAATCCTGCTGAAAACAGGCAGGACTAGGGCGCTACGCCCATCCTAGGTGTTCCTGATGAGTTTTGCCCTTTGGAACAATCCCTATGTGCTTTGCCGGTCCTTAAACTTCCAGTGACGGTCGGATTCGAACCTATACCTGTAGTTGAAAAATAGGGTTGTGGGTGGCTATGTAGGGTTTTGCCTTAGTCAAACCCCTATTTTGATGATTTTCACTTCAACAAATAGCCGATAATGTACTAAAAATGTCTGTGCTAGAACCTTGTGTATGTACAAGATCCTAAAATGAAAGCAAACAATCTAGAGCAACCCTAAAGAGTAAACCCTAATTTCTTATAATTGACAAAGTAGATGCTATAAATCCATGATGCAAAGTGATCTAAAGAATGAATATGAATCAAAATGAATCTCATACAAAGACATGAAAACAACATGAAACCATACCCAACCCCAAGGGAGAGGTACAACCCAATCTTCAGTCGGTGATCTCCTATTGTTCTCCTACATCTTCAAAAGACCTCAATTGATGAAATGACTCTTGATGAATGTTTGATGGATAAATGTTTAATGTTGTTGAAGACTTCAAAAATCTACTCTTTCGCTGCAAAGAAGGCTCTTTATGCTCCAAAAACTTGCTCTTAGATTCTTAGAAGAAAGACCTCTTCAAATGAAGACAGATAGCTCTTAAATATGAAACCCTAGATCTTAATTTCATGTTTACACTGACCTAGGATTTGAATTTACCACCAATCTCTTGGGGTTAAGCATTATTATATCATAAGATTATGCCCCCGAAATTTCGAGAAAAAAGACGAGGACCATGTGCACTTTGCACATGGTCCGATCAACTTTTCACCAAATTTTTGGGGTCATTAGATATGCTGATATTAGAGATAATCCCAAAGTTACAACTAATTTCAATATGTTTTAATATGCGAAATCGAGCCTTAAAGGTCAAAATAGGACATAATTAGGGTTTATGATTAAATGACTTATTGAAGGAATAAAATGAAAAGGGGCACACTTAGGGTAAATGGCCCTTCTTTATAGTATGTGAAGTGATGAAATATGAATTTAGATTTAAATAAATAAATAAATTAAATTCTTAAAAGAGATTAGAAATGCAAGATGCAAAACACACTAAGGCGGGTGCTAAACCAAGTGTGAAATTGTACAACCCTAGCAAGGGTGTATATTTTATGACACTATATATATATATGCTTTCTGCTTATTTTTATATTATTTCCATTCATTTGTTTGTTGGTTTTCTTTTATTTACTTTTAAATTGTATGAAGGATTGTTAGGAGATGCGTGTGTGTGTGTGTGTATATATAATTACATTTTTTGTTGTTGTATTTTTTCATTTGTTTGTTGGTATTCTTTTACTTTCATTCATTTGTATGTATTTCGAGTTTGTGTTCTTCTCTGGTTTTCAATTTTTCTTCATTTGTTTTTTATTTGCATGTATGTGTATATATGTATGTATCTTCATGTATACATATTTACATACATACATATATATATATATATATATATATATATATATATATATATATATATATATATATATATATATATATATGCAGTTTCAATTTTTTGCATGCATATTTTATGTGGTTGTGTGTGGATGTGTTCTTTTATTTTCTTCTTTGTCTGGTTTTTTAGTTCCTTCTTTCCTTATTTGTTTTTCTTTTCATTTTTAATTTGGTGTTGTACTTTTTGTATTTATCTTTCATCTCTTCCCTCTTTTTAAGTGTTCTCCTAGTTTGCAACCACTCATTTTTTCTTATTCTCTCTTTCATCGTGATGATGGATCACAGAGTGTGAACTGAAATGTTGATTAGAAAAATCGCACACAATCATTAATCCAAAAGCTTACTATAGATAATCTATGGATTGTAGAAATTTCATCTCATCAATTTTATCAAAATCAGAACCTAAGAATCTTATATATACAATCTAGAAATAAAATAAAAAACCACAAGTATTTTATTTGAAATCATGTACTAACTCCCCAAGTATGGAATTTCACTTCTCATGGCACAAACTCTAATGCATGAGTCTCATGACGGGTATCCAAGCTATTTTTATAAAATTCCTCTTACATTAGCAATAATGACTTCTCATGACTTATCCAATAGAAACTTTGTAACTACTTTAATAACCTTTGATTTGACCACAATTGGATTTGTCAAGGATATTACCACTTCATAAATTTTAGCATCGGGAAAATTTCTACCAAACAAGAAGGGAGGATATCTTAAAGTATCATGTGGAAAATACATCTAACAATTGGAGAGTGTTATAAGTGAGATTCAAAATAAAATTCCCCAACAGTCAAAAGATACAACATAACCACTAAGCCAATGGTTGAAGCAATTGGTAAAAAGAATATGTATAATAAAATTTCAACACTTTGCACAAACATTATAGAAAAAGTGATAAAATTTAGGATGAATGAGGTGAGGAAGAAATGTGCAATATCTCATACATTGTTGGAGTGAAACATTATAACTTTACAAAACACAAAAAAATTATTGATACTTTGTATAAATTTCATTTGCATCAACTCATATTGATTACCCCAAAAGGCTAGTTAGATCAAATTAAGATACAAATTATACAAGTGACCATAACATATGATGCAATGAAAGAAATGGATGTGAAGTTAAAAGCATAGTTGGGGACATTACATACTCAATTACATCAACTCTAGGATCAAAGAGAAGCTGTCTAAGCACACAAAAAATTGAAAAGTTGTCAGCCTAATACTTGGTCATGTTATTGGTCTACTTTATGATACAAATAATGTCACCTAGTACATATAGCAAGAAGTAGACCATATTAGATCACTTTGGTAAATACACAAGTACATATATTTCAATAGATAAAGACTGAAAGGTTACTACATTCCTTGAATTGAAAGAAATCTACTAAAACATCCTACTCATAAATTAGTCCATAAAGGGGGGATGATATTGAAATAGGTATAGAAGCAATCAAATTTTACCATAAGTGACCACAAATGAAATGAAAAGCATAAGGTAAAAAGTCACCATTTACATATATATGCTTAAAATAATGTGATGATGAAAATATGTGTGTGTGTGTGTGTGTGTGTGTTACATATTCAAATTTTTTTATAGTATTTCATAGTAATATTATTTATTGCTAACTCTCAATTTATTCTCCTACTACCAACAAAAAGGAACAAATATAACACTAAAAATTAATATTAGGGCTTAGAGCTTCATTCTTGATGGGATGGGGTTTGGGATAGACTAGCTTAGTCTATGCTCTTGGATCCTTTCCTTGGATCACCCGGTGTTCTCCACACACCCTAGGGTCTCTAGGTCTTCCCTTTGCTTGAGGAATCCCCTGACCATGCCCAATCCATCCACCGATGAGTTGCAATGCTGCTCCTAAGGTCTCACCTACTCATGAGACTCAAAACCCCTTACCATGGCTAATAAGGGCTAATCTTGTTCCACACCTTCCAAGGTCTTAGAAAGGTTGTTTCAGGTCTATTTCATGGTCTATCCACCCATTCATGAGCCCCCAAGAGGTTTCAAGATTCTAACCCCTTACCGATTTCACAAAGTTGGGTTTTTGCCTTCAAAAAGGGCTACAAGGATTAGGACCAATTAGGCCTCCTAACCGGTCTTCTAGGGCTCCCTCTCAAAAACGATGCACAAACAACCCAATCTCCCAAAAAGGACTACCATTCATTTGGAAAGGACTCAAGGATTTTCTAGGTTTTTAGGCCTCCAAGTGTCCGTACACTGTCCTAGGTGGATTTAAAGGGTTTTAAGGGTTTTTGTGAGGGTTTTTTTAGGGACTGTCTGGGTCACAGTGAGTGTTATGGGTTTTAGCCACCTTGTTTGAATTGGTGGAGGCTCCTCCTTCACATAAATGATGCTTCACTCACTCCTCTGCACTTCCTCCAAAGAATGCTCTCTCCACTAATCAACCTTGCTCTCCAAGACCTCTGCACCAACAACCATTCCTAACCGGGCACTGTCTAGTCTCACCTAGGAATGGGTCTTTGCTTGGCCTCCCTGCATTCTCAAGGGCCCTACTTGCTTGGGACTATAGTATAGGGTATTCACATCCATTCCCCATGGTTTCATGGTGGTTCCACAACGGGGAATGGAGTTAAGACTTCATTTACTCAAACCGGTCCAAAACTGAACAGTAAGACTGCAACTTACAAATTATTTACAAACACACTCAACCGGTAAACAAAAAGCTAATCTAATCACTCACAATGAAGATATATACACCAAAGAAGACATTACACACATGTTTGCTTGCAAATCAATCCATTAGTTTGCTTGGTAACTGCATTCAAACTGACTGGTAACCCAAAAACAGTCACAGTCAATTCAGTTTGCTTGAGTCGTACAATCTCTGACATCCAACCCTTTAACGTAGGGTTTGTAACATCTTATACTACCCATACCTCAGTCGGTGTGCCACATTAGGGTTGTCCATGCCAACCTAAGGATTTTGACAACATGGTGGAAAAGTTGCTTGACAACTTTTAAAAGTTGTCATGCAACTTTTGCAACTTTTGAGCAACTTTCCCAATGTTGCTCTTCATGACTCCTAGACCCACAATGAGCCAACCTAAGGACACCACCATTATATGGAGGACCCCTAAACAAATCCAGGACACACATACCCTCCATTGTCAAGAAAATCACAATCTTGACTTATGACCCCTAAGATCTCCTCTAGGACCCTACCTAGGACCTATGAGCACATGGCTTATTATTTTATGTACAATGGCTTCTAAAGAAGCATAACACCAATAAGACAAAGAAAGAGAAAGAGTCTGGAAGGGTGCTCCTGCACCAATTTTGTCTCCCCATTTTTCTTGTAAACAAAGAGAAATGTTTTAATCCTCCAGTCCTATCAATATGGGATGTTAGTAGATATTATTGATATGTAAACTTGGCATGAGTGAGACTAGAATAATCAATATTCTATAGGAGTCATATTTAATTAATAGAAGAGGTGGGAACAATTAAATAAATAAAATATTTATTTAATTTGGGAAAGGGAGATTTAAATAAATAGAAAATATTTATTTAAATTAGAAAAAAGGTTAGAAGAGGATATATGAATTAATTAATAATTTTTTTTATTTAATTAGATTAGGACAATTTAAGGTATTTACACTTATAAATTAATCAATTATTATTGAATATTTGTCATAATGAGTTTTTAGAAATTATAGATTCTATCTTTATTGATAATTGTGAAAGAAGGAAGTATATATACTATGGTAGAAGATCTAAATATATTGTGTACGAAGCATACTACCTTTTTGATGCTCAATTGAAAGGAATAGAGCAACATTATTTTACTAGAAATTAGAAAACATTCACACTTCTTACCATAAATCTCCAGGGGCGCTTTTTTCTCCAAGTTGTATTTTAAAAAATGAATTAGTGAAAACAATTGATCGCCAAAATTGATTCCTATATAAAATCAATGGTATAATAGAAAATTAGTGTGCATTACTGCCCAACATTCAAGCAACTTAACAAAAATTAAATATCAATCTATCGTAAGTATTCTTGTAATAAAATAATTAAATAAATCAAGAGAATGTATGTTTAGTGGCATTTGTACTATCTTGGTGTGTGACAAACGCCAATGGACGCGCTGTGTGAGAAATTGGAAATAATAGTAGTGGCAAGAAATTTGCCAACATTGTTTATAAATAATATCTTAATGATGGAAAGATGTTTGAAGGCAGTGGATGATGAGGAGCAGGTCACGTAGTCTATCTCTTTAGCAATATTTTAATCTTTGGCTTTTTCATATGACTAGTAAAGATGGATCCTTTACTTTTCAGAATTGTTAAATTCTAAAAATTCTGTGTTGTTGACCAAAATAGTACTAGTGGTCGTACTTTCTTTTCAGGAGATAGATTGGTCTCCTATTCCAGTAAGAAATAAGATTCAATTTCTTTATCTACCATTGGAGCAGAGTATATTGTAGTAGCATCTTGTTGTAATCAAGTAATGTGGATGAGACAAACTCTTAAAGACATGAAAGTAACATACGAAAATTATTAAATTCTAAAAATTCTGCGCACTACGATGTTTTTGTCTCATTGCCTATTTTTTGTCAATACGTTTACTATGGTATTGATATTGCAACATGACATGTCCGGTAGATAATGGAGGAGTATCAACGACAATAGTTAGACATTATGTGTTAGCCAATTCCTTGGTCGCCATTTAATGTCAGAAGGAGATATTATTATAGATATATATGTAATAAATACTAGCTTATATATATTTAATAATATATATGGAATAAGTCGAGAGGTATCCTTCTAGAAGCGCCTATTTTTTTATTGATTTATCAACATTAAAGTGCAATGGGCACCTTGAGAAGGGTACCTCTCGGCTTATTCTATATATATTATTAAATATATATAAGCTAGTAGCAATCACAACGTGAATTGGAAGACATGACATAAATTAATTTCAAAACATATATTGTTGTATAATTTCAATTCTAGATTTAATAATATACTTAGGATTGGGATTAAAATAGTAGCCCTATTTCAACAAGGATTAAGGTTCATTTTTATTTACTATTAGGGTTAGGGTTTATTTTGGTTTAGAGTTACAATTTGATTAGGTTTATTGTAAGAGTTAGCATATTGATTTAATTTAGGGTTAGGATTTTCTTTGGGTTAGTTTAATTTTGTTTCAATTTAGTTTTTATTAGGTTTCTTGTAAGAGTTAGTAGATGATTTATTTTAGGGTTAGGGTATGATTTAGTTTAGTTAGGGTCAGGGTTTAATTTAGTTTAGTGTTTAACTTTGGTTCAAGTTAGAGTTCAATATGGTGTTAATGTTGCTCTTTGATTTGCTTTTTTGATTGGGTTTGATTTGGTTTATTATTTAAATAGATTTAGGTTTCAAGTTCAATTTCGTTTAAAATTTGTTATTTTTAAAATCTATTTAAATATCAAATATTAATATTAATATTAATATTTGATATTAATATTTATATCAAATATTCATATCTGTTATTAATATTAATATCAAATATTAATATTTATTTATTTAATTATAATGGTTTAAGGTTAGGGTTCAATTAAGTATATAATTAGCTTACGAGTTTCGAATTGATTTGTAGTTTAGTGTTTAACTTTGTTTCAAGTTAGGGTTTAATAGGGCGTTAATGATATTATTTCATTTGGTTTAGTGACAGGGTTTGATTTGATTTTGAGTTAGATGAATATGTGTGTGTGTGTGTGTACATATATATTACTACAAATATATATATATATATATATATATATATATATATATATATATATATATATATATATATATATATATATATATATATATATATATTGTAGTAATGTTATAGGTGAATGGGAAGACATGACATAATTTAATTTTAAATTATATAGTTGTATAGTTATTGTGTCATAGTTTTGTACATTGTTATATTTTGGATTCCATTTGGTTTAATTCTAGATTTAGAATTATAGTTTGCAATGTGATCAAAAGAGTAGGCCTAATTCAATAAGGATCTCAGATTATTTTGGTTTACTGTGAGGATTAGGATTTGTTCTTATTCAAAATAGTAGGCCTAATTTAACAACGAATAGGGTTCAATTTGGTTTTTGTAGTTCGTTATATTCTTTTGTTTGAAGTTAGTGTTCTATATGATGTTAGTGATATTTTTTTGTGGAATGTTCTAGAAAGTACTTAATTTTAGTTTGTGAGATTGATATTAGGGTAGTTTGATGTTGAATTCTCTTACATTATTTGTTATCTTTTTTATGCATTAACTACATTAATGATCTCATCGTACACATATTGAGATTAAGATAATAATTTGAATTCTAATTAATATTAATATTCTCAAATACATATTGTTCTTAAGATAATAAGTCGTAATGATCTCATTGTACATATATTGAGATTATGATTAGGGTATGATTTGGTTTAGAATAGGAGGCCTAATTCAACAACAAACAGGGTTCAATTTGGTTTTCTATTAATCATAGAATTAAATTGGTTTAAGAGTTTGGAGTCGATTTGTAGTTTATTGTAGAATTTTGTTTGAAGTTAGGGTATTATATGATGGTATGTGATGTTTTTTTGTTAAATTATAGAGAATGTACATTTTTTTAGTTTGTGAGATTGATATTAGGGTAGTTTTATCTTGAATTTTCTTACAGTAATTGTTACATTGGTTATGCATAAACTTTATTAATGATCTCATCAAACACATATTAACATTAAGAGATATATCTAAATTGTAATTAATATTAATGATATCAAATGCATATTGTTCTTAAGACAATAACATGAATTGGAGAGGTATCCTTCTAACTTGAATATATTAATGATCTCATCGAACACATATTGACATTAAGAGATATATCTAAATTGTAATTAATATTAATGATATCTGTAGTCACATAAATCTGTCCATTTTAATTAAATGAATATTTTGTATTTATTTGATTAAAAATCCACTAGCCATCAGTTAATTAAATTAATATTTAATTAATTCATCTTCAAACATTCTCCTATTAATTAAATAAATTATTTAATTTATTTTAATTAATTCATTCAACCAAATTCACCAAAATCAATTAATTGAATACATCCTATTTATTCAATTTAATCCTCTTTCCTCTTTTAAATAAATTAAATAAAACATTTATTTAAATCATAAATCCCCCCCACTGCATTTTCCTACAAATGCAAGTTGCAACCATTTATTGAAATAAATAAATTTTATTTTAATTAAAATCCTATTTTCCCTCACCCACCAAATCCACTTGCATTCCTAAACCCCCTTCTAGATTCTTCTAAACCCTTCCTAATTAACCTAATCCATCCCCTAATTATTGTTACATTCCTAAGCAACTTTAAGTCACTTCTCAAAGACTCCAAAGTCTTTGAAAAACATTTAATGCTTTGTGTTCAACAATCTAACCTCTAAAGTCTTTCATGACCATTAATGACTCTTACATAACCATTTATGGTTAATTCAACTTGCACTCATGTGTCTCCTCAAGCATTTATTGCTTTGACCATGGTTATTCCTTTTGCCTTTGCACAAGAGTTTATCCATTGGATAAAAGTTTTATTCTTTAAATAAAGAATTTATTCATTCAACCTAACCTTGACCTTAACTCCCAGGTTAACTCTCAGGTCATGTCAAGCATTTAATGCTTATTCCCTCTCCTCTCAACCTATCTCACATGGACACTTGTCATCCTGGGATTGGGTTGAAAGTCCTCACATGGATTTAATATTATTCAATCCCGACCTTTGTTGAGATTACTCAATCTCAACCATCCATTGCTCCATTTTTCCTAATAATAGAGCCCATTTCTTCATAATCCAGATCCTGAAAACTTGTATGCACCTAAGCTATAGTGAATTCTAGAGAACATTTAGCATAAATCACTAATATATTGTTATTTTGACCTCAAATAAATCATTTTAGCATCATAGCATCTAATATTAGCTTTTGTTCACATTTGCATAGTATTTTAGAGTAAACATTTCAATCTTGAACCTCCATAAGCATCCATAGTGCAAAAAACTGCTGAGAGCTACACTAGTTTGGAACTTGGAGAGGAGAGGAACAAAGGAGAAGGAGCTAAGATCATTTTAGAAGGCATTTGGAGATGCCTTGTGATATTTGTTTCTATGGTTAAATATTCTAGCATGTTTTTAGTGTCTCTTTGATATGCCCGCTTAGATTAGTTTTTGGTTGATTAACACTAACAGTTTGTTGTGGTTTTGTGTGTTATACGACCATAGGATTTTACTCTAACACTTGTCCATTTTGAAGAGCATCATTTGGTGAACCTGACGTGAACCTAACAACAAATTTTTGTTTAAAAACTAACATTTTGACTATTGAGCTTGACACACAGGCCACGCTTTGGTGCCTTTGATCGCGTTTTAGCGCTATTGCAATTTGATATTCTAGCGCTATTGTATTTACAATAACGCTATTATCTCAAATTTAGCGCTATTGCACGTATATTAGCGCTTTTGAGGCTTAAGTAGCGCATTTGTCTTTGTTTTAGCGCATCTGGTTTTGCTGTTAAGATTTTGATTTTAGCGCTTTTGTCTTCGTTTTAGCGCGTTTGTGTTAAGTAGCACTTCTGTTTGCACATAGAGTAGCGCTATTGTAACATAATGTTGTAAAAAAGGCCATGTAACCAAGAAAATAAATTTTCTTAGGCTTGTAGAAGCCCACCATGTCTTCGGATTTTCCTAACTATTCGTTTCTTGTGTAGGTTTAGACTAACTCCTTTTCTTGTTTAAAAGTTAATTTTTTTTTTTCATTTGGTGCTCTAAAACTGAACAACACAATTTTCATTTCTTGCAAGTTAGGATCAACTTTGTTTTTGGTCCTCTAAAACTGAACAAATTTCATTTCTTGCAAGCTAGGATCAATTTTGTTTGGTGCTCTAAAACTGAACAACACAAATTTGCTTTCATTGCAAGTTAGGATACACTCTATTTTTGGTGCTTAAAACAAGACAAAGAAAAATTTATTTCTTGCATCAAACTTAAGAAAAAACTCACAATCCACACTTTCATTTTTGGGCAACTTAGAAGAACAATCAATTTGTTTTATTTTGCAAAATGATTTACTTCATGCATACATGCTCTTATTTCAGTTGACCAAGATTTCAAAATTCTAGTTTACTCAAACACATTGCTTTTGAAATTAAAAAGAACATCATGGTTGTTGGAGCAACATCTCCAACTAGATAAAAAAATCATTGTAATGACAAGTTAAAAAGAATAAGTGTATTTTGTGTTTGGTACACTTGTGCAAAAAGAGTTTGTCGAGTGGTCCTACTTCTAACACACACTATCTTCTCCCTTAGATTTCATGGTCCTAGGTGCAAGAGAAAAGTGTTAGTAACACTCAAGTTTTATCTTTTTAAGAGAGGCCTACCAAGAGACACATCACTCTTGGGAATGATTTCGTGCGGTAAATCCTTCAAGCCGCTATAGAAATTAGGTGAGAGCGAAAGCTGTAGCCTTGGGTATGGCTGTTCCTATAGTGTAACTTACCGAAAGGACAAATGGGGCCCACCACAAGTTACAAGGCTCTTAAGTGAGTCACTATAGAATGAACTTATGTCCAAAAACATCAAAAATTACTAAACATCTTTAAATAGTAGCCCACCTATTCTATTAATTGAGGATATTTGTAATACAATTCAGTGCAAGAGCATAGATGGTTTTGCTCCCAAGATACTCACCATACATATTTCCTTGAGTAGAAACATAGCTTTTTGAAAAGTCACTTGTGTCTTGATGAAAGTGATGACTCCCCCATCATAGGGATCATCTATTTGTTATGCTCGTGCAAGACTTAGTATATCACATCCTTACCTACCACGACGAGATTCATAAGGTATGTAGTACCAAAGTTGAAGAAATATCAAGATGTGGGCTGAATTTATCGCAACTGGCCATTTGACCTTAGGGATAAATAGTGTTTGAAGTGTTTTCATTTTAAATCAAAGACCAAGTGCAAATTGAGCCGACTTCAGGCTTTGGAAAACACCTAAAATACATTTAAAGGAAAAGGGTCATAAAAAGTCCAAGGATTGGATTGATCTGAACCCATACTTATTTGTGCCTTTTGAGGCAACATTCTTGTGTTTGTGTGCTTGCTTTGTTTTCTTGTCAAAGAAAAATCAGAAAATCCAATTCCAAAACAAGTATTCATCCAACACCAACATTTTCAAGAACACAAAAGATCAAAAACCAAAAGCAACAAACAAAAGGTATCAACTATATGACCATTCTTCACATCTTGAGAAACAAAAATCTTCATCAACACATCAACTTGAAGAAAAGACCATTGAGCTCAAAGACTCTTATCAAAAGGAGGAAATTCTTCTATCTTAATAGACAAATATTTGTCTCTCATAGAACCTTCCCACGTCACATGTGTCTATATCTTCAAGGGAAATCAAACGAATTTGATCAAGAGTCATTGAACCGCAAAGCTTTTATGCAATATCGAGCTTTAAGTTATCACAAAAACAAAGGAGGAAAAATCAACCCTGACTTATTTCCAATTATTTGTATCACCTACAACGTAGCTCGAGAAGAACCACAAACCCCTGAACAAGAAGAGGAAGAGTTTGTTCCTTTTGTAACACAAAGTTTCTATTGAAGTTAAACATTTTATCCATCATCTCATTCACACATCATCTCATCCATTTCAACTCTCAAAACATCAAGAGGTTTTTTCCTAAGTTCTATTTCGATATTGCTTGAATCAAACACAAAATAAATAACTTTTTAGAGTGTCTCTACATCTAGGATAAACTCATCCTAAGAGGCATTTCTACGCAGGTTAAAACTAGTCTATGAGTGAATCCTCTCGTTACTAGGTAGTTGAGTCTGTAACACATCTCAGATTTCTCTAAACCTTATCACATCACACTTTGTCAAAAACAACAAGCAATTCAAGAAAGAACTTTGGTAACATGTACCTTTAGTGCTAGGGATCCATATGCAAAGCACTTCACCAAACATCAATCTTTCATTTCATCACCAACTCATCATCATTTTCATCAAACTTCAACAAAAAATTGTAAACAAAATGGCTCATACCAGATCAAGATCTAGACAACCAAAAATTGAGGAAGAAGAGGAGGAAAATATCAATGAGTTCTAAGGCCCTTGGAGGAAATATAAATGATGAAAATCCTGACACTCCTACTCTAGCAACAATAGAAAGGGCACAACACAACCCTCTCTTTAATAGACTTTTTGATGAAATACTGAAGAGCAATGCTAATGCTTAATTTGTAAAACTTTCTCAAGAAGGGGCTAAACTACCATCTGACTTTGATCTTGCACAACTAAGACAAGCATCAGAATGACAAAGTCGCAATGAGAAAGAAAGAGGCTGAGATCCCATCAGATACAACCTTCATCAAGGTAATCCACCACCTCCTCCTCCTTCGAATGACATAGAGATGTTGTGGCAACAAGTTGAAAATCTCCCCCAACAACTTTGCAGTGGTGTGAAAACTAATCAATTTTCATTCAATGACATTTGTCCCTATCCCTTTGATAGGAATCTTCATATGCCACCTTTTCCGCGAGGGTTTGAAACACCCAAGTTCAAAAAGTATAGAGGAAAAGGAGATCCTCATGATCATGTTAGAGAATTCCATTCAACTTGCCTCGAAGTGGCATACAAGGATATGTACCTCATGCGTCTTTTTCCCCAAAGCTTGGGAGGAACAACCACATCATGGTTTTCCCGATTACCAGGTGGCATTAGGACATTTGAAGAACTCATCCAAAAGTTCCTGGCACATTACTCACACAACATTGAATGTGATATCACAATGGCTGATCTATGTAACACTAAACAAAAACTAGGTGAACTATTCTCAGTCTAGCAGACGTTCTGTTCAGTTACCTGAACAAGAACTAGTGGAAATATTTATTTCCAACTTAAACAAAGAAATGGAATTTTACCTAGACTTGAAAGACATAAACTCTTTCAATGACATGATCACCAAAGGCTTAAAATGTGAGCGGGCTCTCATCAAGAAAGGACTTATCAAAATCTACAATGAACCAAAGGATGACCCTCGTCCATGCTTCAATAGTGACAAACCAAACTTCTGGAACAAAAACAAAAATGTTGTCAATGATGAAGTTGTGGATGCAAGAACTATCAAAAGTGCACAACCTGTAGTTCGATTTGTAGGACATAATCCCCCACCTAAGACTAACACAGTTGCTCCTCCAAATCAAGGCCACATCACATCTCAAGATGAACCCAAACATCGTCAACAAAAACCAAAGCGAACATACACTCCCTTAGGGGAACCCATCGAAATAGTGTTACGACAGCTGGTTTCCTAAAATCTAGTTACCTTACCCAAAACATCAAATTATGAACCTCAAGTCAAACCTTCATGGTGGAGGGATACTGAACATTGCGATTTCCATCAAGGGAAAGGGCATAAGACAAGCAATTGTCACAAATTGAAAGATCTTATTCAGGATCTTATTGATTGAGGTGAAATCAAAATCGAAGGGCATGACCCAAAGAAAACAAACAATGATCATCTCATTTTTAAAAACCCACTTCCATCACATGATCAAAGGGGTCCTTCCACTTCAGCGAGAAACACAAATACCACCAATTATACGCAAGTACCATATAATTACACCGTGAATCACCTATACGATGCCAGTGAACAAAATGCAACTATTACTATCAAAAATCCCAACTCCACTTGCAATGTTGTTACACGTCGCAACAAGATTACCATTAAAGCAACCCCACAAGGCACCACATCTATCCCAAAGCAGTATAATCTTGTGGACCAATTGGATAAAATCCCTGCACTGATATCTATCTTAGAGCTATTGCGTCTATCTCCATCTTATAAAACAATCTTGGATCAAGCTCTCCAAGAGGTGCCAGTCCCTGCAAATTTGAACATAGATCAGTTCCAAGCCATGGTCAGAAATCTAAGGTCATCACCTTGTCTCACTTTCTCTGAAAGTGACAACTCCTCCTTCCAGCAACCTCATAATGCCTCACTCCACATTGAAGGGTTTATCAACCAACATAGGATCAAGCGATTCTTGATTGATAATGGAGCAGGCCTGAATATTTGTTCTCTACAATTAGTCACAACTTTGGGATATGCATTTGAATTAGTGTATCCCCGCAAGAAGATCACAATCAAAGCTTATGATGATACAGAGCATTCATCCAAAGGAGCTGTTGTACTACCAATCCGAGTGGGCCCTGTAGTGAAGTACATCATATGTTAGGTGTTGGACCTTCCTTTGCCATACAATTTATTGTTAGGAAGACCTTGGATACATGCCATGCAAGTCGTTCCATCCACCTACCATCAGCGTATCAAATTCCCGCATAATGGTGTAGAAATCACAATCTTGGGCGATGTAAACCCCTTTGCATATTGTCATAATATAACTCATCAACTAGAGATTATCATTCCCAACAATAGAGAAGCCATCTCATCCACATCATACATAAGTCTAGCCTCTCTTTCCAGTTCAAACACCACTATACCCAAGCAAGAGAAGCTCAAGATGCAGATAGAAGAGGAAGGTCTTGGGGAATACAATTTGAGCCATCTCTTTTGTGTGGGACAAAGGCCTACTTCTCCTAGAACACATGGAAAACCTCAACGGTTACTTCAAACGCCACTGGACAAGCCAACATGTCCTTTGACGCCATTCATCCTAGGAAAGAGTCAAGAAGAAGAAACAAGAGATGAAGACTTATCAAAATAGATCTATAAAGATCCTATCACTACCGACACTCCGCAAGCTAAGCTTACCACAGATCAGTATGGAAAAGGTCTTCTCATTATGCAAAGAATGGGTTATGATGGCCAGAGTGCTCTGGGACCCTGCAAACAAAGAAGACATGAACCGCTGCAGCTAGAATTAAAACCTAAGGATAACACTGGCCTAGGCTTTCAAAAGGAGATCCTTCCTAAGCTCAAATTCAAAGGAAAACCTAGCCAACCTCTATATCAGACTAATACAAAGAGGTCACCTTTGATTATAAAAGCATCACTGTGCACCATAGCAATTGCCCCATTAAGGCTAAAAATCCTAGCAAGACCATCCACAACACCAATCATCCCACCAATCAAACCAGTAATAACACCATTAGTAGCAACAACTGTATCAGAACCAATAACAATATCTACGACATCAACAGTTCTAGCAGAAGCAATAGAGTCAACACTACCAATGCTCCCCATATCAGATTCGTTGATCTCCATAATCCTTCCTACAACACTGATCATTTCATCTACATAGGTACATCAACCGATCACACCTGCAATGTTTAACTCAAAAGATATCCCAATATGGTACAGTAATCGACTACTAGAAAGTGACTTAGAAACTGACTCACATGAGTGGGAATTTGATTCAGTACAACTTAATACTTCAGATGAGGAAGACACATCACTACCTCCACCCCGCAAAGACATCCTTGTTTACGGAGAAGCATAGATAAAGACCTCTTCGGTTCCTGAGCTGGAAACTTCTTCCACAGACCCTACATCACATCCTATGCCTGATTCTGACAGGGAGAGTAGCATCAATGACCTTCACCACAACGTCTTAACCCTCACTGACACATCTAACGAACTTAACCTAATCAATGAGGTAATGCCCATTATCCATCCTGAACTCATCGAATGGAATCAACCTACCCCCCCATGTCTTGACCATTTCCAAAATGATGAGGTGATCATTGACTTCTTGGAATTATAGGATAACATACCAAGTGGGGATCACAAAGCTAGATTCACTATAGAACTTAATAGTGCAGCATACTTTGGGGCAGATGCCAAACCTTTCAGCTGCAAAAATGTAACAATAAAACATGGATCTTCTAGTGAAAACCACATTGTGGCACTGTTTGATCCCACAAAAGTAAAAAAAGAGAGCATATCTAATGGTGAAAACCTCTCTGAGGCACCCGAGGATGAAAGGTTAGACATTCTTCCCTCTAGTACACAGTAGGAAAGATAAACGATTCTCATCGAGGAAACAAAATAATACAATGTGGGGACTCTTGAAACTCCTCACCACATACATCTGGCATCCCTTTTGACTCCAGAGGAACAACCCAAGTTTGTCAAATTCTTCCAGAAACACCAGATCAACTTTGCATGGTCATATGCAGACATGCCTGGTCTTGATCCAGATTTAGTCATGCATCACCTCACTGTTGCAGAAGGAGCCAAGCCTATCAAGAAGAAGCTTTGGAAAATGCATCCTCAGATTGCAATCCTAGTCAAAGCAGAACTTAAGAAACTTCTGGATGTTGGTTTCATTAGACCCATTGATTATGCAGATGAGATATCCAACATTGTGCTTATCAGAAAACCAAAAGGGGGCATCCGTATTTGTACTGACTTCAGAGATCTGAACAAGGCATGTCCTAAGGATGACTTCCCCCTACCAAATATCGACATCATAGTAGACCTAACAGTAGGACATGCCATGCTTTCACTCATGGATGCATTTTTAGGATACAATCAGATAAAGATCACACCAGAGGATCAACATAAGACAACCTTCACATGTCCATGGGGCACATACTGCTGGAATGTCATTCCTTTTGGTCTCAAGAATGCAGGAGCAACCTATCAACGAGCAATGACCACTATCTTCCATGATATGATGCATACCATAATGGAAGATTATGTTGATGACTTACTAACAAAATCACTCACAAGAGAAGGTCATCTAGACATATTAGAGAAAATATTTGACAGACTGGAACAATATCATATTGGACATAGTAGATTTAGAGCTACTTGATGAGAAACGACAAGCTGCATACAATCACCTCAAAGCTTATCAGCATCGCATGAGCAGAAGCTATAATCATCGGGTTAGACCTCGTACATTTGAGGTAGGTGATCTTGTTCTTTGAGAGAATCCTCATAACCAACCAAACCGTGAACATCAGGGAAAGTTTGAATCAAATTGGCTAGGTCCATATGTTATCACGACTGTATTTGGGTCCGGGGCATATCAGTTGGCTACTTCAGAAGGCGAACTGCTAGCAGATCTGATCAACAGCATGCACCTCAAACGGTTTTATACATAAGCTGCATAGAGCATTGGGCTCCCATGCATACTGGCAAAAATGCCAAAAACATTCAGATAAATGACCCGAAGAAAATACAAAAACATCAAAATAGTAAAGAAAGATCATGCATCCAAACGGTGAACAAAGCACTCCGGTAGCACCTTGGGTAAGTACGATGGTGAAAACCTGGAAAATAGGCGCCACTCGTAAAGGCTATGGCTACATTTTCTTTTAGGCTTGTTGCGATCACATTCATTTCATACACACATCTATCAGTCCAAAACCATGGCTTCTTATTGATCTGCAATCCAAGATAGTACTTCATGCGTCTTGCATCCTGCTTTTTCATAGTCATGTCTAAACTGGGGGCAATGCCCTTAACCTATTGATGGAAGTGGATTCTACATTGTTTTGTGATTTATTGAGTTCTTCATTCAAAACTATCTCACAAAAATCCAAAAACATTAAAAAAAAAAACTATCTCACAAAAATCCAAAAACATCAGAAAACATCGAAAATCAAACAAAAACATGACAACAATTTGTACATACATTTTTTCAAAGCAGATACCAAACAAACACTATGAAATACTCCAACGATGACCACTTATCACATTTAAACCAAACAATCAACATCAACACTCAAACTGTCTTCAACAAGGATGCATCCTTCCTTACCAAAACAAAGACAAAATGACATTTTCTTTGACAAGAAAATTCTGTTTAAGCTATCAAATACTTGGTTGATTTATGGGTTATTTATTCATATCAGGTTCCTACAATATTGTTTGTGTATCTTCTGTGCATTATTCTGATGAAGTACTGGGGCATGTCCTAATGGTGTCTACGTGGGAAGTTTACTAAGCTATGTGATCATAGGCAAAATATAGTCATAGATCACTATGGCTTGTTGACTACAGCGTATACCTCGACCATATGAGCATGAACCATTACCAAGGATCCATATTATTTATTCTTTATATATGCTGTTTGCTTACAGGTACAATGCTCTTTCTTTGGTTCCTCCTACCGCATCCAAACTAGATAAAGGTTTTTATCTCTTATTACGGTATGAACTTATCTTAGGATATGATCAGCCCAAGATCAAGGAGGATGATCTGAGTCATACATGAAAGGAGATAATCCTTGTTTGTTCTGCAAGCAATACTCAGGTCAACTTGACCCATTATATCAAGTTGTTTGTATTAACTTGCTATATCAAAACCCATGTAAAGAATACTCAGGTTATCTTGAATCATTATGTCAAGTTGCTTGTATTTTCTTACATCATTTTAAAGCTCGATGATGAAAAATAAAGCACTATGGATCGTCATTTCATCTCATCTGTTTATATTGCATTCCGTTGCATACTGTCCATCCATTTACTCATTCATTATTCATATACATGATTTTACACGCATGTATGAACAAAGTTAAATGTGAGCAATTATGCGAAAATTGAGCTGGTTCTGGATACAATCGCGACAAAGTACTCTGATACATCATCAAGTGCATCATGCAAAGTCTAAAACAACCTTGCATTCATATAGCATCATCCCATCATCATTTCATTACATTTTAGTCGCATTTGCATTACTCCTTAGCCATTCATTAGCGTGCATTTAATATCATTTAGTTGCACTTACCCCATATAGTTCATTCTCATTTTACTTGCATTAGTATCATTATATCCTTTCATTATTCCCCTCGTGACATTTATATTCACTTACATAAATAATTGTCCTTATTTGCATTTCCTACCATAATTACTCATTACTTATCATTCATTTAAAACATTAGTTAGTGATCATCATTTATCATCATTTCCACACTTATGTATCATACATTTGTTTAGGTTTCCATAGTTGCATACATTCATTTATCTATCCATTAGTTAAAGTGCATTCATTCATCCATTTTAGTATATTCTTATACTCATTTTATCTCACTTAGGATTCATTAGATTGCATTCATTATCTCTCTTAATTGCATTAAGGTGTAGTTATTCATTAAACATGAGTTGCATTATAATCACATTATCATTTTACTTCCTCATATTTTGACATTTAGAAATCATCATTTAAACATTTGTACTTTACATTTTGTTTATCCACATATACATTCATTTTTAAAAAACCATCTAGATGCATATTCATAAATAAATCATTCATTCAAAAGCATTACATTAACATCATTGCATATCATTATCCCATCATTGTGTTAATATAAAGTACAAAATACTATCTATACCATCATAAATCATCATTTTATTATGCATACATGAACATCATAGCATTGCATACATCATGCATTCTATCCCAAAAACATCAATGCACACATATATCAACCTGCATCCACATGTTAGCATATATCATCATAAAACATGCATATAGGAATCATCTCACAAATACATACATATCACAAAGTACAAGTATCCATCTAAGCATAACTCATAAAATCACCATCAAGCATAAACTCCATACATATCAAAATGCATATCATCACAAAAATATGGGATCTCCGCATATATATCATCTCATGTATCAGAGTACAATGAAGTCTACAAAATCGGTTACCCAGAGCCATCCAAGACATAGTCCAAAATGACAATATAAATACATGCATATAAAATTCTCTCTCAGATGCCACCTCCACTTGCTCCCCCACTAGTCCCTGCACCACCTGATCTATCTCTCCGTGGAGGACCCATCAAACCTCCACTAGCTCCTGCATCGCCTGACCTATCTCTCTGTAGAGGACCCATCACACCCCCACTGCTCTGCATCCTCTGAGACTGCTTTGATATGGCCTGCCGCATCTGTGAATAGCTCAGTGTTCGCTGACTAGATGGCACCACCTGCTCATATAACCCCCGCCAATACTCTATCTCAGCCTGTGCTCACCGGATCTCCCTCATCACCTCCCTAGTAGGACCTTGTGCTCCTACTCCCACCCGGACTCTCTCCTGCAGCTCTGCAAATCTCTCCACCGCATCATCCCTCTCCTGCAACACTACCGTCAACTCTGACTCTTGTGCAAATAGCTGCACATCTCTAGCTGCAACCTCTGCCTCTAGATGAGACCCATGTCTCGGCTGCTATAAGTCGAGTCTACAAATGTAATATCATATGGTCTCGAAGATCTCAAGTGGCTCCCTCCCCTGTATCCATAGGTGCCTTGCCTGTAGCTCCCTCTCCAGTGGCTCCCTCCCCTATATCCATCGGTACCTCCCTCTCTCCCATACCTCTGCTACCCAATCTAACTCCTCCCTGCATCAAAGGTCCCTGTGATATCCACAATGGAAAATTACCTCTCCCTCTCTGCTGAACTCGACCACCACTGCCACCTCCACCTTCGAATCCACCACCTCCACCATCCCCCTCCACCTCCTCCATCACCACCATCCCCTCTCCCTCATCCATTTACTATAGGTCCTCGACCTCCCCTCCTCCTTCATCTCCATCCCCTATCCTCCTCAAAATCAGGAATCAGCTTTGCCGGATCTGATATCCGTGGAATCGGATGTGCCGCCATATACTTTGTATACTCCTCTGACACCCCTGCATCTACCATCCTCGGCCGTATATCCCATGGTCTCACCTATAGCATCCGAAACTCTGCTAATTCCTGATCATAAGGTAGTACTAGCCCCCATGCGTACCTCTTTCGGACCAACCTTGTATACTCTCCCGATCCCCTAGGTAATCCCTGCCACCATCCAAACTGTCTCAAAACTCTACCAGGCAACTGTCTCTCCACATGGTAGGCTGTCCTCCCAATGAGGAATCAGGTCATGAACACATACGACAACACCTCCGTATCATCTTCCTAGGGCTCACACTCAATATACGGTCTCCAAATCACTACATCTAGATCATCCAGTGTCTGCCGCAACCACTCTAACTTTCCCAGGTGGGGCTGACTCATCATACCACTATACATATATACATATGGCTAGTTGACCGCTCGAAATCTTAGACTCACTGGTCGGGTAACTGGTAAGTGCTCCCACGCCCAAATATGCAGCAGCGTGACTCCCATTGCCAATGAGCCCCTCCCTCGGTATACTACCTCATGCAACTCTTGATATAAGTGCACCAATATGCATGGTCCCCATGCAAACTGGGTCCCCTCTGTCATCATCTGCTCAATCACCTAACCCCAACCAACAACAAGTCCATGTGATCGTCAATCTAGGCACAGTAGTCCCCCCATAATCCCTGATAGCACTGCTGGTAATGGCTTGTACAAAGCCGCTATATCCTCCCAAGCTATCAAACCATCATCAATAAAGACATCCTCATCAAACAATCGCTGCACTGCTAGGGTCCCCCATGCTCTGTCATACGTCACCAACTCTCCTCGAATGGGAATATGCAGGATGCACCATATAGCCTCTAGTGTCACCGTCATCTCCCCCTACGCTAGGTGAAACGTGCATGTCTCATTATGCCATTGCTTTGCCAATGCTATCATCAAACCATGATTCATCCAAATCACGGGCATATACATCATATCATACAGGTCGATCACTGCAATACAATCCACCTCGGCCTCAGTCAACCTATCGCGCAACCCTTGTGTGGTGGGATGTCTCTTGCGCAACTGTAAGACGCGTAGATCTTCCTACACAAGTGCATCAACCATCATCATCAGTTGTTTTGTTTCAAACTTTCTTAAGTTTAAATCTAGACTATCAACAGATACTTTGATCAAGTATCTTCGGGTCTCAATAGGTAAGCAATCATGGCACACCTAGACTTCAACAAACATTTATCCTAATGATGTAAGTCTCATCAGGGTTGCTATGGTTCAAAACAACTCTCACCTCACATCTCCATCCATCCATCGTTGACATCGAGAGATTTTTGTTCACACAAACTGGGGCATCTATTTTCCTAAATAAAAGTGCTATCTTGCAAACAAAAATGCTATTTCCTCACACAAGCGCTAAAACCCTAACAAAAGCGCTCAATAAACTATGCAAAATCGCTTCAACCATAAAAGCGCTACGTTAGCTATGCAATAGTGCTACTTAACAATAATAACGCTTAATTAACTCCTCAATAGCGCGAAAAAAACAATAGCGCTCAAACAACTATGCAATAACGCTAATCTTTGCAAAAGTGCTCAAACGACTACACAATAGCGCCATTGCGGCACAATAGCGCTAATTCAATTGACAAAAGTGCCAAAACACAGTTCTAGCGCTATTGTCTTGACTCAACTTGGACTCAGCAAAAAACACATAAAAAATGCATAAAATTCAAAAATTCAAATTCACATACCACTGGACCGTAGTCATCTAGCTGCTAGAATCGTCGGACTCGCTCTAATAGGTGCTCTGCTATGAGAACCGACATCCTGATTGCTCCTTGCTCTTCCCGAAAGTCACTATCAGAGCTACAATTTCACTATGGTCGTAGATACAAATGAGCCCGTTTTCACCCTTTTCTCTCCATATAAACCCTTCGCCGTACCCCTAATTTTTTCCCGCTCACCGCCGTAGTCCCCATGAACTTCCCGAGCCTCCCATTTCTCCATTTTATCTCCAATTTCTTCTATTTTTCACCAACATTGCTAAATTCTTCTCTTCTATCACCCTGCCAATTTTCATTACTTTTCGTGCCCGATTTTTTGACATTTTTCGGCCCATCTCTCAAGGGGGCATACCACCCATTAAATAAACTTTTTATGGGGCATTTCTTCACACCCATTTTTCTTTCTTTGAAATGACGCGATAAACCACACCGTCTCAAAGAGGGGCAAATGTAGTCACATAAATCTGTCCATTTTAATTAAATGAATATTTCATATTTATTTGATTAAAAATCCACTAGCCATCAGTTAATTAAATTAATATTTAATTAATTCATCTTCAAACATTCTCCTATTAATTAAATAAATTATTCAATTTATTTTAATTAATTAATTCAACCAAATTCACCAAAATCAATTAAATGAATAAATCCTATTTATTCAATTTAATTCTCTTTCCTCTTTTAAATAAATTAAATAAAACATTTATTTAAATCATAAATCCCCCCCACTTGCATTTTCCTACAAATGCAAGTTGCAACCATTTATTGAAATAAATTAATTTTATTTTAATTAAAATTCTATTTTCCCTTACCCACCAAATCCACTTGCATTCTTAAACCCCCTTCTAGATTCTTCTAAACCCTTCCTAATTAACCTAATCCATCCCCTAATTATTGTCACATTCCTAAGCGACTTTAAGTCACTTCTCAAAAACTCCAAAGTATTTGAAAAGCATTTAATGCTTTGTGTGTTCAACAATCTAACCTCTAAAATCTTCCAAGACCATTAATGGCTCTTACATAACCATTTATGGTTAATTCAATTTGCACTCATGTGTCTCCTCAAGCTTTTATTGCTTTGACCATGGTTATCCCTTTTGCCTTTACACAAGAGTTTATCCATTGGATAAAAGTTTTATTCTTTGAATAAAGAATTTATTCATTCAACCTAACCTTGACCTTAACTCCCAAGTTAACTCTCAGGTCATGTTAAGCATTTAATGCTTATTCTCTCTCCTCTCAACCTATCTCACATGGACACTTGTCATTCTGAGATTGGGTTGAAAGTCCTCACATTATTCAATCCTGACCCTTGTTGAGATTACTCAATCTCAACCATCCATTGCTCCATTTTTCCTATAAATAGAGCCCATTTCTTCATAATCCAGATCCTGAAAACTTGTATGCACCTAAGCTATAGTGAATTCTAGAGAACATTTAGCATAAATCACTAATATATTGTTATTTTGGCCTAAAATAAATCATTTTAGCATCATAGCATCTAATATTAGCTTTTGTTCACATTTGCATAGTATTTTAGAGTAAACATTTCAATCTTGAACCTCCATAAGCATCCATAGTACAAAAAGCTGCTGAGAGCTACACTAGTTTGGAACTTGGAGAGGAGAGGAACAAAGGAGAAGGAGCTAAGAGCATGTTAGAAATCATTTGGAGATGCCTTGTAATATTTGTTTCTATGGTTAAATATTCTAGCATGTTTTTAGTGTCTCTTTTGATATGCCTGCTTAGATTAGTTTTTGGTTGATTAACACTAACAATTTGTTGTGTTTTTGTGTGTTATACGACCATAGGCTTTTACTCTAACACTTGTCCATTTTGCAAAGCATCAATATCAAATGCATATTGTTCTTAAGATAATAACATGAATTGGAGAGGTATTCTTAATGAATTGGAGAGGACACCTCTTGACTTATTCCATATATATTATTAAATATATATACCTTTCAAGTTATTTTTTATTAGGTTTCTTATAGTTCGGTAATCAATTTCAGGTCTCATTGGCGGTGAATGAAACTAAACTTCTCCTGGAACAAACTGTACTTCTATTTGATCGCATTGTTCACAATTTACCAATTCTGTGACATAAGGGTCTTTGTAGAAATAATTAAAATTTCTGAGAGCTGGTGGTCGACAAGTGATTAACCCTATCTCTTGTAGTGATCTTTTGGAAGATAAATAAGTGGTTCTTTCCTCATTATGTATTCTCAGAAGATCAGTATGTTCGAAGCTATGATCAACTGTAATTGTCCTGTGTCTCAACATATTGTTTTTTGTTCAATTATGTGGACATGACATCAATACCAATGATTAAAGAAAATTTGGATGTTAAATATTTTATGTTATCCTTTTGTAAAAATTATAGGAAAAGTATGGCTATGATTAGATATGCAAACACTCATACAATTTTGTTTAAAATAATATTCATATTTGAGACATTAACACCAAAATATTTTTAACCATAAACCTTAACATAATCGAATACCAAACCACATACCTTGAAATAATAGTTGATAGTACATCTAAAAATAATTGAGAACCATATACACGTAATCAATAGAGTCATAACCATATACATGATATTTTTTAATATAAGTTTTAAATTTAATGGTTTTTTAAATACAAAATTCATCAATTGCCACTTAAGAAATATTTAATGTCACTAATTAGTAAAAGATAGATAAAAAACTTTTAAAATAGTATATTGAAATTAAGTATAAGAGATATATAGATAATTTAACATTAAGATATTCTATAATTGTTGATGCAACTCATTGATGGTTATTGGCATGTCTTTGAAGTTTCTCTTTACAAATATTGAAGATGAATGTTGTGCATAGTGTCTCATTATCATGTTCATCATAAAAAATCTGAATCTTGGATGCTAACCAAAACGATGATCTCTATAGCATAACAGATGCTTCACAAACTCATGGAGGTGGACACGCCTCATTCTTGGTTCTAAGCAATCACATCGGCCATCTGGAAACAATGTGGGAAATGCCATATCAAGTAATCCCGATGTGACGTATTCATTTATTGGAGATGCACCAATGCTCGACCAATCAATCGGTGCGGTAGGATTTGAATCAGGGTTATTATTCCATGCATGGATTAATTCCATTTCTCTCTAGGCATTAGGTGGTCTCGAAGCCATTGATGTTGTGTGCTCTATTATATTACCTTCATCTATCTCCATGATTGGACCCACAAATATGATCTCATTTGCATTTGAATCAAATTCCATATGCACGGTCTTCAATCTATTAAAAATATTCTCATCAGAATTTGTTGATAGATGATTGAGAGCATTTTCATCAATTGTAACATCAGAGTAAAATCTGTCATGCTCTATTTTGTATTTGAGTGCCCTATACACACAATCCCTATTAACTATAGAGTTATAGTTTGTTCCATGTTGATCCCTCCTTCGAACAATGATGATTGGTAAGTTTTCTATCAAATGTTGTAATTTTTTTGACACATGCTCTACATTTTGGGGGAAACTTATAATGTGTCATTTATATTTATATTGATCACTTGTTACATGTGGAACTTGTAGTATGGGACTGACATGTGCAATCAACATTTCTTCTACTTGAGTCAAATTTGCAAGCTCTTCTGGTTGTGGTCCAAGGTCCATATTATTTGAAGCTGAAAATCTATAATTTCCTCTTTCTTGTCGACATCTGTTACATACTGGACCTTCTGAGCTATGTGATACTTTCATTCCTAGATAATATTCTTGACAAATGTAGCACATGTTTGGCACTCTAAAGCTATCTAATTGATTTCAAAACTACAACTGGAATCTTCTGAAATAATTATAAAGAACACCATTTATGTTTTGTATATTTTATGTGTTGGTTTGTGTGGTTAAATTGACATCAATTTGACTTGCATGATAAGGTGTTTTGGGCACACATTCTACTGTCCTTGAATTTTAATTTAGAAGATTAAATTCCATATTTGTTGTTATTGGTTGATTATACCTCCCACTTGAATCAAAATCGATTTGATTCCTTTCTTTTGTTTCAGAATGAGAGACTTCCTCATATGTTCTTCGACGGATATTTATGTTCATATTTCCTTGTTCTCTATTCGTAGATTCCAATTCTCGCACTATCAATTCTAACGTTCGTCTTACAAATCTCTGTCTTTGAGCTTCATTGTGTCTTCTTCTCTCATCCTCTCTTTGAGCATCTGTCATTTATTCTCCATGTCGTCTTTGATATTGCCTTCTTTCCTCTTCCGTATCAAAGTTTATTATTGTTGGATTCATAGCTACAAATTTTTTTTTGTTTTTTAATTCGTGTTCTTTATATCATTGACTAAAAAAAATTATTGTTTTAAAAATTATTATAATCTCATCTACACGTTTATATAGCTATATACTTCTTATAGTATGGTTCCATTTCTTAGGCTAAAATTTATATTTTGAATCCCATCATATCTACGGTTTACGAAAAAAGACCCTAATTACATTTTTTTTTGTTGGCACTTCATAATATTCTAAGAGATGTCAACTATCTCGACTATCTTCCAAGTCTCTAAAAAAATATTTGTATGGTCACCCACCATGTATTTTATCCAGACACCTAATAGAAAAAGACTATAAGTATACGAAAACCCACCATGTATTTTATCCAGGCACCTAATTGAAAAAGACTATAACTATCCAAAAATAATCAATATATAAATAAATTTTGAAATAATTCAAAACCAGTTGACTCTAATGGACTTGATGGACTTGTTGGTCCGTTTAGAGAATTTTTTGTCTGTAATTCTTCTTTGTAAGAAGACAAATCCATAATCTATAATAAAAAAGTGAAATTACTATTAAACGACATAATACTAGTTTTAATCTATAATCAAGCTATTATCTTGCAAGGCCTAAAGAATCAAGGCCTGGGTTTTTTTGTTCATTTTTATTTACAGGAATTTCCTATTTAATAATATTAATGATGGAGAGATCACTTTGGACCATATATTCACCATCAATAGTGTGTATAACTAAATAGAGATTTAATGATGCAAGTTTCTTATATAATTATCAAATTTATCCAAAAAATTTAAAATTTATATAAAAGATTTATTGATTTAAAAATATAGAATCTTATAAGAAAATAGATATAAATTATAAGATGTATAAAAATAGAAACAAATTAATTATAAATTATGACATTAATGAAAACGGCTCCATCATGAAGCTTAAATAAAATTTATAACGACTGGCAAGAACCTTAACCCTAAAATCCATTTTTTTACTTATTTAGAGTGCACTATGTGAAAAATATGCACCGGGGTAGAGAGAATCTTAAAAAATCCCTTCCGTCCTTTCATCGCCGATCAGATGGTGACATGGTTAAAAATAAATTGTCTGTCATCAAATTTCAGAGTTTTGCAGAGAGTCGTGGGGAGATTCAAGAGGATGTTATGTGTGCTGTTTGCTTGAACTCTTTGGAGAGAGATGATGAAATTCGGGAGCTGTGTAATTGCTCTCACATATTTCATAGGGATTGTTTGGATAAATGGATTGATCACCATCAGATTACATGCCCTCTCTGCAAATGTCCTCTCATTGAACAAACAAAAATAGTTCATCAAAGCCAAGATCACAGTGATGAAGATTGGATCTCATTTCTATTTGAAGGTGGAGATTTGGTCAATTCATTTTAGCACAATAATGAGGAATTTTCTTGTAAAATTGAATATGAGTTTGATGATTACTAAAGAAATGACGAGAAAGAGTTTATACAGCCAATAGTTTGACCACAACACAACATCTAACAAAATTTCCTTAGTATGAAACTAGAAGGTCTATCACAGAAGGCACAATGTGGATTAAAGCATTGTTGTTTGCATATGAGCACGGTCAAATGTTTTAGATAGATTTTTTCACTTGCTTTTTAACAGGTCAAAAAATCCCTTTAAGCATTGTATTGAAAGGCTTTATTTCATGTACTTGATACCATAAGGGAATTATTTTTCCTCGGGGAAACATTTAACCTCTAAATCATGGCTACCTCAAGCTACATTTTAGTTTGAGTAACAATATTTCAATATTCTTCGTCCCACTTACTTATCTATCATATTTTATAATTAAAATAATAATGCTTATGTTTCCTAAATAAATGAACTTAAAGCTATCAATGCTTGGAGACATACACTATATTTAAATAGAAGATTATATTTTAAATTTTTTATGGCTTTTGTTTTATGGAGATATTTTTCTAAAATATATCACTTGGTATTATTGAGAAATTTTTAAATATTTATTAAACGGTTCTATTCATTTATGGCTTAAATTTTAAATTTCACAGATTTTAAAAAGTTATTGATCTTATGTATTTAAATTTATAACATCTGATGTTAGAAAAATTAGCTGAAAATCTTTCTATACTGATTTGAACTAACAACCACCATGCACATTTATGAGTTAGATGCACATTTGACCGTATTTATTTATTTTTTAAATAGAAAGCATTAATTTTTAATTAATTAATATATATAGTCAAATATGCATTCTGATTTTTCTGGCACTATAACTGCCAAGACAAGGATTCAATCACAATCTTAGTGAGTATGGAGATGAGGGTTACATTAAGTTTTATACTTACAATATGCCAATAAAACTTGTAACAATCTAGATATTGCTGAAATGCTCCCCGATTTAGAAACTACCATTAAAACTACAAAGACAATTGAAACATATGAAGAAAAGAGGGAACAAAATCAACACTAACCATTCAAGGTTTTTGAGTGCGTGTGCTTTGCAACTTAAATCTACGCGTGCAAAACTTTATATGTATAAATTTACTTCTAATCGATTTTCAATGTACAAAACAAGTCCATGGAATCGAGTAGAATGGAAAAAACTAAAAACAATTCGTACGATTGATAGTGCAGATTAAATGACTATTGGCAGTGTTTCAATGATTGTGTACCTGCAATCTAGGTAACGTTTAAAAGGTTGAAGAATAATTTGTTGATGATTCTGCAAATCAATAAAATGAATAGACTCATTAATTCATATTCAACAAATATACAATATGCAAACAATATGAAAAGCAAAATATTTGTATGAAAACATACAATATCACATACCTCCAATTGATTGCTTCTATATTTGAATTTACACTAATTGTAACACTAACCATGATGTAAATCCAAACCCTAACCATTAACCTAATCCTAGCAATAATGTAAACCCTAACTATAATCCTAAACCTAACCCTTAACCCTAACCCTAACCCTAACCGTATGATATAAACTCTAATTGTAGACATAATCCTAACCATATACCTAAAAATTAATCCTAACCAGAACCTTAACCCTTACAATGATGTAAATATAAACCCCAACCATTAACCTAACCTTTAACCTAACCGTAACAATGATGTAAACTCTAACTATAATCCTCCCTATACAACAATATATAATTTTAAAATAATTTATGTCATGTCTTCCAATTCATGCTGCGACTGTTGGATATCCTTGGCATATGGTGAACCGGTATGTTGATATGATGATAATATATGTTGTCATTGATGTCAATAAGTGTAAGTGAACCAGTATGAAGATTGAAGAAGTTGGTGAATCGGTATGAAGAGGCACGAGGAGATTCAGTGAACCGGTGTCAGGGTTTCACTAAGTGTGATTATCGGTTGGTAGTCTCAGCTCTATGGTTATCGGTTTGATGATTCAACTTGTGCGATGCAACCGATAATAACTCTATGATGAGTTAGCTAAAGATGTGAATGAAATTGAGGTGCCACAACAACTTTGTGCGTGTGAAGGATTGAGGCATAAGAAGATCAACCGCGTTTGAAGTCTACCTCAGGAATGATCATTCTTCTTAGTGCCATAAGAAGAAAGCCTGATGGGTTACTGATTCCCATGAGCGGTGATGAATGAATGATGTAGATTGTCTTGTGATCTGTTTGAAATTGTAATGCTCTATGCAATATGTTTGGACGGTCAGGATTGGATCGCCTGTGTTGTAAGCCTAAGATGTTTAGGGTTTAGGGTTTATGTTACTAACCTATCTGTTACCTATAAGGTCGATGATGTTTGTATTGAAAAGTTGTTGGAAAATTTTGTGTGTGTGTATCTGAGTGGAGAGATACTTGATACTTGCCAGACCAGTAAGAGGGAAACTACAACGTGTGATTGCAGAATATAGGATATGAAAAGGATTTGACTTTGCATGTAGTGCTATTAATAGATCAAAAGTTTTTACCTGTTGTCTTCTAATCATTTCAACAGTTGGAAAATCCCTTTACTGGGTAGCTTTAACAGGCTTATTGTAAAACCTGTAACCAGGTGACTCAAGATCATTGAGTTCTTTAAATCCTCTAGCGAGGTAACCTTTAACAGGGTTTCAACCTTTAACAGAGTATATAGCCATCCCTTAATCGGGTGATCTCTATCAGGAACGGTTCCTAATAGAACCTTATTGTAAAGTCTTTAACCAGACTAGGCTCCTAATAGGTGAGCTTCAAAAGAGTTCAAAACAAGCTTGTGGGTATTCATCCCCACCGTGGTTTTTCCCATTTGGGTTTCAACATGATAAATCTGTGTGTTATGTGTTATGAATTTTTCATGTGATATTTGTGAATTATTTGGTTGAAAGATTATGCATGTAGAGTCAATATGTTATGGTACTACCATCATATCACATGTATATATTTATGGGTGAAGTTGATATTGTCTAATGATAGTATTTGAAGTATTTAGTCTTATCAGATTATGGTGTCTGGTGTCTTACTGAATTTGACCAGTATTGTCATGGTTAAGTTCAGTAATGGTGATAACTAGTTGGTTTTGCTTTAGCTAGATAATTTGTTAAGTGAGTTTTTATCTGTACTGATTCACCCCCCCTCTCAGTATTGGTTGGGGTATTTGTTGTTCATCATTATTCATCAGCGACTGCTACTGGCTTATATATATTTAATAATACATATAAAATAAGCTAAGATATATCCTTCTTGAGGCGCCTATTGCACTTTAATGTTGATAAATTAATAAAAAAATAGGTTTGACCTCTAAATCATGGCTACCTCAAATGAAAACATACAATATCACATGCCTCCAATTGATTGCTTCTGTATCTGAATTTTTTTTACCAATTCAAAGAATGGTGCTTTACGACTTCTGCAATTTTTAATAATCCAGTGTAATCGTATCGGTAACTACTTATTATTAATTAAGCCTTAATTCAATCCTAAATATATTAATTATTATTATTAAGGCTTAAATTGATTGGAAATACTTAAGCCTTAATTCAATCCTAATATATTAATTATTATTATTAAGGCTTAAATTGGCAGATTTATATGTATAAATCTTCTTCTAATCGATTTTCAATGTAAAGAACAAATCCATGGAAAAAACTAAAAGCAATTCGTACGATTGATAGTGCAGAGTAAATGACTATTGGTAGTGTTTCAATGATTGTGTACCTGCAATCTAGGTAACGTTCTAAAGGTTGAAGAATAATTTGTTGATGATTCTACAAATCAATAAAATTAATAGACTCATTAATTAATATTCAAGAAACATACAATATGCAAACAATATGAAAAGTAAAATATTCGTATGAAAACATACAATATCACATACGTCCAATTGATTGCTTATGTATTTGAATTTTTTTACCAATTTGAAGAATGGTGCTTTACAGTTTCTGCAATTTTTAATAATCCAGCTTTATGGTTTCTGCAATTTTTAATAATCTAGCGTAACCGTATTGGTAACTACTTATTATTAATTAAGCCTCAATTCAATCCTAACTATATTAATTATTATTATTAAGGCTTAATTCAATCCTAATATATTAATTATTATTATTAAGGCTTAAATCAGTAGATTTATATGTATAAATCCGTTTCTAATCAATTTTCAATGTACAAAACAAATCTATAGAAAAAACCAAAAGAAATTCGTATGATTGATAGTGCAAATTAAATGACTATCGGCAGTGTTTCAATGACTATGTACCTGCAATCTAGGTAACGTTCGAAAGGTTGAAGAATAATTTGTTGATGATTCTGTAAATCAATAAAATGAATAGACTCATTAATTCATATTCAACAAACACACAATATGCATACAATATGAAAAGAAAAATATTTGTATGAAAATATACAATATCACATACCTCCAATTGATTTCTTCTGTATCTGAATTTTTTTTACCAATTTGAAGAATGGTGCTTTACGATTTCTGCAATTTTTAATAATCTAATGTAACCGTATCAGTAACTACTTATTATTAATTAATCCTTAATTCAATCCTAACTATATTAATTATTATTATTAAGGCTTAAATCGGTTGAAAACTAAATGACTGTCAATTTTTTTTAAAACCCCTAAATGTTGACGCATAAATTTGCTGCCATTGTAGAAGCCTCTCGGCTTAATGAAGGCACTATCTATTATATGTTAAAATGAGACTAATAATCAAAGAAAGAAATTATTTGGTTTGAAATTTAAATTATACATAGGATGATGGTTCATAATCAATTATGAGATTGAGTTCACCAATGGTCTCCAAGTTATCTGCACTATTGGTTTGAGCTTGGAGCCTTGCTTTGTAAGAGCTTCTTGTACCTGTTTTACCTATTTCATCAGGTCTTAAACCTTTCAATGTTTGTTGGACTTGTTTTTCCCACTTATGAGAAGACTTTGGTTGCACAAAAGATGTGACCATTTCATTACTAGATGTTGTATTAGTGGTTAATGGTTTAGAGAGTTCAAGCTCATCATGATGGGTTTCTTCTTGGTTATTTATTGATGGAGTAGCATGAATTAGATCACTTGGAGATATAGATTCTATATGTGGAATCTCACAAGACTTTTCTATCAAAGGAGAAAAATTTGTAATTGTATCACGCTGTTTGAATTTACATTCATCATTTTCAGCAATGTTGGAGGTTTCAACAAATACAACATCACATGTAATAAAAAAAGTTTTTTTGACTTCATCATATAACCTATATGCTTTGGAAGATTCTGAATAACCAAGAAAAATACACTTAATACTATGATGTTGCAAATTACTTCTTTTGTCCTTGGGAATTAAAGCATAGCAAGTGGAACAAAAAATGCGAAGATGTTGAACAGAATGAGGATATCCAAACCACACTTCATATGGAATAGATTGGTGTAATGCAGATGATGGAGATCTATTACAAAGATAAACTGCAATTCTTGCTGCTTCAGCCCACAAATGTAATTTGATTCCTTTAAAATAATAACATTGCATGAACCATATTCATGATAGTTCTATTCATTCGTTCAACAACACCATTTTGTTTAGGAGTACCTGGAACAGTAAGATGATGTTGGATCCCATTTTGATGTAGATAGTCCCCAAAATTAGAGAAGTAAATTCTCCACCATTATCTATTCGAAGAGTACCAATTTGAGATTGGGCTTGTTTTTTAACCATAACACGAAACCTTTTAAAAATTTGAAAAGATTCTGATTTTTGCTACAAGAAATAAATCCAAGTCATGTGACTGTAATCATCAATAAACAACATGAAATACTTAGATCCTCCCACATAATTTACTGGTAAAGGCCCACATAAATCAGAATGAATAAGCTGCAATTTTCTTTGTGCTCTCCAAGGGGAGCGAGGAAAATAATTTCTATGTTGCTTGGCAAGAATACATGCTTCACATTTTTTAATTATTTTAGGCAAAACAGGTAAGCCATCAACACCATTATTTTGTAGGATATGAATTTTATCATAACCAATATGCCCAAGTCTTGCATGCCATAAAAGAACAAGAGATAGACTACCTTCTTCAGTAAGATGTGCAAAATTTTTAGAAAAAGAAAAAGTGCCATTTAGTTTTAATAATCTTCCATCCTCACATCCAATGAATACAACTTGATTATTTTATTGTTTTCTAACAACAACTTGCCCATCTTTTAACAAAATAGAGTAGCCTTGTTGTCGAATCAATACTAGTGATAACAAATTATGTTGCAATTAAGGAATAAACAATACATCATGAAGCACAAAGTCTGGAAGATTAGGCAACTTAAATCGAATAGTTCCTTTCCCAATAGGTTTGAGACTTGATTTATCAGCTAAATAAATTGGACCACATGCAATTTCATGAAATTCCTCAAAGAAATCATGTCAGAATGCCATATGTTGTGTGGCTCCAGTATCTAAGATCCAAGAATCATACCATGAGGAATTAGATGCAAAGTCAGAAACAAAAAGCACATATTGATCACCATCACTATCACAAGAAAATTGGGCTGCTCCTGGAATTTTATCATCTGAATGTTTATCATCATTATAAACTTTTGTTTTATCTTTTTTCTTTAAAGTATTTTCTTTAAAAATTTCTATCTTATCCCATGATAGCTTGCATTCATGTGTTTCATGACTTCCTTTTCTAGCTCATCTTTTACATTATAAATGTTGCCTATCATTTTGATTATCATTTTTCCTCCATTGACCTCTACCTTTGCCTCTATCATTATAACTTCCTCTTGAAGAGCTCTTATTTAGAGGTTTTTCTTGGTGAGAAAAAAACAAACATTTTCATTAGTATTATCTATTTTTCTTCCAAAAGCTTTTTCACGTTCAACCAACTTTTCATCCAATAAATAAAAAGTAATGGCTTTCAATTGGTTACTTGCTTGAAGGGACTCTAGATAAGTAGAATGTGTTGGAAGGAATGCCTTAATAAAAGAAGTGAGATAAATATCAACTTTCCCACTAGCAACATTAACATCTTGTTTTATGGCTCTAATTTCAGAAGCCAAACTCACAACATCACCATTTTTTAATTCAAGATTGAACAATTTTAATTGTAACTGAATAAATTCTAATTCTGAATGAGAATCAAATAAATTTTTTAACTTGTCAAGGGCTTCCCAAGCAAATTTGCATCCTTGTATATGATGATATACATCTCCATTAATTGAAGCTCTTATCAAAGCCAAGGCTTTTGAATTTTTATAATTCCAAATTTCTTTTTCTTTAACATCTGTTGGTTCTATAGGTTGGGTATCTCCATCACATTTTTTATACCATAAATCATTAAAAACTAATGTATTTTCCACTTTTTTATGCCATTCCAACCAAGTATCTTTTCCGGTTAATATTTCCCCAATCAATGAAACAATAGACTGCATTGTAAATTGAAAATAAATGTATATAAAATTTTCACAGTTTGCAAATTTATAGGATTGCTCAAAATCTCTTGCCAAACTTTACCAAATATAACAAGATATAAAATTCTTATAAAAATAAATAAATTGATTTCACTTGAATCAATTTTTGTTTTCATATTTTGATTTTGTAGAAAGATGCAATCTTCAGATGCTTCACATAAAAATATACTCCAAACTCCAAAGCTCTGATACCACTGATAGCCCAGGCAAAAAATAACAATCTAGAAGCTCTGTTAGCAAATAGAAAAAATAATCAAAAGAATGGCAATCTGAATATAATTTGTATTCCTGTAAAAACTGTTTCATGAAAATAAAATAAACAAGCAAATATAAAGAGGAGGCAAAAACAGTTGTAAACTGTTATACAAATATGTTGGAACTGAAAAACCTAATAAAATAAACTAATGAAAAATTAATCTAAATAAAACTAATCCCCCGATGAGATATTAACAGATAACAACATGTCATTCACATTGCATGTTGGAACAACATCATTCACCAATTAAAATAAAAGAAAATAAATAAGAATATATTAAAAACCTAATTAAATGAAGCCAATCAACATTAAGCAAGTTAAAATTTCAATTGTTGCTCGCCATCTCTCACTTAGGAAAATAAAAGAAAATAAATAAGAATCTATTAAAAACCTAATTAAATGAAGTCAATCAACATTAAGCAAGTTAAAATTTCAATTGTTGTTTGCCGTCTCTCACTTAGGAAATACAAGAAATTTGAAGTTTACCTGACATACAATTCTTTTTCTATGAATTTATAGGCTTGTGCTGAATCCATCCACGTACAATAAAGATATTGCAGAGAATTCATTTCAAAATGCATCAAATCTGTGTGTGTAGAATGTCGATGAAAGCTTTACCTAATTAGTACGACAAATTTTAATGGATTTGCAATAAAAAAAGTTAATGATGAATGGGGCAAGGCAGAATTGAGGTTTCCGTCAGTATCAACAAAAACATCTTGAATAGGCCCTCCTGAGAGAAGGGTAAGAATTTCTGTGGCTTGTGGATGCGTGTGTGGTAAATTTACCCTACATGGAACGAACTTGAACCTCACAATCTCTAGGCTCTGTGATCTACAATGCCATATATTCTTTCATTGCATCTGCATAACAAATAAATATCAGAATAATGATAGTAGTAATACATTACAATCTTACTGTGTTGCAGGAAACATGGCGTTGGCACCCGAAGTGGCAACACGTACTCCTCCTGAGTCGATAGTTACACACCCATTAGTTAAAATATCACACACAGTGAAGTTTTTTAGTCCTTTAGGGTAGTCTGCAAGAGGTTCAGGGTCTTCTCCATAAATCTAAACGATCAATTTATTGCCTTCACTTTCAATAGATTTAATATAAGCTGTGCAAAAAAAAGTACAAATTAGGGTTTCACCTAAAGCTGAAACCCTAGTCCCTGCCTTTCCCTACTCTCGAGATGAGACAGACACTGAAATAAAATTGCTTGAACTTGCACAAAGAAGCCTTTATTCAATATATAGCACAAATGTTGAGATTCTCCTCACTAACGAGGGTATTCATAAGATCTGGAGTCGTAGCTAGGGGGGCACATACAAAACTTCGCAAGTTTTGGAGCTTTTATTTTGTTCTTCTTTCCATCGCTCTCAGGCTTTTGTTCTTATAGGGTGTTCAAGAATTCCAAGATGTTTTACATGGTCAATAGGGAGGGAAAGTTTTTAATGTAGGATGGATGCAAGACATACATATAAAGGAGTGAATGAAGGTATGTGCTAGGGAGGGAGGATGCACGAAAGCGAAGAGTACAATTAAATGTGAAATATTGTGTTGTGAGAGAAGAGAGAAAATGGATTGCTAGGTTGCGCAATAAATGTCTCGATTGGACCAAAATTTTTGGGGGAAGCAAAAAGAGAACAATTTTCCCTGGCACATTTCGAATGGATGGTTTTTCTTTTTAGGCGTGATACTTGACATTTTCCACAGGATACTAACAAGGAATAGTCTATCGGCTTAAAAAAAATTAATATTCATTATCTTTCATTCTCCCCTATAATCAAAATTGGAAGAAAATATGAAGAAAAATGGTTATTGTTTCATAATGTCTCCCCCCAAATGAGCATTTTTGAAAAAGGCCTCCAAAATATGTGTTCTATGTTCTTCAATTATCAATGAAATCACTCTTCAATCAAATAATGATCAACCTATAATTGACCATTGTGAGTCACTCTGGTAGTGCTCACAACAAACAAGACCATACATGGCCATCTATCTTGCAATATCAAAATCTATATCCCACAAATTTTCAATATAGAGGACTAAACAATGTCCAAATCTATCACCAACAATGCCACAAAATCAAGAAATACGCAAAACATCTAAAGCATACAACATTTATCTATGTGAAATTTTTCACTTGAATTTGTTATCCAATAAACAACCCATTTGTAAATGACAAGTACATTAACATCATTAAAAAAAATTATAGTAATTGCATCCACCATCTTCACTTTCTATAGACATCTGAAAAGACAATGGTTTCTTTTCAATATAGAAATATTTGTGCTTGAATAATTATTTGATTGTACCTATTAGCTTGTTCCAACTCATCCCATAACTCCATCCACAATCCATTTTCATGCATTTTGACAGAGATTCACTCTTCAATTCCTTATTCCAATATGTTTTTTCACAATGATTATTGTTAATCTACATAGGGTATAGGGATGCAAATCCCAACAGTTGTCCTTTATATGCCCTTTCTTATTATAGTGAGAGCATCAAATCAATTTAACATATGTAACATTTATGTTTGTAATTTTATCAAATAAATTGAAATGAAATTGTATTGTGTCAACCTTTATATATATGGTTCTTTTTTTTCAATTACAGACTTTAATTAGTTTAAATGTTTATTTTTTTAAAATTTCATGTTGTTATTTTTTCAATCTTGTTTATAGTTGGTCATTAGTCTTTGATTTATCTACTTAACATTTTTGGTGTTTGTATATGTTTAATAGTTTGCCTTCAATTTTTGAAAAACTCATTTGTAGGGCACTATACAATTCATACAATCTGGCGTCCAACTCATATCTATATATAAAAAAAGCTTCAAAATCATTTTTTGATAAATAATTTAGAAATGGTTAATGGTTCCACTATGTATCTATATATATGTGAACCACATAGGTCACAATAATTGTAAATAGTGAAAAAAAGAGTTGTCTATATTGTATACAAGTGGTCTTGTTCTGAACATGTTAGTGTTTTTCAATACTATATCAATTGTCTCATCTACATATGTATTCATTGGTTCATAGATCTTTACATCTACCAGAACCTAGCAATGCAACAATACAAATTGAGTAATATTTTATTTGTTAGTTTTTAGATGTTATTGAAGTCTTTCATACAAAAATTATTTTTTATTTTGTAATGTACACCTCCTATAAATGAGGCACTTTAAACATATTAAGTTTAAACACCTAAAAATTAGTAATGCATTATCATATTGTCATGTCATGTCACATCTTGCTTCTGGTTCATCTTCAATCTTCTTCATTTCTTTGAATGCTACTCTTCTTTTTGTATATTATCCAGCTCATCAATCTCAAACTTTTAGAAAGTGAACCATAGAGTTGATCCAAAGTGTACTTATCCATATCATGACTTTCTTCAATGGAATACTTCTTAGGCTTGTATCTTTTAGGTAGTGTTAGCATCACTTTTCTCACATCAGTTTCTTCTAATTTTCCACCAATACCTCTGATTGCACTCACAATCTCATTTACTTGGTGTAGATAACCTTAAATATTTTCATTTTCAGCTATCCTCAAGTTCTCAAATTTGTGCTTCAAATTTCTTAACTTATCTTGTTTGATCTTCACATCACTTTCATATATGCTACTCAACTTCTCCCAAATTTATTTAGCAAACTTAAATCATGTCACCTTAGCAAATATAAGATCACTTAAACAACCAACAATTGCAATTCTAGCCTTCACATAATTCTCATGCGCTTTGATTTCATTTGGAGTTGGAGGATTATTCTATGGAACATTATAAATACTTTTTATAATTTTTCATATTTCAATTGGTAGAGATTCTAAATCATATTCCATCATTTCCTTCCAATAAGAGTAATTTGTACCATCAAATTTTGGTGTTTTGTAATTGAACTCCTGTGCTATTCTAGATCTTCCTCAAGCAGTTAAGATTCTCTAAGAGGTGCCTTGCTCTGATAGCAATTGTTGAAAACAACACAAGATTGAGAGGGGGGTGAATCGGTCAAGACTTAAAAAAAATCATTTTTTCGATCTTTTGAACTTCAAACCCTATGTAACTAATTACTATAAATTGAAAGCACATAGCACATTAAACACATGAACATCATATTTACGTGGAAAACCCTAAAAAAGGAAAAACCACAATGAGAATCACACTCACAATATAATAGAATAATTATAATATTTTAAGCCAGAGTGTTAGATTTTGCGAGAAGCAAGAGCTGAGCTAGGATATGATGGCAGTCATAGATCACATAAAACTCCAAGCAATAGATGATTAAAGATAAAAATAGTTGAATGAAGATTAATAGGATATGAGAGAAAATAAATAGAGACAAAAGAATTTTGGAGAAGACTCTCATTGAGCTATCATTGAACTAGTGAAGGTGAGAGTATAGTGCTTATTATATAGGAAATTAATAGCATATACATCCAATAGGTACATTAACTCCCACCTCCATAAAAAAGTGGGAGGTTTAAGGTTTTTACCTACTACACCATAAAAGGTGGGATGTTTTTACCTAAGGAGTAAATGCTAAAATATGTGGCATAACCTCCTTACATGAAGATAGGAAAGGAGTTGAGAAAGTTGGCACACAAGGCCAAAAGAGGGTGAGAAACCCAACTACCCCATAATCCACTTAGGAAATGACAAAATAGTGGTTATGAGAGGTGGCACAACAAGTCAAAAAATGGTGTGTGACTCAACTACCCATGTGAGGTGGAGAGTTACATGTAGCTGAAGTATTTCGCCGCGTGTCTTAATATTAACCACTCCTAATAACCTAAGAAATCTTAATAAAATATGTGTAGGAAAAATAAATACCCCCTAACATATGGAAAATAAAAAACCTACAGTAACACCCTCCCTTAAGCGTAGCTTAGGTAGGTGAAAAGATGGGTTTGAGCAAAGGAGGCCATGTTAGGTACCCATGTACATAGATATCCCCCCAAAAGAAGAAGCACCCCCATAAGAGGAATATCCCCCCCCATTAAATGGAGAGAGAAAGAATGGACTAAGAAGCCCCTCCTAAAGTAGACACCTGTCGCATCCCAAGAAAAGCTCACAAATGAAGGAACTTTCTTTTGGTGAAGGGTTTGGTAAAGATGTCTACAATCTGCTTCGATGTAGAACAATACTTAAGATTAATGATGCCTTCCTGAATCAACTCCCGAATGTAGTGCATATGTTTCTCATTGTGTTTTGTCCTCTGGTGATCAACTAGATTTCTTGAGATCATTATAGCACTTTGATAATACTTTAGAAAATAATTAACTCTTCTTTCAGAGTCTTTTCATAGTATAATGTTGAGGTTGATTAATTCTAATGTGTTGCAGCTTCCTCCCATCAAACCTATAGATACCTCTAAGCCTCGAGCACCTTCCTTTGATCACAAAGTATTTTGCAAATACCGTTGTCAAGTCAACTATGATACTAAAAAGTGTTATAAGTTGAGGTATAAGATATTAGACCTTATTGATAACAATATTATATCCCTATATGGTGTGAATGATAAAGGAAATTAATTTGTAGCACCTCCTAATCAAACTCTAGAAATCCTTACCAATCCTTTCCCTTCTTACTCCACCAATGCTATTTACTCTAAGTCACTTACATTTTATCCCAAAGATTTTGGTGTAGAGTCTAATAATATTGTGAATCTCATTGAAAAACCTAAACCTAAACCTGATTTATTCATTACTTTTTATCCTAGTGAGACTATTGATGCACTTGATAGACTATTATACATTATTGTGAAGATTAAAAACAAACTCTCATGGGGGGTGCTCATTTATCTTGTATGTATGGTGAATGCTATTACTGAAGAACATATTTTTACTCAACAATTGCATCAAGTTACATATGATAAATTTGATGTTATGGTTAAGCTGTATGATGGTTTCTCTTGTCCTACAAGTGCTTCTATCACTCTTCCTCTTGAGGTTGCTACTAAGTGCTTATATGTTACCATTGCTATTATTCCTACATCATACCAATTTCATGTGAATTTGGGACATCAGTGGCTCCCTTCCATGAAATCTATCCTTCTACAATCCATAAATGTTTAAATTTCCCTCACAATTGGAGTATTATCACAATCAATCATAGCATTTTCTAGTCCATGGAAAAGAATGGAAAGTTTACTCTTGATTACTTTCGGCCTAAAAAAACCTGAACCTTTAAAGACCAAAAATGCTATTTTTTTCTTATCAATATAAAAAAAGGAAAGATGATGTGCTATTGGTTTTAAGTAACCTAGAGATCCTTTACTCATGGATGTTCCTCCTCCTCATTCTAGACCTAGATTTTTCCCCACTCCTTCAATTCCTCCTCTATATGTTGCAGTCCCACCCTCTATATCTTATAAAAGAAGTTGCCCAACATCTTGTATCCCTAAACCTACTAATGTTTCTCTTAATTCCCCTCCTACAAGGTAAGAAAATAAGTCTACATTAATTGATCCTCAAACTTTGTGATTCTTGAGTAAAACTAAAAGATGTATTGCCGAGGCTTGCGAACTTTCTTCCCAAACCAATTCCTCCCCAAAAGATGTCAAATGTCACCTTAGTCTCATTTTTTCAACCTTCACCTAACCCTTGGGAAGAAGTTTAATTTAAATAACCAAAATTAAAAATTGCTTAAGAAAAAAGATGGTTCAATTTATTTTAGTGTTAAAGCTCCTATTGTGATTAATTTGGATGATGATATGGATGATCTTTCAATAAATTTATTTATGCTAACAATGTTGATTCTAATTATTTTGATGATATGTATGAGCTTGTTGAGATTCATCATGAACTATATATTTACACTTTTCAAAAGCATCAACCCTAGCTCTAAGTAATAAACAAAGTGACACGTCATTAGAGAATGGTCTTTGTTTGGAGCTTGCAGTAGCTCAATCTACCATGCTCATTGTTGCTCCTCTTGTACCTTGTCTACCATCCCTAAATGATGTTAAGAAAGATGTATTAAACTGTTGTGCTCTTTTATCATCAAATTTTTTTATTGTGCGTTGTTATTTTTTTACTTAATAAAAAGTGGGATATAATTTGTTTATAAAATATTATACTTATATTTAATTTTTGGCATTTCTTCCTTTAAGAATGAATTGTTCATTAAAATATTTCCTAAATATAAATTCATAATTTTTTATTGGAATAATGTAGTTGCAAACTACCGTACATCGTTATTTTGGGTAATCTTTTTAAATTTTGTAAATTGATACATGGTTAGTTGAATTATACTTTATTTTTTATATATTTCTTTACAATTATTTATTTAATTATTTTCATAATATTGAAGAAAGTACTAAATAGTTATGTCAAATTCTCATATTTATTAAAAACTTACTAGCTTTAATGATTAAATATGTTCCTTGATTACTGTAAATATTATTTAACCCACTCTTCAAGATAAAATCATAGCACTAAGTTATTTTGTAATACATCTCCGATATTTCTAAATGCTATTAATTGAAAGAAGGATGAAATAATTATTTAGGAAACTGCTCAATAATTTGAAAGTTTACTTATTAAAAATGGACTAGCTTTAATGATAAATATGTTGCAAGAGTATTGTAAATAATTCTAATAACAATAAATAATTATAATAATATTTTGCTTTACTTGTTTTTTGCATTGTTTTACTTTGTTTGTTTTTAAAAAAATCCCATCATTTTGTTTTGTGTGTCTTTTTTTAATTTATATATAAGTAGAACAATTTTGTAGAAAGTAAGAATATATTTTGAATCTTATTATATTGATTTTATATTTTATTCTAATTAATTAATTTTATTTTAATATCTTTATTAATTATAAATATGCGAGTTATATAGATATGCTACTTTGACCACTACAAATACAAACCCCTATCCTCCAAATTTGTTTTTAATAAATTAAAACCCAATTCCTTTAGCATGTGTTTTAAAGTCACGACAAAATTTCCTCTTTTCCCTATGTTCTAGAAGCGTTGAGGATTCCTTTCCACGCAAGATAGACCGCTGAGTTTTATTTATAGTGAACGCGGAATCACCACCAAAATACTTTTTACATCATAAAGTTTGTATTACTAAATTTCTTTTGTCCAAAATAAATAAAAAGCAGTAAAAATAAATAACCAACAAAGTGTTTATAAATAAAAAGTAGTATTAGTAAATTTCTTTTTTATTGGTAGAGAATAGATAACAAATCTGTAGAGGTGCTTTCATTCTCTAGAAAAATAACTTATTTAAAATAATTGATTCCTCTATAATATGAAATCACATTGACTGGGAGCTGTATAATAGAAAATCAATGTTATCAGTATCATAGAGTCAAGCATCTAAACATAAATTAAATGTCCATCCATCGTTATTGTTGTAATGAAACATTTAATAAATCAAGATAAACACGCTACAACGGATAAATGAAATGCGTGTATAAATAAATGTAAATTGACTCTTCAACAACAAGTCGTCCAGATATTGTGTGGAACTCATGTACCAGACTATAAGTGACAAGTTATAAGTATGGATTTCATACATGGATTACGTATGTCAAATAATAGACATGACATTACATTGGTGGTTGTGGACAAGCTAACTAAAGTAGCACACTTTATTCCAGGGAGTCTTAAGGATGGTTGTTTTACCCTTGCATGGAAATTTGTGCAAGAGATCTTCAGATTACATGGAGTGCCAGAAGTGATCATTTAACATATGGATACCAGGATGATTTCTAGGTTTTGGTCAACTTTAAATGCTGCCTTGGGAACAAGATTGAATTTTAACATAGCCTATCATCCGCAGATAGATGGGTAAACTGAGTGGGTGAATCAAGCCATGGAGGATTTGTTTAGAATGTATTGTATGGACCAATAGTATGAGTGGGAGGATTATCTTCCCTTAGTGGAGTTTGCATACAATAATTCCTTTCATTCATCTTTGGTAATGACACCTTTTGAGGCACTTTATGGGAGGAAGTGTCATACCCCTATCAGTTGGGATAGGGTGGAAGATAGAGTTGTTGTTGGATCTGATATTCTCAAGGAACTGGAAGAGAAAATGAAGGTGATTAAGAGGAGATTGAAGGAAGTTGCAGATAGGCATAAGAGCTATGTAGACAAGAACATGTTATTTAGGCAGTTTTCAGTTGGAGAAGGTATTCTTGAGGGTCAAACCTCATAAGAGTTTGATCTCTTTTGGAAAGTTTTCCTTGCATGCACCTAGATATGTGGGACCCTTTGATCTATTGGAAGTAATCAACCCAGTTGTCTATTGACTTTCTCTACTACATGCTCTCACCCGAATCTACAATAAATTTCATGTTTCTTTGTTTAAACCATATCACCCTGATACTTCTCACATTCTTGTTTGGCATGCCTTACAGGTCCAGGATCCAGGGGTGGTGCTAGTGGAGCCCACTCAAGTTATTGATAGGTGCACGATCAGATTTCACAACAGGGATATTGTGCAATATAAGGTCCAATGGGACCGATATTATGTGGATATTGCCACGTGGGATAATGTTGAGGATATTGAGCATTCTTTTCCACACTTAGTATCTTGGACACTTTTTATATACTTGTGCATGTTTACTAAGACATTGGGACGATGTCTCTTCCTAGTGGGGAAGGATGTTGCAACCCCAAATTTTATGAAACATAATTGGTATTAATATTTTGGACATAGTGTGACATAAGTAGAAAAGTAATTAATATGTTGATTGTTGACTTTATATTTATTTTATTTTTAAATTATGAATTAGTTAATCATAATGTTTATTTAGAAATGCATGGAAGTTTGATTATGATTATTATTATTATTATTATTATTATTATTATTTATAACTAACATATTGATGCAAAAATCAAGTTTCTTGAGTTGATTATAGATGTGAAGACGAGAATATGATCCAGGCAAGGGTTACCTAGCATTTTGGAAGTAGTTGATTTGATGGAATAGAAAACACACACGTAGTTAATATAAATTCATGATTTTATTTTGACCAACCACATGATGTTTTTGTTGTGAAAAAAAATAAATTGGTTGTTCATAGTTAATTTAATGGCTTCCTTGATTGATTTTAAATAAAGAAATGATAACAAAAATAACAAAATAGACATATCAGATTTAATTTAAATTATTATTATTGATGAAATTACAACACTATAGTGTATCTTTTTAGTCTTTTTTAACTCTAAGGACAGGTTGCTAAACAAAACAATCAATATACTTGGCTATCACAAGGAGTACATACCTTCTACCTACCTTGGTATGCCTTCAACAAAAAATAAATTATCTCATAATTACTAGTTTGGAATTATGGAAAGAATATAGTGGAAGATGACAAGATGGAATGGTAAGCTCCTCAGTCAAGCCAGGAAACACCTACTTTTAAAAGATAGTAGATATGATTGAACAAATTAAAAAAAAGTCCTATGTTTTACTTGTCCTTATTTAAGACCTTTACATTCATAGTAGATATGTTTGAACAAATTCAAAAAATATTATTGTGGATAGGGATGGATGAAAAAAGAGAGAATGACATTAGTTAATTGGGACACTATTTGTAAACCCAAATCACTAAGGGTCTAGGGATAATGAAATCAATATATTTTAATAAAGCCCTCCTAGATAAGATTGGGTGTAACCTTTTGTAAAAAGACAATGACTCAAAAGGGATTACCTAAATAAAAAATTTAGGCATGCATGATATTTTGTCTTCATCATTACCTAAGGGATTGATGATTTGGAACAAGATATTAAATATAAAAAAACATTTTAAGCCAAGGGATCATATGACAAATGAGAAATAGAACAAGGATAATTATTTGGGAAGATGTCTAGATAAAAAATGTGGTTCTAGAGTCTATTTCAACATTTAATGCTTTAAAAGGCCCCCTATCATGACACTTTGGCATTAGATTATTTGATTATACTAATTGGGATGAAAGATAGCCTAAATGGAAATTTTTGCATCCTTAATTCTTCACAAATGAGATCGTCAAAAGTTAATTTTTGAAATATTTAAGGGATTGCTTCTTTTTCAATATCATAAAAATGGATGAAACCATCTAGAGCCTCTATCCCTTAGGAAACTTCTCTATCTCTTCAACCTACTCTATGATGGAGAAAAACTCTAGAAGACCTAATGTCAAATAGAGTCTGATCTAGAAAAAAAATGACATTCCTAAAATAACATTAAAATTATATCTATGGGTAACCTTGTTAAGCAGGGTTTCAATGTTCTTAATAGATGTATTTTATGTTGCAATTAAGAGGAGTCAATGAACCATTTGATCCTACATTTTAAATTCACGAAAGAAGTCTAGGCTGAAATATTATCTTCCCTTCAAGTTAATTGGGCGATCCTCTAGAACTACAAGAAGATTCATTGAATTTTGGAGAGATAATATCCATTCAAATATCCTATAACTAAATAACTATAAAGCCAAATTACCCCATTCCTGCCTAGGGAATTTGGAAAGAAAGAAACAATAGGATCTTTAGAGAGGATAAGAAGAACAACATGAAGGTCCTAAAAATGATAAAAAATGGATTTAGAGAAAATATAAACCATTTGAAACATCAAGAAGCCTCTCAGTCTCTTACCAATCTTGAACTATTTGTTAGCTTGAATTGAGGGATCACATGTGAAATGAATAAAATCAAAATCACTAAGAGAGTTGTAAGGTAGCATATTAAATGGAGAAAACTATAGAAAAGATGAGTCAAATTTAACTTTCATGGATGCAACAAAGACAATCCTACAATAATAGCAGTAGGGGGTATTATAAGAGATGACAAAGGACAAATGATGAAAGGTTATGCTAAACAAGTTGTAATCAAGATAAATAATGAAGTTGAGGCATTTTATCTATTGTGAAGAATAAAATGGGTCCCTACACATAGCTTCTAGAAAGTGATAATTGAAGGTGATTCCTAGATTGTGTTTGATCTCCTAAACTCTTCTTCTCATCCCCATGGAGAAAAAGATAACTCATCAAAAATATTAGGTGGCTCCTTACCTTCTTACCATAATACAAAGTAAAAGATACATACAGGGAAGGAAATAAGTTAGTCAATCCTATTGGAATGATAGGAGTACACTCCTCTTGATTAGTAATATTATAATTGATCATAAGTAAGTATCCTTATTTAATTAGTAGAGAAACAATTTAATGACTTGTAAATATATGATATGGAGTACTTCGGTGAGATGTGTAATGATGATGCATAGTGGGATGGTTAATTAGAATGAAAAAATTACCACTAAGGGTAAGAGTACACATTGGATAAAACTATTGAATAGTCTGAAATACTAAGAGGGGGGGTGAATAAGTATTCCCTTTCACAAAACTGAACTTCTGAAACTTATTTTAATCTTGATTAATCTTAGCACAAAAGTTATGCATGCAAAATAATTGAAATGCAAAAGATACATAACCATAAGAGAGACACGAGATTTTTGTATGTGGAAAACCCAAATAGGAAAAACTATCGAGAGGGATAACTCTCAAGATAATATAACTAGTTATATAAGATTACAAGGCTCATTACCTAGATTACAATGGCTTATTGCCAGAAGGTTCACTACCAAGAGATAGAAACAAATGTCAACTAAGAAAATTGCATCTACATATGCATAGGTTTAGTTCCTAATAAGTTCAATGATCTAAACAAGTTTTTGCAGCAAATTCGGTCAGGAATATCTGCACCTCTTTAGCAATCCGCCTGCTCTAATCACACATACATCCACTTAGCCACTATCACACAAATTCAACCTTTCTTCTTCACACACAACACATTCTACAGCCACACAACCACTTCTTATATCGACCAAACCATAACATATATATAGGCCCCAACTAGGCTTGAAAAACACTTTCCCCAACAATACTTCTCCATTGGTCTTGTTTTCTGTCAAGAATCTTCTAGATCACAGATTACAAGCACCGAAGATAAAAAATCCCTATACACACACATATTCATATCTATCTATCTATCTATCTATCTATATGTGTGTGCGCATATATATATATACACACACACACACATATGTATTCATATACATAGATATGTATTCATATATACAGATATGTATATACATATATACATATGTATATTTGTATGTATGTGTGTGTATCTATGTATGTATATATCTCTGTGTGTGTATGTGCGCGCGCACATGCATATATATATACTATATATACATACATATATATGCATACATTTGTATATACATACATATATATGTACACATGTATATATACACATACACACACATATATACATATATACAAAGATACATACATATATACATATATGTGTACACACACACACACACACACATTTGCATATACATACATATATATGTATACATGTATATATACACATACGCATACACACACATGTATTCATATATACATATATACATACACATGTATATTTGTATGTGTATGTATCTATGTATGTATATATGTGTGTGTATGTGCGTGTGCATGCATATATATATATATATATATATATATATATATATATATATATATATATATATATATATATATATATATATATATATATATATATATATATACACACACACACACACACACATACACACATATATACATATATATATATATATATATATATGTATATGCACACACACACACACACACACACACACACACATATGTATACACACACACATATATATGTATACACACACACATATATATGTATACACACACACATATATATGTATATGTATGTATGTATGTATGTATGTATGTATATGTATATATATATACATATACATATGTATATGTACATACATACATACACACACACACACACACATGTGTGTGTGTGTGTGTGTGTGTGTGTGTGTGTGTACATATACATATGTATATGCATGCATGCATGTATGTATATACATACATATATATGTGTGTATGTATATGTATATATATATATATATATATGTTTGTGTGTATATATATGTGTGTATATGTGTATGTGTATGCGCATGTGTGTATATATGTGTATATGTATGTATATATACATATATATACCACATATACATACATATACATATATACATACATATGTATATAATATATAGATACATACATATATATATGTATGTATGTATGTGTATATATGTATATACATGTGTATATATATACATATAAATATATGTAGTATATATATACATATATACATGATACATACAAAGTTAAAGATGTGAATACCACTCAAGAGACGGACTAATTGATAATCTCTTGGGCTTACGTGGACTGCTCATGATCCTCTCCTGCCAAATCCACCAGACTAAAACAGTACGAATGCCACAATATTTTCTCCACAATGTTAGAAAATTTGTTTGGACACTACTCTCTGCCATTAGTTACGTCCATTGCATTTTGATGAAGGATAAAAATTCTTTCTTACATTATTGCATTTTGCTTTGGAGAAAAACTATTGTAGTCGTCTTAAAATTTACTGGAAAAGCAAGTTAATAAATAAAGTATTCGTTCGCCAAAGATATCATTCGTTTCCATAGAAAAAGACACTTGCAATACCTAATTAACTTTTGATCATACAATTGACCAGCTCGCAATGTGGAAAAGAATCTTCACTATTTCCACACCTACAATTGACCAGCTTCCATCACATGGCCGGCTCGACATCCTCCACCGTATTCTTAATGTAATCCAACGGACAAAAAAAGTAGGATTGCCACTAACTGCACAGTGTTGGAATATTTCTTTCCGCTATCCACAGGGAACATCCATTACCGTTTCACACGCTAAGTAGGAAATGTTGTTTAGCAGTCAATTTACAGTGATCTATGCGCGCACTTAATTCATGTACCATGTTTCTATTGATTTGTTTGATTATTTCATTATAATAATACTTACGATTAAACTCCTATCATATTTGGAAAGAAGAAGTCATGACTTATTCTATGGAACCCTTCCTTAAAGGTTTTAAAGGTTTTATTATTATTCTTTTGATATTGATCAATGAACAAATAAAATGTATGTAAAAGAATGTTAAAAAGAGTATAAATTATTTAAATCCAATTTGCATAGGATTTCTATTGTTGGATATTTTTATGTTTTCTTGTGTAAATGACCTATAAGAGACAAACTACATTAAAAATATCTAGGCTTCCTGGTACTTCTTCCATCCTTCCATCATGTTACCTACTCCTCATCCTCATCCTCCATTGCATTCTTACATATTTTTGGAATGACTTAAATCACACACACTAAGCTTACACTTTTAGGCTTAAAATTGTTAAACACTCAGAGTTGACTGACATTTTCTAGGCTTAATATATTACTTAAGGAGTGTGGTCACACTAAGAATACACTTCTAGGCTTAAAAGTGTTAAACACTCAGAGTTGACTAACATTCTTTAAGATTGATATGTTGCTTAGTGTGTGATTTAAGACTCCCATATTTTCTACATAAAGTTGAAAAATCTATTTCCACCATTTCTCACGTGGCACGTCTATTGCCATTTGTCACACGCTGAAATTATACGAAAGCTGGTAAACATACTTTCTACACAATGTCTGAAGAATTGATATTCAATAGTCGACTTAACAATAAGACTGATTAACATACTTTCTACACAATGTGTGAAAAATTGATATTCAATGGTCGACTTAACAATAATTTATACACTATTCATCCACACTATTCATCCACTAAGGAAGTTTAAAAGCAAAGGATCCATCTTTCCTAATCAGATGATAAAGTTAAAGATGCGAATATTGCCCACTAGATGTACTACATTAAAAGTCTCTTGTCTTACGTGGTGTGCTCCTCATCCTCAACTGCCTAATCCACCAGACTAAAATAGTACGAATGCCACAATCTTTTCTCCACAATGTTAGAAAATTTGTTTACACTACTCTTTCCCATTACTTACGTCCATTATTGCATTTTGCTTTGGAGAGAAAATATTGTTATCGGCCTCACTATTGACTGTAAAAGCAAGTTAATTAAGTATTCGTTCGCCAAAGATATCATTCGTTACCATAGAAAAAGGCACTTGCGCAATACCTAATTAACTTTTGATCATAGAATTGACCAGCTCGCAATGTGCAAATGAATTTTTCACTATTTCCATACCTACAATTGACCAACTTCCATCACATGGGCGGCTCAACATCCTCCACCGTATTCTTAATGTAATCCAACGGACAAAAAAAGTAGGAATGCCACTAACTACATAGTGTTGGAATATTTGTTTCCCTTATTTACGGTGAACATCCATTACCATTTCACACGCTAAGTAGGAATAGTTGTTTAACAGTCAATTTACACTGATCTATGAGCGCACTGCATTCATGTACCATGTTTCTCATGATTTGTTTGATTATTTCATTATAACTAGCAATTTCACTTAGGTGTAAAATGGGTAGTCTATTAGTTGGATATATCATCTCTAAAGTAAAACCTCTAAATTTTTGAGAGAGAAGAGGAAATAATTAGAAAGAAGGAGAGACAAATCAATATAGATATAGATAGAGAGTAAGAAGAGGAGGGAGAGATATAGATAGAGGATGATAACGAGAGATAGAGAGGGCTAGATAAGGGGAGATAGATGTAGAGAAAGGTATGCATAATAATTGATAGATGAATTAGAGGAGGATAGAAAGAAATAGAGAAATAGAGAGATGGACATATAAAGTAGGAGAAATGAAGGGAGAGATGGAATAAATAAGAGAGAAGGGGGGGATAGAAATATAGATCAATTGATAAAAAGGGGGAGAGAGAGTATTATAGATAAAGGTAAATATAGAGAGATAGAGTGAGATATAGAGAGAGGTGTAGAGGGATAGGGATATAGAGGTAGAGAGATATGGATAGAAAGAGATAATGTGTGTGTGTGTGAGAGAGAGAGAGGCGATAGATTTTGGGGAGAGAGAGAAAGGGGGGAGAAGGGAGAATGAGTGGGAAAGATGAAATGGAAGAAAGATAAGTTATATAGAGAGAAGTAGAGACATGGTTACACATATAGAGGGAGGTAGTGATAGGTAGATAGCGAGATATATAGAGATGGGGGGGAGAGAGAGAGAGAGAGAGAGAGAGAGAGAGAGAGAGAGAGAGAGAGAGAGAGAGAGAGAGAGAGAGAGAGAGAGAGAGAGAGAGAGAGAGAGAGAGAGAGAGAGAGAGAATATTTACAACTTAAATATATGAAATGTAATTCATGAGCACATCCATCTATTCTAAATGTAAAATATGATTAGCTTACATATGAAATATTAAAATATAAATTTGTGGAAGATGGAAATGAGGTGAGATAGAGAAGGTGGGAGAATGATTGAGGGAGAGATGGATTGATAGAAAGATAAGAGATTTGAAGTTATATAGGGAGAGGTAGATAAATGGAGATATATAGAGATGTGAAGAGAAAGAGAGGGAGAGCTCTTTATATCTCTATCTCCCTATTCCTCCTTCTCAATGTTAATTTCTCTGGCAACATTTGTAGCTAGAATATCTAAAACGTAATTCACGAAGTCATCCACCAATTTTAAATGTAAAGCATGATTAGCTTACTTAAAAAATACCAAAATATAAATTTACAGAAGATGGAGATGGAGGGAGACAAGGGAACAGATAATGAGATAGGGAGATATGGAGCACTAGAAAGATAGAAATATGAAGTTACATAAAAACAGATAGAGAGGAATATATAGAAAGAAAGAGGTAGGATTGCGAGATATAATTTCCCCCAACATTTGCAACAACAATATCAACCTCCTCTCTAATTAATTCTTCTAAAATGCAAAGATTAATTTAAAATAATATCTTTATTTAATATATATTAGATTAAATAAAATAATATATATTATGAAATATAGAATAATAAAAATAATTATAATATTATTTATATATAAAATAAATTGATAATAAAAAATAAACATAAATCATATAATACATAATATTAGAACTATATCAAAGATGATTATTGCACTCAAATAGTGTTATAAATATAACAAATAAAATAAATATAATTAAATATTAATTTAAAACTAAATTTACATTATGTAAAATATAATATATAATAATAAGAAATAAAATATATAATAATAAATATAACTTCATTAAATTATTCTAAGTTTGTATATATTAATTTAAAATAATATCATAATTTTAATTATAATTATATAAATATATGAATAAATTAAATAATGTATATTATACAATATAGAAAATAAATATAACTATAATATTTCTTAATGTAAAATAAATATATACTACATAATACTAAAACTATAATCATGATTATTACATTCATTCACTATTATAGAAAATAATAAATATATATTAAAAATATATATAATTATCTAATTCTTAATAACAATATTTATTTAAAAAATTAAATTTAATTAAAAAGAAAGAAAATTAAATTTAAATTTAAAAGCAAACCACTTTAATTATTGACATTGCTTGATATGTATTATAGAGAATCATAAATTTATTGTTTGAAAGTAACCAAATAACAAATATTCAACAAAGCTCCCACTAATAGAATTGGATTACTTTGCAATGAGAAAAAAACATTGGGTAAAGAATATTATAATTACTTTACCCAATGAATCTTTAAATGAATACGAAAGCTGAGCATGAAAAACTGAAATGGTAAAAATGGCGACAGAAAATCCATCGGCCAATGCTTGTTCAATCGTCTTGCACATTTTTTTATACATTTGGAACTGTCGATCGCGAAAATCAGCTCATCCAATTCAAATAAAGAGACACCTTCAGCTTAATAATATTTACCATAGACGGGTGTTTCATTTTTGTAAAGTTGCTTTACAATATGTCATTAAATCACACCGATTTTCTGTTGAAGAATTTATTTGGGTGATCAATTAGTTTCACATAATATGGTGAAGGAAGCATCTTAAGAGGTTCTTTCTGAGAAGGAAGTGTGGAATTTCACTAGCTTCCAATAAAATCACATTGTTATTAACATGATGTGAAGATATACAATCTTATAAAATATAGTAATATTATATATTTATATATAGAAACTTCTTGTTTAAACAATTGTATGATTTTTTATTCTTTTATTTTGATTATCTAGGAGGTAGCATGTTGCGTGAGTAATATCTTTGCAATTCTGACCAAGGAGTAGCTTAGCATGTGGATTTTCCTTGGGCACCTCTCTTGTCCAAACTGAAGATAGAACACCTAGTTTAGGAGAGTTCAATATGACAAATCTTCAATAATAATTTATGGATTCAAAAAAAGGGACAGTCTTCGCTATGGTGGCATATCTTAAAGACACTATTTGTGTTGTTATTGGACATTCATTACCTACATGCAAATATTTATGGCTAATCATTTAGATCTCTAACCTATTAACATATATCCTTGTATCACATCAACCACATTGAGCTTTTCTCCCTTTATTATATCTTGCACACTATAGAAAGAATGAACACTTCTATATTGATGAAACAATATCTTGATAATAGACATTCATTAATTGATTTGTTGTTGTCTTCTTCTTAAAATCACTATGGTCATGGGGATGCATATAGACATCTATAACCTAGTGGTGCCTAAACTATGTAGAATCAATCTACAATCCTAGAAATATTGTATACTCTTAAATTTAACTACAATTCACATGTATCTAAAAATATGTTCTCTCTAAATCAAATATATGTGTGATTATCTCCAAATACACTTTGGAATTGCTTTGTGTGGCATATCCTATAGATACCATTTGTGTGGTTGTTGACCATTCTCTACATGTATACAAAGTCCAATGATTAAGCATTCAGGATATCTAACCTATTAACATATCTCTCTGTGTCGCTTGAAGTACATTCAGATCTTCTCATTTTGTTGTATCATGCACACTATAATTCTTATGCTAGTTCTATATTGATGAATCAATATATTGACAATAGGAGTTGATTGATGATTTTTTTATATATCTTCGTCTTACAATTATTATAGATATTAGAGTACATATTGACATATATACCACAGTGGTGCCTAAACTATATAAAATCACAAATAATCCTAAAAATAGTGTACAATATCTTATATTTAACTACAATTTGCATGTATCCCAAAATAACTTTTCCCTAAATGCAATATATGTGTGATTATCTTTAACGATAGGCATACATGCTTACAAAATCATGTGATCTCTATCTATAGCTAGGTTTTATTTGTGGTTCATACACAAATGATTATATTTGGAACCAATTTGTGTGGAATATCTTATAGGTTTTTTTTATGGTCTTTATTAAGGAATTGATATCTTAATAATAAGAGATTCTCAAATGATTTTTTGATATCGTCTTCTCAAAATAATTGTAGTCTATGTAATGTATATATAAATCTATACCTTAGTGATGCCTATACTATATAAAATCATGCAAAACCCTAAAACTATTGTATACTTTCTTATATTTAACTACAAAGCACATGTATCCCAAAATACATTTTCCTCAATAGAGTTTATGCATGATTGTCTTTAACAATAGGCATACATGATCACAAAATCATGTATTCTCTATCTATAGATAGGTGTTGTTTGTGGTGCATATACAAATTACTAGATTTTGGGACCAAAATTATCCAAAACTAATTATCTGTTATATCTTTAGAAGATAAAAATCATAAAAGCTAGGTGAGGGTGTGCACAAAAGATGAGTGACCGAAAAATTACCAAAACTAATTTTTGATCCATTTTATACATAACACGAGTTATTAGAAAAATTTCATCATAGGTTAGATTAGAAAATAAATTAGAATTTTAGTGAATGATTAGTTGTGGGAATTTATTCCTGTAGATTAGTTACATATGGGAAAATAAGGCTACAAAAGGCATTGTATTTGAAATGTATGAAAAGAATCCATTTCAACTATTATTATATCATTTTTCTCTTTTTGTAATTTTGTATTTTTCATGTAAATCTACAACCATGTGTTTTTTTCTCATATTTTTTGATTTGGTATGAGAGCCACTAGTATGCTAGGTGTATGATTTGTTTAAATTTAGGGAAATGGACATGACAAGTGTAACACCAAAAAACCACCATATGAGATAGGAACAAGGTAGGGTCCTTGATCATTTAGATATTCTTAGATTTTATAGAATGCATAGGTTTTTTAACTACTATAGGAAAATATGTTATGCTATGTAAGATGAAGCTTAAATCCACATGTAGGGAGGAAAATTTGAAGATTTCAAATTGTGGTAGCATTTTGGGTCCAAAATATTGGGGCGTATTCCTGAACACGTAAGACAAGTTTGAAAGATTTTTAAGTTTGGCAAGGATTTTGTTAATTTTAAGTTTGGGAGGAAAAATATTTTTATACGTGGACAAGTGATTTATAACCTATGTATTTTTGTGTTGATTAGTTATTTGGAGATTTTGTTATTTCCTATTATTGTATCTTTAAAGTGAGAGAAATTATAAGGATTTTATTGTTAGGGAATTTGAATTCAACTACCAGTATCTTGATTTTAATTATAGCCACATATATATAAAATGTTGATTATATTCTTGAAGCCATCCATGTTTTAAACTATTGACATGTAACATCTAATGGCTAGAGTTTGAAAGAAGATCACATTAGAAGTTGGAGAAAATGGAGGTAGAATGATATCTATTGATCTCAAGATAGCTTCTCACTCAAGGATGATTTATTTCATGATAAGAAATTTTCATATTTATTTTCCTAAATAAAGGAGGGGCCCTAACATCTTGAGATTTCTTTTGAGTGTTCCTAAAGAAAATAGGGGGACTGCAATCTTGAGATTCTTATAAGTGTATTTAATGTGTTCACTTTTGGGTGATGTTTTGTACAACATAAGAGAGACTGTTTCTACAAAACTGGAAGTGGATTTGACACACTCGTAGGAGATGTTGACTCTAGAAGGAGATATTTTCTCTCATGTGTAGAAACAATTTTTCACACACTTAGAAAAGATGTGGACTTTTAGAGAAAAGTTGTTTTCTCATTGTGCAAGGAAGTTGGAGATAGTTTATGCTCTCTCATGTTGTGTATAAGTTTGTAGGTTTTACTATCCAAAGATCCATTGATGAGGTCAGTCTAGTATTTCTTGGGTGAGAAATGAGGATTGGTGAAAGTGCTTCATCAAATTATCTAGAAGGATTCCATTCAACTCTTGCAATGTTTCACTCTTATTCAAATTGATATAATAAGGGGGGAATGTTGTAAAATATTACATCATAGGTGAGGCAAGATGATAAATTAAAACTTTAGTTAATGCCAATTGTGGAAAGTTATTCTCATATATTAGTTATATATGGGAAATAATGCTCTAAAAGCTATTGCATTTGAAATATTAAATCAATATGAATGTTGGTGTAAATAAATATTCATTATGGATATTATTACACTTTACTTAAGTTAACTTAGGATAATGCATCTCTTCGTAGTTTGGATTTGAGACACTTAGGGAAGTGCGCACATAGGGATAAAGCTTGTAGGAGAAATTCCACCTTTTGTGGTCTTATTTTGTTGTTACACTCCACATTCAGTGGGTCATCCACCTCTTGTGGAATATTATATTATTTCTCCTACCTACCCCTAGTATTTCTTACCTACCCTTGTTTCTCATTGAGCCACATGTCATAATTGTGTGCTTGTACATCCATATGGCCTTGCCTATATAAGCAGGCCTATATTTATTGTATTGGTTAATCTAGTTGATCATTTGCATATTGATGAGAATATAGATTTGTTCTTGTCATTCTATTGTCTCTTTTTTTATGCTTTTCATTGTACCCTTGATCTTGGCAAAATCCTACATGGTATCAGAGCTGTTGGGGCTTCATTGATTGGTTTTTGGAGACATCATGGAAGGCTTCTACTTTAGGATCTGAGGAACTGCACTTTTTGGAGGCATCTTGGAGCGTTTTCAACCTCACCATCGCGTCTGGGAGGCCGTTTCCATAAAAATTGAGTATAAATTCGACCATTTTTGGTGAAAATCAATTTTTGGGGGTGGAGGAATCTTTTGCCCAATTTGGGCGGTACGGTACGAAATTTTCGGATCTATAAAATTTTTTTTTTTTTTTTGGGGGTCTCCTGTCTCGCCGTACCATTTTCTGCAAGCCCCGCAGGTCTGTGCTGCATCAACATCGTCCTCTGTGCAGCCCCAGCGGTCACCGCCCAACGACCATCGCTAGCAGCGCCGCCGACAGCCCGTGGAAGACCCTAGACTAGAAAGCGTCGCCTAGCTGCCGGTCGCCCCACTCCGCTCATCGTTCGCGCAGTCCGCAGCGCCTGCGCAGCTCCCACACCGCCTAGCCGCCAGCCACCCCGCTCCGCTCGTCGCTTGCGCAGTCCGCAACGCCTGCGCAGCTGCCGCGCCGCCCAGTCGCCGGTTGCCCAGCTCCCACGCCACCCAGCTCTGTGGTGCCGCCGGGACCTCCCGACCCCACTGTCGGAGCCATCGCCGGCCCTCCGGTAGCAACTGCCGGCCCTCAGGCAGCCCTTTTGGCCACCGCTTTCTGGTCGCCGCCAAACTTTCCCGGTCGCTGCCCAAATTTCCCGGTCGCCGTAAAACTTTTTCGAGAACGGACTGGCAGATTACTGGTGACCGCCAACAGTCAGTGCCTACTCAGTTTTTTGGAAATTCACAGATCCCTCTCCGTCGAGTTGTGTGGTTTTTTGGGCCAACTTTGGAGGCTCATAACTTGCTCAATTTTGCTCCTTTTTGGGTGCAATTTTTTTTGATTTGGGCTAATTTTTCATGCTCTTCACAGTGGTGTGGTTATTTTATGGTTTTGGTGCATAGGTTTTTCAGAATTTTTGGATTCTCTTAGCTGTACCTGTCCAATCCCAAATTCTGCAACTTCAAAGGCCTTGTTTGAGCTCATACGACCTCCTTTTCAGGTGCTGTTTTTTTTGAAAGTGCATGTTTTTTTGTCTACTTTCATAATATATGATCAAATTTTAGAGATTTTAAGTGGAAGTTGTACTTTCAGATATTGGTCTTATTTGGCCTATTAGGTACTTGTAAAGTGCTTGGATCTTAGTTTAGATCTCTTGCATTATTAGTTTGAGTCTCTTTTGGCCTTATTGAGGCAGTTGTAAAATTGAAATCAGAAGCCCACTTTGCCATTTTTTGCAAGTGGCCCATTGTATACGCACTAAGTATAAAGTGTCAAATCATCACTTTTTTTGTGGGGGGGGGGGTTCTTTGATTGAGTGAATTTGGGGGGGTGTCTTGTGTGATTGTGCCTCTCTTTGTGCTCTTTCATTTTTGTTGCAATGAGTCCTCATAAATTTCCACCTTTAACTCCACATAATTATGCATCATGGAAAATTAAAGTATGGAGCAAATTAATGGAAAAGGGTCTCACGCATTACATAGATGGAACAAGAGCAGCACCACCTGATCCTAAGGCTAATCCTAATGCTCAGTTAGAATGGATCACAAAGAATTGCATGGCTCTTGGAACTTTGTGCAAGTATGTATCAGATGACCTTATTTTTCACATTGAGAAGTGTACAACAATCAAAGAGGCTTGGGATATGTTTCAGAAATTGTATGGTCAAGTTGATGAAGTCAGAGGTTACAAAATTGACAATGAGCTCACCAACTTGGATCCCAAGAGTTTTGATACAATCCAAGATTATGTCACCAAAACAAATGAGCTAAGAGCAAAGCTTAAGGATTGTGGTATTGACAAAAAGGATGCTCAATTGATATTCAACTTGTTGGACAAGCTTGCACCAGAATATCTAGCATTTGTGTCTAGCTTCCAAACTCATCGTTTGACAGTGGGGAGTTCCTATGTTATGCCTTCATTTGATGCTTTCACATAAATGTTGATATTGGAACAATCTAAGTTGTTGAACATGGGACTTCTCAAGTCTTCAAAGTCCAAGGCTTTGGTGGCTAATCAAGGGAATCAAGGAAGTTAAGGCAAAGATTCCAACAAAAAGAAGAAGCACTCTAAGTCTAAGCCACAACAGGAAAAAAGACAATCATCCTCTCCATCACAAGGTGATTTTTCATCCTCTTCCAAGAAGGGGACACCACCTAAGAAGGATAAACCAAAGTTGTGCATATTGCAAGAAGTATGGTCATGATGAGCATCGATGCCACACAAAGCAAGTTGATGAGTTAACTAATCTTCTTAAGACAAACAACATCAACTTGCCATCCACCTACACAAAGAAGGATTCATCTCCTTCCTCTTCCTCACAATCTAAGGGAAAAGGGCAAGCATTTGTGGCTACAATAGGTTCTTCACAGCAATGGATACTTGACTCGGGTGCCTCATATCACATGGGTTCTACAAAGGAGCAGTTTTCTTCATTGGAGCCATCTAAGGTACCTCACATTTACATAGGTGATGATACACAAGTTGAGGTTGAAGGGAAAGGTTCAGTTGACATGAATGATGGAACTTTTGAGAATGTTCTCTATGTTCTTAACTTGTCTACTAACCTTCTCTCTATCTACCAAATCACTCACTATGGGAATGGGAAAAAGGTTGAGTTTACACCAGATTCAGTTGTGGTAAAGGAACTTGATGATGATGCCTTGATAGTAGTGGGACAAGTCAATGACAACTCAAGGCTTTATTCATTCTCCCACTTTGTGCCAAGTTCACCTTCTAGGGCCTTGCTTACTCATTCAAATTCTGAATTTAAGCTATGGCATGAGTGGTTTGGTCACCTCAACTACTGCTATCTTCAACAGCTAAGCACTAAAGACATGGTCATAGGTCTACCTCAAATCAATTTTTCAGAGGGTGTATGTTCAGGTTGTTCCATGGGCAAGCATCCCGAAGAGAAGTTTGATAAAGGGAAAGCTTGGAGAGCTTTGGAAGTTGTTCAACTTGTTCACAGCGATGTAGCAGGTCCATTTCCAGCACCTTCATTTAGCAAGGCCCGCTTTGTCCTCACCTTCATTGATGAGTACTCCCGCTTCACTTGGGTCTACTTTCTCATTCATAAGAGTGAAGTATTTGACAGATTTCAAGACTTCAAGACTCGTGTGGAGAAGCAATCTGGGAAAGTGGTCAAGATTCTTTGCATAGATAATGGAAGGGAATATGTGAATAAAAGACTTGAGGATTTTTGTACATTTGAGGGGATTGATCTTCAGCATTCCGTCGCTTACACTCCACAACAGAACAGAGTTGCAGAACGCAAGAATAGAACTCTCAAAGAAATGGCTAGCTGTATGATACATGCACGTTCTCTTGATCCCGCTTTTTGGGCAGAGGCTATCAGTTGTGCCACACACATCCAGAATTGGGTTCCTCACAAAGATTTGCAAGGTATTACTCCTTTTGAGGCTTGGGCTGGTAGGAAACCAATTGCGAGATATTTCAGAGTCTTTGGGTGTCCAGCATGGGCTCATATACCTTTGCAAAAACGTAAGGCATTGGAACCTCAGAGTCGGCCTTGCATATTTGTTGGATATCCTGAGGGTGTTAAGGCATATAGATTGATGGATCCTAAGACACATGAGGTGTTCATTGAGAGGAGTGTTCACTTTGAGGAAAGCTCTCCTAGCTTAGCCTCTCTACCTCCTCCACCTTCCTCCATTATGGATAGTGATGCTAGTGATTCAGATGATGAGACTCCTTCAACTTTGACGTGTAGGGTTACACCTCCGCAGGGTCCACATGTAGTTGAGGAGCCTCGTTCTCTACCTCCACCTAGACCTCATTGGGCTCGACAGACACTTGAGTCTGTAGGTTCTCTTGTTGGGGATCCTTTAGATATACAGAGAACTCGATCACAACATTAGGATCTACCACATGCATTCATTGCTACCACTTCCAATCCACAGACATTTCGGGAAGCATCAGGGTTTCCTGAGTGGGACCAAGCTATGGAGGAAGAGTATAGTTCCTTGATGAGGAACAACACATGGGATTTAGTCCATCTCCCTAAGGGGAGAAAGATGGTTCGATGTAAGTGGATCTATCAGACCAAGTTTGCAGCGGATGGTAGTGTGGATAAGTATAAGGCTCGACTTGTTGCAAAAGGTTTCTCTCAGGTTGCAGGTGTTGACTATATTGAGACCTTTGCATCCGTAGCCAAGATGAACTCCATTCGTTTGACACTTGCTATTGCTGCAACTCATGGTTGGGCTGTACATCAGATGGATGTGAAGAGTGCTTTTCTTCAAGGTGATCTTGTTGAGGAGATTTATATGGAGCAGCCATAGGGGTTCATCCAGGATACTTCCTTGGTTTGCAAACTAAGGAAATCTCTCTATGGCCTTAAGAAGGCCCCCAGGGCTTGGTACACCAAGATGGATTTCTTTCTTCTCTCAGCAAGGTTCACCAGGTGTCATTCTGATCCGAATGTCTACATTTTATGACAGGATGACTCTCACTTGATACTTGTGCTCTATGTTGATGATTTTATCATTACAGGGAGTATCACATCCATCATTAGAAGGGTCAAATCTGCTTTGCATGACAGATTTGCTATGACTAACTTGGGTCTTTTGCACTACTTTCTCGGGATCGAGATTTCACAGTCACCTTCCGGGATTACACTATCGCAACCCAAGTATGCTCTTGATCTACTTGCACGCTTTCATATGGTTGATTGTAAGCCTACCCCAACTCCCTTTTTTTCAGGAGTCAAGCTTGAGGCTCAGTGTTCCTCTCCATCAGTTGATGCCACTTTGTATCGTTAGCTTGTGGGTAGTCTCATCTGCTTGACCCATACATGCCTTGATATTTCATTTGCAGTTGGCATGGTTTCCCGCTTCATGTAGGAACCACATGAGCTTCATTGGAAAGCCACCAAACGCATCCTTCATTACATCTAGGGTACACATCACTATGGGATTCACTATGCAGCAGACACAAGACTTCACTTGGTTGGTTACACAGACTCCGATTGGGCTGGTGATCTTGATGATCGTAAGTCTACTTCTGGTTACAATTTTCACCTTGGTTCAGGGCCCATTTGTTGGCAGAGCAAGAAGCAACATGCTATTGCTCTCTCTTTGACTGAGGCTGATTATCGAGGCGCTGTTAACGTAACGACTGAGACCATTTGGCTCCAACAGATTCTCACAGAGTTTGGATTCACCAGTCCACGGCCGATAGTTCTTCATTGTGACAATTAGAGTGCTATTGTAATCTCAAAGAACCCGGTTCGGCACCAGCGGACCAAACACATCGAGATTCATATGCACTATATCTGAGAGCTGATTCAGGAGTAGGTCATTGATTTGCAGTATTGTCCTACAGCGGAGCAGGTTGCTGACATATTCACCAAACCTTTCACCGAGAGTAAGTTCCAATAGTTGTGAGCTCTCTTAGGGGGAGTCAGCTGACTTTTCCTTCCTCTCTTATGGGGGGGACTTTTTCCTCTTTGAGGTTTTGTCCTTCTTCTTTGAGAGTCTCTTGTACTTTCATCTCTCTTTTGGGGAGGAGTTTTTTCCCACTGGGTTTTCTCCTTTTCTCCGTTTGTGAGAGATTGCATTGCATGGTTTTGCTTGCATTTGCATATTGTACATGGGTACCTATCATGGCCTAGTAGCCAGGAGCCATCTTGCATTGTTGACTTGAGTCTTCATTCCCCTAAGTTGCACTTAAGGGGGGGTGTTGGTGTAAATAAATATTCATTATGGATATTATTACACTTTACTTAAGTTAACTTAGGATACTGCATCTCTTCATAGTTTGGATTTGAGACACTTAGGGAAGTGTGCACATAGGGATAGAGCTTGTAGGAGAAATTCCACCTTTTGTGGTCTTATTTTGCTGTTACACTCCACATTCGGTGGGTCATCCACCTCTTGTGGAATATTATATTATTTCTCCTACCTACCCCTAGTATTTCTTACCTACCCTTGTTTCTCATTGAGCCACATGTCATAATTGTGTTCTCGTACATCCATATGGCCTTGCCTATATAAGCAGGCCTATATTCATTGTATTGGTTAATCCAGTTGATCATTTGCATATTGATGAGAATACAGTTTTGTTCTTGTCATTCTATTGTCTCTCTTTTTATGCTTTTCATTGTGCCCTTGATTTTGGCAAAATCCTACAATGAAGAATCCATTTTCGATATCAATGTATCATTATTTTTGGTCATTTTGATTTCAATGGTGATGCCTATTTTTCTTCAACATGAGATTATTTTTCTCCTCAAGGCTACATCTCTTAGAAATTAGATAAGAATTCACATATTTTGTGGTCTAATAGCATTTTAATGTTGATAGCTAACCCCATAGCTCCCAAAAATCATCTCCAACCAAAACTCCTATCACATTTGAAAAGAAGAAGCCATGATTGATGTTATGCAACCTTGAGAGAGATTGATCCAAAGAGAAATCTAATATTGAGATTAACGTGTAAAATGAATTAGATAGATTACAATGATTACAATGAACATTTATAAAAGCATAAAGATAAAACTCTAAATGAAATTCCTAGGAGAGGATTAAAAGAAAGATTGACAAGTGTCTAGATAATAATGAATGAGATAGCATGTGCTAATTATAGCTCACTCTAATAATAGGAATCATTGTTAAGGTAGCTTTTAAGTGTAATAAAGTAATAAGGGACCTAATTAGATAATTAAATTGGTGATTATCTTAATTAATCCAACAAAACTAAAAATTCTAAAAAATCTGGATGAGATAAGAAATACCTTACAATTATGTTGGGAAAATATGGCAAAGGCTATCATAAATTTGGATATTATGGTGATTTCTTTTGAATTTCTATTATGTTTACTTTACATACTTGTTGTTAACATTAAACACTTTTAGATGCATGATCATTCCAAGATTCATGTGCACTTCAAAATGGGCAAAATATTATTGTGAAATTAGCATATTTATGCAACTTCCCATTTACTTCTATATCTAATTTAGAAAAATTGTCTTGATAGTCAAACATGTTGAAAAATGATTTTTTTAATACAAAATTTAGATATATTGCTTAACTTAAAAGTATCTTAATAAGCCATCTCATGTAACACTAAATATTAAACAAATTTACAACCATAAATCACATGCGATGTTTAATAAATTTACTAGTTGACCTCCTACCCTTTTACCCCCTACTGCCTTTTAATTTGTCACCATATACTCTTACATTATTTTAATTGGATAACTGTTTAATTTTTATCTAATAAGAGATTCGAAAAATATTTGGGGAAAATAAAAAAATTGTTACCTGCTACAAATGGAAGATCTTTTTATCACTTTTTAATTCGTCTCCCTTTGCTGGACTTTACTGCTAAAAACTGTGACCAGGAAATGTGTACAAAGGAAACTGCTTGGAAACTTCACATTGGACTGTAAACCCGTAACTCTGCACAGTTTTGTAGAAATTATTTTTTCCTCTTAATAAACTTATCTTGACGACTTAACCAGCATTAGGTGGTCGGTAGGCATCTCGCACATAACTCTGCACTGTTTTGTAGAAATTCATTTTTCCTCTTAATATAATTATCTTGACGACTTAACCAGAGCATTAGGTGGTAGGTAGGTATCTCGCACATTCTTCTGCTTTTTAGTTCCACGCGGCTTTTCATTCTTCACCTTTTTGTTGTTTTTTTTGTGATGACTAAGTAGTCAGTTTTGCTGAAATAGAAAATGCTGTTGCAAACGCAACTGAATTGCGGAGTTATGGCCCGCTTTCTAATTTTTCTCTGTTTGGTACGCTTTGCTGCTGCCAAATGTGTTCCTGAAAACTGTGGTGATTTCGAAGTGAGTTATCCCTTTTGGATTAACAACCCTGATTGTGGATTAAGTTATCCTAATTTTCAGATCACATGTAGGAAGAACAAACATACTGGAATACTCGCTCCGTTTCTGAAAGGTTTTGTAGGTAATGATAATAAGTTTCTTCATCGTCACTATTACAGGATTACGGAGATCGACTATAAGGGTCACCTCATCATGGATTCTTCTTCTATCAAGGCAGTTTCGTGTGATCCACGCAGTATTGCGAAGCAGTACTTTGGGCTATCTACAGATTCACCTTTCACTCTTTCCAATTCCAATAGGTTAGTGGTTCTCGGTTGCGGTACATTTGGTACCTACAGTTATGTGGAGACGGGTTGGGATTGGGTTTTGGATGAGAATTTGGGAGACGCCAGATGTGTGTCAGTATGTAAACCTCGAACTGATCAACCATACTGCCCCAATGGTTGTTGTGAACTTATCCTTCCAGATAACTGGCCTTGGATTAATTTCACGGCTGGTGTTTCGCCCCACCATAATAATAAGAAGTGTGCCGTCTCCATCATAATGGATCCCTCCACCTTTCGGGGAGAAGGCCGGAAAGCTTCTTATGGCCTGCGCCTTAACTGGGGCATTGGGCTTCAGAATTGTTCCGCGGCTAAAGCAACAGCCGATTATTCTTGTTCCATCCATGCAGAATGCAACGACTCGCCTTCAGGATATGGCCACATATGCAAATGTCTCCCTGGATATGAAGGAAATGGTTACTTCAATGGCACTGATTGCACCGGTAAGACCTCACAAATTCTCTTGATTAGATAACTACGCTTTCTGTTTTGTAACTGTTGCTGTTTAAAATCTCAAAATCCTAACGCTAACGATGACGAATTTTCAGATATAAACGAATGTAGAAATAAATGGACAAGTTGGTGCGTTGCTGCAGAGGAAGGGGGAATATGCCATAATTTGGCAGGTTCCTACAACTGTTCGTGTACAAAAGGATATGTTGGAGATGGCTTTAGAAATGGCACAGGATGCATGTCCACAAATGTAAATCGTCTCGTCTTTCCTGTGATCATAAGTAACGAAATATTAAATACACTGCACGTATTTGTGTCGTTTCAATTGCTTGTCTAAAAGGTATTGGAAAACAGTATAAGACAACCATATTTTTACTTCGTCTGATCTTGTAATATACACAGGATCCGTCTCTTCGTTTCTGGTTGTCTGTTTAGCAGCGTCTCTTTTGGTTTGGTGGCTAAAGAAACGCCACTTGAAACTTGTGGAGGCCAAATATTACCAGCAGTTGCAGCAACACATAGCTTCTGCAGTGGGGAGAGAAAGCCTGAGAATTTTTTCTGCCAAAGAATTGGCAAGAGCTTCTAATAATTATTCAAAAGAAATGGTGTTGGGAAGTGGTGGCTTTGGAACGGTCTTCAAAGGCAACACATCAGATGGTATTTTTGTGGCCATTTAAAAGTCCAAGCAAGCTTTAAATGTAGAGGATGACCATGAGTTTCTTAATGAAGCTACGATTCTCTCCCAAATAAATCACAGAAACATAGTGAAATTATTAGGGTGCTGCATCCAAACTAAATTCCCATTGTTGGTATCGGAGTTCGTTCCAAATGGAACACTATTTGAACATTTACACTCAAGGGAGGGGTCTTTGTCTTGGGCTTCACGTTTGCAGATTGCAATCGAGACGGGGGAGGCTTTGGCTTACCTACATTCTGGTGCATCTCAACCCATTTTCCACCTAGATGTAAAATCATCTAATATTCTTTTGACTGAGAGTCTCTCTCCCAAAGTTGCGGACTTTGGGATTTCTCGTCTGATCTCCGCTTCTAATAACACACGTCACCACGTATAATATAAAAGGCACAAGGGGTTACTTAGATCCTGAGTACTTCCAAACGTTTCAACTCACCGAAAAAAGTGATGTATACAGTTTTGGTGTAGTCCTGCTTGAGCTATTAACAGCTCTGAAACCTATCTCTATGGAAAGGAACAGCGAAGAGATGAGTTTATCTAGTCTTTTTCTGTCCAGACTTGACCACAATCGCGTGACAGAAATCTTAGATAACAGAATATTGGAGGAGGAGAACCTGCAACAGATGGAAGATATGGCAAAGATAGCAAGACAGTGCCTTCATTTAGAAAGGAGAAAGAGACCGTCAATGAAAGAGTTAGTGGAGGAACTTGTTTGGGTAAGAAGCGGCACAAGAAGGACAAAATTCTGTGACAGTGGCGATGTGATATTTGAGGACACAAGCGCTTTCAGGGAAGCATCGCAAACGTCATACACAGCTGAGAGTACGTCAGAGGAACCCTCGCTGCACTGATTCAAATGCCGATGCTCAATTATTGAGAAAAGTTGATGACAAGGCTTCATCTCTAGACTAGAAATACAATATTTGATTAGTTAGTATAAGAGAGTATTATACTGTCTTTTTATACTTCTTTTAAACCTTTGAAGAGTTTTTCGATGCTTTCTTTTTGAGTTATTCTTTTCACATGATTAGAAAATATGAAAAAAGTCCGATTTGTTTTTATGAAAAATCTTTTGTAAAATTTTATTTCTGTATTCATTTTAACATTGTATTTTAGTCTATTTTAATTTGTTATAATTTATGAGTATAATATATTTTAATATGTATTTATGCACGGTCATAAAGATGAATATTATTGAAATTGCATTACATTTTATATTTGTAATGAATTCTAATCATTCAATTGAAAAAAAAACTTAATATTAGAAATTGTAATCCCAACTTACTTCAGTTGTATAGTCTCCTTATATCCTCCATATGCACATCATACCTGCAACATTAACAATGCGTATTTGACATCTGAATCAACGAAGTGGAAGGATGCTCTGATGGAATCATAGCAACAGATAGTTAAGTGTAATGATCTGGGGTAGTATTCTTACTAGGAGCTTCCCTAGTGAACATTGCCTACATTGAAAGGTCCCTATGCTCAACATGGGTCGCATCCCTATAAAGGCCTAGTTTCCTTCTGCCCCAATTTATTCAAGCAAGCTCCTATGCTACCTCAATCATGGATATCATTGCCATTCCTTCTATTCGCAACCATGAGTTTGCTAGTTTTTCCAAATTCTTCATCTACCCTAGGTTTCTTTCACTGATTACTCCGGGATATAAGATTTGGAATAATTGTCTGTCATTAAATATAGATGGAAAAATTATGTATATGTAGCATCGTAAATTGTACGCACTCGCTAGGGTGGTACAATTTCACACCTAGTTTAGCACCCGCCTTAGTGCATTTTACATCCTGCATTGCATTTCTCCTTAAGCACTTAATTAATCAAATTAATTAGGTCTAAGGTCCTATTTCATCATTCTCTACATCATAAAGTTGGGCCCTTTCACTAAAGTACGCCCTTCGCATTTTATTCCTCCAATACACCACTTAATCAAAAACCCTAATTAAGTCCTATTTCAAACTTGGGGGCTTGGTTTCGGGGTCAAAACATCTCGAAATCACCTGTAACTTCAGGATTCTCTCTAAAATCATCATATCCGATGGCCCTGAAAATTTGGTGAAAAGTTGTCGGGACCGTGGCGCCCGGAGTGCACATGGTCCCGGACATTTTTCTCGAAATTTTGGGAGCACAATCCAATCATAAAATAAAGCTTAACCCCAAGAAATTGGCGGGATATTCAATCTCTAGGTCGGCCAAAATACAAATTTACGATCTAGGGTTTCATACATAAGAGCTCTCTTTCTTCATTTGAAGGGATCCAATTTTTGTTTCCAGGAACTTCATATGCAGCGAAAGAGCAGATCTTTGAGGACTTCAACAACATTCAACATCATTCTATCAAGCATCTATCAAATTCATTCATCCACTTAGGGCTTGGAAGACATTGAAGAACAATAGGAGATTACCGACTGAAGATTGGCTTGTACTCCTCCCTTGAGGGTTGGGTATGATTTCATATTGTTTTCATGTCTTTGCATAAGCTTCAATACATCATTTATTCATGCTTTAGATCACATTGCATCTTGATTTAGAGCATTTGCATTATCATTTACAAGCAATTAGGGTTTACTTTCTAGGTTGCTCTAGTTTGCTTTCTTGCATTTTTGGACCTTGCACACACACTAGGTCTGCACACACAATACATTTTACAAAACAACTTGGCTATTCGTGGAGGTGGAAATCACCGAAGCGGGGGTTTGACTAAGGCAAAACCCTATATAGCCGCCCCTCCCCCTTTTCAGATATTATTGCAAGTTTCAAGATTCAGACGACGCCGCGGGATACAGATCCGGAGAGAGAAGGCCGAGACAACACTCTGTGTCAAGTTGCAGAGTAGAAGACTAGGACAGGGGCACTGGGCGCCCTGGTCCTGCCAGGATAGGGGCGCTGGGCGCCCTGGTCCCTGGGACAGAGGCGCTGGGCGCCCTGGTCCTCTGGACAGACAGTTTACAGACAGCTTCCTGACAGTGTTTCAGAGTGCAGAACAGTAGTTTCCGGTGCAGTTTTCAGGACAGTGGCGCTCGCGCCCCCGTCCCGAACATTTTCAGTCCGATTTTGACTATGGGTACACATTTGCATTCTTATTTCATCCTTGTATTTACAGCTGTTCATTGTTTAATCTCAATTCTGCAATCTTGTTATTAGTTCATACTTGCATTTTGGGATTAGGGTTTGAACTTACATTACTTGATCTTACAATTTCAACAAGGGAATAGAAATCCTAATAGATATCTCGTGGCTCTCTCTTTCACCAAAAGAAGTAGCCAATTGTGCGATATCTCTAGGCTCTTTCATATTCCGTAATGTGTGTCAAAAGGTAGGATTAGGGTATGTTGACCTAGTCTCGCTTTTTCCCTTACACAGTATATAAACGTATAGCCATCTCAAGTCAACTTAGTAGGAGATATCAACGTTTGTTCACCAATATAAGCTTCACCAAATCTACACCAAAGCTATAAATGTCACTCTTGTTTGTAAACTGACGGCTTGCCTAACCTCACTTTTCAGGAAACATTTTGCATCTGTAAAGTCCACCAAATAGAGACAAATTAGACAGTGAACGACAACTCTACAACACATTTGTATTTGCAACAACATTTCCTATTTGAGCAAAATCGGCTACAGACTCACTAATAATAACAGTAACCACCAAAAGATGTTAACAAATGAAAATCAGCATGGAAGTAAATAGTAGATGACATGATTGACGGATGTTAGTTTGTTAGTTTGTTAGCTTGGACAGCGGTTTGTCCATTTGCTAAATAATTAGTAAATAATTGTTTGCTAACAAATGTAGTTAGAGTTCAAACAATTTTATATTAATTATTTGACTCTTTTTAGAAACTTCTAGCAACCAATTTGGTTAGGGTTGTTTAGTTGTTTTAATCTCAGTCGTTGATTGAGAATTAATCTTGGCTGTTGATTTTCCAATGAGAGTAGTATATAAGGGGGTCAGGGGGCATTTGGAAAACAATGAATTGTGTGGAGAAACTTGTAGTGTTAGCAAGTAGTCTTGTAGTGTTAGCAAGGGCGCAGTGATAGCGTTGGGATAGTAGCGGGGTGGAATCTCAACAGGAGAAATTGGGAGGTCATCGAAGCTCTGCTAGTAACAGGCAAGCAGTATTTGTATCTCTTGATTTGTTGTAGTTAATATATATTCCTCATCTGCACTACTGGTTTTCCCTTCGGGGTTTTTTCCAGGAATAATTGTCTGAAAATATTGTGTTCATTGTGTTGCGTATTTATATGAGTTTGTGAAATTACAGTTGTGTTATTTTCCAATATTTGTTGCTCAAATAATCTATCAAAGATAGGAGGATAATAATCAGTAATTGTAATAGATTTTTCACATGGTATCGGAGCTTTGTTAAGGGTAGAAGAGATTTACCCTAGGCGAAGGAAACTGAGGGTTTATAAAACCTAGTTTAACCTCTTTAGAATTATTATTTTCTTTAACCTTTGAGATGGCCTCAGTTGGTTTAAGAGATCAGGATAGATTAGATGGAGCCTCAAATTTTGGTGTCTGGAAAGCCAAAATTTCTTTATTGCTAGAAGAGAATGGTATCAAGAAATATGTTACCACTATTGTGACTATACCTACAGATGCAATATAGCTTGCAACATACAAGAAGGATGATTCCAAGGTGAGGAGGCTAATCCTTGATGGTGTCAAGGACCATATAGTTCCACATATTGCAGAGTTAGATACTGCAAAGAAGATGTGGGATGCCATTCTAAATCTGTACCAGAATGCTACCACTAATCGAAAGATGATTCTCAGAGAAAAGTTGAGGAATACCCGAATGAATAAGGGAGAAGACATGACGAGTTACCTCACCAGACTCAGACTTGTCAAGGATGAGTTAGCGGCTGTAGGAGATAAACCAGGTGATGATGAGCTACTACGGATAGCCCTAAATGGGTTTTCTAAGCGGTGGGATGTCTTTGTTCATGTTGTTAATGGGCAAGACACCTTACCAAGTTGGGATCGACTTTGGAGTGACTTCACTTAGGAGGAGCTTAGACTTAGCCTTGTCAATGGAGCCAACAATAAGAGTCAGAAAAGTGAGGTAGAATAGGAGAACGTTGCCCTAGCAGGTAAAGGAAAAGCAAAGAAGGGTTCCAGCAAAGGATCAAATCCACAAGGTGAGAAGAAGAAGAAAGACTTGTTGAAGATCAAGTGCTACGGCTATCACGAGTTTGGCCACTATGTCAGCGATTGCCCAGAAAGGAAGAAGAATGACAAGAAAGGCAAGAAGCAAGTTGCAACTTCAGCAAGTGCAGATGAGCTCTCGAATAGAATGGAAGATGAGTTTGCACTCATAGCGTTTATGGTTAGCTCAACCTCATAGAGTGTTTGGTACATAGATAGTGGGGCATCATTTCATATGACAGGAGTTAGAGAATACTTCTCCAGTTATAAGGAGGAGAGCACCAGAATCCAGATCTCTATGGGAAACATGTCCAAACTCAACTCAATTGGGAAAGGGACTGTTCAGTTTTAGAAGGAGAATGGTAAGATGATTACTCTTCATGATGTGTTGCATGTTCCAGGCTTAGGGATGAATTTTATTTCTGTATCTATCATTTAGGACAAAGGGTACAATGTACTCTTTAGAGGGGCACATGTATTGATTAAGGACAAGGATTGGAAATCACCCATAGCTATTGGAGTTAGGAGCGATCGGCTTTATAGGCTGCAGTTTGATATTTCTAAGGCACTCATGAGTAGTAACAATCTTAGAGATTGAGGAGAGCTATGGCATAGGAGAATGGGTCATATACATCATGAAGCACTTAATTTGCTTCGTGAGACAGTGATAGGTGTTCCAGAGGTGAGCACAGAGCATGATGATGTATGTAAGGGATGTGTGTTGGGGAAGTTTGTGAAAACAACTTTTCCAAGGAGTGACACTAGATCCAAGGGTGTTCTTAATCTAGTACATTCAGATGTATGTGGACCAATATCGATGAAATCTCTCAGAGGGTATGAATACTTTGTTACTTTTATTGATGATTTCTCTAGGAAGACTTGGATATACTTCTTGAAGACCAAGGATGAAGTTTTCAGTCACTTCCAAGAGTTCAAAGCTCTTGTAGAGAATTCAACAGGAAAGAAGATAAAGGTTCTTCAGTCAGACAATGGAGGCGAGTATAAAGGCAATGAGTTACAGGAGTTATTTACCAAAGATGGAATCAAGAGAGAGTGGATCGTTCCTTACAATTCACAACAGAATGGAGTTGCTAAGAGGAAGAATCAGTCTATATCAGAGGCAGCAAGGGCTATGTTGTATGACCAAGATATGCCTCATTATTTGTGGGCAGAGGCATGTAGTACAACATTATACATACAAAATAAGGTTCCACATAAGGTGATAGGGAAGATGACACCAGAGGAAACATTCACTGGGAAGAATCCAAATGTTAGTCACTTCAGGATCTTTGGGAGTTTGGCATATTGTCACATTCCAAAGGATACACATACCAAGTTAGATCAGACTGCAGAAAGAGGGTATGTTGTGGGGTACAGTGAAACCTCAAAGGCATATTGGATATTCATTCCAGGGAGTAGGCGGATTATTGTTCGACGTGATGTAAAGTTCATGGAGGATAAGGCATTTAGAAGGTCTAGAGATTTGCCAACAGATGATCAGAGTGAGCAGCCAACATAAGCTCCAAGGATCACTCAACCAAATCAAGGTTAGAAAAGCTCTAGTACAGTTACTAGTACAAGCATAGGCTCAGGAGGTGAGAGTTCTCAGAGTATGGAGCAACAGGTGCAAGAAGAGATGAATTAAGAAGACATGGAGGTTGATATTTCATCTTCTACAACAACTGCGAGGTTCAGCAGACACAAAGAAATACTCAGGAGTTAGTGGGTACTCCTAGGAGGAGTAGTAGACAATGGAAACAACTAGCCATGTTTGATGACTATGTTGCATTAGTTAGTCAGTTGGTAGATAGTGAACCTTCTAGCTATCAGGAGGCTACACAACATCAAGTGTGGCAAGATTCTATGGTTGAGGAGTATACTTCAATTATGCAGAATGATGTTTGGGAGGTAGTGCCTAGACCAACAGATAGAGCTGTGGTTGGATCACATTAGATCTATAAGATCAAGCACGTTGCAGATGATAGCATCAAGAAATACAAGGCAAGGTTTGTGACAAAAGGGTTCTCTCAGAAGGAGGGAATAGACTATGAGGAGACAATTGCTCCAGTTGCTAGGTATACTTCTATACGAGTTGTAATCTCAATTTCAGCACAAATGGGATGGCAGATCCATCAAATGGATGTCAAGACAACGTTCCTCAATGGTGAGTTGAAAGAGGAGGTATACATAGAACAACCAGAAGGCTTTGTAGCACACAACAAAGAGACCCACGTGTATAGATTAAAGATAGCTTTGTACGAACTCAAGCAGGCTCCTAGAGCGTGGTATGAATGCATTGGTAGTTACTTGCAGGAAATGGGCTTTGTGAAGAGTGAGGAAGATGCTAATCTCTACTACTTGGTGGCTGGGGGTGAGATTCTCATTCTTGTTCTATATGTGGATGACTTGTTTCTAACAGGTTCACTAGGGCTCATAGAAGAGTGCAAGAGGGACCTTGTAGCAGAGTTTGAGATGATGGATTTGGGACTTATGCACTACTTTCTAGGCATAGAGGTATGGCAGATAGATGGAGAGATTTTCCTTGGACAAGGGAAATATTGCAATGAAATCTTGAAAAGGTTCAGGATGGAAGATTGAAAAGCCATGTCTACACCTATGATCATGAATTGGAGGAAGGTAGATACATCCAAGGAGAAGGATGTAGATCCCACATTATTCAGGTAGTTGATTGGTTCTCTCATGTATTTGGTCAACACCAGGCTAGATATAGCTTTTGTAGTTAACTCTCTTAGTCATGGTTGAGCCAAAGGGAGTGCATTGGACAATGAAAAAGCATGTGCTACATTATTTGAAAGGTACAATTGAGTATGGGATTAGATATGCTCGAGGTGAAGGAATCAGGTTGATGGGCTATACTGACGCAGATTGGGCAGGCAGTACAACATATAAGAGGAGCACTTCAGGGTGTTGTTTCAGTCTGGGATCAAGACTTGTCTCTTGGTTCAATAGGAAGTAGAAGTTTGTGACTTTGAGTTCTACAGAGTCAGAATACATAGCAGTTAGCACGACGACATGTGAAGCTATATGGCTTCAGAAGTTGCTAGTAGCCTTGTTTGGTCAGAAGGTGGAGACTACGGTGATACACTGCGACAATCAGAGTTGCATTAAGTTGACTGAGAATCCAATGCTTCATGATAGGTCGAAACATATAGACATCAGGTATCACTTCATTAGAGATTGTGTACAATGTGGAGTTGTTTAGCTACAATTTATACCTATAGATCAGCAGGTAGCAGACATTCTAACAAAGGCATTGGGGAAGGCGAAACTCATCTTCTTCAGAGAGAAGTTAGGTGTCATGCAGAACAACTTCCTCACTAAGAGGGAGTGTTAGTTTGTTAGCTTGGACAGCTATTTGTCCATTTGCTAAATAATTAGTAAATAATTATTTTCTAACAAATGTAGTTAGAGTTCAAATAATTTTTATTAATTATTTGACCCTTTTTAGAAACTTCTAGCAACCAATTTGGTTAGGGTTGTTTAGTTTTTTTAATCTCAGTCGTTGATTGAGAATTAATCTTGGCTGTTGGTTTTCCAATTAGAGTAGTATATAAGGGGGTCAGGGGGCATTTGGAAAACAATGAATTGTGTGGAGAAACTTGCAGTGTTAGCAAGGGCGTAGTGATAGCATTGGGATAGTAGCGGGGTGGAATCTCAATAGGAGAAATTGGGAGGTTATCGAAGCTCTGCCAGTAATAGGCAAGCAGTATTTGTATCTCTTGATTTGTTGTAGTTAATATATATTCCTCATCTGCACTACTGGTTTTCCCTTCGGGGTTTTTCCAGGGATAATTGTTTGAAAATATTGTGTTCATTGTGTTGCGCATTTATATGAGTTTGTGAAATTGCAGTTGTGTTATTTTCCAATATTTGTTGCTCAAATAATCTATCAAAGATAGGAGGATAATAATCAGTAATTGTAATAGTTTTTTCACAACAGATCACAATAGAAGAGTATTCAAGATACCTACCTACCACCTAATGCAGGCAAGTCTTCAAGATGATTTTACTAAGGAAAATGAATTTCTACAAAACAGTGTAGAGATACTAGTCTATAGTACAATGTGAAGTTCACAAGTAGTTTATTCTACTAGAGGAAAGTTATTTAGTTCAGAAATACAAAATTTTATGGTAGTAGATTAATTTTGAAGTTATTTCATATTTTAAGTCACTATGAGATTTTTTTTTCTCATTCTACAAACATTGAGGACTTCTTCCCACCCAATAATTTTTGAATTATATATTTCAAGATAATGGAACGCTGAACTCCGTTCATTAAAATTCTCTGTGTAATTCTTTAAATGTAAATTCAACAGTTTATTGTGTATAGGAAGAAATACTTAATGCTTCTATAATGTGGAAAAAAAATCTGATTTTTACTTCAAACTGTACTATAAAAATATAAGTTGGATTTTTAATTTAGTAATAAATTTGGAGGATAATATTTTAGTGAAGTTAGCATAATTATGTACTCTTCTATTAATCTTTGTGTATTAATATTGTTAGAAAACTATTAGGTTGATCAAAGCATTTCTACATAACTCTTGTGAGAGAAAAACATACACACAAACTTACACAATAATTATAATGCAAATATTAAAGGTACAACAAGATTACACATGATATACCTTGAAAACACTTTGAAGAGGGAAAAATTGAGCCTCCAAAAGAGTCCATATGTTAGTGCCTAGATTTGTAGGCCCTTAAATGTTGAAAATCTTGCTAAATTTTCTCTCCTACAAGTACATCTTCCTTAGATAACCCTTGTCAAAAATTAATATAATATATCTGAAGTGGGCTTTTCTTATGAATATTTTCTTAATGGTGGTTGTTAAGTGCTTATCCAATGCCTTGGACCCCTTAAAATCCAAAAAATATTATTTTCAGGTGGTTTCTAATTCTTTTCAGCTTTAGATGGGAGTTTCATCCTCTAACTGTTCCACTTTGGTAAGAATTCAACATCGTATGATAGTTAATGGAAATCTAGTGGTTAACTGTATTGAAATTTCAAGAGAAATTTGTGCTTGAACTCACTTTGACTTTTTTATAGTATACTTCCATTTGTGGACTTTAGATCCCTATTTTCACCTTCCTTTCCCTTAAAGTATAACCTCAAAGTGAACAACACCTCACTTCCACATCAAATCACTAGAAGGCATCTTTTCTTGACTTCACCACACATCTCTTTTGTGAGATTTTTTTGTCCATTTGAACTTCACTTTTATGTGCAATTGTTATTTTTAGTTTAAATGGATATGTTTACAAGAATTACTCAACCATTTTATTACTCCTCCAAATGAAACCATCTTAACATCATATTTATCACCATCTCTTTCATTGTATAAATTCACACCCCATTTGAATTTTAATTGTTAACTTTACTTTGAATAAATTTTCCTATACCTCTTTCATGCTAGCATAGTGTTGAACTTATCTCTACTAGATAACATCATCAATTCAAAGAAACCCCCATCTTCCATGTGATATCATATTGATGTAATATTGGTATTAGCATTCTAACTACACTTTTAGGATCTCTACATCTAAGTGAACTTTAGCTTAAGTTCACTTCAGAGTGCACTTCACCATGTTTTTTCTATCACCTATTATAGAGTTTTGGCCTTGCACTAAATATTGTAGGTATTTTTCATCCATCTGCATTCCTTCAGATCTAGTTAACCTTTCACTTTTATAGTCTTATCTGCACCTCATTCAACTCTGAAATAGATTTCCTCCACCTTAATCTTCTATTCTAATGATAATATTTACACTTCAATATTTAATTCAAATCCACCAAAATAGAAAACAATATGATAGCCTAAAATAAACCATTTTACCTACCTTGCGCCATCAAAGAAACATTTCACCAACCAAAAAGTAATGGTGTCCATTTTTAATTATTTTCTCTACACTTTCTCACATGGTTTGAAACTCAAGCTTGCTAAATGGGAACACTACCATTATTTCTCTACGATGAGTTATAGTCGCTAGTAGAGTTTTCCCATGCTTTCAAGGATATGTTTGTAGGTTTTTTAGCATGAAAAGAGAAGCAACACTTGCAATTATGGGCATATATTTATGTGCACCAATTAATGGGTTTTTAGAGTAATTACAAATCTTATTTATTGGTCTTGAAGCCTATGAATGTGGATATATATGCTTTCATTTCTTTGTAAGAGGGGTAAACCTCTATCTTATCTTTGGGTAAGTTCTAAGCTATGGAGACTCTTCTATACCATGTTGTACTTCTTAAAAAACTACCATACCTATATTTTAAAATTTCCAAGTAAAGTATGTTGAGAGATATCAAACTTTAAAATGTTTAATATTAAAAAATAATAGTAAAGAGTTGATTGTAATGAGATTGATGTGAAATGGTTCAATAAATTAACATTGAGACTAATGCTAATTCATCCTTAACTATAATCCTATCTTTAATTCCAATTATAAACCTAATCTCAACCCTTATTTAACATTGAATCTAACCCTAATTTACTCATGATGCTAACCTTTTTAAAACCCTAATCTAACATTAATCCTAACCATAATTTAACTCTAATTCAAATACTTTTTTTATAACCATAATTTTACCCTAACCCTAATTGAACCCTAGGCCTAACTTTTATTGAACCCTAATCTAACACTACACTAATTGTAACCTTACTAATTTAATATTAACCCTAATAATACATAAACCATAATCATGATTGAGCCCTAACCCTAACTATTATATTTCTCTTAATATCCTAGTTGAACCTTAACCCTAATTGAAAATTTTCTCACTAATTTTAATTCAAACCTTAATCCTAATTGAACTATAGCATTAAATCTATCTGAACCTTAACTAAATCTTAACTTGAATTATAACCTAACTCTAACACTAATTAAACCCTAACCATAATTAAACTTTATTGATAACATTAATTGAAGTTTAATTCTAATTTAAATGAACCCTAACTTCAACACTTATTAAGTACAACTCAAGTTGAACACTAACTTTAATCTCAACCATAACCCTTATTGAAACCTCACCCCAATTTAACCCTAATCCTAATCCTATCTCTAATTCTATTTTTAACGCTATTTTAAATCCTATTCTAACATTTAATCTGACCTAATCAAATCCTAATTCTAACTTTGTTTAAACCCTAGCCTAACATTAATCCTAATCCCAATTCAACCCTAACCATAATTTAGATATATCCCTAACTAAACCCTCACCATATGCCTGATTCAACCCCAATTATGATTGAAATATTCTCTTAATTGAACCCTAATCTAATATTAACCCTATTTCTAATTGAATCCCAACCTTAACCTTAAACTTAACCTTAACCCTAGGCTTATATTAACCCTAATGCTATTTAAACTTTATTCATAATATAACCCTAACCCTAATCATAATTTAACCCTACTCCTAAACTAAACACAAAGATTCCTTCTATAATCCTAATTGAAACTTAAACTTATTTAACCCTAGCTGTAACCTAACCATAACCCTAATACTAGCCCTAATTGTATTGACAACCTTTATTCTAATTTTAATTTTAATTAACCCCAAAACTGAACCCTATTTTAACCTTAATGCTAATTGTAACCTTGATCCCAAACTTTATTCTATAACATTAACAATAACCCTAGCCCTAACCTAATGATGTTAGACATTAATTAATTTTCCTCTATAAAGTTATTAAAATGTAGCCATTAAACATAAAATTTAAAATTGAATTTTAAAAATATATATTTTCGAATATCTAAAATTAAATATAATATCTTTATGCATGTTCCAATCAAATCAGATAGTATAATTTTTAAGTTAAAAAAATTAGTTAATAATCTACTTTTAAAGAAATTTCTATCAATTGAATAGTTATGATAAATAACTAACTAATGTGTACTCAATGAAAACTTATTTTGTTTTAAAGAAAAAAAAGTTTTTTCTAAATAAATTTATTAAAAATAATCATATTCAATAAAATTTAAATTTGAGATAAATATATTTTCTCTAAAAAATATCTAAAATTATAGATAATATCTCTATGCATGTCCTCATTAAATTAAATAGTATAATTTTGAATTTCAACAAAATCAATTAAAAATTTATTTTTAAGGCAATTTCTAATTAAATAGTACAATGAATAATTGTAAATCAAACATTGAAACAAGGTAGTAATCCTATATCCTCTTTCATTATTTTAAATTTGTTGGTCATAGTTTCTTTTCTTCAATTGTCATCTATGAGATACGAGAAAAAGAGTAATAGATGAATCTATGATTAAAGTGGTCAAGGCTCTATATTAAAGTAATAGCCTAGATCTAAAAATTGGCAATTCTAGTAAATTATATTACCTATTGCTATATTTTATATGAGTTAGAGATTTTTATTTTTATTCTTCATTTACAATTATCCTTTGCGTTTCATTTTTCAAAAGAAATAACTTAGAGAAAAACTTTACCCTCAAATACATATGTCTGAATTTGTCTCTTTTATCACTCAGCTTATGAAAAGTCTGATTGACCTTATCTCCAAGAGGGTAGTATTAAACAAAGGCCACCACAATCACAAAAACATTATCATGCAACCATTGAAAAATATAATACTCCAAAAAAACAATAATCATTTTCAAAGAAGCTATGTAATTCTTCTTTTAAAGATTTAAGATCAAAATCAAACCTATTCTCACCAAGATATAAATATGGTTCAAATAAATTGGACAACTATAATTAAATATTGCACAAATTATTGAATTTCATTATCATTTATTTATATTTTAGAATTTCTTTTTCAAATAAAAGAAACTAGAGATATTTAAAAATTCTAAATATATACCTTGATATTTGTTTCACAGCAAACATCTAGTTTATGTAGTCTTAATAAAATATGACCTCTAATTTGGGTTCCCCAAACCCATGACACAAAGTGACACCTTGGCAAATTATATATAAAGAAAACTTGCAAATTATGTAATGCATACTTTGTCTTCTAGTTAAAAGTAATATTAATAAGGAAAACTTACAATTTTTATAAAATAAATTCTTGCACTATATAAAAGGGTTTATTTTTCAATACAAATATTTGTTGTATAATGCTTGTAATGAAATAGTTTAATTTTTTATTTAAATATTTCTTTAAATACATAAGATCTGAAATTAGATTATGTGCATTTCAAGCATCCAAATTACATTTTTACAAGATTTATTAAATTTATTTATAGAGACATTTTTTTTATTGAGCTTCATATTTAATAGCTTTATTGATGAAAAAATAGAAACTTATCCAATCCTTTTAGAGCAGAATGTTGGGTAATTACTCTAGTCATTAAAAAAATAATCAAAAAATAATAATATTTTTCTTATAGCTTTGTTGACATATCAAAATAGCTTTTTTGGCATATCAAAAGGTATTCCATATTTATGTGTCATCTTTTCTATTTTGCATTCCTTATTTATATATTGTATTTTCTATTTTCAATTTTAAAGTATTTTTTTGAGTCAAATCCTATTTAGTAAAATTAAAATAAACATAATAAATATTTTATTTACAAATTAGTTTAGCATCAAATTATATGAAGATTCTTCTATTGATAATAAGTTTAACATTCTATTCTTTTGCAAAATAATGAAAAAAATATTATTTTTGAATTTGTTTGAATAAACACATATTAATTTATTTAAAACGTTAATTTTTTGAATGAATACCTACATGTAAGTGATCGGTAATATAATTCAACTTCAATCCTTACATGATTAGATACCCTAAATAAACTTAAATAAATCTTGTTATTAATAAATACAAATTGCTTTTCATAGTCAAGTGAATGAGGGAAGGTGTGTTGAAAAGGGAATAGTGAAAAATTGATAGAGAGTAAAAGATTAATATCACAAGGATTCCCAAGAAAATTTGCAAGTGAAAGAGAAAAATAGAGAAAAATAATGCCTAGAAGACAATGAAACTAATTTTATAAAACACATAAAACCAAGAAAGAAAAATCCTTTAATAATAGTGAGATTTGGTTTAGCTTCCTTAAAAATGTCCTTGTTGTGGTGTCTTACTATCATTTCTTTGGTAAGTCTTTTCTTTCTAAACACATTTTATTAATAAATTGATGGTTTTGTGAACAAGTGACAAAATCCAACCCACCACCTATAATGGAATATTAAACAAATGTATAAAGGAATAATGCAAAATTTCCAAATATACTACTACATTTAAAGAGAATAAAGTTCTAATTTGTAAATATTTATAAATATTAAAAGAAAAAAAATGATATGATAAAAATATCTTTTCTACAAAATTAGTTATTGAAAACTATTAAATAATAAATTATCGAAAATAATCTTTCTACAAAATAAATTTTATGCACATTCAATTTATGCTACTATTATAAAAATTAACACAATAATTACAACTTTCTTTCAAGTTACAGTCATTTTTTTTTTTCATGCAAATAAAATTTTTCAAAGGGACAAACAAGACCAATTGTATATGAATGAAAGCTAGCTACAAATTTTTCATTATAAGGGCCAATAGAAAATTCATCCAATAGAGAAACAAAAATATGCCATAAAAAAGAGGAATGAGGTTTTCGGGGATTTTACTAAGTGCTTGTTAACACATGCGATTAAGAAAATATTTAGTATGTTCATTCTTAAAGTATGAGATAAAAGCATATTATCTATATTTACATTTTTATTTGAATAAAACCTAGAGGTTCTACATTCAAAACAAAGAATGCAATTCCGTATATATACTTTTGATGCTCTCAATAAATCTTCCTTAGTATGAGAAGTAGATATGCAAATCTAACCCATTGCTAGTAGCAAGGGTGTTGCAAGAAAGCCAATTATCACCACTTTAATCTATTAAAAACAAAATATGAAGATGCAAACGAAATGGTAGACCATGCAATTACTTTAGTCTCAAAACTATCATATTTCAAATGGGAGAACACATGAAGATAATATCTCTTCATGGATTTACAAATAACTTTCATTGTGGATTAAATAATTAAAGGAGACAATTGTTGTTGTGATAGATACCTCAATCAGTGTTTTAGCAGATGAAATGAAGGAGAGTATATTGTTCAAATGGATAACTACTAACACGTTCACCAAATAGTCTTAAATAATGCAAGTATAAGGAAGACTTCCTCATCTAATTAAAAGGATTATAAATAGGATAAACTTACAAATTATGCAAATTTTCTTCTAGTTAAGAGTAATATTAATAAGAAAAGCTTGCATTTTGCATAAAATAAATGCCTATATTACTCCAAGCTAACTGGACTAACTACAAAATATTTGGTTAATAAGGAAAACTTGGAAATTATGCAACTTCTCTTCTAGTTAAAAATAAAATTAATAAAAAACTTGCAATTTTCATAAAATAGTTACTTGTATTAATTGGACTTGGTATAAATTGATTAGTTAATAAGTAAAACTTGCAATTTTCATGTATAAGTTGATATGTTAATAAGGAAAATTTACACTTTTAATAAATTGGAAGCTAATTGGACTAAGTATAAGTTGAACTAAATATTAAACTTAAAGAAACTAAATAAAATATTTTATTTAGTTAATTCAATTTCATTTATTACTTTAGACATTATACAAAAATTAAGATATAGCCCTACGTCAAATCAACCAGAGATTTCATTAATTTTGTCAAAGCTTAAGAAATCAAATACAATAAACAAAAAATATCAATAGACAAAACAAAATAACTTATTAATAAAAAGTTGCAAATGTTATATAAATTTATTTTCTTCACAATATATTGCAAATGCAAATAGGCATACAACTATTGATACTATTTATTGTATAAGGAAACTTTATCCAATTGGGGATGGAAACTTTATCCCATTATGATCAAAACTTTGTATCGATGGAAACTTTATTTGGAAATAAAATTTAAAATTAAAATGAAGATAAAAATTCAAAATTAATAATAATAAAAATTAATTTAAAAAAATACTGGTTTTGTTTACATGGATAGCTGCCATTTTATACGTCTCGATGTCATTATGATAAATAATATTAAGACTAAATTATTAAAATCATAGATTAATAAATCAAATCCAATTTAAATTTTAAATCTAATTTCTCCTTTATATAGTGGAAATTAGAAACAAATCAAATCTAATATATAATTCCAAATCCAATATGAAATTATAAATAAAAATAAAATTAATAGTACTTATAGACGGGCGTCAATTTTAATCCTATCATTTTTTACTAACTTCAATCCATTATGTGAGTGTAATATGTCTCTTGGCGTAATAATTTAAATAATATAGATAATGCTTTTTTATTAATTAACAAATTGGTTGACAACCAAATGCACGTCAACTTAAATGCCTTATTTATTAACAAAGAATCTTACATTTGTTTGTATGCCTAATATGCCTCTCAGCGCAATAATGGTGCATATGAAGACATTTTTAAATGTCAATACTATGTAAAAATTTCAATGATTATGTAGGATTTATTCAAATATATAATCTAATACATATTTCTTGATATGGTTGCATTATATCTCCATTATTATTCAAGAGTCTAGTGCATTCAAGGAATACTTAACCTTATAGTTTCTATTCTTTGTATCTATTTTTTCTTAGCTTGTACTCAAGGGGTGTTGTAAGCATTCTCACTTTGCACAATTAAATTCCACTTTAGACACCTATCTAGGCTGATAATTGAGTCTCTTAAGCTAGCTATGGATTATTAAGTAGCACATAACTTTTTTGGACAAAATGGAATTTACAGGTTTCTACAAAAAAGAATCAATTTTATTAAACTCATATGAACAGTTGCTTGCATGATGATTGGGTTTCATTTAGCCCTTACTCTATTGAACCATTAGGAGTTAGTTAGATAGTTAAAGGTTGAGAATCCACTTCATCTTAAAATGAAGAAAAATATTTTTTGTTTATTTTTTATTTCTATTATTCATAGTCCATTATATAAATCTCTCATTTTTTTTGTGAACCTATAAATGATTAAAACCCAAAAGTATTATCATGCAATATAATATATTGAGTGTATGATGTTTTAAGTTATTTTAAAAATTGAATCTACAAAGTCCTTAACCAATCAAATCCTTTTATGCATAATTAAATCTACTACCTAATAAAAAGGCATTCAATAATCTAGTGCAATTGAGATCAAGGTTCATTTTCTAGAAGCCCAATCAAATAGTCATAACAAATTTCAAGTACTCACAATGTTCACTCAATAGAATATGATTTCAAATCTTAATGCTACTAGAAACATTCAAGATTATAGGAAAAAAAATGTTTCAACCGTTTGGCCTTCTCTTTCTTATGGTATCATTTCTTTATTTCTCTAACTATTTCAAATGCATTTGTTTCTCATATTCCATATATTCACATGTGAAATTTATATTATTTGAAGAGAAATTTTAACTATTTTACACAAAATGGTTTAATCAATATACAATATGTAATTGGATTTCCAAGTGTACTTGTGTTACTCTCCATTTTCTCCCATGTTGGTGGTTCCTATCCCACTAAAAACTAGAAACCAAAACATTATATTAGGGTTTCAACCTCAATAGGAACTCAAAATTTTCTAACTTATCAATGTTCTAGTTTTGTTGGGAACTAAAGATCATCCATAAGAATTCTCAATTTTTTTTTTTGTCAAATCTATCTATTTATAATTTTAAATGGAGCTATAACTATTAGGAGTTTATATGATTCTTGGAACTACTCTCATCTTTAACTTGTTAAGATCCACTAGATACTAAGTCTCTATTAATGATCCCACCAATAATTATAAGCATTTGGAGTTTCATTAGTTGCTACAATTCCTATAAGCTCCAACATGTTTCTCATTGAAAAAACATATGTTTTTATCATTCATCACATCAAGAACTAGAAATTTTGGTATCTTTGGTGGTTCTTGAAACTCATCTAAGCTCTAAATTTGAAAAAAGGAACATAGTGTTAGAGACTTGTTGATATTTTCACCAAGAATTATAAATTTTAGTGTTCCATGTGGTTTTGAGAACTAGTGTAATATCTAACTTCTCATCCAATTTTTTCCAAATTCAAACCAAAGGCACAATTTTGGTTAATTTACAAGGTGATGTCCTTAATTTCCCAAAATTTAACTTAAAAATATCTTGAAAAGTAGATCATCACAAATGGATCTTCTCTAGGAACTTGAAAATTTAAATTAAAAATTTCTTCTCATTCACTATCCTTGAGCTAAAACTTGTCCACATTACCTAGTGTATTCTTTACAAAAGTTTCATTGTTATTATAGGGCTAACATAGTTCGATGCTACCAATATTATTTTTTCACTATATAGACAACAAAGCAATCTCAAGAGACTTTCCAAGATTTTTGTTTAGAGTAAATCCCACTTCTAATTAGATTCATTTAATCATAAGACTTATAGATAAATTTATTCCATTCCATAGAGTTCTATTGTGTAATTAGAACGGGACTCCTAATAATATTACTTATGTTTGGCATGCTTTCATAAATAAATGTATTTTAAGCATTGGAAATTTTTAAAAAAAAATCTATATTCTTTAGTTATTATTTTAGAACAAACTTCTCTAGTCATGTTAAGGCTATATTGTTTTCCAAATTTTCTCATGAAAATTCAACTATAGGGAGTAAAGTCATACTTTAAATGGAACACGTGCTATATTATTTCTTGATCATTGGGTTAATACATCATTTATGGTTGCTAGAGTTCCACCAACTCAATATTAGCAAGGGTAAGCCCCCTTGTCATAGATGTAGTTATAATGACCATGATAAGACATGATGGACTTTGGGATGTGACTCTTTCCATTTGATTTTTTATAGATTTATGTAAAAAAAATTATTATAGGAAGTAGTAAAAAGATAGACTAAAAAACTGTTATGAATGAAAATAAAAAGTAAAAATATTTATTTTATTATTTTATCTAGGTTTGAGACAAAAATGTTTCTTATAATCAATATGCATAATAACCATGCATCCTTAATGAATAGTGGCCATGAAATACCTACAAATAGCACAATGAGATATTCCATCCTTTATATGGTACTCCTATGTTATAGAGCATAACTATTTTTGTCAAGTAGAAATTGTGGTGTGGATAAGAACTTGTGCACTTGACAACTTAGTTATTAGCTATTTTTAATGTAACACTAATCAATGTAAGATACATAGATAGATGGTAAGTCCATGCAATGTGATATGTGCATGTGTACTTCCATTATACTCAACTATTATCCTATTGGTCTTATCCATCCATATTTTGTTTGGTTCTATCCCACCTTTGTCTATGTGACAAACCTAGATTAGTACAAAGTAAAATATGATAAATGCATCAAAACATAATTGAAACTATTTTTTGCAATTTTAATTTAATTATTTTAAATTATGATTAATTATCTTCTAACTTCTTTTATAAATTATTTAGGTTTCAAATGTGGCTACTACTTTGTTAATTTTTTTGTCTCTCATTCACATGTTAGTTTTTTACTAGAAATGGGTCATAAAACCCTATAAAAAGACCATAATGGGTCAAAACCAACGATTTTTTGAGGGACCCAACATCAACATATATAATGTTGCCTAAAGATAAAACAAAGCCAATCAACAAAAAATTAACGTATTTAATTTTTTGACACTATTATTAGGACCAAGGTCTTGATTATAAAATAGTGTTTGGTTCTCATCATTTATCTAATACATAATACTCTCAAAATCAATAACATGTTAAATGCATTAATAGTAAATAGGCATCAAGAAAAAACACTCATATCATGCAAGATTTCTAAAATTGAACAACTTTTAAAGCGAAGGATTCATATTTCCTAACTAAGACAAAGTTAAATATGCATGTAATGTATAAGGATGAATCACCTCATTTTAAATCACTACTTAATATAAGCTAGGGAGGTAAATAGTAAACTACAAGCTTTAACATTAATCCTTACTACACGAGACACTAGAAAAAACTAAGTTGTCACATAGTAATAATTTTAATAAAATGAGATACTTTGGATCAATCCATATGCTAGTAATTGTATAAGAAAATATAAATTTCCTGAAGTTGAAGGTATAGGGAAAGAAAGTGGGGGTGAGAATTTCGAAGGGTTGGTAACTCCTAGAGTTAGGAAACCCACATTTTGACTAAAGGGATGATGTTGAGCATAAGAAAACAATGATGGGCATAGATTTTTTGGGATGAAAATGGAGTTAAAACCTATAAAATTATTAAAGATAGAATATAAAATATGGACCATAGGAAAATGAAAGACAAAGGTAAAAAGGAATAACATAAAACATTATAATATTTACTCTTTAAATGATGTGATTTATCGCATTGGTAAATATCAATGTAGATTTTTCATTTTGTTATTTCTAAAATGTATTCTATTTGAGTTTAATTTCTATGAATTGGCTAAAATTGATTCAGAGTATATGGGAGGGGAAATCGAGGATTTAAGAAGGTTGGGTAAAGGGTATGATACATGCAAATTTAAATTTTCTAACCATGCACAATTTGTCCTATAACATGGAAATAGGTTAATTTGTGAACATGTTTTCTATTTTTAGGTTTAAACTATATTTTCATCTCTGGGTTCCTCAATATCTAGATACCTTATGTGGATTGAGTTACTATTTTTAAACCTAACATTTAAATCATTCTTAAAGGAAATTGTTGCACAACTTAGGAGAGTTCTTTGGTATAAAAGAAACATGGACAAATTTTATCCTAGGGGATCATCAAAGGGCTTGTGAGGATATGGAGCTAAATAATAATCTACTTAAAAAAATCAAGCTATTTTGACCAAGGTTCAAGTTTTCTAGCTACTACTTTATATAAACAACCAATACCTATTTTTTGTATTGGGATGGACCCTTAATAAGAGATTGTCTTGCCAAGAAAAATAGATATAATCATTCTCTAATGGTAGCCTTTCCAAATAGAAAATAAATACAACATTATTCAAATCTTTCTATCATGCCTTATACAATTATTCAATTAAAAATGTAAGATGATGCCATCTTAGAAGAAAAATACCATTGATAAATCCCCTTCCTATAAAGATGCTATTATGATAGATGGTTGGAGGGTGATAAATTAAAGAAAGTAATTTAAATGATCCTTTAATACTCAAAGTGTAGATGCATCTTCACAAAGCTATATCTAACCTTCTACTTGGCATAATGTGGGGAATATAGATACTATTTCTCCAATACCCTTTGAAAGAAAAAGATTTCCTTTACCTTCTATGAGATAGTCCCTATATCTCCAAATACATCAAATAGATCTAGGTCTCCTAATTCTACTATTAAGGACCATAGGAATCATAATATTATTATACATTGTAATTATTTTGATGTTTTTCCCATGAGGAAGATCTTCCTAATTCTTCTCAATCATGAACTAAAAACTCTCTCTTGGAATGTTAGAGAATTGTCTCCTCCTCATCCCAAATTTGAGGTTAAGGAAGCTACTGTCGAATGTAAAGATGATATTGTTTCTTGTAGGAAATTGAGCTTTATACTCCCTATCTTTTCTCTTCTCTAAATTCAATGCATGGATAGTCACAATATTTTTCTATAAATTTTATAGGGAAAGAAAGGGGTAACTATTTTTATTTTTGATTCATGGATTAACATGTTTTTCATTTGTAAGGGAAGAATCCTTCACATAGTTGCATGTCGGTCCTTGATTTTATAAATGGCTAATCCACTGGTTTTTGTTTTGTTTATTGTCTTAATATTGTAAGAGAAATATCCAATTTTTGGGAATGGATGTTTAAGAACCTCCTTTTATGTTGATTGAGTAATAGGAGGATACTTTATGATGGTCAACAATATAATGAATTTCACGAATGTTTTAACCATACAAATCTAAGAAATGAAGATTTAATAAATGGTTATTTTTTCATAAATATATTGGTGTTATAGATCCTATTTATAAAAAAATTATAGTCACAAACATAACTGGTATAGACTAACTAAAGGTGAAGAGTTGATATCAAAATTAGATGGGTTGTATATCTATGTCAACCTACAAGTAATTAAAGATTGTATGGGGAATTATGTAAAAGTCGATTATTTGACTAACCTTGTAAACCACTTTCTTAATATTTGTATTATTGTATGAAAAAAATAAGTAGATTCTTAATATTTTGCATCTTAAATTTCCTTCTTGTGTTGATATTTTTGTTGACATTTATAATCCAATACCCAATCAAAATAAGGAGAATCTTAGAGGGAATGGTGGTAGGCAACTATTCCTCTTTGTGTTGATGTATTATTCTATTTTAGTAAAATATTGAGATAGTAACAAAAATGTGAAGAAAAGTTTTACAAGGTAAGCTATAGTTAAATACAAAATTGCTAACTCAAATATAGAAAATATTTTTATTAAAAATTTCATAAATAATGTTGAAACTCATCTTTGCAAACTTGATACTTACAAAGGAAAGTAGCTATGATTATGACTAGATTACATTGGTTTAAGGAAGGTAACAAAGGTTCCGAGTACTTCTTTAACTACTTAACTATAAATATAAGAATGAATTTACTAGAATAATATATGATGAGGATGGACAAATTCATATGATCCCCAAAATAACTAAATATATTTTTCAAGATTTTTATGAGAATCTTTTTAAAGAAGACCAGCATTCGCAAGATGCCCAATTCATATTAGAAGATATCATAGAAGAAATCATACCCAAAAGGTGGATTTGAAATATTGTCAATTTCTTGATCAAGATATTTCTATTAAATATTCGAAACATGTTATTTTTTGTACGAATCCTAATGAAAGTCTAAAAATTTATAGGCTACCAATTGAATTTTATGAAACTTCATGAAAGGATATTAAGGAATATATTTATCTTGTCTATTTGGAGGTTATGAATTCAAGTTCATTAGGGTTGGATATTAATAAAGAATTAATCATGCTTCTTATGAAATAAAAAAGTAGATTATATCTTTGGATGGTAGCCTATCACATTGATCAACAAATTCTATAAAATTATTGCGAAAGCCTTAGCTACCAAGGTTAAGTTGGTGGTTGAAATGATTGTTAGATCTAGAGAAATAAGGAAGGATTTCTTGCAGGAATGGTTTTAGCTTTGGAAATTATTTTATTTAGAAAAATAAACTTGTTCAATATCATTGGCAACCAATTGAAACAAACTCTATCTTTTTAAATAAGGGGTGAAATAGTTTGCTGATATTTTGAACTTCAACCCCCTTGATTGGCTAATTGTAAACACTCCAAAAACTCATTTACTTTAAATATATGGTTTAAAGGGTTTATGGTTTTTTTTTAAAATCGTTGGTTCATATGAAAATCCTCATAAAACTTTGTACATCTTTACAATGCAACATTTTCAAGGGGCTGGATGTGGCCCGTCAAACACTCTTTTCTATGTTTTTCTTTGACGAAGATCTATTTTAAGCTTCTTCTAAATATGAAATTGAATCTAAGACTCAATAGAAAATACAATTCTAGCATCCAAGAAAAGAAATGAGGTAGTTATAGAATGAATAAATGAAACATAATATTTAATCATTTCCCTTTTATTTTTTATCATGTATTATACTGGAAAGAAATGATTTTTAGTATTAGAATTCATAAGACAATATATTTTAGCACATATATAAAAAATTAGATGTTTAGAAGTGTTTTCTATTTATATTTTGCATTATGAAATAGATATTTTATACTTTTATTTTGGCATCATGTTTCAATTCCTCTTTTTATGTTCTATCTAAAAAAGGGGCATAAAGAAGATGTTAAATACAATAGACGTCCCAAAGAGATTTGTTGCCTTAATTTTGAAACATCCAAAATTTGAACTTTGTATTGAATCTAATGTCATATAAAGTTGTGATGTTTGTTTTCAAGAGTTATTAAGATTTGTGCATATGTCATTTCACTTCAAAGTCATCATTTTCAAACCCAATCACGATGGGGTCAATAATGTGTGAGTCCAACCACAAAAAAGGATAAATATTGAAAAGTAAAAGGCATTAAGATAAATCACTTTAGGAACATGTCCTAAGCATCATTTTGAGCCATGTGTTTTAATTTTCATCCGAACCTAGTTGATGGTTTAAGATGATTTTATCTTTCAATTTTTCACGTCCCCCACTCAAGAAAAACAATCTCATCCCAAATCTCATCATGAGGACCAGGCGTTGGGTTATGCTCACTTGCCTACCACTAGCATATAACTCAAATTTCGGAGCTTAACTCTTTACCAGTTGAAACTTATGGTCATTTTTTCTAAATCTAAATACTAAATTTTAATGGAAAATTTTAAATTATTTCTCAAAAATAATTTTAATATTTTTAATTGATTACTATATATTTCCTATTGTGATCATTTTGGGAGTAAAAAAAATTGAAAAGTTCTTATTTATATTCAAGTTATCTTTCTTCATATCCCGAATCCAAAGTTGCAAGCAATCCTATACTCAATGCATTTTGTTGATTTCTAACTACAAAAAATTATAAATGCTAAAAAAAATAAAAAAATTGACTAATTCTAACCTCTCAGTTTCTCCCATGTAAACACAACACTGATTGCTTTGAAAAGTGAAAAACCCAACCTTTAGAAGGTTAAGATTGCTCAAAATTTGAGAAAATCTAAACTTACGCTTAATTGCTCCGATTTCCTAACTTTTCAACCTAATTGGTTAAGGGTTTTTAAAGTTGTTTCAAGAACTCGTAACTATCAAATGCAGCATTCAATGGCAGATATGCGAAGAGATATGGTTATGGAACCTGTGAGAGATATATTTGTTGAATTGGTTTTATAAACGTCATTTTCATCGGCCTCTTTTATATCTCTGATATCTCTACGGTAATGCATGAATATATATATGCATCAGAGCGGTTTGGTGGGGAGATTTTTGTCACATCTTTTGCTTTGAGGTTTCTCTCGCACACATTCATGCGAAATATCAAAGCGTAGACAGCCCCGTGAAACATGTAATGCCTTGAGGAAATGTAATCCGATGGAATGTGCAAACCTTATACACCCAAATTATGGAATCTCAAATAGAGTATGCAAATATTCTAACAAAATGATTCAAAGAAGTTTTATCTCAAGGAGTGAAATGTGATAGCTGCAGTGTCTGCAAATTGAATTTATTGAAAACATCCAAATAGAGGATATATGCAGCATTGAGCAGGTTTATTAAATTTTGAGCAAATGCAAACGGCTAGTGTGAAGCCGACTCCTCCTCGCCAGCATCCTCTCTACATGCGCCACAAATGGGAGCTTCAGAACATATGATATTTTAATAGCTTTTAAGCAAGTGATATCAGCGGTTGTAGAGCTAAATCCCACGGCCTGTGGAAGATAAGAGGCCAAAACGTGAAATGTTTTCCAAAATGCCTCAAGAAAACTTGGTCTCATATAACAACACGATATCTAGAAGATAGACCCCTGGAAAAGGTTTTAGAAACTTTCAAACAAATACAATTGGCAACGCATCAATTTGTTCAAGAGTATGTGCCTGAAAGGTTTGTCATCGCAATGAATAGAATGAATTAATAACTGTAGAATCTGCACAGAATGGATTCTGCAAGGGAGCTGTGGAAATCTTCGAATTAATGAAACTTGCACATATACAGAACGTGAAGCTTATACTCGGCGCATGAACAGTTGACAAAAGCGCCTCCACAAAAATGTGCTTGGACAGGTGAAAGCCGAACTCCATTCTTCCTCCTCACGTGTGGCAGTCATAACGAACGTTCACAATTTCATCTGGTTTGTTACACAAAGTGCAGATTCTTGTCACATATTTTAGTTGGAAATACTTTCATAGACACGCAAACAAAATGTGGAGAGCACAGCCAAAGCGCGTTGATCTGTTTGACTGAATTGCTCAAAGACACGTCGTCTCGTGGATTGCAATGACTGCAATGAATATACAAAATGGATATCGCAAGGAATCTCTCACAATGTTTGAATTCTTAACACTTCTTAACATTGCAAGCTTTGTTTGTATTCTAGTTCGCAGTCGAGGGCCGTGCATTCTCCATCGTTGGCCTTATGCCCGTCACGACTATCTTGAGGATGCCCTAAACTATATTATCAAGATGCCACTTTAGACCGATCAGTTTTAAATCATATACATTAAGTAAATTTTAAGTGTTTAACATATTTAAGTCTAGAAATGTATTTTTAGTATGACAACATCCATTAAGTAATATATTAAACTTACAAAGTCAGTCAATTCTTAATATTTGACTTTTAAGTCTAAAAATATAAGCTTAATGTGTGGAATTTAAGTCATTTGAATGCATTTTCTTGATGCCTAAATATTATATATGAATGTAAAGATTATCATCAAAGATCTCGATATTCAAAACCTAGCAATTCACCTTGAAGTCCTTATTTCACGTGACACATTTGGCAAGTCTAATGTGGGGGAAGAAGTGATGAAAACAAAATAAGCTTACAAAATAAGATGTAAAGAGAATGATGATGTTTTTGCTATTTTAATTAGAGAAGCATTACATTACAACGAAAGAGGTCAAAATCCATCAGTTCATCATGGATGACATCTACATCATTTTCAACGCTTTCGTTCTTCAATATGTTACCGAGGATCTACTTGAAAACATGACTCATATCATTTAGAAGGTGGCAAACTTTGCGTTGTGAATGGATAGAGACCTGAATGAAAAGAAGTGGATCTTGTGATACTTGATGATACATGCTTGGCACAAATTTCAGAGTTCTTACTAATGAACGTTGAACATTTGGGAGAAACTAGAAATTTATCAAGATATTTATCATAGGTAATGTGTGTAAGTTTGATTTGGTGAATTCATTCTTATAAGACAAAATATTTTGTAAAGTCAAAATTATATGGAAAGAAGCGATGGTTATTAAATACAATCGAAGAGCATGTTCTTGAAGGTTAAGTTGTTGCTGAATGAATGATTCTTAGATCAAGGGAAGACTCAGTTCTCACTTCATCAAAATCAATTATTTGATCTCTTCCTCAAAATGTGTGGGTTTCATGTTACTCTTTTTTGTATAAATGACTTATGTCATCCATTGTAGCTACTAGTTAGAAAATTGACTTCATTTTTGTAAAAGTTAGGTAAATCATAACTTGCCTACTAAAAGGTAGTCACTAGAAGTAATCAATTTGATAGTTATCATAAGATAGTTATCCTAAGTGGTTACCTAAGTTAGTTATCCTAAGTGGTTACCTAAGTTGGTTATCCTAAGTTGTTATGAAAAATGGTTACAAGTTAGTTACCAAGGAGAGCCTATAAATACAAGCCTTATGCATTGTAATGGGAGACTTTTTACAAGAGGGGATAACTCTACAAAAATTTGTAGAGAAACTTGTATTGACATTTTGATTTTATATTATGTACAAAAGGGTGTCTAAGATTGTATAAACTCACAAAGATAATAAATAATGCATTTGTTCGTATTTTCTAAATGTTCTTCTGAGTTATTGTTGATAAATTTGCATATGTTGAATTAGTGGTTCCTTTATGTACTTATGTAAATCATTGATGACTTATGCAATTGATGTAATGATACACAAAAAGACTTTGGTATCTCAGTTTGAATGTGTTGAAGTAGTTTATCTCTTTGTATGTTGAGATTCATCATCCTTCGTTCATTGTAATTGTGTATCCAAACATATTGTCTTATGAACCCCTTGTGATTGTTATCATTCACGAAGTCCTTTTAGTATTTGTATGTGTTCAAATAGGGTTTTCATTATGTATTCTCTTTTAGTTTTGTGTTTTCTCCTTTATGTACTTTTACGTTAAAAGTACACAAAAACTATAAAAAAACCCCTATTATACAAGGTAGCTGCCCTTCTCAAATGTAGAGGAAGATTGTGGTTTCACCACAATCTTTCAAATAGTTGGAACATTTGTTAGTGCTCTTTTGCGAACAAGGTCAGTTTCAGAGAAACGATCGCAATGACAAATTTGTTTACAACAAGATTAAACACCAATTTTTACTCCATAAAAGAGAGATCAAACGTGTGAGAACTCCAAAAAAAATTAAACTGGAAGTTAATTTATATTCTACAACTATATTTGAAGAATTTTTATAATTCAGTTGGTTGTATTAATCTTCTCTTACTAGTTTGAAACACTATTAGATTGTATAAGGTTCCCTTCATGTGTGGTCCTCTCTTTGTTGGATAGTAGTGCAAGTGTGCAAATGAAAATGGAATTAGTAATTTCCAAGAATTCAAACAAAGGTTTGTGACAAAGATTCTAAATTGGTTTTGAGTGGTTTTGGTAAATCTTCATACATGGCAACTTCATGTTTTAGAAGTTTCTTTATTGTAGATGCAGTGAACTGTTGTGTTTTTAGAGGCTGCAACCTCTATAAAATACTGCTTTCATGTATTGTTTAGGTAGATAAAAATGCAACCTCTATTTAGATGCAAATTGTGATGTAATAGAATTTGAATGAATAAAAAGTTTTTTGTGTTGAATTCAATTTGTTTGATTTTAAATCTACAAAGTGGTATTAGAGTGGGTCTGGGCCTAACTACCTCATGGGAGGGCCCAAGATTATCAATGTTATATTCTAAGACATTGCTAGGTGTGTTTGTGAGATCAAATTGTGGATTATCTCATTTAGAGAAGTTATTACATGTTTGGAGATTGCAGAAGTTAAGGTTACTGATGTTTGTTGATGTTTAATTGTTACACTAAGAGGTTCATGTAAATAACTTGTGTGAGTAGTTGAATAACTGCATTGATAGAATTATTGGAAGTGGGAAGAATGAGATATAGAAAAGTGTGAAGAGTGCCGATGAAAGAGATGCATTAGACATGGTTAGAAGTTATTCCACCATCTGTTTGAGAGGTGATGAAGATGAGGTTTTAAGGGATAACCTCGCCCATATTAAAAATATGGTCTACATATGGCAGAAGTGTACATATGAGGTAGACAATGTTGCAAGAAATCCAACATGAGATGAGAGCCTTTCGGCAAATTTATGGCAGCCAACAAAGAAATGGTTGTCAAGTTGATATTGAAGCCTAGTTTTGTTTAACACTAGCATAAATGCTTTGACAATGCACAATAACAACCAACAAGCATAATTGTGCGTAGATGAATTTTCATGAGTTTTGTCTTTGTTAGAGAAAAGAGGGGAAAACCTTGTGATCTCTCATGAAGGAGAGAAATTGGTACTTCTATAAGAGGTGTATCTTGTTGGTCTATAAGACCTAGTATAATAGTAATGGCAATTCTGCATAGTGAGTTGCAAAGATTCAATTTGTGAATCCTCTTAGCATAAAGGGGGAGTATGTTGGATAGTGATGCAGGCATGCAACTGAAAATTTAATTAGTAATTTTGAAGAATGCAAATGGAGGTTTTAGACAAAGATTCTAAATCAGTTTTTAGTGGTTTTTGTAAATCTTCATAGATGCCAATTTTAGAAGTTTCTTTATTGGTGATGCAATAAAGTGTTGTGTTTTTAGAGGTTGCAACCTCTATAAAATACTGCCTTCATGTATTGTTTAGGTAGATCAAAATGTAACACTTCTATTTAGAGGCAAATCATTATATAATAGATTTTGATTGAATAAAAAGCTTTCTATATGTTAAATTCAATTTGTTTGATTTTAAATTTACACTCTTTAGACTTTGATTTATTTTAATTATAATTCTTCTAACTTTGATCAATAGAAAAAATACACTCTACTCAACGAGTAAAGAAAAATCCCACCATTTGGGATTACTGGAAGGGTGTGGTCATAGGAAAACAAATGGCAAGCAGTTACAAAAGAAAGGCAATGCAAGGTAAAGAGAAAAAAGAAATGTAAATAAAAGGGGAAGGACTCAAATAAGCAATCTAATGGATGATGGTAAAGAGTCAATGTTAGAGAAGTCTAAATTATTAAGTACTATTTGCCTAGGATCTCTATTTTTATTTATTTATTTATTGCTGCATAAATGACACGAAAGAGACAGACTACATTAAAAATCTCCCGGGCCTCCTTTTACTTCTTTCATCATGTTATCTGCTCGTCATTCTCATCCTCATTCTCCACTGCATTCTAACATATTTTCTACACAAAGCTGGAAAATTTGTCACCATCATTTCTCACACGGCAAGTCCGTCGCCATTTTCCACATGCTGACATAGTACAAATGTCATTTAACATATTTTCCACACAATGTCTAACAAATTTGTGTTGAACAGTAAGCTTACAATAATATATATACATATTGCTTTTGTAGTAGGCATAAATTTCCAAATTGAACTTTAAATGCAAAGGATCCATCTTCCCCAATCAGATGATAAAGTCAAAGACATAATTATTGCTCATGAAATGGACTACATTAAAGTCTATCAGTCTTACGTGGCTTGCTCCTCATCGTTGACTGCCTAATCCACCAGACTAAAATAATATGAATGTCACAATATTCTATCCATGATGTTAGAGAATTTGTTTCCTCTACTATTTCCCCTTCCTTACGTCCATTGCCATATAACATCATCAAAAATAATATTAATGAACGATAGAAATTCTTTCTGACATTATTGCATTTTTCTTTTGGAGAAAAACTACAGTAGTTGTCTCGTCTATTGACTGTAAAATCAAATTAATAAAGTATTTGTTTGCTAGAGATATCATTTGTTCTCATAAAAAATGACACTTGCAATAGTTTTAACTGAAGTAAAAGAAAGATGCATTTACAAATCATTTCCATATGATAT